>NC_053389.1:510952387-512152387 GCF_905171765.1 Bufo bufo | reverse complement strand
ATACAGTACAATACATCTGTATTGTGCTGTATCGAACTGTCAGTGCCTTACACTGTAAGACGCTAACAGTTGCCTAGGAGACCCAGCCCTGTGGCTGGATCTCCTGGGCTTCCATAGCTGGCAGTCCCGATGCTTGTGCAAGGCATCGGGACTGCCATAGCAACCATCAGGTCCCCGTCACCACATCACGGGGACCCGATGGTGATGTACAAACTGCCGCAAACCCACTGTATGCCCTAGGATAGGGTATTTTTTTTTTGGTCTTGTGATTATATGTTGAAATGACTCTGAAATTTGGAATGGCCAAAAAAATAACACATTTTTAATTTCACATTTTTATTTTATTTTTGGAAAAATATTTTAGAACAATAAAGCTCTTTTCATCATACCAACGAAACTGTTTATTAAATAAAGCTGTAACTACATATTTGTAATATACATGACAATGTTAATGCATTGGACAAACTGAACGAAACATCCAGTTTCCTTCTTAAAAATATAATGATATTAATGAAACACCTTTGCAACTATAGCTATGTAACAAAATAGAGTAGCTTTAAAGGGGTGATGGATTTCTGTATGTATGAAAGTGCTTAAAAATCTCCTTCAAGCTCCAGCTAAAACTATTGATCTGTGAAACACACTGCACTCCAGGGAGACAATTGACTTGACATTACATATCAACTGATGAAATGAATAGTGATCATGGCATTTTGTAATTAAGTATCTTACAAACCATTTAAATGATTCAGTGTCAAAAGGGCAAAGTACATTGCATAAGCATCTTCAATTCTATATTATAAGCTGGAAAAAAATTAAAAGGTGTAATTATTCAGGGAGTGCTGTTAATGGCAACAATTATATGGTTATACAGGCAATCTAAAGCCAACAAAAATGAGTGATTTATCACATTAAATATTAAAATTGGGATGATAGGTAGGTAGATAAATAGATGGAAGATGGATAGATAGATAGATAGATAGATAGATAGATAGATAGATAGATAAGCACATACAGAAAAGGGCAAGTCCATCATATGTATTAGATACTTTCAAAAAGTATATGCAATAATACATTACCGATGTGATATAAATATAATATCATAAATATATACAGTATCTCACAAAAGTGAGTACACCCCTCACATTTTTATAAATATTTAATTATATCTTTTCATGGGACAACACTGAAGATATGACTCTTTACAATGTAAAGTAGTCAATGAACAGCTTGTATAACAATGTAAATTTGGTGTGCCATCAGAATAACTTAACACTTAGCCAATAATGTCTAAACTGCTGGGAACAAGATTAGTGAAAATGGCCAATTTGTGCTGAAAGGGTCAATAATTTATGTGGCCACTATTATTTTCCTGCACTGTCTTAACTAGAGTTGAGCGAACACGAACTGTAAAGTTCGGGTTCGTACCGAACTTTAGGTTTTTCGGCACCAGGACCCGAACCCAAACATTTACGTAAAAGTTCGGGTTCAGGTTCGGTGTTCGGCGATTTCTATGGCGCTTTTTGAAAGGCTGCAAAGCGTCATACTACTTGCCCCAAGAGGCCATCACAGCTATGCCTACTATTGGCATGGCTGTGATTGGCCAACTGCAGCACGTGACCCATCCTCTATTTAAGCTGGAGTCACGTAGGTCCGCCTGTCACTCTGCTCGGATTAGTGTAGGGATAGGCTGCAGCTGCTGTGAGGGAGAGATCAGGGAGGAATCTTATGAAGAACTGCTTCTTTACTCAGCAATCTACAGCAAATGTGTTTTGTGGGTGCAGTGCACAATTGTTTTAAGCCTGCCCTGAGCCAACTATTACTGAAAACAAACTTATTTTCCTTCAGTTAGTCAATACATAATCAGCAGCCATTTTATGCAACGATAGTGCACCAGCACAGGATATCTGCATGTTTGCAAGTCCAGAAATACTGCTTTGAGACACTGGGGTTAAAAAAAACTCTGTTTCATATAGTGTAGTGCACATCTAGGATTATCGCTGCATAAGTGACTGTTCAATTTAGGCCAGAAATACGGCATTCTCATACTGAGGCATACTGGGGTGAAAAAAAAACCTCTGTTTCATATAGTGCACATCTAGGATTATTGCTGCATAAGTGTCACGACTATGACTGATCCAGACAGGTCTGGGAGGAGAAGGTCGCAGCGACTTGCTACTCGCGATAGCTTGTGAGTTTGCTCCGTGGTTCAGGGTATGTCTTCGGGGTTTTGCCTTGTGAACCTTTTTGTCCTTGAAGTCAATGGGGACCCAAACTTTTGGCCACTAAAATGGCCCTAAAATAGCCCCGGAAAGAGCTAGAGGGCTGCAAAGGGCAGCATAATGTGCTTAAGAGCATGGCAAATGCTATGCAAACAAATGTGGATAGTAAATAAATAAAAAAAAAACATAAAAGACCTTAAAAAAAAAAATTAGGAATGATGTAGGAGGAAGAGGTTGAAGAGGCGGTGAATGGGTGGCGGTGTAGGCTCACGTGGCGGTCTCGGTGGAAGCGGCGGCGAAGGAGGAATAGGTAGCCAACACAGATGTGTGATATTTTGCATTTTTACATAGGGGCATCCCCCAAAATATTGGGACATATAAAAAAAAAACATATAAAAAAAAAAAAAAAAAGGAATAAGTGCACTTGAGTACAAGGATGGATGGTTGAGGCTGTTAGAACTGTCTATTCTGCACAAGGTACAGACAAGTCTTGTGGGATCCAGGCCTGGTTCATTTTAATGAACGTGAGCTTGTCCACGTTGGCTGTGGACATGCGTCTGCGTCTGTCTTAGTGACGCCTCCTGCCATGCTAAATACACGTTCAGAGAGTACACTGGCTGCAGGGCAGGCCAGCACCTCCAAGGCATACAGGGCAAGCTCTGGCCATGTGGACAATTTGGAGACCCAGAAGTTGAATGGGGCAGAACCATCAGTCAGTACGTGTAGGCGTGTGCACAGGTACAGTAGGTGAACCCGATTTTGTGTCAATCTCGCTCTCTTTCTCGGCGAGATTGAGCACCTACGAGCCCCATCGTGGGAGCCAGCGCCGAGCTGGCTTGCCGCGATGGAGACAGAGCCGTCATAGAAGCGACAGGAGATCCGACTTGGATTCCCGCCAATTCTACACGTGTGCGGCGTTTGTTATGAATTCTGAGGGGGAAGTCCCCTCAGGAGCATACCGGGCCCTTAGGTCTGTTATGGGTTGTAAGGAGAGCCCCCCCTACGCCGAAAAAAACGGCGTAGGGGGTCCCCCTATAATCCATACCAGACCCGTATCCAAAGCACGCTACCCGGCCAGCCAGGAAGGGAGTGGGGACGAGCGAGCGCCCCCCCCCCCCCCCTCCTGAGCCGTACCAGGCTGCATGCCCTCAACATGGGGGGGTTGGGTGCTCTGGGGCAGGGGGCGCACTGCGGCCCCCCCACCTCAGAGCACCCTGTCCCCATGTTGATGAGGACAGGGCCCCTTCCCGACAACCCTGGCCGTTGGTTGTCGGGGTATGCGGGCGGGAGGCTTATCGGAATCTGGGAGCCCCCTTTAATAAGGGGGCCCCCAGATACCGGCCCCCCACCCTAAGTGAATGAGTATGGGGTACATCGTACCCCTACCCATTCACCTGCAAGAAAAGTGGTAAAAACACAAATAAACCACACAGTGTATTAAAATATTTTATTTTTCTGCTCCGGAGGCCGCCCCCTGTCTTCTTTATTAGCTCTTTTACCAGGGGGGGCTCTTCTTCTTCCGCTATCCCGACGGGTCTTCTCCGCTATCCGGGGGGTCTTCTCAACTCTCCGGGGTTCTCCTTCTGTCTTCGCCGCTCTCCGTTGTTGACTCGGCGCACCCCGGTTCTTCGTCTCGCGAGATCTCGGATTTTAAATAAAAATTTAGCGAGACGAAGAACCGGGGTTCTCCTTCTGTCTTCGCCGCTCTCCGTTGTTGACTCGGCGCACCCCGGTTCTTCGTCTCGCGAGATCTCGGATTTTAAATAAAAATTTAGCGAGACGAAGAACCGGGGTTCTCCTTCTGTCTTCGCCGCTCTCCGTTGTTGACTCGGCGCACCCCGGTTCTTCGTCTCGCTAAATTTTTATTTAAAATCCGAGATCTCGCGAGACGAAGAACCGGGGTGCGCCGAGTCAACAACGGAGAGCGGCGAAGACAGAAGGAGAACCCCGGAGAGTTGAGAAGACCCCCCGGATAGCGGAGAAGACCCGTCGGGATAGCGGAAGAAGAAGAGCCCCCCCTGGTAAAAGAGCTAATAAAGAAGACAGGGGGCGGCCTCCGGAGCAGAAAAATAAAATATTTTAATACACTGTGTGGTTTATTTGTGTTTTTACCACTTTTCTTGCAGGTGAATGGGTAGGGGTACGATGTACCCCATACTCATTCACTTAGGGTGGGGGGCCGGTATCTGGGGGCCCCCTTATTAAAGGGGGCTCCCAGATTCCGATAAGCCTCCCGCCCGCATACCCCGACAACCAACGGCCAGGGTTGTCGGGAAGGGGCCCTGTCCTCATCAACATGGGGACAGGGTGCTCTGAGGTGGGGGGGCCGCAGTGCGCCCCCTGCCCCAGAGCACCCAACCCCCCCATGTTGAGGGCATGCAGCCTGGTACGGCTCAGGAGGGGGGGGGGCGCTCGCTCGTCCCCACTCCCTTCCTGGCTGGCCGGGTAGCGTGCTTTGGATACGGGTCTGGTATGGATTGTAGGGGGACCCCCTACGCCGTTTTTTTCGGCGTAGGGGGGGCTCTCCTTACAACCCATAACAGACCTAAGGGCCCGGTATGCTCCTGAGGTGGGGACCCATGCCGGATTTTTATTTAAAATCCGGCGGGGACTTCCCCCTCAGGATTCATAACAAACGCCGCACACGTGTAGAATTGGCGGGAATCCAAGTCGGATCTCCCGTCGCTTCTATGACGCGCTTGCTGGGATGTGCTGTCACTATTCCAGTGAGTGCGAGATCTCGGCACCATGTCGCCGAGTATCAGCGCGACGCTGTCGTGCTAAAAGCACAATATCACAAACACCTACTGTACTGTTCCACCATGTTGTTCAAATGCTGCCTCCTGCTAACACGCTCCATATCAGCAGTTGGGGCCAGTTGTTGCGGCGAGGTGACAAAGCTTTTCCACATGTCAGCCATGCTAACCCTGCCTTCTGAGGTGCTGGCGCTGACACAGCTGCGTTGGCGACCTCTTCCTCCTCCCCTGCCTTCGCCTTGTGCTTCCACTTGTCCCCTCGCGTCAGTCGGGAATGCTCTCAGGAGCGCGTCTACCAGCGTGCGCCTGTAGTCGCGCATCTTCCGATCACGCTCCAGTGAGGGAATTAAGGATGGCCCATTGTCTTTGTAACGGGGATCCAGCAGGGTGGCCACCCAGTAGTCAGCACACGTTAAAATGTGGGCAACTCTGCTGTCATTGCGCAGGCACTGCAGCATGTAGTCGCTCATGTGTGCCAGGCTGCCCAGAGGTAAGGACAAGCTGATCTCTGTGGGAGGCATATCGTCTGCGTCCTCCGTATCCCCCCAGCCACGCACCAGTGAGGGGCCCGAGCTGCGTTGGGTGCCACCCTGCTGTCAACATGCTTCATCCTCATCCTCCTGCTCCAACTCATCCTCCCCTTCCTCGTCCTCCAGTAGTGGGCCCTGGCTGGCCAAATTTGTACCTGGCCTCTGCTGTTGCAAAAATCCTCCCTCTGAGTCACTCCTAAAAGACTGGCCTGAAAGTGTTAGAAATGACCCCTCTTCCTCCTCCTCGTCCTGGGCCACATCCTCTTCCATCATCGCCCTAAGTGTTTTCTCAAGGAGACATAGAAGTGGTATTGTAACGCTGATAACGACGTCATTGCCACTGGCCATGTTGGTGGAGTATTCGAAACAGCGCAAAAAGGAACACAGGTCTCGCATGGAGGCCCAGTCATTGGTGGTCAAGTGGTGCTGTTCCGCAGAGCGACTCACCCGTGCGTGCTGCAGCTGAAACTCCACTATCACCTGCTGCTGCTCGCACAGTCTCTCCAGCATGTGCAAGGTGGAGTTCCACCTGGTGGGCACGTCGCATATGAGGTGGTGAGTGGGAAGGCCGAAGTTACGCTGTAGAGCAGACAGCCGAGCGGCGGCAGGATGGGAACGCCGGAAGCGCGCACAGACATGTCGGGGTAGTTGTGAATGAATTTCTGCACCACCAAATTCAGCACATGCGCCAGGCAAGGGATGTGCGTCAAACCGGTAAGTCCCAGAGCTGCAACGAGATTTTGACCATTATCGCACACCACCAGGCCGGGCTTGAGGCTCACTGGCAGCAACCACTCGTCGGTCTGTTGTTCTATACCCCGCCACAACTCCTGTGCGGTGTGGGGCCTGTCCCCCAAACACATCAGTTTCAGAACGGCCTGCTGACGTTTACCCCTGGCTGTGCTGAAGTTGGTGGGGAAGATCTGTCGCTGACCGGATGAGGAGGTGGTAGAAGAGGAGGAGGAAACCGAGTAGGAAGAGGAGGCAACAGGAGGCAAAGAATGATGCCCTGCGATCCTTGGTGGTGGAAGGACGTGCGCCAAACAGCTCTCCGTCTGGGGCTCAGCCGCCACTACATTTACCCAGTGTGCAGTTAGGGAGATATAGCATCCCTGGCCGTGCTTACTGGTCCACGTATCTGTGGTTAGGTGGACCTTGCCACAGATGGCGTTGTGCAGTGCACACTTGATTTTATCTGATAATTGGTTGTGCAGGGAGGGCACGGCTCTCCTGGAGAAGTAGTGGCGGCTGGGAACGACGTACTGTGGGACAGCAAGCGACATGAGCTTCTTTGAATCTGTCAGTCTCCACCAGCCTGAATGACAGCATTTCAAAGGCCAGTAGTTTAGAAATGCTGGCATTCAGGGCCAGGGATCGAGGGTGGCTAGGTGGGAATTTACGCTTTCTCTCAAAGGTTTGTGAGATGGAGAGCTGAACGCTTCCATGTGACATGGTGGAGATGCTTGGTGACGGAGGTGGTGGTGTTGGTGGCACATCCTCTGTTTGCTGGGCGGCAGGTGCCAACGTTCCTCCAGAGGCGGAGGAAGAGGCCGAGGCAGCAGCAGGAGGGGCCTAAGCCATTTCTTGGTTTTGAAGGTGCTTACTCCACTGCAGCCCGTGCCTCGCATGTAGATGCCTGGTCATGCAGGTTGTGCTAAGGTTCAGAACGTTAATGCCTTGCTTCAGGCTCTGATGGCACAGCGTGCAAACCACTCGGGTCTTGTTGTCAGCACATTATGTGAAGAAGTGCCATGCCAGGGAACTCCTTGAAGCTGCCTTTGGTTTGCTCGGTCCCTGGTGGCGGTGGCCAGTAGCAGGCGAACTGTTTTGGCTACGGCAGCTCTGCTTTTGCACCCTGCTCCCTCTTTTGCTACGCTGTTGGCTCGGTATCACCACCGCCTCTTCCTCCGAACTCTGAAAGTCAGTGGCACGACCTTCATTCCATGTGGGGTCAAGGACCTCATCGTCCCCTGCATCGTCTTCCACCCAGTCTTCCTGCCTGACCTCCTTTTCGGTCTGCACACTGCAGAAAGACGCAGCAGTTGGCACCGGTGTTTCGTAATCATCAGAGACATGCTGAGGTGGTATTCCCATGTCCTCATCAGGAAACATAAGTGGTTGTGAGTCAGTGCATTCTATGTCTTCCACCCCTGGGGAAGGGCTAGGTGGTTGCCCTTGGGAAACCCTGCCAGCAGAGTCTTCAAACAGCATAAGAGACTGCTGCATGACTTGAAGCTCAGACAGGTTCCCTGATATGCACGGGGGTGATGTGACAGACTGATGGGCATGGGTTTCAGGCGCCACTGTGCGCTTTCTGCAGAAGACTGGGTGGGAGATAATGTGAACGTGCTGGATCCACTGTCGGCCACCCAATTGACTAGTGCCTGTACTTGCTCAGGCCTTACCATCCTTAGAACGGCATTAGGTCGGGCCTAATGCCGTTCTAAGGATGGTAAGGCCTGAGCAAGTACAGGCACTAGTCAATTGGGTGGCCGACAGTGGATCCAGCACGTTCACATTATCTCCCACCCAGTCTTCTGCAGAAAGCGCACAGTGGCGCCTGAAACCCATGCCCATCAGTCTGTCACATCACCCCCGTGCATATCAGGGAACCTGTCTAAGCTTCAAGTCATGCAGCAGTCTCTTATGCTGTTTGAAGACTCTGCTGGCAGGGTTTTCCAAGGGCATCCACCTAGCCCTTCGCCAGGGGTGGAAGACATAGAATGCACTGACTCACAACCACTTATGTTTCCTGATGAGGACATGGGAATACCACCTCAGCACGTCTCTGATGATTACGAAACACAGGTGCCAACTGCTGCGTTTTTCTGCAGTGTGCAGACCGAAAAGGAGGTCAGGCAGGAAGACTGGGTGGAAGACGATGCAGGGGACGATGAGGTCCTAGACCCCACATGGAATGAAGGTCGTGCCACTGACTTTCAGAGTTCGGAGGAAGAGGCGGTGGTGATACCGAGCCAACAGCGTAGCAAAAGAGGGAGCAGGGTGCAAAAGCAGAGCAGCCGTAGCCAAAACAGTTCGCCTGCTACTGGCCACCGCCACCAGGGACTGAGCAAACCAAAGGCAGCTTCAAGGAGTTCCCTGGCATGGCACTTCTTCACATAATGTGCTGACAACAAGAACCGAGTGGTTTGCATGCTGTGCCATCAGAGCCTGAAGCAAGGCATTAACGTTCTGAACCTTAGCACAACCTGCATGACCAGGCATCTACATGAGAGGCACGGGCTGCAGTGGAGTAAGCACCTTCAAAACCAAGAAATGGCTTAGGCCCCTCCTGCTCCCTCTTCTGCTGCTGCCTCGGCCTCTTCCTCCGCCTCTGGAGGAACGTTGGCACCTGCCGCCCAGCAAACAGAGGATGTGCCACCAACACCACCACCTCCGTCACCAAGCATCTCCACCATGTCACATGGAAGCGTTCAGCTCTCCATCTCACAAACCTTTGAGAGAAAGCGTAAATTCCCACCTAGCCACCCTCGATCCCTGGCCCTGAATGCCAGCATTTCTAAACTACTGGCCTTTGAAATGCTGTCATTCAGGCTGGTGGAGACTGACAGATTCAAAGAAGCTCATGTTGCTTGCTGTCCCACAGTACGTCGTTCCCAGCCGCCACTACTTCTCCAGGAGAGCCGTGCCCTCCCTGCACAACCAATTATCGGATAAAATCAAGTGTGCACTGCACAACGCCATCTGTGGCAAGGTCCACCTAACCACAGATACGTGGACCAGTAAGCACGGCCAGGGATGCTATATCTCCCTAACTGCACACTGGGTAAATGTAGTGGCGGCTGAGCCCCAGACGGAGAGCTGTTTGGCGCACGTCCTTCCGCCACCAAGGATCGCAGGGCATCATTCTTTGCCTCCTGTTGCCTCCTCTTCCTACTCGGTTTCCTCCTCCTCTTCTACCACCTCCTCATCCGGTCAGTGACAGATCTTCCCCACCAACTTCAGCACAGCCAGGGGTAAACGTCAGCAGGCCATTCTGAAACTGATGTGTTTGGGGGACAGGCCCCACACCGCACAGGAGTTGTGGCGGGGTATAGAACAACAGACCGACGAGTGGTTGCTGCCAATGAGCCTCAAGCCCGGCCTGGTGGTGTGCGATAATGGTCAAAATCTCGTTGCAGCTCTGGGACTTACCGGTTTGACGCACATCCCTTGCCTGGCGCATGTGCTGAATTTGGTGGTGCAGAAATTCATTCACAACTACCCCGACATGTCTGAGCTGCTGCATAAAGTTCGGGTCGTCTGTGCGTGCTTCCGGCGTTCCCATCCTGCCGCCGCTCGGCTGTCTGCTCTACAGCGTAACTTCGGCCTTTCCACTCACCACCTCATATGCGACGTGCCCACCAGGTGGAACTCCACCTTGCACATGCTGGAGAGACTGTGCGAGCAGCAGCAGGTGATATTGGAGTTTCAGCTGCAGCACGCACGGGTGAGTCGCTCTGCGGAACAGCACCACTTCACCACCAATGACTGGGCCTCCATGCGAGACCTGTGTTCCTTTTTGCGCTGTTTCGAATACTCCACCAACATGGCCAGTGGCAATGACGCTGTTATCAGCGTTACAATACCACTTCTATGTCTCCTTGAGAAAACACTTAGGGCAATGATGGAAGAGGATGTGGCCCAGGACGAGGAGGAGGAAGAGGGGTCATTTCTAACACTTTCAAGCCAGTCTTTTAGGAGTGACTCAGAGGGAGGTTTTTTGCAACAGCAGAGGCCAGGTACAAATTTGATCTCTGCCTTTAGCACAGATCTGTTCAGCACCATGGACAGCAGGATGCCTGAGACGGCGTCCTGTTGCCATGGGAACCTTCCCCGTCTGCTCAGTACTGGTCAGAACTGCGCAGACGGGGAAGGGTAAGGAGGGGATCTGTCGGGGGGGGGCTGTCTGGGGGCTCTCTCCCTCTCCATCGGGGGGCTGCAAAGACACAGCAGCCCCCCCATGGGAGAGGGAGGGAGCTCCCTCTTACTGTTAACTTTTTCCATACAGGCGGTCCGTACGGACCGCGGTATGGAAAGGGTTAAACGGCTGACATCGCATCATCGATGTCAGCCGTTTATACCAGGGTGTCAGCAATGCGCTGGCACCCTGGTATACCCACTGTACACCAACGATTTATTCAAGGGGAGGCGGGCGGGGGATCGCGATCCCGCCTGCCGCACCGCCCCCACCACCCATATATACACAGTACAGACCAAAAGTTTGGAAACACCTTCTCATTCAAAGAGTTTTCTTTATTTTCATGACTATGAAGGCATCAAAACTATGAATTAACACATGTGGAATTATATACATAACAAACAAGTGTGAAACAACTGAAAATATGTCATATTCTAGGTTCTTCAAAGTAGCCACCTTTTGCTTTGATTACTGCTTTGCACACTCTTGGCATTCTCTTGATGAGCTTCAAGAGGTAGTCCCCTGAAATGGTCTTTCAACAGTCTTGAAGGAGTTCCCAGAGATGCTTAGCACTTGTTGGCCCTTTTGCCTTCACTCTGCGGTCCAGCTCACCCCAAACCATCTCGATTGGGTTCAGGTCCGGTGACTGTGGAGGCCAGGTCATCTGGCGCAGCACCCCATCACTCTCCTTCATGGTCAAATAGCCCTTACTTTTAAAGTTTTCCCAATTTTTTGGCTGACTGACTGACCTTCATTTCTTAAAGTAATGATGGCCACTCGATTTTCTTTACTTAGCTGCTTTTTTCTTGCCATAATACAAATTCTAACAGTCTATACAGTGGGACTATCAGCTGTGTATCCACCTGACTTCTCCTCAATGCCACTGATGGTCCCAATTCCATTTATAAGGCAAGAAATCCCACTTATTAAACCTGACAGGGCACACCTGTGTAGTGAAAAACATTTCAGGGGACTACCTCTTGAAGCTCATCAAGAGAATGCCAAGAGTGTGCAAAGCCGTAATCAAAGCAAAAGGTGGCTACTTTGAAGAACCTAGAATATAACATATTTTCAGTTGTTTCACACTTGTTTGTTATGTATATAATTCCACATGTGTTAATTCATAGTTTTGATGCCTTCAGTGTGAATCTACAATTTTCATAGTCATGAAAATAAAGAAAACTCTTTGAATGAGAAGGTGTGTCCAAACTTTTGGTCTATACGGTATATATAGATATTGACAATCTATGATGAACAGAGTACATGCGCAAAATTTTTTGCATGCACAACAGTTTAAGAGACTTCTAATACTCGATAGTTGATAAACTTTAAGGGTGAATAAGTGGTCCATGCTGGTAGTCCTTAGCAGGATCAGGACCAACAGCAGCAGCAGATAATTGTTAACGGTAAAGAATAAGGCCTACACCTAGCTAGACCAAACTCAGCAGAAGCAGGTCATACTGAAGCAGGTAAATTGTAATGCTGTAGTGTAAAGCATACACAGAGCTTTGCCTAACTCAGCAGGAACAGAACAGACAGCAGCAGGGGAATGATAACGCTGTGGTATAGGGCATACATATAGCTGGGCCTAACTCAGCAATATCAGGACAGATAGCGGCAGCTGGTAAATGGTAACGCTGTAGTATACGGCATACACATAGCTGGGCCTAACTATGTAATAGCTGGACAAATAGCAGCAGCTGGAAAATGCTAACGCTGTAGTGTCAGGAGTACACATAGCTGGGCCTAACTCAGCATAAACAAAATAGACAGCATCAGGGAAATGGTAACACTGTAGTATAAGGCATGCACATAACTCATCAAGATCAGCACAAACAGCAGCAGCAGATAACAGTAACTGTGGAGTATAAGGCCAACACATAACTCAACATGATCAAGACAGACAGCAGCAGCAGGTACATGGTACATGGTAATGGTCGGGTCTGAGGCCTACACATAGTTCAGCCTAATTCTGCAGGAACAGACAGCATCAGGTTCTTTATTTGCAGCAGGAATGAGTTGCCAGGAATGGGCCCCCACATCAACATCAAAAATAAACTTAGATACCTCTGAAAGCAGCAGCAGGTTCTTTGTTTGCAGCAGGAATGTGTTCCCAGGAATGGGCCCCCACCAGAACTGGGCAACAACAAAAACAAACTTAAATACCTCTTAAAGCAGCAGCGGGTTCTTTGGTTGCAGCATGAATGTGCTCCCATGCATGCAAAATGCAATATTTTCATTTTACAAAATAGTTTATGGATTGTATTTTACATTTGTACAGCCCACAATAAATTAGTACGACATTAGCTACATACGCTGCCTGCACAGGTCTGCTCTCAGTTTCCATATCGGGCACATGGAGTCTAGAGAAAACACTTCGGTAACGCAGCCTGCTGTGCCGTATGCTGATTCCTCCAAGCCAGAAGGCAGCAGGACGTGGTTTAGCATTGGCTCTTTTATCCTCCTTTTGTCTGTGAAGAGGCATGGTTACCGCGGATCGCATGACCACACACATGCCATGCTCCAGCCATCGGCAGCACCCAGCCATCCTCTGCCAGTCAGAGCACAGAAGCCAATGAGGAACCAGCTTGCCTCGGCCCGGGTGTGGAAGTGTCCCCTGCTCTGCGCCGGGATCAGTTCCCCTCCCCTCGGTGATGACTCTGTCATATTCCCCGGGTGCAATCGCAGTCCTCGGCGGCTGCCTCCAGTGTGCAGGCCGGATCATCAATCGCAGGTCATGCTGTAAAAGCCGGAATTAGACTTATCGGTAATTCATTTTCCATGAATCCACCATGACGGCCCAGAGAGATTGACCCCTGACCTCTGTAGGGGCAGGAACAGAGATAGGTTAAAAGGACCCCTCCCACCACCATTCACCAGTGAGTTCCAGATTATAGTGCCACAACCACCGGTTACGAAGTGAAACAACTCAAGGGTTTGTTTGTTTTGTTTTTTTGTTTTTTTGTATTAACTCATACCAAGTCATTACAATAATTTTTGGGTGGGATATCATGCAGTCATGGTGGATTCGTGGAAAATGAATTACCAGTAAGTCTATCTCCGGATTTCCACTTCACCACCATGACGGCCCAGAGAGACATAACAGAATATATACGTTTTAGGGTGGGGCAACGGTCTGTTGGATAAGTCGAGTCTATAATGTCTGATGAAAGTGTTTATACTGGAACAGGTTGCGGCCCGGCATATCTGATCTAGGGAAGCTCCTGCCCTTTCAGCGAATGAGGCAGATATGGCTCTCGTGGAGTGAGCCCGAATGACGTCTGGACAACTGATGCCTTCAATCTTGTAGCAGTCTGTAATAGCCTGTTTTACCCATCAGGCAATGGTAGATCTGGAAGCTGCCTTCCCCTTATTTTTACCACAGAAGAGTACTAGTAAATTGTCCACCTTTCTTAGGTCTCTAGTGACCTCTAGGTATTTTAGTACTGTTCGTTTGATGTCCAGGTTATGGAAACGTTCCTCTCCAGAATTTTTAGGATTCTCACAAAAGGAGGGAAGAATGATCTCCTGGTTTCTATGGAAGTCTGTTACTACCTTTGGCAAAAACGTCTGGTCTAGCCTCAAGGTAATTCGATCCTCCTGGATTGTGAGGTATGGTTGTCTTATTGACAATGCTTGGATCTCGCTCAGTCTTTTTGCTGATGTTATAGCTATAAGAAAAGCCACCTTCTGAGAAAGATGCTTCAGGGAACTCGAGTCCAAGGGTTCGTAAGGCGGACCTGTGAGTCCCCTAAGGACAGTGTTTAAGTCCCAGGTAGGCACCCTTGATTTGAGAGATGGTCTTAGTCTGGCTGCAGACCTCAGGAATCTTTGGATCCATCTATGGCTGGCTAATTCAGAATCGAAATAGGCACTAAGCGCTGAGACCTGGACTCTAAGGGTAGAAGGACTTAACCCTGAATCTAGTCCTTTTTGCAGGAAGTCCAGGATCCTCTGTATATTTGGTTTAGTCTGGTCTGGGGCTTCGTCACCTGATCAGGTGCAGAATCTTTTCCAGATTTTAAAATAAATGGAGTTAGTCACCTTCTTTCTGCTGGCCTTCAAGGTAGATATAACACCCTCTGAGAGACCTCTGCGTCTTAGACGGTCGGACTCAGGATCCAAGCCGAGAGGTTGAAGATTTCCGGATAAGGATGGAGAACCGGCCCCTGGATCAGGACATCCTTCCTCCTTGGGAGAATAAATGCTTCCTGTGGGGAGAGGTTGGTTTGAATCGAGAAGCAGCTCCTCTTGGGCCAGTATGGGGTGACCAGGATTACTCTGGCCCTGTCCTTGATGATTTTTCGGAGAACCTTTGGGATTAACGGGAACGGAGGGAAGGCATATGCAAGATCCCAGTTCCAGTGCAGGGAGAAGGCATCGATCGCTAGGGGCCTGTTCCTCGGGTTTAGAGAGCAAAAGGTTGATACCTTTGCGTTTTTCCTTGTAGCGAATAGATCTACCAGTGGGAGTCCCCATCTCTGGACAATTAGATTTAGGATGTCGATGCTTAGATACCATTCTCCCTGGTCTATGGTGGTCCTGCTGAGGAAGTCCGCCGCACTGTTTAGGCTTCCTTTTAAATGAATTGCAGATATTGACTTTACATTTTTTCCCCCCCAAAGGAAGATTTTTCTGGACAGACCTTCTAGTTTTTGAGACTGTGTGCCCCCCTGATGCTTGAGGTAGGACATGGTCGTTACATTGTCTGAATAGATCTTTATATGTTGGTTCCTTAGTTTTGGAGCAGCTGCTCGTATTGTCTCCCAAACTGCCCTGAGCTCCCTGTAGTTTGAGGACTGAGCTGAAATTTTCGGAAGCCAGTCTCCCTGGTAGAGGTCGGAGTATATTTTTTCGCCCCACCCTTTTACGCTGGCATCGGTCTGAACATGCACTGCTGGGGTTTTGAGTCAGACCATGCCCCTCTTTAGATTTTTTGTTTGAAGCCACCACCGGACTGAAGATTTTATGTGGCCCGGGATCAGGATTTTCCTGTCCAAAGAGGACAGATGCTTGTCTCATTTTCTTAGAAGCCAGGACTAAAGGGCCCTGTAATGGGCCTGGTACCAAGGGACTGCTACCATGCAGGCTGTCATCTGACCTAAAAGGCTCATCGTTTCTCTGAAAGAGAAGGAGCGACGTCCTAGGAAGGCCCTGATTGATGATTGAAGGTTCTGGATTCTTTCTGCTGGAAGGAAGGTTGTTTGTTTTACCGAATCCAGCAAAACCCCTAGAAATTTTACTTTGGTATCTGGAACTAGGGATGATTTTTTTTAGGTTTATCACCCAACCTAGACATGTCAGAAGGGAACAGAAGATCTTTCAATCTGCTATAAACTTATCTACCGTGTTTGAAATCAGTAGAAAGTCGTCTAGATAAGGAACGACAGTCACCCCCTGAGACCTCAGGGAGGCGACCATCTCTACCACCAGCTTCGTGAATATCCTTGGGGCTGAGGCCAGCCCGAAGGGGACAGCCACGAACTGGAAATGGTGAACAGACCCTCTGTGATCCCTTAATGCAAAACGCAGGAGCCTCTGAGACTGGGTGTGAATAGGAACATGATAATATGCGTCCTTCAGGTCGATTGTACAGAGGAACACGTCTTTTTGAATTAAAGGAATGGTAGAATTTAGGGATTCTATCTTGAATCTTTTGTAAATTACAAATTTGTTTAGCCTCTTGAGGTATATAATCATGCGGAAGGAACCCCCCGGCTTCTTTACTAAGAAAAGGTTGGAGTAGAATCCCTGCCCCCGTTGAAGCTCGGGAACAGGAATCACTACTCCTAAGTCCAGGAGATTCTGGACCTCCTTCCAAATCTGACTGTGCTGAAAAGGAGAAGAGTGGTGAGAAATAAGAAATACATTCGGAGGGGGGGAAGATAACTCTATCCTGTAGCCGTTTTTGATAAGATTATGCGCCCATGGGCTGGGAGAAGTCTGCTGCCACTGAGTAAAAAATTGTGATAGTCTTCCCCCTATCCTGGCGTCACTGTTTCTCACCACACTTGTTCTGGGGATTAAGGAGGTACCCTCTACCCCTCCCCCCTTTTGGGTAACTCCAACGTCCGGATTTACCTTTACCACAAAAGGAGCTATTTTGGGAATTTTGACTACGAAAGGAGGGTTTCTTTTTATGGGTTTTCTCCTCAGGGAACCCTTTCTTTTTATCAGTAGCCTTCTCGAGAATCTTGGCCTATACAGGACCGAACACATATTCACCCGAGAAGGCTATAGAACACAACTTCATTTTGGAAGAGATGTCGCCTGACCAAGATTTCATCCAAAGTGCCCTCCGGGCATAATTGGACAAGGCCGCGTCCTTGGCTGAGAATCTAATTGTCTCTGCGGAGGCGTCCGCTAGGAACCCTGTGGCGGATTTTTTAAATTTATTTTTTTCTTGGCGTTTTTTTTTTTTTTTTTTATTTTATTTATAATTTTTTATTTTGAAAAGAAAAAAAGAACAGAAAAAACAATATACGGTACATAGTAGAAAAGCAAGGCGTCTGACATGACGCAACATCGATTACAGAGATCATACATTCTGAGAAAGCGGAAGTTTGACAATGAGGATCCAATACATATCATAAGATCAGCAAACTAGTATGGTATGTAATTTTACACCCCAAGTATGAATAACTGTTCAGGAGATGACTATGCATTCAAAGTAACCGTCCCTGTACACCAGAAGGTACGTATAATTTAGCTGGCAATTAACATTTAACAGTTAACAGTTAATAACCCCTTCTCTTGAGTCGAAAAATAGTGAAAATGCTGGTCAGTGCGGAAACCGGAATTCCCGCCAGAGTTTCCATTGTTTCACGAACTTTTGATGGTTCCTAGCCTCCCAAGCAGAAAGTTCCTCAAAACAATATAATTGATCAACTTTCTGCCTCCATTGTTCCATTGAAGGAAGGGTAGTAGAAAGCCAATATTTCGGGACCAATAGTCGAGCTGCAGTAATCAGTTGTTTAAACAAAAAGGGGGGGGGTGAATGTCAATGGACTCATTTATGTCGTAAATATTAAGTAAAGCCTTGAGAGGAGAAATAGTCACTGATGTTTGGCATATCTGATTGCTGAGGCGAAAGATTTTCTTCCACCAATCTTTTATAATGGGGCATTCCCACCAAATATGGAAGAAAGATCCTCTTTTATCTAAGCACCTCCAGCACCTATCTGATGCTGATTCAGAAAAAAGACATATCACGTCTGGAGTTTTATACCATCTGGTTAACAGTTTATATCCGTTTTCCTGAATACAGACACACCGAGATAAGCTATGCGGAGTTGAAAGTATATCTGGTAGTTTAGAAAAAGGAAATTTGTGACCTAAATCTCGCTCCCAATGCTTTATGTAAGCAGGCTTAGTGATAAGTGGCTGTGAATTCAGCCTATGGAAAAGTTGAGAAATCAACTTTTTTGGTGAGATAGGACTATGAATAAGGGCCTCAATCCATACAAGTGGTCTGAAAAAATCGCTACTGGATATGTGCTGCCAGAGATAGGAATGCAGGTAGGATAAAGGGGATATACAGTGTTGGTATGGAGAAAACTTCTTTTTGAGTTCTGAAAAGGATAAGGCTTTGCCATCTATATCAAAGAGAGAAGAGATGGGAATAGCAGATTCTTTCAAGGCTTGAGGGGTACATTCAGTCACCAGGTTAAGAGCTGTACCTAATATGTCTTTCAGTGAAAGAAGGGGGGATGGAAAAGGTATTGAACAGTGTGTGGTTTGAAACCATTTCCATGCTTTCAAAGTGGCTTGGATGATAGGGTATGGTGAAGAGGGGGTATTAATGCAAGTGGCATTACCCAATAGTAAGGAGCGAAATGGTTTCCCTAGGAGCTCTTGTTCCATCATCACCCATGGTTTAGGATTGGAGTTCCTAAGCCATTCTACTACCCTGGATACCAGAACTGCTTTCTCGTATAGCTCGGGGTCCGGTAGCGACATCCCTCCAGATCTTTTAGGGCGAGACAAAGTGTCATATGACAATCTAGGTCTTTTTCCATTCCACAAAAATTTACAGAAGATCCTCCTAAGTGATTCATAATAAGCTTTAGGTATAGGAATGGGTAAGACCTGTTGCAGATATGTAAGGCGAGGTATTATTAGGGACATAAGAAGGTTTTTTCTTCCTATCCATGAGATTATGTGGGTATTCAGATTGTCTATACTGGAGGATATGGATTGTAGTAGTGGAGCGTAGTTGAGGGAGAAAAGGTCAGACACATTAGGGCTTATCTTAATTCCCAGGTAAGTGAGGTGTGGAGATGACCAGTCAAATGTTGAGTTACGTTTTAAGCGTTGTTGTTTAACTAGCGGGATACCAAAACAGATGACTAGTGATTTCTGTTGATTAATTTTAAAGTTAGAAAGAATACTGTATTTATCTAGATGGTTTTGGATAGCTGTAAGGGATGTTTCTGGGTTTGAGGTCATAATCATAATGTCGTCTGCAAAAGATACTCTCGACCCCCCAAAAAGATACCTTTTATATCTGGATCCATCCTTAATTGGATTAGTAGAGGTTCAAGAGCTAGTACAAACAGTAAGGGTGAGAGAGGACAACCTTGGCGGGTACCATTTCGGATACGAAAAGGCTCTGATACATCACTATTCACTAAGACCGAAGCTGAGGCCTGAGAGTACATAGCGAAGGTAGCTTGAACAAAGGGACCAGGCAGGCCGAATCCCAAAAGAACTTGGTTCAGATAGGGCCAATTTATCCTATCAAACGCTTTCTCCGCATCTGTACTTAGGAGAAGGAGAGGTCTTGATCGGATAGTAGAATGCTAGACAACGTTGAGTACTCTTGCAGTATTGTCTCTACCTTCCCTGCCCCGGACGAAGCCCACCTGGTCGCCATGTATCAGGGATGATAAGACCGCAGATAGACGGTTTGCTAACATCTTCGCCAACAGCTTAAGGTGTATGTTAAGAAGAGAGATAGGCCTGTAATTTGCACACTGGTTAGGGTTTTTCCCCTCTTTGGGTATCAATGTTATGTGGGCCATTGTCATGTCTCTCGATAATTGTTTCCCTTGAAGAGTCGAATTGCACACTGAAAGCAAGTGAGGGAGAATATATTGTTGGAAAGTTCTATAATAAGAAACAGTCAGACCATCTGGGCCTGGGCTTTTACTAGAGGGAGCTTGCTTTAATGCCAATTCAAGATCTTCAAGTGTAAACGGTGATGATAATTTCTGTTTCGATTCTGCAGATAGAGATGGAAGGTTAAGTGAACTCAAAAAGGAGGTTGTTAAGGAGGAATGGGATTCTGAAGTGGTTACATAGGGTAAGTTATATAGGGATTCATAGAATTCCCTAAAACGGGTTGCTATAGATGAGGATGAGAATACGGGGGTACCCTGGGGAGAATCGATTTGGTGAATATAATTAGCTGTTTTCCTATTTTTTATTCTACGCATCATGAACTTTGATGCTTTGTCGCCATGGGCGAAAAACTTGTGTTGTGAGTTAAGGAAGTATTTAGCTGACGAATATTGTAAAAGGGATTTCAATTCTGCTCTAAGATTAGAAAGCTCCTGTAAATGGGAATCCAATAGGGAGCGTTTATGCAAAGATTCAAGGGATTTTATTTTTTGGCAAAGGTCATCAATTTTTTTCCCCCTCTCTTTCTTAAGGAACGAACCCAGGCTAATGAAATGTCCTCTAATATAAGGTTTATGATCGTCCCATAGGGATTGATTGGATGTTTCTGGGTGATTATTCAAGGTAAAGGTAAAGTATTCTTTCAAGGAATCTGCTATCTTTTCTTTGGCCATAGTATTGCCTAAAAGTGACTCATTCAGCCGCCATCTAAATTTATTCGGATTTGGGGTAGGAGCCACAACCGAAAGATAAATGGGGGCATGACCTGATAGAAGGATGGAGCCCACTTTTGCTTCTTGGCATAACTCCACGTGAGTTTTAGAAATAAATAGGTAATCTAGCCTTTGATATGACCCATGTACATTAGAATAAAAACTATAGTCCCTTGTATTAGGATGCAGTGTGCGCCATACATCTACAAGATGTAGGTTCCAAAAACCTTCCCTTATCCAGCGTAGTGTACTAGCGGATAGGGCGGATCTCTGGGAAGAAGAATCAATTTGTGGGGTTAGGGTGGCGTTAAGATCCCCTCCCAGAATCACTAAACCCTCTGAGAAATTTTCAATAATGGGGAATACTATAGAAAACCATTGAGCTTGGCCTGAGTTAGGGGTGTAAAGGTTAATAAAGGTGTAGAGTTGTGGGCCTATATTACCCTTGACCAAAATGTACCTCCCTTCTGGATCCTGTAAGTGAGATGCATATTTAAACGGTACTTTCCTTTGAAATCCAACACTTACCCCACCAGAAGCGGATGAGTTCCCACCACAGTGGTACCACTGGGAGTAGTGAGCGTAAGATAGGTTAGGATAGTGGTTAAATTTGAAGTGCGTCTCCTGAAGAAGCAAGACACTAGCTCCAGATTTCCGCAGTAGTGTGAAAATCTGACTCCTCTTGGAAGGGGAATTAAAGCCCCTGACGTTGTAAGATGCAACCACTAAGTCAGCCATTATGTCTTTGTCGACGGGGGTCACCTTGCTGAGGCGCGTCTGCTCCTCCAGGAGACGCACCACCCTCATATGATAACTGAGCTATTAGGTTGGATCGGCTGGATGTCAGATGCTTTCTATGAATACTCAGAAATTTCAGAAAAAAATGAAAAAATATGTACCTTAAACAAAATAAAAAGGATAAGAAAAACAACTAAAAACATATTAAGAACAAACAAAAGAAAAATGGGAGTAACATATAGGTCCTGAGGGACTCTAATGAGGGGGGGGAATGGCATTTGCCAATTTTGGACCCGGCATACAGGTCAAATATAATCAGTCATTCAAGCAATGAGTTGTCTAGTAAATATGATAAGAGGGCAATTGTTTTGAGGTAAAGGCCCCATGGGTCCAAGTCCCAACTTACGTGAAAGAGAGGGACCAAGGGTCACTGAATACATATATTAGATCTTAGATGCTGAGAACAGTTGAAACTCTTATATTATCGACAGAGACTTGAATCACCCAGGGGGATGTGTAAACGAGAACTTGTCCCATGACAACAAGAGCAGCATCACAAAACATGGTGTCGGCTACACACTAAATTTTTGCATAGATATGAGCGCTCTACCTCAGTGTGTATACGGGACCATTATTCCGGGACATCGGGTCTCAAGGTAGCCCTGGATCTCCGAAGCCCAGATGCAGTCTCGTTGTGTCGACTATACACTAGGCCATGGCCTGTCAAGCGAATTTTGGAGTAATGTATAGTCAAGAACACCGCCAGGGGTTGCTGAGTATAGAATCTAGCCCAGAAGCGCTGAGTACATATTACGGTTTTAACAGAAGCACTGTGTCAGCGCGCATATCAGGACAATGGAATATAAAACTGAACCCACATGTTAAGCATAATTTGCGAACAACGGTCTCTGAGATATTCCATAGTCAATAATTAAACAAAAACTGATACTGATACTGAATATCGCCAGAATATACCACAAATGAAATTGCATGCTAAGCATATCCCGGTGAAACGAAATATACTCTGAGGTCGAAGATGACCATTTGTACCATGCGTATGTGGAGAATAATCAGATTATTATACTAATGAGCGCAGCGACATATAAATCGTAACGCAACTAACAGGAGACATCAAGTGATCTTGTAACCAAACAATATGCAATATTCAGCTGGTTGCATCGATCACAAGGTGAATATAGATTCAAATAAGCCGTGAAACATTAGGAACATCTCATTATGTGGTGGTGTTAAAGGCTTAAAATATTCGCAACATGCGAAGTGTAATTTAAGATAAACTTGGGGATCACGATCAAGTGCCCCGGGTATTAGGCTCAGAAAATCGAAGGACGTAACAGAAAAGCAATACAATGGGGATGACTAGATGTACACCGGAGACACACTACATGAGGTAGGGGTAGAGGTAAAGAAAGAGAAGACAGAATGACTAATACTCATCCTAAATGAATACGATTAGTAAAAGGCATATAGTCTCATTCTCAGAAGACATCGGTAGCAATGCGCCTCGGGGTAAGAGGGTGAGTTTTCTTCTTATCCTTTTGCCTCTGTGCTTTAGGGGTACCCTTCATTTCAAACGGTGCCACCTTGGGTAGTTTCGGAAGTGTAGTGATGTCCTGGATGGCGTCCCAATCTTCAATATCCAGGGGATTTATGTCCAGCAGGTCGAATGTAGGGCCTAAGTCCTGGTACGATTTGATGGTAATCCTCCTCCCTTGATATGAAAAGGACAGACCGAACGGGAACTGCCATCTGTAGAGAATCTTGTTGTTCCTGAGCCAATCGGTGAGGGGTTTAAGGGTCCTTCGTTTCTGCAGGGTAACTGGAGCAAGGTCTTGGAAGATATTGATCGGCACCCCATTATATTTGGCTCCACCAGGTAGACGAGCTTTATTTATTATAGCCTCTTTGTCCTGGAAATGGAGGAACCGACATATTATATCTCTGGGGGGTTCGTTGCCCTGTGGTTTTGGGCGCAATGCCCGATGAGCTCTCTCGATCGTTATGGAAGCAGAGAGTTCTGAGCCCAGTAATTCTTCGCATATCTCTTTGACTATGGCAGAGGAGTCTTGCGCGGATTTTGTTTCTGGTACTCCTCGGAATCGAAGGTTGTTTCTTCTCCCTCGATTCTCCTGGTCCTCCAGGGCACTGAACACCACATTGAGGTGCGTTTGGCATTTTTGTAAGCTGAGGGCTGTTGCCGCTTGGAAATCTAGGATTGCGGCCTGGTTGTTCTCTAGGGCCTCCACTCTGCCGCCTATATGTCTGACATCTTGCCTCATAGAGGAGAGTTTGCTGATAAGCGGTTCCATAGCCCTTTGGAGAGCAGAGTCCAGGTATTTTCTGGAGATCGGAAGATGTTTGCGATGCCTCATCAGCGTCACTGCCGTCAGCTTGTATCTCGGCTTCGCTCTCCTCTGTCTCTCTGCTTGGCTCCGGCGCCATTTTAGCTTCCCTCGCGGCACATATCGCTGCAGCCTTTTTAATGAACTTATCCATGTCGCCGCAATTCGACGGGTGCTTGGGAGGTAGGGACGAGTCCCCTGTTCTTTGCTGGCCAATCTTGCCCATTTTTCGGATCGAAAAACTGACTTTAGCTAAAGAAAAGCCGGGTCTGAGCAGCAGAGCTCAAGCGCACACTTCCATTCAGGTCTGGCGCTAGCTCCGCCCCTTCCCCTGTGGCGGATTTTAACAAGGGAATAGAGTCTAATATCTGTTCCCTGGACGTCTTGTTAATTAGATGATTTTCTAATTCATTCAGCCACAGGTACATAGACCTGGCGACTGAAGTAGCGGCTATGTTGGTCTTAACACTAAACATAGCTGCCTCCCAGGATTTTTTTAATAAACTGTCTGCCTTCCTTTCCATGGTGTCCCTTAACTGACAGGAGTCCTCGAATGGTAGCGAGGTTTTCTTATTAACTTTGGCCACCTGGACGTCAATTCTGGGGACTTTGTCAAAAATCTTAGAGTCTGACAGGTCAAATACAAGGCGGTTCCTGAATTCCTTGGAAATCCCTAGTTTCTTTTCTGGATGGGCCCATTCATCCATCACCATCTCCTTAATGTTTTCATTTATGGGGAATACACGGGAGCGTCTGACCTTCAATCCCCCAAACATCTCTTCATGAACTGTATGGGGTCGCTGGATGTCCTCCACCCCCATTGTATCCCTGACCGCCTTTAAAATGTCACTCTTGCTAGGAGTGAAGAAGAATTTTTTAGAGTCCTCGACGATCTCGCGCTCAGATAGGGGGTACTCGTCGTCCTCTTTTTTGGAGGATGAGGCATCGCCCTCCAAATTCTCGGAGTCTGAGGAGGAAATGTCTGCCATCCTGGGCCGTTTGGGTGGATGAGCCCCCAGGCTATCTTCACAGAGGGAGGCCAGAGAAGACTTAACTTCCTCCTGAATCATAGATATAAACTCCTGCATAATTGAGGGTTGTTCTTCTCTCACTTACTTGGCAATACAATCCTTGCAAAGTTTCTTAGCATAATCATCGGGAAGCCTGACGGAGCACTGAATGCATCTGGCGGTCTTCCTCGGCTTTTTTAAAGCAAGTTTGGCCTAAAGTGAGAGAGCAGCTCATCAATTTTGTGTTGATCTAGTATAGGTGCATAAACATTTAGATGCAGTATACCAGAAGTCCCCAGGGAGGGGGGCTCATACCAGTGGTTATCAGAAGAGTATACTAAGGCTCCCTTCCCCACTGGTCTCACATCTGTCAAGCTGCTGGCATGCCCAGCTGGGCTACTCACACAGGGGCGCTCTGGAGCGGTCAGCTCCTTCTGCTGCGGTTCCTTCTCCTGGTCCGACATGTTCGGTGATGCGGAGAGCGATGCCGAGAGCGCAGCGGGAAAGTGCTTGTGAGCTCTTTTTGAAAAAGACGTCCACTTCCAGGTTTCGTCCGGCGGCCCGGAAGTGACGTCAGACGCGCGCGCCTGCGCAGAACGTCCTTCCGGTCAGCTACCTACATGGGGAGGTAGGCGACCCAGCGGCAGCTCAGGGCAGGCTTCCCACAACAGGGAGCGTGACCCTGGCGTCTCCCTGTCAGCTTAGGAACTACGTCCGCCGGAGAGCAGGGGACGCGGTCCTGGATGAAAAAAATCCACAAGGGAGGCAATATCTACCGCCGATGCGGTCACCCAGGTAAAGAAAAAATCAAATAAAGAAAAGAGGTCCACTTCACCTCCCTGAAAGCCAGAGAGGACTTTTCTCTGTCCTGGCCACTATAGGGGCAGGAACACACTGGTGAATGGTGGTGGGAGGGGGTCCTTTTAACCTATCTCTGTTCGTGCCCCTACAGAGGTCAATCTCTCTGGGCCGTCATGGTGGTGAAGTGGAAAAAAGCCTTTAGCTGTGAGGTTTGGCTACACACTGGGGGGAGTGTCACACAGCCTGCGGCAGACTTCAGCAGGAAGGGACTGACAGGCACCGGGGAGCACCTACAAAGGCAACATATGTTCTCGACTTACATAGAACAGCCGGTAAACTTACCCCACAAAACGAATGCAGCTGTGCTTCATCTTTGTGGACTTGACATAGAAATTCATAATTCTTTAAAGGGGTTAAATTATAAAACTCCTCAGGGCTTACATATGCATTAGTTAAGGCTACTTTCACACTCGCGTTTGATGCGGATCTGTCATGGATCTGCACAGATGGATCCGTTCAGATAATGCAACCGTCTGCATCTGTACATAACGGATCAGTTTGTATTATCTGTAACATAGCCAAGACGGATCCGTCTTGAACACCATTGAAAGTCAATGGGGGACAGATCCGTTTTCTATTGTGTCCGATTGTGTCATAGAAAACGGATCCGTCCCCATTGACTTACATTGTGTGTCAGAACGGATCTGTTTGGCTCGGTTTCGTCAGACGGACACCAAAACGGTGCAGGCAACGTTTTGGTGTCCGCCTCCAGAGCGGAATGGAGACTGATTGGAGGCAAACTGATGCATTCTGAGCGGATCCTTTTCCATTCAGAATGCATTAGGGCAAAACTGATCCGTTTTGGACCACTTGTGAGAGCCCTGAATGAATCTCACAAACGGAAAGCCAAAACGCCAGTGTGAAAGTAGCCTTAACTTGATAAAAAGAAACATATTTATACCTTTGCATAGTTCTGTTATTCTTGCTTTGTTTACATGCTGCAACAAAGCTGTGGGAGCGTTTAACAACAATGACTAAGCTCATGAATCTTTGTGGGTGTGAATAATCTGCCCTTCCCCGCCCCCTGCACAGCACAGCCTAACCTTGCATACAAACATAGTTGCATGATTATCTTCTAGCTCACACAGGCAGATCTGCACTACATACAGATGTAGCAGGGTTAGCACTCAAGCTCTTAACGCGATAAGTTAAGAAATTTGAGTTATCTTGAGACAAAAGCCATTGAAAAGCAATTGAAGGTGTTTGCTTAACACATTTAGTTTAGATAAAACGTCTCATAAATCACAAACATGTGTGCATCACACACGTACACATTACACACTGCAATACATTCATCACACACATATATACATCACAAAAGTACACATTACACACTGCAATACATACATCACACAGGTACCCATTACACACTGTGATACATACATTACACATATACATTACACCCTGCACCATACACATCACACGCTGCACCACACACATCACACCCTGCACTACATACATCACACCCTGCACTACATACATCACAAGCTGCACCATGCACATCACACGCTGCACCATGCACATCACACGCTGCACCATGCACATCACACGCTGCACCATACACATCGCAAGCTGCACCATACACATCGCAAGCTGCACCACACACATCACACGCTGCACCATACACATATGAAAACAGATGCAAAACAGGCTGTAATGTGGCTATGTGACATACCAGCGATGCTACTGTGAGCTTAGATGTAGAGGATGTTTCAAGAGGCTTCCAAGCCATGTGCTATCCTCAGGCAGTGCTGACTGTGAATGAAGAAAATGGATGCTATGTGCAGGGATGATGATGTCACTAAGATAAGGAAGCTGAAGTAGACCAAACTTGTAGTGTGAAATAGCTGCAATTGTATGCAAAAAACGAACACTAGATGGTGCTGTTACACAATCTACAGAGAATTATACAGAAAACATATTAACTATGTTAACTATGAAAGTTATGCATAAATTAACAATAAACTTGCTGAAGGCATGACACTTTCCTAAAAATTAATACAGAGTGAAAAGGGAGCATTTAAATGTTAACCCCTTTCAAGATTTTCCATCTTTGTGTTTTTTTTTCCTCTCTGCTTTCCCAAAACCTTAACTTTTAGATTTTTCAGTTAACATAGACATTTTAGAGCTTGTTTTTTTGTAAGATAAGTTGTACTTTCTAGCACAAATCAATATTGCACACAATGTAATAGGAACCTAGAAAAAAATCCAAATGGAGTGAAAAAACATACAGTAAGGCCTCATGCACATGACCGTTCCGTTTTTTGCGGTCTGCAAATTGAGGATCCGCAAAACATGGAAGACGCCCGTGTGCCTTCTACAATTTGTGGAATGGAACAGGCAGCCGATTGTAGAAATGCATATTCTTGTCCGCAAAATGGACAAGAATAGGACATGTTCTATTTTTTTTTTGTGGGGCCACGGAACGGAGCAACGTATGCGGACAGCACACGGAGTCCTGTCCACATCTTTTGCTGCTCTTATTGAAGTGAATGGGTCCGCACCCGAGCCGCAAAAACTGTGGCTCGGATGCGGACCAGAACAACAGTCGTGTGCATGAGGCCTAAATCTGCCACAATTCTATGGGTTTTATGTTTATGTCTTTCTCCATGCCATAAAACTGACCTGTTACCTTCATTTTCTGGGTCAGTACAATTACAGTAATAGCAAATATAGTTTTTTCTAGTGTTTTAATACATTAACTAATTAAAAACTGATTTTTTGTTTGAAAGGCCATATTCTGATCCCTATAACTTTTTTTTATAGTTATATCTAAGCAGCTATGTGAGAACTCTTTTTTTGTGGGATGGTTTATAGTTTTTATTGATAACATTTTGAAGTGTTTATGACTTTTTGATCCAATAACAGTTATGGAAAGGAAAAAAAACAGAACACTCATACAGTACAGCTAAGTCCACTGCATGGATCAAAAACATCTTCAAGCTAAAGCCTAAGTAGAAACCGAAAGGGATCCAGTGTGATTCATAAAAACATAATCCATTAAAAATACAACTTGTTTATGTATATTGTTTGTCAACGACAGTAGCGGTCTTAATCATAGCATAAAATAAGTCAAGAAGCTTTCTCCTTATATATGTGAACTGTAGACTGATTGTTTCAAATTTGTGATTAATGACATATGTGTCAGTCTAGTGTCAGTCTAGTACTTTCCTAAAAGTCTGAAAAAAATAGTTAAATTCATCAATGGGAGGAGCTAAACAAAATTAAATAAAAAATGTTCAGCAGTATACTGTACATACAATTACAATAGGTATATATCATGTTATACGTCATAAGAATAAGAAAATTATAAATAAATTAATAATAAAAATAAGATCATTATTTTTATTATGGGGAAATTATTATATTTTATATTTGTTATATATATATACACTGCTCAAAAAAAAAAAGGGAACACAAAAATAACACATCCTAGATCTGAATTAATTAAATATTCTTCTGAAATACTATGTTCTTTACATAGTTGAATGTGCTGACAACAAAATCACACAAAAATTAAAAAATTAAAATCAAATATTTCAACCCATTGAGGTCTGGATTTGGAGTCACACTCAACATTAAAGTGGAAAAACACACTACAGGCTGATCCAACTTTGATGTAATGTCCTTAAAACAAGTCAAAATGAGGCTCAGTAGTGTGTGTGGCCTCCACGTGCTTGTATGACCTCCCTACAACGCCTGTGCATGCTCCTGATGAGGTGGCGGACGGTCTCCTGAGGGATCTCCTCCCAGACCTGGACTAAAGCATCTGCCAACTCCTGGACAGTCTGTGGTGCAATGTGACGTTGGTGGATAGAGCGAGACATGATGTCCCAGATGTGCTCAATTGGATTCAGGTCTGGGGAACGGGCGGGCCAGTCCATAACATCAATGCCTTCGTCTTGCAGGAACTGCTGACACACTCCAGCCACATGAGGTCTAGCATTGTCTTGCATTAGGAGGAACTCAGGGCCAACCGTACCAGCATATGGTCTCACAAGGGGTATGAGGATCTCATCTTGGTACCTAATGGCAGTCAGGCTACCTCTGGCGAGCACATGGAGGGCTGTGCGGCCCTCTAAAGAAATGCCACCCCACACCATTACTGACCCAATGCCAAACCGGTCATGCTAGAGGATGTTGCAGGCAGCAGAACGTTCTCCACGGCATCTCCAGACTCTGTCACGTCTGTCACATGTGCTCAGTGTGAACCTGCTTTCATCTGTGAAGAGCACAGGGCGCCAGTGGCGAATTTGAAATCTTGGTGTTCTCTGGCAAATGCCAAACGTCCTGCACGGTGTTGGGCTGTAAGCACAACCCCCACCTGTGGACGTCGGGCCCTCATATCATCCTCATAGAGTCTGTTTCTGACCGTTTGAGCAGACACATGCACATTTGTGGCCTGCTGGAGGTCATTTTGCAGGGCTCTGGCAGTGCTCCTCCTGTTCCTCCTTGCACAAAGGCGGAGGTAGCGGTCCTGCTGCTGGGTTGTTGCCCTCCTACGGCCTCCTCCACGTCTCCTGATGTACTGGCCTGTCTCCTGGTAGCACCTCCATGCTCTGGACACTACGCTGACAGACACAGCAAACCTTCTTGCCACAGCTCGCATTGATGTGCCATCCTGGATAAGCTGCACTACCTGAGCCACTTGTGTGGGTTCTAGACTCCGTCTCATGCTACCACTAGAGTGAAAGCACCGCCAGCATTCAAAAGTGACCAAAACATCAGCCAGGAAGCATAGGAACTGAGAAGTGGTCTGTTGTCACCACCTGCAGAACCACACCTTTATTGGGGGTGTCTTGCTAATTGCCTATAATTTCCACCTATCTATCCCATTTGAACAACAGCATGTGAAATTGATTGTCACTCAGTGTTGCTTCCTAAGTGGACAGTTTGATTTCACAGAAGTGTGATTGACTTGGAGTTACATTGTGTTGTTTAAGTGTTCCCTTTATTTTTTTGAGCAGTGTATATATATATATATATATATATATATATATATATATATTATTATTATTATTTTTTTTTATTTTACTTTTTTTTACACTTTCCCCTTAGGGGTTTTGAACATGTGACTGTAATGGTGCAGAATTCCAAACAACCAGACAGAGTTTAAACAATGGTGGATTTATTAAATGACGGCAGTACAGCCCTGACCAGAAATCATATGCAGGTCTAAATAATAACTTGCACAGGAAAACTCACAAGGGACAGCCAGACCAGGCCAAAGTTTATATAAACAGAAATAGTCCGTGTAGCGTAGTACCTAGGGACGAGACATTTCCGGGGTCCGATCCGAGGTCCAACACAAGACAAACTGTTCCGCATAGAAGTTTCCAACAGGCAGTCTCTAGAGATGGATTGAGGAAGTCAGAGTTCATGCACAGGTAGTCTGGAAGAATGTGAACAGCAACGTACACCTGGGTTGTCAAAACAACAGTGGACACTGACCAGCCAGGGAGATCACCTCTTAAACACCTGCTAGCCAATCACAGAGTGCCATGTGTCTATTCCTCATAGGCCATATGATTATCCTAATCCCTGATACTTGTGCGGCCTTGGCTGATCATTGATCACTTAACCCATGCCTGCCCTCTAATCTGCTAGAGTTTATGTACAGGTATATTCCCTGTCAGCGCTGACGCGGCCCAGCATGGAAGCGCGATCGCGTCTGCATGGACGCTGGAACTGCATTCCGCCCGCAAAGGAGTCGTAATCGAAGATTCCACAGGCACACGCGTGACCTGTCCCGTTACTCCAATGGGGTCCCCTGCCGCCGAGCCCCAGTGGACCGTGAAACTGGAGAGTGTCTTACATTACCTCCCTCGAGGAGGCCGCTCAGAAGACTCCAAACAGGCTTTCCCTGGATTCTCACGGTGGAAAGCTGCCACTAATTCATCCGCATGAACGTGGCGGGCAGGTACCCAACATCTCTCCTATGGACCAAATCCTTTCCAGTCCACTTAATACTGGAGGGACCTCTGGACAAAACGGGAGTCCAAAATCTTATTAAGCTCGAATTCAGGCTCCCCTTGAACCTCCACCGGAAATGGAGTTTGAATGAAGGGAGCTGACTCGGCTGCCGATTTGAGCAGTGAAACATGAAAGGTGTTCACTCCTTGAATTGATGGAGGAAGAGCAACCTTGTAAGTCACCCGATTGATCTTCTTTGTCACCGGATATGGACCAATGAATCTAGGACCCAGTTGTGCAGACGGTTGTTGCAAGGGAATGTTCCTGGTGGAGACCCACACTTGATCTCCTACCTTAAACTCTTGCTCTGCAGTGTGATGAGGATCAGCAAATCTTTTCTGTTGCACCACGGCACTACGAAGATTCCGCCGCGCCAACAACCAAATGGGTTGCCTATCCTGGAACCATTGGTCCGCCACTGGTGAGTCAGTGGAGGCCCCTACCAGAGAGGAGAGTTTTGGATTCCTGCCCCCCGACGCACCTGAACGGAGATATCTTGGTAGAGGCATGTTCGGAGTTGTTATAAGCCACCTCCGCAAAGGAGAGGTGAGCTGCCCATTCCTCCTGGCAGTCTGACATGAAACACGAAGTGTTCCAGAGTCTGGTTCATTCTCTTTGTCTGCCCGTTGGTCTCTGGGTGAAAACCAGATTAAAATGACAGCCTAATCCCCAACTGAGAGCAGAAATAACGCCATAACCGGGAGATAAACTGGACTCCTCTATCTGAAACAATATCCTCCAGCGCCCCATGTAATCGGAAGACATGTTTGACAAACAGATCTGCCAGCTCTCCAGCCGATGGCAATTTGGGGAGTGGTATAAAATGGGCCATCTTACTAAAATGGTCCACCACTACCCAAATTGCCTTACAACTTGAAGACCTAGGCAGATCTGTTTTGAAGTCCATGGACATGTGGGTCCATGAGGCCGATTGAATAGGCAGCGGAAGCAAAGTACCAGAGGGAGCGGACCGAGCCGGTTTAAATTGAGCACAAATACTACATGTCTGACTGTAGGCTTTAAATGGAACCTGTCACCTAGAAAATGCATATTAAACCGCCAGCAGTACCTTATTGCAGCCTGTAGCATGATTATAAAAGGTGTCTGTGTCTTTTCTGTGCAATGCGGCCAAGGTCTAAAAAAAAGACTTTTATTCAACAGGCCACGCTATGTAAACGATAGTCTTGAAGTCAAGGGGGCAGCAGCTTTGTCACCTGAAGTTAAGCGCCCTGCCCCCTTTACCTCAACAAAGCGTTTGATTGATAGGATGCCCAATTCCTTCACTGCCAGTTGCTTGAATGTAGTCTCGCGCATGCCAAGGCTCTTGTGTGCCTGAGTATTGAGCTCATAGCGGAGTGGAACAGGCACAGTGTAGGCGCCAGTATTGCAGGGACACGGCGCACGCGCAAGACTACATTCATGCGTCCAGTAGTGAAGGAAATCCTATCAATCAAATGCTTAGGGGAGAAAAAGGGGGCGGGCGGGCGCGCTTGACTTCAGGCAAGAAAGCCGCTGCCCCCTTGACTTCAAGACTATTGTTTACATAGCATGGCCTGTTGAATAAATGTCTTTTTTTTTAGACCTTTGCCACATTGCATAGAAAAGACACAGACACCTTTATAGTCATGCTACAGGCTGCAATAAGGTACTGCTGGCAGTTTAATATGCATTTTCTAGGTGACAGGTTCCCTTTAATATCAAAAAACATCTTAGGCCATCAGACATGACGTCTACAAAGGGACATGGTCTTTTTTATCCCCAGATGCCCGGCTGACATAGAATCATGTAACTGTTGTATAAATCTCAGTCTATAGTTTACAGGTACAAATAGCCGACCTTCAGGTTTGTTAGGAGGGCTCTCTGCCTGCAAAGGCAGAGGAGAAGACAAATCCTCCATTATATCTGGGGTGTTCAAAGCAGCTAGAAAAGCACTTCGCAGGAATAATGGGCTCAGGCTCAGAGTCACGTACCGAAATGACCTCTGGGAAACAACGGGAGAGGGCATTTGATTTGACATTTTTGGGTCCCGGTTTGTAGGTTAACCAGAAATTAAAACGAGTGAAAAATAATGCCCAACGAGCTTGACAAGAATTTAACTTCTTGGCACCTTCAATGTATTCAAGGTTTTTGTGGTCGGTGTAAACCGTAATGGGATGTTCCACACCCTCTAGCCAATGTCTCCACTCTTGAAAGGCCAACTTAACTCCCAGAAGTTCTCTATTGCCGATGTCATAATTGCATTCGGCTGGTGAGAGTTTCCGGGAGAAAAGGGCACAAGGATGAAGCCTCTCAGGATTTCCAGAATACTGGGAGAGAACCGCCCCAAAACCAACCTCAGAGGCGTCAACCTCGAGTAAAAAATGTTGAGAAGCGTCTGGATGAATGAGGATTGGAGCGGAGCAGAAGGTCTGCTTTAGCGTCTCAAAGGCTTTGCCAGCCTCTCTCGTCCACTTAGATGGGTTCACCCCCTTCTTAGTGAGGTTCTACCACCGCAGAAAAGTTCTTAATAAATTTGCGGTAGAAGTTGGCGAAACCTAAGAAACACTGTAATCCCTTCAGGTCCTTAGGCGGAGGCCAATCCAGAACAGCTGAGAGCTTGGATGGATCCATCACCAAACCTTGTTCAGAGACAATATACCCTAAGAAGGGCAATTCTCTCACCTCAAACAGGCACTTCTCGAGTTTGGCGTATAGGCGATTCTCCCTCAACTTCTGGAAAACCTGACACACATGATCCCGGTGAGTCTGTGGGTCCAATGAGTAGATTAGTATATCGTCTAAATAGACGAGCATGAATCTACCCAAGAAATCCCAGGGGACATCATTAATGAACTCCTGGAAGACTGCAGGGGCATTACAGAGATTGAAATGCATTACGAGATACTCGTAATGCCCGTCCCTGGTGTTAAAGGCGGTCTTCCATTCGTCACCCTTACAAATGCGTACCAAATTATATGCACCCCGCAAATTGAGTTTGGTGAAGACTTGGGTCCTCGCCACCTGAGAGAATAAGTCCTCAATAAGTGGAAGAGGGTACCGATTCTTCACCATAATTCGATGGAGGCCGCAGGAAATCGATACAGGGTCTCAATCCGCCGTCTTTCTTCCCCACAAAGAAGAATCCTGCTCCTGTGGGAGAAGTAAACGGCCGAATGAACCCTTATCGAGGTTCTCTTTTATATAATCCCGCTGGGCCTGATTCTCAGGCCCAGTGAGATTATACAGATGTAAAAAAAAAAATTATAAATAAATAGACCGCGCTGACTGGACATTGTCAGGTGTTGGGTCTCGTAGTTGATGCTGCATCAAAAGATATGATGCCCCCAACTACGTACACACCACTGTTTGCTGAATCCTCGTCCTCTGCCAGTCCAAACTAATCAGCCTAGTAGACAATAAGCTTGCATATAGATGCTGCAAGAAATAGTGACTTGCCTATAATTGACTGGTGTGCGGGATCTTCGCTGTAGATCTCGGTAGTGCTGCTGGAGCAATGTCCACTCAGATGTCCTCTGGGTGGCATGGTACCTGGCAACAAATCAATAGGACAATCATATGGCCTATGAGGAGCCTGTGGGCTGAACACGTCCTGGAAGTGATGACAATGTTTAGGTAACACACTCAGAACTTCCGTGGATGCCAGTGGCAACTCCGGACAAATGCACCTAGTGAGGCCATCAGAACTCCACTGGCAAATTTGTCTGGAGCGCCAGTCCACTACTGGATTATGAAGTCTCAACTTGGGGAGACCCAAAATCACAGGAGTGGATGACATGTCCAGGGTTAAAAGGTTTAAGACCTCCTGGTGACCAGTCCCCACCGTTACCTGGAACCCGGGTGTCATCCACAACGACCGGCCTTCTTGAAGAGGAGATGACAAAGCAAGAAATAGTAGGTGAGGATTAATGGACTAAAAGCTGCGGTGCCCTTAACGGGGTAGGTTCAAACTCCTTAATAGAAAATAAAACAAGTTACGGGTACCGCGCTATATCTAAAGCAATGTATGAAAGTGTTTGTTACTTAAAACCAAAGAGACGAGTTCAATATTCTGCTACAAAGTGTATATCACAAGTCCGTATTGCGTTTGTATATAGACAAATATCACAAGTCTATATTCCACACGTGAATTTTCAGCAACACTTTGCTTTGCTATGCATATACAAAGGCAGCTGTCCCACGTCTATAATCCACATGCGATGGACCGGTTTTAAGTAACAAACACTTTCATACATTGCTTTAGATATAGCGCGGTACCCGTAACTTGTTTTATTTTCTTGAAGAGGAGACTCGTCCACAGCGGTGACGGAATGGCTGCTTCCGGCTTAACGACTGGAATCTATAACTGTCGTACCAAGGAAGAGGTGATAAAATTTCCGGCAGCTCCCGAGTCAAGTAAGGCAGAAAAAGAATGGTCCTTCCCCTGCCATTCAATAGAAATGGGTATGAGAAGCCAACTTCTTTTAAGAGGAGGCAGCAGAGCACCTAGTGGGTTCTCCTCGAATCCCACAAGGCTTTGTTGTTTCCCGGCAGGAGAAATAGGCATCTCTTTAGCTGGTGACCATCTCCTCCACAATATAGGCAAAGACCCTCGTTTTGGCGATGAGCCCTCTTAGTAGGGGTAAGACGAGAGGACCCCAGTCCCATGGGTTCCTCAGCCAGTTTACTGGGTTTTGGAGATGGACTGGGTGAGGCTGGGTGAGAAGCCCGCTCCAGAAGACGTTCCCGAATTCGACAATCAGCGTCGATTACCTGCTGGATTGCCATATCTAGTGATGGTGGGGATGGTAGAGATAATAACTAGTGTTGAGCACGAATATTCAAATAGCAAATTTTTATCTCGAATATCGCAACTTTGAGAATTTGCGAATATTTCGAAGATTGTGCTATATATTCGTTATAGTGAATATTCAGAATTTTTTCCCATCTGAACACATGATTCCTCCCTGCTTCTTGCTTGTGGGCCAATGAGTCATATATTAGTTATTTAGAATATTCGTCTTTTTTTTTTTCAATCTGTACAGTTGTTCCACTTCGGCATACTCCTCCCCGGCAAGCGTCCCAATCACCATGGGAACGCCTGGGGGTTGGAATATACCATCGGATCTGAGTTTTCACAATCTCATTGAGAAAACTCAGATCCGATGATATATTCTAACCCCCAGGTGTTCCCATGGTGACAGGGACGCTTGTCGGGGAGGAGTATGCCGAAGAGGAAAAACTGTACAGGTTAAAAAAAATAAAAATAATAAAAAGACAAATATTCTAAAAAACTAATATATTCGATATAGTGCTATATATTAGTTTTTTAGAATATTCGTAATATTCTAGAACAAGAATATATAGCAATATAGCGAATATTCAAACAAATGAATGTAGAGCAATTCAGGTAAAATAGTGCTATAATCTTAGTCTAATAGTTGAAATTTTTTTCTCATCTGAAGTTCAGATTGGAAAAAAAATTACGACTACAAAAAAAATAAAGATTATAGCACTATATTAGCTAAATTGCTCTATTTGTATTTTCGAATATTTGCTATATTGCTATATATTGTTGTTTTAGAATATTGCGAATATTCAGAAAAATGAATATAGCACTATATGATTATTATTATTTTTAGAATATTCGTCATTTTTTTTTCATCTGAAGTCATGATTCCTCCCTGCTTAAGTAACTTAAGCAGAGAGGAATCATGACTTCAGATGGAAAAAAATTATGATATTCTAAAAAATGAATATATAGCACTTATTCTATAGTGCTATATATTCGTTTTTGACCCACGCCTGTATTGATCGCGTAATATTCGCATATTACGCGATCATTACCTTGCCAATTTTTCGAGTAAATATTCAAATTTGCGAATATTCGAAGAATATTCTACAAAATATTAGCAAAATATTGTGAATCGAATATGGTCCCTGCCCGTTTATCACTAATAATAACAGAGTCTCTGACAGGGTCAGATGTCCCAACCGGAACCCGCGCCGGAAAGCGGCATCCCCCCCAAGTAGTAAAAAGTGGCCTCAGCGACGTGGTCTTTGTTAGAGATGTTCCAGCTGGTCTCAGCAGTATGAGTGCGGTCCGGATCATCATATAATACACTCATTGCATGAAGAAGGTCTCTACTGAGCCAACCGGGATCTCCTGCCGGGAGATTAAAGGCCCAGCGTGGTGGAGTTCTTCCTCAATAGGGACATAACAATGGCCGATTTTCTGATTGGTATGCCCCGAAGATGCAGGATCATAATTAATAAACATATAAATAGACAGGAATCACAGATAGTTGAGAAACTCCTGCCTATTCCTGAAAAAACCTCAGGTAGCGTATCTTGGGTTCCACTCAGGTTCTGCTGGAGTCGGGTCGGGCCAAACCCTAAACTCCCTGAAAGAGGAGTTTAAGCTCGTCCCCGACTGTTCCAGTTGTGCATGGATCCTTGTTAGAGTTTACAGCAGAGATGTCCATCCTCTGTTGGACCAAGAGATTGGCTGGCACCGGGTCAATTCCACTAATTGCTGCTGGATACGATCCATAATAACTGGAAGTTGGGGCCCACTGTTCTGTAATGTGCAGAAGTCCCAAACAACAAGACAGAGTTTAAACAATGGTGGGATTTATTAAATGACGGCAGTACAGTCCAGACCAGAAATCTATGCAGGTATTCAATCCAAATAATAACTTGCGCAGGGAAAACTCACAAGGGTCAAGCCAGACCAGGCCAAAGTTCATATGCACAGAAATAGTCAGTGTAATGTAGTACTAGGGACAAGACATTTCCAGGATCTGATCCGAAGTTTCCAACAGGCAGTCTCTAGGATGATTGAGGAAGTCAGAGGTCATGCACAGGTAGTCTGGAAAATGTGAAACAGCAACATTCACCTGGGTTGTCAAAACAAACCAGTGGGCACTGACCAGCCAGGGAGATCACCTCTTAAACACCTGCTAGCCAATCACAGAGTGTTATGTGTCTATTCCTCATAGGGCCATATGATTATCCTAATCCCTGATACTTGTGCGGCCTTGCTGATCATTGATCACTAACCCATGCCTGCCCTCTAACTACTAGAGTTTATGTACAGGTATATTCCCTGTCACGGCCTGCGTAGCGAATAAGATGCGCGTATGTTCGGCCGCGTAACCCTTTGCGAACCTCCTCTCAAGCGTGCACGCAGACGCTGAAGCGGTCCAGCATTGATACGCGATCGCATCTGAACGGATGCCGGAACCGCGTCCGCCCGCAAAGGAGTTGTAATCGAAGATTGCGCAGGCACATGCGTGACCTGTTCCGTTACTCCAATGGGGTCCCCTGCCGGCTGAGCCCCACGAGAATTCCTGGGGGCCCCAGTGGACTGCGAAACAGGAGAGTGTCTTACAGTGACTGTCTGAATTACCATTGTGGCCTATTGGAGTCTTAAAATGTTCCTATGGACCCATGGCAAAGGCAGGACTCCATCCCTTTGGTAAGTCTCAGAGCCTCTAGCAGGCTACCATATCAAACAAATAACTCCCACAAACTCTGTGTAGTGTCTTTCGGGAAAATGCCTCTAAGATGCCACAATTGAGGGGTTAAGTTTTGTCATTGTTATTGCCAATCACAGACATTAGCTTCAGTTGTTTTCTGTTTAAAACAGCAAAACCCAGTTGCTATGACACCCCCCCCCTCAGCTTCTGATTAGGTGCCATGTATGGCAGAGATCTAGTTGGGGTTAATCCTAAGAATGCTGCTTTTCCATATTACCAAATACTTTTACTTTTTTTTTCTGTTGCTGCTTGACCCCATTATCAATGTCTTTAAAGGATAATTGTCACATTTAGACCCTAATTTCAATTTTCATATATGTAGTTACTAATAACATGATATTCCAGAATCAGTTACTATTAGACTGACTTACCCCATATTTAATAAGATTCAGCCCTTAGCAACCAGTCTGCATAAAACTGCAATTTCACTATTCAGTTAAGATTGCCGCCACTGCCCTCACCCTGAGGCTAATCCCGCCTGCCCTCACTAGCCAGTAACAATAGCCCCCCAAAAGTGTCAGTAACCAGAGCCCTCCCCCTAAAGGGTTAATCTCCTGCAGCACAAAGGGGTCCTCTTACCACATGTGGCTTTCATTTATACACTGAGCAGACGGCAGATCTCCCTTCCCTGGTCTGCGCTGCTTCAACTCTGCATTCTCCAGCTCTGCTGAGTGAGGGAGCGTCTGCCAAGCGCAGGGACAGGGAGAAGTGCACACAGCCCAGGCACTGTTATCAGCTGCTGGGGAGGACCTGGCTTTAATCATTTACTTACAGTCCCTGGCTGTCAGTAATCTGACCTTGCACGCTGCGTGCTCCGTCTATCAACAGACGGACCATGCCTAGCAACCCTATTTTAAGCACAGGTAAAAGTAGGCAGTACAGGGAACAAAAATGTGGAATTAAGGGGTAATTGAATACACAGTGAAAAGTTGAAATAGGGCCACCAAGGAGATATTAATCACCACAATCCAATACAAAAAAAAAAAAAAAAGACATTTATCCTTTAATATAATATAACTGAGCTTGGTATTTCTTATCACACTAAATAATATGTGCTTAGTATAGATTGTCCTTTTTCTTTTTGGAAAGCAATGTGTTAAAACTAAGAATGCGACTACATATTTAGAAATGAAATTAATCAATAATTATGTCAAAAGTATAATGAGATTGCACTTATAGAACAAATATAGTTTAATGCACTCTTCCAACCACTAGGTGTAATTTGAATTATTTTATTATTGACTTGGAGGATGAAGGATGTTGTGAAATAGAGAGCAACCTTAATATGAATTCCTCTGTAGCTATCAGTGATTGACAGCTTCTCAAACTATCACTTGAGAATTGCTCACCATCATCACGATGTCACATTAGCATTTAGTAGCCTCATTTGCTTACTAATGATTTTTTTCCAATATTTTCTGAGCTGTGGTTTGCAAAATTAAATTCTCAGTTACGTTTATTGTGTAATTGCAAGCTATTAATAATTTAAGATACACGTTTTTCTATAGGTACTTTTAAAAATATGTATAATGACAGCTCTAGAACTTGAACCCCACACATACCTTTTTCTATTGTATTTATTATTGGCTCTGTAGTTTAAGATGATAAAAGCTTTTGGATGGGGAGAATGGGTTATTTAATTATATTAATTTCTACTGTCATATATTATTCTTCTTTCATTTATGTACTAGAGATCTCATGATACCAAGACTCATTTATTTTTTACTATTGTTGAAATCTTATGGGAGGTGAAACTTGCTATCACTATTTATTTTCTTACTATGACTATGAAAAAAATGAACTAGGAATATGTATAAGAGAAATAATGCTTAAGGCAGTGAATTAAGTGACCATTGTAAATCATGGCATTCAGACAATGTCCAGAAATTCTGGCGCCAAAGACTAGCATTCAGAAAAGTAACCAAGTCTCTTGACATGTTTTAATTAAAGCAGTGAGATAGATAGATAGATAGATAGATAGATAGATAGATAGATAGATATTCTTTAGTGTTGAGCGAGCATGCTCGGCCGAACTGCTGTTCGGCTTGAGCATCGCTATGCTCGACAGATCCGAGTTCTTGGCTGAATACTTCGGGTGCTTGAATACAATTTAATACAATGGAAGCCAATGGAAGAACCCTAGGCACCCCCTGCTTGGAAGAGAAGAGGGTGTCTGGTTCATAAAAGAAGGTTAGAAATTGATGGAAACCCCATTAAAATGGTTTGAAAACAGCATTAAGAGGATAGCTGGATGCGTCTTAGACTTCTATTATGTACGACATACAATAGACAACCACACAAAGGCTACATGCCAAAAGCCAGGTATGTGCAAGCCATCAATTATATCCATGAGACAGACCACAGCCAGCATACCTTACAATGGCAGCCTTGTGCACTATGAGATATTCCAAACCAGCTCTCATCTGACTGAGAACCAATAAACCTCAAAGTTATTTTGCATCTGTTGAATAGCTTGGGTGGACCTGCACACCTAGATCAAGTTCATTAGGGTGACAAAAAGTTTTCTGATTGTCATAACATAATATTCAATAATCTTTCTATACAGTTTTGTTATGTAAAAACTAATTTGCATAAACATGGGCATATGGGAAAGACATGCAAATGAGCAGAATCTGCCTTGTTTTTCAGCTGTCATAAGACTATGAAAACCAATAGATTGCGCTATTGAGTTATGAACAGCGCCATCTATTGGTTTCATGGTCTTATGACAAGAATATTAGACTATGAGTCTTATGACAAGCTTATTAGTGTAGCCTTTTGCATGGAATATTCACATAAAAAATTTGCGATTAGAATATTTGCAGTCTACACTAGGATGATTTCTGACACTGGGAAAGCTGGGTAATAACTCAGTGATAAAATATGACACTGAGAAAGCTGGGTAATAACTCAGTGATATAATATGACACTGGGAAAGCTGGGTAATAACTCAGTGATAAGATCTGACACTGGGAAAGCTGGGTAATAACTCAGTGATGATATATGACACTGGGAAAGCTGGGTAATAACTCAGTGATAAAATCTGACACTGGGAAAGTTGGGTAATAACTCAATGATGATATATGACACTGGGAAAGCTGGGTAATAACTCAGTGTAGATCGCAAATATTCTAATCACAAATATTTATCTACAACACTATCCCTAGAACATAAGCGCTTTTAACGTCTCTCCCTAAGCTGAGCTCAGAGTGAAATGGCAGAGACCGTGCTGGATAAGGCTTTTGTTGTGCTGTGACATCACAGGGGATGGCTTGCTGTAGTTTGTCTGGCTGCACGGCATTATGGGTGATCTCCCATTCCTGGGCTTCTTACTTTCACTTTGTAACACATGCAGTAGCCATTTAAAAAAAAAATTATAATATGTTAGTACTAAGCGCAAGGAAATTCAGATTCATGGCGAATCAATACTTCAGACCAAATTCAATTCGCTTAACACTACTTTTATACATCGTGTTACAGATAAGAGCTCACCATTAGAGTTGAGCGAACACCTGGATGTTCGGGTTCGAGAAGTTCGGCCGAACTTCCCGGAAATGTTCGGGTTCGGGATCCGGACCCGATCCGAACTTCGTCCCGAACCCGAACCCCATTGAAGTCAATGGGGACCCGAACTTTTGGGCACTAAAAAAGGCTGTAACACAGCCAGGAAAGAGCTAGGGGCTGCAAAAGGCAGCAACATGTAGGTAAATCCCCTGCAAACAAATGTGGATAGGGAAATGAATTAAAATAAAAATTAAAAAAATAAAAATGAACCAATATCAATTGGACAGAGGTCCCATAGCAGAGAATCTGGCTTCACATCAGCAGAGAATCAGTCTCTTCATGCCATATCAAAGAATCTGGCTTCATGTCAGCAGAGAATCAGTCTCTTCATGCCATAGCAGAGAATCTGGCTTCATGTCATAGCAGAGAATCAGGCTTCACGTCACCCACCACTGGAACAGGCCACTGTCACACATTTAGGCCCCGGCACCCAGACAGAGGAGAGCGGTCCCGTAACAGAGAATCTGGCCTTATGTCAGCGCAGAATCTGTCTTCATGTCATAGCAGAGAATCAAGCTTCACGTCACCCACCACTGGAACAGGCCACTGTCACACATTTAGGCCCCGGCACCCAGACAGAGGAGAGAGGTCCTGTAACAGAGAATCTGGCCTTATGTCAGCACAGAATCTGTCTTCATGTCATAGCAGAGAATCAGGCATCACGTCACCCACCACTGGAACAGGCCACTGTCACACATTTAGGCCCAGGCACCCAGGCAGAGGAGAGAGGTCCCGTAACAGAGAATCTGGCCTTATGTCAGCGCAGAATCTGTATTCATGTCATAGCAGAGAATCAGGCTTCACGTCACCCACCACTGGAACAGGCCACTGTCACACATTTAGGCCCCTGGCACCCAGACAGAGGAGAGCGGTCCCGTAACAGAGAATCTGGCCTTATGTCAGCGCAGAATCTGTCTTCATGTCATAGCAGAGAATCAGGCTTCACGTCACCCACCACTGGAACTGGCCACTGTCACACATTTAGGCCCCGGCACCCCAGACAGAGGAGAGAGGTCCTGTAACAGAGAATCTGGCCTTATGTCAGCTCAGAATCTGTCTTCATGTCATAGCAGAGAATCAGGCATCACGTCACCCACCACTGGAACAGGCCACTGTCACACATTTAGGCCCAGGCACCCAGGCAGAGGAGAGAGGTCCCGTAACAGAGAATCTGGCTTATGTCAGCGCAGAATCTGTATTCATGTCATAGCAGAGAATCAGGCTTCACGTCACCCACCACTGGAACAGGCCACTGTCACACATTTAGGCCCGGCACCCAGACAGAGGAGAGGTTCATTCAACTTTGGGTTGCCCCACAATATAATGGTAAAATGAAATTAAAAATAGTATTGAATGAGGAAGTGCCCTGGAGTAGAATAATATATTGTTAAGGGGAGGTAGTTAATATCTAATCTGCACAAGGGATGGACAGGTCCTGTGGGATCCATGCCTGGTTCATTTTTATGAACGTCAGCTTGTCCACATTGGCTGTAGACAGGCGGCTGCGTTTGTCTGTAATGACGCCCCCTGCCGTGCTGAATACACGTTCAGACAAAACGCTGGCCGCCGGGCAGGCCAGCACCTCCAAGGCATAAAAGGCTAGCTCTGGCCACGTGGACAATTTGGAGACCCAGAAGTTGAATGGGGCCCGAACCATCAGTCAGTACGTGGAGGGGTGTGCACAGGTACTGTTCCACCATGTTAGTGAAATGTTGCCTCCTGCTAACACGTTCCGTATCAGGAGGTGGTGCAGTTAGCTGTGGCGTGGTGACAAAACTTTTTCCACATCTCTGCCATGCTAACCCTGCCCTCAGAGGAGCTGGCCGTGACACAGCTGCGTTGGCGACCTCTTGCTCCTCCTCTGCCTTCGCCTTGGGCTTCCACTGGTTCCCCTGTGACATTTGGGAATGCTCTCAGTAGCGCGTCTACCAACGTGCGCTTGTACTCGCGCATCTTCCTATCACGCTCCAGTGTAGGAAGTAAGGTGGGCACATTGTCTTTGTACCGGGGATCCAGCAGGGTGGCAACCCAGTAGTCTGCACACGTTAAAATGTGGGCAACTCTGCTGTCGTTGCGCAGGCACTGCAGCATGTAGTCGCTCATGTGTGCCAGGCTGCCCAGAGGTAAGGACAAGCTGTCCTCTGTGGGAGGCGTATCGTCATCGTCCTGTGTTTCCCCCCAGCCACGCACCAGTGATGGGCCCGAGCTGCTTTGGGTGCCACCCCGCTGTGAACATGCTTCATCCTCATCCTTCCTCCACCTCCTCCTCATCCTCGTCCTCCTCGTCCTCCAGTAGTGGGCCCTGTCTGGCCACATTTGTACCTGGCCTCTGGTGTTGCAAAAAACCTCCCTCTGAGTCACTTTGAAGAGACTGGCCTGAAAGTGCTAAAAATGACCCCTCTTCCTCCTCTTCCTCCTGGGCCACCTCCTCTTCCATCATCGCCCTAAGTGTTTTCTCTCAAGGAGACATAGAAGTGGTATTGTAACGCTGATAACGGCGTCATCGCCACTGGCCATGTTGGTGGAGTACTCGAAACAGCGCAACAGGGCACACAGGTCTCGCATGGAGGCCCAGTCATTGGTGGTGAAGTGGGTCTGATCCGCAGTGCGACTGACCCGTGCGTGCTGCAGCTGAAACTCCACTATGGCCTGCTGCTGCTCGCACAGTCTGTCCAGCATATGCAAGGTGGAGTTCCACCTGGTGGGCATGTCGCATATGAGGCGGTGAGCGGGAAGGCCGAAGTTACGCTGTAGCGCAGACAGGCGAGCAGCGGCAGGGTGTGAACGCCGGAAGCGCGAACAGACGGCCCGCACTTTATGCAGCAGCTCTGACATGTCGGGGTAGTTGCGAATGAACTTCTGCACCACCAAATTCAGCACATGCGCCAGGCAAGGGATGTGCGTCAAACCGGCTAGTCCCAGAGCTGCAACGAGATTTCGCCCATTATCGCACACCACCAGGCCGGGCTTGAGGCTCACCGGCAGCAACCACTCGTCGGTCTGTTGTTCTATACCCCGCCACAACTCCTGTGCGGTGTGGGGCCTGTCCCCCAAACATATGAGTTTCAGAATGGCCTGCTGACGTTTACCCCGTGCTGTGCTGAAGTTGGTGGTGAAGGTGTGTGGCTGGGCTGGATGAGCAGGTGGAAGAAGAGGAGGAGGAAGCTGAGTAGGAGGAGGAGGAGACAGGAGGCAAAGAATGTTGCCCTGCGATCCTTGGCGGCGGAAGGACGTGCGCCAAATAGCTCTCCGCCTGGGGCCCAGCCGCCACTACATTTACCCAGTGTGCAGTTAGGGAGATATAGCGTCCCTGGCCGTGCTTACTGGTCCACGTATCTGTGGTTAGGTGGACCTTGCCACAGATGGCGTTGCGCAGTGCACACTTGATTTTATCGGACACTTGTTTGTGCAGGGAAGGCACGGCTCTCTTAGAGAAGTAGTGGCGGCTGGGAACAACATACTGTGGGACAGCAAGTGACCATGAGCTGTTTGAAGCTGTGTGTGTCCACCAGCCTAAATGACAGCATTTCATAGGCCAGTAGTTTAGAAATGCTGGCATTCAGGGCCAGGGATCGAGGGTGGCTAGGTGGGAATTTACGCTTTCTCTCAAATGTTTGTGAGATGGAGAGCTGAACGCTGCCGTGTGACATGGTTGAGATGCTTGGTGACGCAGGTGGTGGTGTTGGTGGTACATCCCATGTTTGCTGGGCGGCAGGTGCCAACGTTTCTCCAGAGGCAGAGGAAGAGGCCGAGGCGGTGGCAGCAGCAGCAGAAGAGGACGAGGCGGCGGCAGCAGCAGAAGAGGCCGAAGCGGCAGCAGCAGAAGAGGTAGCAGGGGGAGCCTGAGTGACTTCCTTGTTTTTAAGGTGTTTACTCCACTGCAGTTCATGCTTTGCATGCAGGTGCCTGGTCATGCAGGTTGTGCTAAGGTTCAGAACGTTAATGCCTCGCTTCAGGCTCTGATGGCACAGCGTGCAAACCACTCGGGTCTTGTCGTCAGCACATTGTTTGAAGAAGTGCCATGCCAGGGAACTCCTTGAAGCTGCCTTTGGGGTGCTCGGTCCCAGATGGCGGCGGTCAGTAGCAGGCGGAGTCTCTTGGTGGCGGGTGTTCTGATTTTGCCCACTGCTCCCTCTTTTGCTACGCTGTTGGCTCGGTCTCACCACTGCCTGTTCCTCCGAACTCTGAAAGTCAGTGGCACGACCTTCATTCCATGTGGGGTCTAGGACCTCATCGTCCCCTGCATCGTCTTCCACCCAGTCTTGACCCCTGACCTCCTGTTCAGTCTGCACACTGCAGAAAGACGCAGCAGTTGGCACCTGTGTTTCGTCATCATCAGAGACGTGCTGAGGTGGTATTCCCATGTCTTCATCATCAGGAAACATAAGTGGTTGTGCGTTAGTGCTTTCTATCTCTTCCACCCCTGGTGAAGGGCTAGGTGGATGCCCTTGGAAAACCCTGGCAGCAGAGTCTTCAAACAGCATAAGAGACTGCTGCATAACTTGAGGCTCAGACAGTTTCCCTGATATGCATGGGGGTGATGTGACAGACTGATGGGCTTGGTTTTCATGCGCCATCTGTGCGCTTTCTGCAGAAGACTGAGTGGGAGATAATGTGAACGTGCTGGATGCACTGTCGGCCACCCAATTGACTAATGCCTGTACCTGCTCAGGCCTTACCATCCTTAGAACGGCATTGGGCCCCACCAAATATCCCTGTAAATTCTGGCGGCTACTGGGACCTGAGGTAGTTGGTTCACTAGGACGTGTGGCTGTGGCAGAACGGCCACGTCCTCTCCCAGCACCAGAGGGTCCACTAACACCACCACGACCATGTCCACGTCGGTCCGCGTCCCTTATTAGATGTTTTCCTCATTGTTCCCGTTCACCACAATTTTGAGAATGGCAAATTTGGGAATGCTTTTTCACCCAGAACAAAAAGTCTGCTTTGACGGTCACTACAAATAACTTGACCAGCTAAAACTGTGCAGATTTGGTTGAATAGAGATGTGAGACCTGTTTTTTTTTGCGCTGTGTGACAGTTATAGCTTTAATCACAGAATGACACTTCTATCAGCACGCTAGCGTGTGTCTTAGGTTTTTCTGAATGATACTATCAATACCTTCAATGTAAGATTTTCTTTTTGGGATAGATTTCAAGTAGGCCTGAAATACCACAAACTAGTTATTTTCAGAATGGCAAATTTGGGAATGCTTTTTCAACCCAGAACAAAAAGTCTGCTTTGACGGTCACTACAAATAACTTGACCAGCTAAAACTGTGCAGATTTGGTTGAATAGAGATGTGAGACCTGTTTTTTTTTGCGCTGTGTGACAGTTATAGCTTTAATCACAGAATGACACTTCTATCAGCACGCTAGCGTGTGTCTTAGGTTTTTCTGAATGATACTATCAATAACTTAATGGAAGATTTTCTTTTTGGGATAGATTTCAAGTAGGCCTGAAATACCACAAACTAGTTATTTTCAGAATGGCAAATTTGGGAATGCTTTTTCAACCCAGAACAAAAAGTCTGCTTTGACGGTCACTACAAATAACTTGACCAGCTAAAACTGTGCAGATTTGGTTGAATAGAGATGTGAGACCTGTTTTTTTTTGCGCTGTGTGACAGTTATAGGCTTTAATCACAGAATGACACTTCTATCAGCACGCTAGCGTGTGTCTTAGGTTTTTCTGAATGATACTATCAATAACTTCAATGGAAGATTTTCTTTTTGGGATAGATTTCAAGTAGGCCTGAAATACCACAAACTAGTTATTTTCAGAATGGCAAATTTGGGAATGCTTTTTCAACCCAGAACAAAAAGTCTGCTTTGACGGTCACTACAAATAACTTGACCAGCTAAAACTGTGCAGATTTGGTTGAATAGAGATGTGAGACCTGTTTTTTTTTGCGCTGTGTGACAGTTATAGCTTTAATCACAGAATGACACTTCTATCAGCACGCTAGCGTGTGTCTTAGGTTTTTCTGAATGATACTATCAATAACTTTAATGGAAGATTTTCTTTTTGGGATAGATTTCAAGTAGGCCTGAAATACCACAAACTAGTTATTTTCAGAATGGCAAATTTGGGAATGCTTTTTCAACCCAGAACAAAAAGTCTGCTTTGACGGTCACTACAAATAACTTGACCAGCTAAAACTGTGCAGATTTGGTTGAATAGAGATGTGAGACCTGTTTTTTTTTGCGCTGTGTGACAGTTATAGCTTTAATCACAGAATGACACTTCTATCAGCACGCTAGCGTGTGTCTTAGGTTTTTCTGAATGATACTATCAATAACTTTAATGGAAGATTTTCTTTTTGGGATAGATTTCAAGTAGGCCTGAAATACCACAAACTAGTTATTTTCAGAATGGCAAATTTGGGAATGCTTTTTCAACCCAGAACAAAAAGTCTGATTTGACGGTCACTACAAATAACTTGACCAGCTAAAACTGTGCAGATTTGGTTGAATAGAGGTGTGAGACCTGTTTTTTTTTGCGCTGTGTGACAGTTATAGCTTTAATCACAGAATGACACTTGTATCAGCACGCTAGCGTGTGTCTTAGGTTTTTCTGAATGATACTATCAATAACTTTAATGGAAGATTTTCTTTTTGGGATAGATTTCAAGTAGGCCTGAAATACCACAAACTAGTTATTTTCAGAATGGCAAATTTGGGAATGCTTTTTCAACCCAGAACAAAAAGTCTGCTTTGACGGTCACTACAAATAACTTGACCAGCTAAAACTGTGCAGATTTGGTTGAATAGAGATGTGAGACCTGTTTTTTTTTGCGCTGTGTGACAGTTATAGCTTTAATCACAGAATGACACTTCTATCAGCACGCTAGCGTGTGTCTTAGGTTTTTCTGAATGATACTATCAATAACTTTAATGGAAGATTTTCTTTTTGGGATAGATTTCAAGTAGGCCTGAAATACCACAAACTAGTTATTTTCAGAATGGCAAATTTGGGAATGCTTTTTCAACCCAGAACAAAAAGTCTGCTTTGACGGTCACTACAAATAACTTGACCAGCTAAAACTGTGCAGATTTGATTGAATAGAGATGTGAGACCTGTTTTTTTTTGCGCTGTGTGACAGTTATAGCTTTAATCACAGAATGACACTTCTATCAGCACGCTAGCGTGTGTCTTAGGTTTTTCTGAATGATACTATCAATAACTTTAATGGAAGATTTTCTTTTTGGGATAGATTTCAAGTAGGCCTGAAATATCACAAACTAGTTATTTTCAGAATGGCAAATTTGGGAATGCTTTTTCAACCCAGAACAAAAAGTCTGCTTTGACGGTCACTACAAATAACTTGACCAGCTAAAACTGTGCAGATTTGGTTGAATAGAGATGTGAGACCTGTTTTTTTTTGCGCTGTGTGACAGTTATAGCTTTAATCACAGAATGACACTTCTATCAGCACGCTAGCGTGTGTCTTAGGTTTTTCTGAATGATACTATCAATAACTTTAATGGAAGATTTTCTTTTTGGGATAGATTTCAAGTAGGCCTGAAATACCACAAACTAGTTATTTTCAGAATGGCAAATTTGGGAATGCTTTTTAAACCCAGAACAAAAAGTCTGCTTTGACGGTCACTACAAATAACTTGACCAGCTAAAACTGTGCAGATTTGGTTGAATAGAGATGTGAGACCTGTTTTTTTTTTGCGCTGTGTGACAGTTATAGCTTTAATCACAGAATGACACTTCTATCAGCACGCTAGCGTGTGTCTTAGGTTTTTCTGAATGATACTATCAATAACTTTAATGGAAGATTTTCTTTTTGGGATAGATTTCAAGTAGGCCTGAAATAAAACAAACTAGTTATTTTCAGAATGGCAAATTTGGGAATGCTTTTTCAACCCAGAACAAAAAGTCTGATTTGACGGTCACTACAAATAACTTGACCAGCTAAAACTGTGCAGATTTGGTTGAATAGAAATGTCAGGTCTATTTTTTAGGCGCTGGGTGACAGGCTCCACTTGCCCCTTATGTAATATATGGCAAAAAAATAACCAGACTGTTGATGGTTAAATGCACTTCGGTGACACAGGCTCAGCCTGCAGCTGATGTAGTATATGGCCAAAAAATAATCAGACTGTTGATGGTTAAATGCACTTGGGTGAAACAGGCTCAGCCTGCAGCTGATGTAGTATATGGCCAAAAAATAACCAGACTGTTGATGGTTAAATGCACTTCGGTGACACAGGCTCAGCCTGCAGCTGATGTAGGATATAGCACAAAATAACCACACTATCGATGGTTAAATACACTTGGTGATAGCTCGTGCTGGCGCACCACAAGTCACAAAATGGCCGCCGATCACCCCAGAAAAAAAGTGATCTAAAAACGCTCTGGGCAGCCTCAAAAAAGTGAGCAAGTCAATAATAGCACTTCAATGATCCACAGCTGCAGATCGATCACAGAATGAAGTCTTTTGGAGGAGTTAATCTGCCTAATCTCGCCCTAACGTCGCAGCTGCAACCTCTCCCTATACTGATCATAGCAGAGTGACGTGCGGCGCTACGTGACTCCAGCTTAAATAGAGGCTGTGATGGCCTTGCCAATAGTAGGCAATTCTGTGATGGCCTCTTGGGGCAAGTAGTATGACGCTTGTTGATTGGCTGCTTTGCAGCCTTTCAAAAAGCGCCAAGAAAGCGCCGAACACCGAACCCGGACTTTTACGAAAATGTTCGGGTTCGGGTCCGTGTCACGGACACCCCAAAATTCGGTACGAACCCGAACTATACAGTTCGGGTTCGCTCATCACTACTCACCATCACTAATTATAAAGTGTTGGCGGTAAGCAAAAGGTTGATTTCACACTACTTATAAAAAGTGGTTGATTGGCCACCGCAGTCGTCACAGGACCAAGCCACTTTTGTTCTGCTATGGACCAGAAGTGGTTAGGAACAGGGCAGCGACAAGGGAACAGTGGGACCTCGAACAGGTGAGTTGTTTTTTTTTACTGTTCCGCAGATTTTACTGGTTTTGTGTAGTGTACCTCAAGGTAAGAGATCATTTACTACTGGACATGTCTCTATGATGCACTTAAAGACATTTTGCCACGTTGACAGAGTTTGGGAGGGAGCATTATTGCTTTGACAGAAGCAGGGTGGTCGTTTTGTCAAATTGCCCGCCAATTAGACCGTTTTGACCTAGCTGTTAGGCTGTGTTGGGAGGAGTGGTTAGATTAGGGCACACAAATATGGTGCATAGGCTCCAGAAGACCCAGACAGACCACTCATAGAGATAATTATTTGATCCACCAACAAGCACAAGCAACTCCTACAGTTTCATTGCTGACCATCCAGAGGCAGGTGGCACCTTCATTATATACCTCTATCTCTGTCCGGATCATTTCTAGGTGCTTTGTGCTAAATAGCTCATTATGTGTCCAGCTATTGACAGCCAGCCACTGGTATTGTGAACAAGAAACCTTGACTTCCATGGACTGGAACCATATCTTTAATGAAGGTTGGGTTTAATTTTGGAGGACTCTTTTGAGCACTTCAATCCTGCCTTTTCTGTGGAGTAACACACTTCCCTAATTGCTGATGTGATTATCTGGGGAACGACCACATAAGACAGTCAGTCACACTTAGTAGTGATGCGAGGGACTCTAACAGCTCAGTAATATGCGCAGGATATCCTGCTGCCACATATGTTGCCTCTCAAGGCAAGCCTTCCCACTGACATTTTTGAGCAGGACAATGCTTTCCCATACAGTAAGTTTCCCAGGAATATCTCCATCATTTTGAAACACTTCCTTGGCCGGCCTGGTCTTCAGATGAATCAACAATCAAGCATTTATGGGAACAGCTGAGACACCTGTTTAGGCAACCAATGATTGTGAAGGATCTACAGGTCCAGCTGCAACATCTTTGGGAAAATGGGCTTCAGAGCCTGCTTAGTAGCATAGTAACATAGTTTACAAAGCTGAAAAAAGACATCTGTCCATCCAGTTCAGACTGTTGTCCTGCAAGTTTTTCCAAAGGAAGGCAAAAAAAAACAAAAAAAACCTGTGAGGTAGCAGCCAATTTTCCTCATTTTAGGGGAAAAAAGTTCCTTCCCGACAGAATAACTCCCTGGATCAACAACCCATATCTAGTAACTATAACCTGTAAAAATATTACACTCCAGTCCAGAAATACATACATGCCCTATTGAAATGCCCTATTGAAATCTCAGGCAGAGAGTTCCATAGTCTCACCGCTCTTACCATAAAGAATAATCTTCTATGTTTGTGTAGAAACATTCTTTCCCCTCATCACAGTTACAGTCCTGGGAAAAAATAGATGATGGGAGAGATCCCTGTACTGACCACTGATAAATGTATACATTGTTATTAGATCTCCCCTTAGTTATATTTTTTCTGGCACTGTAGTCCACCCATTCCAGTTAATACTTTAGTTGCCCTTCTCTGAACCATCTCCAGCTCTGCTATGTCTGCCTTGTTCACAGGAGCCCGGAACTGTACACAATACTCCATGAGTGGTCTAACTAGTGATTTGTAAAGTGGCATGACTATGTTCTCTTCATGAGCATCTATGCCCCTTTTGATGCAACCCATTATCTTATTGGCCTTGGCAGCAGCTGCCTGACACTGGTTTCTGCAGTTTAGTTTGCTTTCCACTAAAACTCCTGTCTTTTTCCATGTCAGTGTTACCCAGTGTTTACCAGTTAGTATCTACTGGTAACATATATTTTCCCTTCCCATGTGCACAATTTTACATTTGTCAGTGTTAAAAATCATCTGCCACTTCTCTGCTCAAGCCTCCAGTCTATCCAGATCCATCTGTAGCAGTATACTGTCCTCTTACGTGTTAATTCAATATAGAGTCAATATAGAGGCCTTAAATATCGAAAATAAAGGTTTGGCTTTAACATTACCTAATTCTCTTAGTATACAGGGGTGTATGACATCTGGACCCGGTGATTTGTATAGTTTAATATTTTTATTTTAAGATGCTGTTATACTTCTTCCTGGGTCAAACAAGGAACTTTTAATAGGGAATTTACTTTTATATTCGGTATTTCATCTGACAGTTTATTTTCCTCAGTGAATACTGTGGTGAAAAAAATAAATAATAATAGCTTTGCTTTCTCCTCTTCATTGTCTGCAACTCCCCGCTCATCACTCTGTAAAGGGCTTACACCTTCAGATTTATGCTTTTTACCATTTATATAATTGGAGAACATATCCAACCATTTATCATATTGTATCGAGGCTACAGGCGGACCAACAGAGTTCTAGAGCTTCCTTTCAGATGTACGGTTTTCCCCAGTTAAGGTATTCCTTCTCTAAAATTGTAATCACCTACATATATCATCATTGTATTCATGCATACAAAGTTTAATTTGATTCCAACTTCTTCTTGGTGTGTTTTTTGTGTGTCAATGAGTGCATAAGAGTGCTTGAATCAGCAAGTATTAAAACATGTACCATATGCATATAATAGAGACAGCACAATGAGAGGGCACTGCTGTTTCACCTCTTCCAGAGTCAAATAGAGGAGCATCGACAATTTGACATCCCGTATTAAAGGCCTCCTGATGCTTGCAATAGGTGCTCAGCTTCCCAAGCGAAAAGAGTCCATAAAATATGTGACAAAAGATCAGAAATGTACCCCATGTTTTATTGTGGATACAATTAATGAGAAGTTTTTGATGTTGGTGAGTGCCGCCTCTCATTTCTGATCTTTTGTCGAACATTAAAGAGAGTCTTTCACGCAGATTCGCCCTATTAACCTAATAACAGTGTTATGTCCACGGCATCCCCCCTATTAAAACGGTGCTTACCATTTGTTCCTTGCTAGCATCATTGTGCAGAAAAACACTTTTAATCCACATGCAAATGAGGCTGTGAAGGTGCCCAGGGGCTGCGTTACAACGGCCGGTGCCCAGGCCCCTGGCTCATTTTCATACGAAGGCACTCCCCCTCCGCCGTGTCTGCCCGTCCTGTTCTAACCTCCCTCCTCCCGTCCGTAATCCCACGCATGCGCGGATGAATGCGATATCGGCTCGTGCTCATTGAATGAGCACTGTCGGGCCATCGCAGTTTAGCGTGCGCATGTGCGGTATTATAGACGGGAGGAGGGAGGTTAGAACAGAGACTAAGGGCAGGCGAACACGGCAGAGGGGGAGTGCCTTCGAATGAAAATGAGCCAGGGGCCTGGGCACCGGCCGTTGTAACGCAGCCCCTGGGCACCTTCACAGCCTAATTTGCATGCAGAATAAAAGTGTTTTTCTGCACAACGATGCTAGCAAGGAACAAATGGGAAGCACCGTTTTAATAGGGGGATGCCGTGGACATAACACTGTTATTAGGTTAATAGGGCGAATCTGCGTGAAAGACTCCCTTTAAAAACATGTACCTCTATTTCATCAATCATGTAAATACCTAAAATGGAGCAACTGTCATTACATGGTCACAGCATATAGTATAATCAGGCAAAGACAATTGTGGTGATAGAGGGATCCAGATATTAAAATTATTGTTACTAGTAGGGAACCCCTCCCTTTACATTCCTGTAGGGGGTCATCGCCTCTTCTATGTCCTTTCCATATACAGGTCAGGCGTTTGGAGCAATAAAATCCCCGGAAGAAGCCAGATCACTGGCGAAACGGCGTTGGGTCAGGAGGTGGCTGAGAGATCGACACACCACTCAGGGTATGCTTATCTATTCTTTTTAATCACCAAGTTGTTTTTTATCCTCACATTTGCCTCCATTTCCTTTTGGTTGGGGCTTATTGTTCTGAGGTATCTTGGTGACTAGTATCTTATAACTTTTTCCCCGATCCCTGGTGTGCTGACTTCTCGGCCCCTCCTTGGGTCCTATTCCTCTCCTTTTGTGTTCCACCTTTGTGCTGCCTTTTTACCATCATGTATGTGTATTTTTACATTGTTAATAAAGTTTATTGATGTTGACTATGTGAAAATTTTGGACCTAGTTTTTGGTGACAGTTAAGGCTCCTTGTAGGTCGGCAATTTTTGCGATTTATTTCTGTCCGGTATTAATTTGGTAGCCAGCAATAAAAACCAGTAAGATTGAACAACTTCACAGAAACCAGAGACCCTTATCATAAAATGTAAAGATGCCATGTACCAGCATTATACAATCCAGAACCGTTAGAGGGTTCAGGAAAAGGCTAGTGTCCTTTCCACCGAGGTCACACATGAAACCCCTATCTTGCAATATACGGGTACATCAAAGAAATAAGTGGACAAATCCAGATTTGAGCCACATGCTTCCTGCTGAAAATTCAGGCAATGTATATGCTTCTATGGTATCAAAATGAAATAGATCCCAGCTCATTAAGCAATTAGATAACTCCAGCTATCCTGCCATTATCTCTGCCATGTTTAGTACGCAAATATGCAGGACATTTGGACTGAGTGGATGGAGCTAATATGAAATTGCTAGGGTGAATACTCCAAAAGTTATTTCAATACAAAGAGTTTGAGACTTGGTTTCCAGCAAATGGTCGTAAAAACTGTCATAAAAGGTCATTACCATACGCCCTAGCCTCCTCTGATATCACAGGTGGGGGGGTTATGGGTGGAAGATACCGACCCTTTTAATACATGCATGGAGAAAAACAAACGGTCATTTCTTTGGGGATCACTAGTTTGATGGACTGACCAATATTTCTGCTTCCCCAGGCAACCGGACTTAACCATCACGTAACGTATTAAGTTTTGCTTTTATCACTTCACAGTTCTGGAACAACATTCTATGGACAGATGAGACCAAGATCAACTTGTACCAGAGTGATGGGAAGAGAAAAGTATGGAGAAGGAAAGGAACTGCTCATGATCCTAAGCATACCACCTCATCAGTGAAGCATGGTGGTGGTAGTGTCATGGCGTGGGCATGTATGGCTGCCAATGGAACTGGTTTTCTTGTATTTATTGATGATGTGACTGCTAACAAAAGCAGCAGGATGAATTCTGAAGTGTTTCGGGCAATATTATCTGCTCATAATCAGCCAAATGCTTCAAAACTCATTGGACGCCGTTTCACAATGCAGATGGACAATGACCCAAAGCCTACTGCAAAAGCAACCAAAGGGTTTTTTAACTCCTTAAGGACACAGCCATATTTTGCAAATCTGACCAGTGTCACTTTAAGTGGTGATAACTTTAAAACGCTTTGACTTATCCAGGCCATTCTGAGATTGTTTTTTCGTCACATATTGTACTTCATGACACTGGTAAAATGAAAGTAAAAAAAATCATTTTTATTTATAAAAAAATACCAAATTTACCAAAATTTGGGAGAAAATTGCAAATTTCCAAGTTTCAATTTCTCTACTTCTATAATACATAGTAATACCTCCAAAAATAGTTACTTTACATTCTCCATATGTCTACTTCATGTTTGAATCATTTTGGGAATTACATTTTAGTTTTTGAGGACGTTACAAGGCTTAGAAGTTTAGAAGCAAATCTTAAAATTTTTCAGAAATTTTCAAAAACCCAATTTTTCGGGACCAGTTCAGGTCTGAAGTCAATTTGTGAGGCTTACATAATAGAAACCACCCAAAAATGACTCATTCTAGATAACTACACCCCTCAAGGTATTTAAAACTGATTTTACAAACTTCATTAACCCTTTAGGTATTCCACAAGAGTTAATGGCAAAGGGAGATCAAATTTCAATATTTTGATTTTTGGGAAAATTTTCCATTTTAATCCATTTTTTCCAGTAACAAAGCAAGAGTTAGCAGCCAAACAAAATACTATATTTATTGCCCCGATTCTGTAGTTTGCAGAAACACCCCATATGTAACCGTAAACTACTGTATGTGCGCACGGTAGGGCGTAGAGTGAAAGGTGCGCCGTGTGGTTTTTGGAAGGCAGATTTTGCTGGACTGGTTTATTTACACCTTATCCCATTTGAAGCCCCCCTGATGCACCCCTAGAGTAGAAACTTCATAAAAGGGACCCCTTCTAAGAAACTACACCCCTCAAGGTATTCAAAACTGATTTTACAAACTTTGTTAACCCTTTAGGTGTTGCACAAGAGTTATTGGCAAATGGGGATGAAATTTGAGAATTTCAATTTTTTGGTCAAATTTTCCTGGTTTATTTACACCATGTCCCATTTGAAGCCCCCCTGATGCACCCCTACAGTAGAAACTCCATAAAAGTGACCCCATTTTGTAAACTACGGAATAAGCTGGGAGTTTTGTTGGGACTATTTTTAGGGTACATATGATTTTTGGTTTATCTATATTACATTTTTGTGAGGCAAGGTTACCAAAAATAGAAATTGTGAAATTTCATCTCCATTTGCCATAAACTGTTGAGAAACACCTAAAGGGTTGATAAAGTTTGTAAAATCAGTTTTGAATACCTTGATGGTTGTAGTTTCTTAGATGGGGTCGCTTTTATGGATTTTTTACTCTAGGGGTGCATCAGGGGGGCTTCAAATGGGACATGGTGGCAAAAAAAAAAAGGCCATCAAAATCTGCCTTCCAGAAACCATACGGCGTTCCTTTCCTTCTGCGCCCTGCTGTTTGGTCATACAGCAGTTTATGACCACATATTAAGTTTTGTTTGGCTGTTAACCCTTGCTTTGTTACTGAAAAAAAAATATTAAAATGAAAAATTTGCAAAAAAATTGCTGTTTTGGCACCGTTTTTATTTTATTTTTGGACCGTGTTCATCTAAGGGGTTAGGTCATGGGGTATTTTTATAGAGCAGATTCTTACGGACGCGGCGATACCTAATATGTCTAAATTTTATTTATTTATGTTTTACACTATATTATCTTTTTATAAACCAAAAAAAAAAATTTTTTTTATCTCCATAGTCTAAGAGTCATTTCTTTTTTGTTTTTAGCCGATTATCTTAGGTAGGGGCTCATTTTTTGTGGTTTTATTGGCACTATTTTTGTGATGTAAGGTGACAAAAAAATACCTTTTTTTGCACCATATTTTTTTTTTTTTTTACCGTGTTCATCTGAGGGGTTAGGTCATGGGGTATTTTTATAGAGCAGATTCTTACAGACGTGGCAATACCTATTATGTCTACTTTTTTTTTTATTTTAGTTTTAATAAATAATATATTTTTTAAATTTTTATTTTTGTTTAGTGTCTCAAGAACCATATCCTATTGTCAGTGGCTAAATTGGGATATTAATTTTGTACTCCATGGAAGTGTGGTACTCCCTGAAGCAACCGTCAATGCAGAGTCCCGGATGATCTGGGCACATGTCACACTGAGTAGTGGTATCCTTCCGTATCCCCCTCCTGTGACACACTCTGCACTTTTTTTGGGTCCGTCCCTTCTTTCCAGTATGGGGGACCACACCTGGAAAGTGTTGGCCAGGGAGGATCCTGGCGCCTCCAGTTCCCGAGGTACTCCGGCCTGCTCTTTCCCAGTCAGAAAAGATCAGGGCCTTGAGGACTGCCTCATAGAACTGAAGGAATGTTCCTGTGTTGCCAGTGCTCTGGGACAGCACAAAAGAGATGTACAAGGCAACCTGTACCAAGTAGACCGCAACTTTTTTGTACCATGCCCTGGTTTTGCGCATTGCATTATATGGCTTGAGGACTTGATCAGAGAGATCAACTCCTCCCATATACCGATTGTAGTCGACGATACAATCGTGCTTGAGAACTGTTGCCGCATTACCTCGCACAGGGACAGGGGTGATGCCGTTACCGTGAAATGTGGACAGTATAAGGACATCCCTCTTGTCCTTATATCTGACCAGCAACAGGTTTCCACTGGTAAGGGCACGGGTTGCACCCCTGGGTATAGGTACCTGGAGGGGGTGGGTAGGGAGGCCGTGTTGATTTTTCCACACGGTCCCACAAGTGGACGTGGATCTGGCGGCGAGGGGACAGGAACAAGGGAATACTAGTATAAAAGTTATCCACGTACAGGTGGTAACCCTTATCTAGCAGTGGGTGCATATGGTCCCACACAAGTTTCCCACTAATACCTAGAGTAGGGGGACATTCTGGGGGTTGAATACGGGAATCTCCCCTCGTACACACGAAACTTGTATGTGATCCCTGATGTACTCTCACAAAGTTTGTACAGCTTCACGCCATACCTTTCCCGCTTTGAGGGAACATACTGGCGGAAAACGAGACTCATCAACCGCGACCTCCCTTCCAGGTACATAGGCCTGTACAAATTTGGCCCCAAAGTGATCAATGACTGGCCTGATTTTGTACAGGCGGTCATAGGCAGGATGGGGGGACATGCTGCATTATCTGCATAATGCAGGCATTTCCGGATGGCCTCAAACCGGGAGTGTGTCATGGCCGTACTGTAAAGTGGGGTCTGGTAGAGGACGTCCCCACTCCAGTAATTCCTGACACTAGGTTTCTTGACTAGGCCCATGTGCCGAACGAGGCCCCAAAATGTCCTCATCTCGGCTGCACTGACCGGAGTCCAGCCACCGGGCCTAGCCAAAAAGGAGCCCGGGTGTTGAGCAGCAAATTGTTGGGCGTACAGGTTTGTTTGTTCCACCATTAGATTTACAAAGTGGTCACTGAAAAAAATACTAAAGTAGTTGTATTCAGTGAAGCCCACTGTGGAAATCTGGCTTCCTGGTTGGCCTACAAAATCAGGAATCACGGGCTGACCTGTACGCCCTATGTCCGGAAGAGGTTAAGGGAAAGAAGTTGAGTGTTATGCAATGGCCAAGTCAATCACCTGGCCTGAATCCGATTGAGCATGCATTTCACTTGCTGAAGACAAAACTGAAGGGAAAATGCCCCAAGAACAAGCAGGAACTGAAGACAGTTGCAGTAGAGGCCTGGCAGAGAATCACCAGGGATGAAACCTAGCGTCTGGTTATTAGAGATGTCCCGAATAGTTCGCCGGCGAATAGTTCCCAGCGAACATAGCTTGTTCGCGTTCGCCGCGGCAGGCGAACATATGCGATGTTCGGTCCGCCCCCTATACATCATCATTGAGTAAACTTTGACCCTGTACCTCACAGTCAGCAGACACATTCCAGCCAATCAGCAGCAGACCCTCCCTCCCAGACCCTCCCACCTCCTGGACAGCATCCATTTTAGATTCATTCGGAAGCTGCATTCTTAGTGAGAGGAGGGACAGTGTAGCTGCTGCTGATTTAATAGGGAAATCGATAGCTAGGCTAGTGTATTCAGTGTCCACTGCAGTCCTGAAGGACTCATCTGATCTCTGCTGTAAGGACAGCACCCCAAAAAGCCCTTTTTAGGGCTAGAACATCAGTCTGCTTTTTTCTTTCTTTCTGTGTAATCTAATTGCAGTTGCCTGCCTGCCAGCGTGTGTGTCAGGGTCACAGCGTATACCGTGCCCACTTGCCCAGTGCCACCACTCATATCTGGTGTCACAATAGTTTGCATAAAAAAAAAAAAAAAACTTTTTTGACTGTAATAATCTGTCTGCTTTTTTTTTCCCTGTGTAATCTAATTGCAGTTGCCTGCTTTCCAGCGTGTGTGTCAGGCTCACAGTGTATACCGTGCCCACTTGCCCAGTGCCACCACTCATATCTGGTGTCACAATAGCTTGCATAAAAAAAAAAAAAAACACTTTTTTGACTGTAATAATCAGTCTGCTTTTTTTCCCCCTGTGTAATCTAATTGCAGTTGCCTGCCTGCCAGCGTGTGTGTCAGGCTCACAGCGTATACCGTGCCCACTTGCCCAGTGCCACCACTCATATCTGGTGTCACAATTGCTTGCATTTAAAAAAACTTTTTGGACTGTAATATAATAGCAGTCATTTTCCTTCACACGTGTGCGTTTCAGGACCTGCCAGGGCACAGTGTCACACCAGTGCAACTCATATCTGGTGTAACAGTAGTGTACATAAAAAAAAAAAAAATTGGACTGTGAAATAATAGCAGTCATTTTTCTTCACACGTGTGCGTTTCAGGGCCTGCCAGGGCACAGTGTCACACCAGTGCAACTCATATCTGGTGTAACAGTAGTGTACATAAAAAAAAAAACTTTTTGGACTGTGAAATAATAGCAGTCATTTTCCTTCACACGTGTGCGTTTCAGGGCCTGCCAGGGCACAGTGTCACACCAGTGCAACTCATATCTGGTGTAACAGTAGTGCACATTAAAAAAAAATATATACAATTTTGACTGTAATAGATTGAATAGCAGTTAGTTGTCTGCAAGCGTGTGTGTCAGGCCTACAGCGTCTACTCTGCCAACTTCTGCCAGTGCACAGTGCCACTCATATCTGGTGTCACAGTAGCTTGCACGCATAGTACAATTTAACTAATCTAAAAAAAAATGACAGGCAGAGGCAGGCCACCTTGCAGGGGCCGTCGTGGTCGTGGTGCTGTGATTCCCTTTGGCCCTAGAATAATGCCCAGTGTTCAGGGGCCACGTACCTTGAACTCGAAAAGTTCTGAGGACATAGTTGTGGCCTGCCCCGCTTCAAGTGTCCTGTCAAAAAGGACCTTCAGTGCAGCAGGAGGTATTGTCACTGAGAAGAGAAGTCGCCTAGGTCAAAAAAGTTTAGATTACCTCATCTTTATTAAGATGAATGAGGGATGGATCCCGAAGGAACTGACAGTGGGCAATATATTAGACTAAAAAAGGCCTGATGAGCTGCCTTGGGCTAAAAATGGTCCACACGCTGCTGTATTTTATCTCTGAATCCCAGATGACTTGCGTGACTTATCCGCCACCATCTAGGGTTCAAGCCGCAATGTTTTAGGGCACTTTCTGCCTGGGAAACAAACATCAATTTTTCTGGCTGCTGCTACAGCAGCGGCTGCAACAATACCTAATTTTTCATGCATGTGTACATGCCTAATTTTTTTGGCCTCTGGTGCTGCACTGTGGCTTCAAAAAACAAACAAAAAAAAAGGCACATACATGTGTCAATTCCCCTTCGTGATCGTTACCTTGTCGTGGTGAAGGGGCTTGCGTATCACAATGAAGCGACCACCTCTATGAGTGTGTTGGCAATGGCAATGTTGGCACACCCCAGATGATAAGGTCGTTGCTTCATTGTGAACAGACCAAAAGTGATCGGCTGGATAATTTTGCATAGAAAAAAACATTATTTTTCTTTGTGATCATCTAAGGTGATCATTAAAGCCTACTAGGCCAACAATGGGCCCACACTGCAGAATCATTGTTTTCTGGGTCACTTAACTGTCACTGAACTACCTCAGCACGACCATAGGCTTTGTAAAACCCCCATCGCCTGCAATCTCCCAAACGTGCGCACGAGCACAGTCATAACTACACCAAGATTGACGCATAGAGGTATAAAATTTATGTCATGCGTGTGTCAACTATTGACAACTCTTTGCGGTTGTCTAAAATCTATTCCATACACGTCCCCTGATAGGGGACGTAACAGGGATTAAACTGATAAGAATAGAACTACTTAACACACCACTCCTATCTGGTGGCACATTAGATTGCACGCGCAGTGCCCCAAATTGGACGTAGGAGGACCGACCAAGCATCTTTTTCCATCTCCCTGTTCCTAAAATCGATGCCATATACACGTCCCCTGATAGGGGACGTAACAGGGATTAAACTGATAGGAATAGTACTACTTAACACACCTTATAATAATAATAATAATAATAATAATAATAATAATAATAATACTAGTGGACGTAACAGGGATTAAACTGATAGGAATAGTACTACTTAACACACCTTATAATAACGCAGAGAGAGGCAACGCAGAGAGAGGAGTCTGAAGAATAGGAGTTAGAGGAGGAAGGTGGCTTTGAGGAGGTGGAAGACCAAACACAGCAGGCGTCCCAGGGGGCTTGTTGTCACCTTTCGGGGACCCTTGGTGTTGTACGTGGCTGGGTGGAGGAAGAGACCTTCAATGACATCAGTGAGGACAAGGAACGGGACATGGCTAGCTTGGTATCCAACCTTGTGCAAATGGGGAGTTTGCGGTTGTGCAAATGGACTGTTTGCGGTTGTTTGCGGTGCGTTAAACGGGGAGTTTGATCTGTCACTGTGAAGCGGGCGTAACCCTTACATTACCTGATCGATACAACATCATACCTGATGTTTTAAAGCACATTATTCCAAACAATTTAGGAATGTTAGGTGATTTATGCCCTTTATGGATTAAAACCAGACTCTGCGTCAACTATGTAATTTTCCATGGGAGTTTTGCCATGGATCCCCCTCCGGCATGCCACAGTCCAGGTGTTAGTCCACTTGAAACAACTTTTCCATCACTATTGTGGCCAGAAAGAGTCCCTGTGGGTTTTAAAATTCGCCTGCCTATTGAAGTCTATGGCGGTTCGCCCGTTCGCAAACATTTGCGAAAATTTGCGTTCGCCGTTCGCGAACGGAAAATTTTATGTTTGCGACATCACTACTGGTGATGTTTATGCGTTCCAGACTTCAGGATGTAATTGACTGCAAAGGATTTGCAACCAAGTATTAAAAAGTGAAAGTTTGATTTATGATTATTATTATGTCCCATTACTTTCAGTCCTTTAACAAGTGGGAGGCACATATGCAAACTGTTGTAATTCCTACACCGTTTACCTGATTTGGATGTAAATACCCTCAAATTAAAGCTGACAGTCTGCAGTTAAAGCACATTTTGTTTGTTTCATTTAAAATCCATTGTGGTGGTGTATACAGGGAGTGCAGAATTATTAGGCAAGTTGTATTTTTGAGGATTAATTTTATTATTGAACAACAACCATGTTCTCAATGAACCCAAAAAACTCATTAATATCTAAACTGAATATTTTTGGAAGTAGTTTTTAGTTTGTTTTTAGTTTTAGCTATTTTAGGGGGATATCTGTGTGTGTAGGTGACTATTACTGTGCATAATTATTAGGCAACTTAACAAAAAACAAATATATACCCATTTCAATTATTTATTTTTACCAGTGAAACCAATATAACATCTCAACATTCACAAATATACATTTTTGACATTCAAAAACAAAACAAAAACAAATCAGTGACCAATATAGCCACCTTTCTTTGCAAGGACACTCAAAAGCCTGCCATCCATTGATTCTGTCAGTGTTTTGATCTGTTCACCATCAACATTGCGTGCAGCAGCAACCACAGCCTCCCAGACACTGTTCAGAGAGGTGTACTGTTTTCCCTCCTTGTAAATCTCACATTTGATGATGGACCTCAGGTTCTCAATGGGGTTCAGATCAGGTGAACAAGGAGGCCATGTCATTAGATTTTCTTCTCTTATACCCTTTCTTGCCAGCCACGCTGTGGAGTACTTGGACGCGTGTGATGGAGCATTGTCCTGCATGAAAATAATGTTTTTCTTGAAGGATGCAGACTTCTTCCTGTACCACTGCTTGAAGAAGGTGTCTTCCAGAAACTGGCAGTAGGACTGGGAGTTGAACTTGACTCCATCCTCAACCCTAAAAGGCCCCACAAGCTCATCTTTGATGATACCAGCCCAAACCAGTACTCCACCTCCACCTTGCTGGTGTCTGAGTCGGACTGGAGCTCTCTGCCCTTTACCAATCCAGCCACGGGCCCATCCATCTGGCCCATCAAGACTCACTCTCATTTCATCAGTCCATAAAACCTTAGAAAAATCAGTCTTGAGATATTTCTTGGCCCAGTCTTGACGTTTCAGCTTGTGTGTCTTGTTCAGTGGTGGTCGTCTTTCAGCCTTTCTTCACTTGGCCATGTCTCTGAGTATTGCACACCTTGTGCTTTTGGGCACTCTGAAATATGGCCAAACTGGTGGCAAGTGGCATCTTGGCAGCTGCACGCTTGACTTTTCTCAGTTCATAGGCAGTTATTTTGCGCCTTGGTTTTTCCACACGCTTCTTGCGACCCTGTTGACTATTTTGAATGAAACGCTTGATTGTTCGATGATCACGCTTCAGAAGCTTTGCAATTTTAAGAGTGCTGCATCCCTCTGCAAGATATCTCACTATTTTTGACTTTTCTGAGCCTGTCAAGTCCTTCTTTTGACCCATTTTGCCAAAGGAAAGGAAGTTGCCTAATAATTATGCACACCTAATATAGGGTGTTGATGTCATTAGACCACACCCCTTCTCATTACAGAGATGCACATCACCTAATATGCCTAATTGGTAGTAGGCTTTCGAGCCTATACAGCTTGGAGTAAGACAACATGCATAAAGAGGATGATGTGGTCAAAATACTCATTTGCCTAATAATTCTGCACGCAGTGTAGAGCCAAAAATTTTACAATTGTGTCTATGTCCAAATATTTATGGACCTGACTGTATATGTCTGTATATTGTATGTTATGTTTTCTATGATATTCCTATTGTTTGTATGCACTGTCCTTTTTTTATATTAAAACTTCACTTTAATAAGAGCCTTCTTGTGTTCTAATGATTCCATGACATTAGAAGTAACGTTAGCTAGATTGATGTATTAACCCTGTTAATGCTAGCAGTTATGGAGAGTTCTTAGGGATTATTTCATGCAAGGTGTCTCGTCAGCCTGATATTACGAGTAGTGGCAGCTAAGATTGATTCGTTTCTGATGACGGAGTGCTGACAAAGGGAGGTCCAACGTGACCCTACAGGTTCCCCTCCTCAATCTAACTCCGCAAATCCTGACAATAATGTATACATTTCATCAACAATTCATTGGTTGGATCAACTCATGGCATTAAGTGCATCAGTGCCAGGGATACAAGGGCAACATACAATTATTATAATTGATGCATATTGACTAAACCACAGAAATTGGCTGTGGGTTTCAGCAGGAATGAAAGCCTACATCTGGGGGGAGGTCCAAGTTATAAACGCTTCTCCTCCTGGTGCTATTAATTTTGTCAACTAAATTAGTTACAAAAATAAAATATAACTATAACTGCATTTTTCTCTTATTCCACTAAATAAATGGTTAAAACAAATTCCCTTTTATGACAAAATTCTTTTGCTTTTTTACAGTATTATTATTGGCCTGGCAGACAATCATGTCATTCTTAAATTCATGCATATAATTTCCCATTGACTAGACTGGTGCTTAATACAAAATTGAAAAACATCTGTCTCTAACATTCACTGCTACTTTTGAGCAGTTTATTACTTTTGCAGACATACTGGCTTAATTTTCAAAGTTGTATCTGGAGCTCAATGTCATAATAGTCAACAGTACGAAGCAAACATATACCATAAGGAAATATCCAAATTTTAAATTACTTTCTTAATGTGTCATTATTAAAACATTAGATTTTGTTTTCATTGGAAGTATTAATTAAAACCTTTGATATACATCCTTGAAGGGGGCAGTTAAGGACATTTTAGTTTATAATGTAAATTCTTCCAAAACTAGATTTCACCTGAATTGCATGTTCAAAGCATTTTCTGTTGCAAAAGCATCATTGAGTCAATGAAATTAAACTCGCTTTTGCTATAAATGAAATGTTTTATGTACTGTTGGTAATATATATGTTCGATTTTTTTCACATCCAGAATTTGGAAATATGTTTAATACAACTGTGTAAGATCCGACTAACCTATGAAACATATTTCATTCACCCATAGCAATGCAAATGGTAAAAATATGCAGCCAAATCAACAGATGATCAAATGTGTACGCAAGTTAACATTCACACCAAATATCAATTATAGGAATATGTTTATTCACAGTCATATGGACAGCCAGAAATAAGCATATGTTCACTTATGGTCACCCAATCAACAAATTCATTGCCAGACATTCTCTCACATAATTCAAACACATATATAACATTTGTTGATCGATAGATACCGGTAGATAAATAGATAGATAGAGTATGTAGTCTATAAGTATGAGCATATATCGGTTTTCATAAGAGCTTTACAAACAAAATTGTATGATATTCTATTTGCAAAGTTTCCTCATTTTTTTTTTTATTTGTTCATTGAAACAATACTTTTTTTTTTTTGCAAAAGTGCACATTACCCTTAACAGGGTTGTCCAGGATATGTTTTGAAAAAGGGGCTGAAGGGCTCAGCACCAGAAATGGCTTTAAATGCCCGCTCAGTCAATTACTGGTGGGTCATATAACCATTGATTGGCCGAGCAAGACTTTTCAGTCATTTCCTGTGTGTCGAGATGGAACCATGAAGTAGATATCAGCAGGGATCAGTGCAGCGTTGGAATGGCAGCAATGGAAATCTAATTTCTAAGGAGGTTTTTAACCACTTCATGACCGCCCATTGACTATAAACATCCTTTGGATGGTCGTTTATCTCTGAATGGATGTTCTGGAATGTCCATTCAGAGATTGCAGCTGCACCCTAATCGCGCAGCTGCAGAGCGGGGGGCCCGCTGTCAGTGACAGTAGGGCAACCAAGAGAGAAGACAGGGACCGTTCCTGTATGTCCCTGCCTTCTAGATCGCTGTATAGGCATACATATAGTTATGTGTATAGGCATATTCTAATACAAACAAATTCTTAGACTAATGCATATGCTTGTGCCTTTTCTTCCTATGTCTGTTGCTAAATTTACTGGTTACCCGTTTGCTCTAGATGTATGGCACAACTCTCTTATTAGTTTACGCGCTACACCGTTATTTATTTCAGCCTTCATATCTATCAACTATTTTCTCAACCAATCTCAACCCCATTAAATCATTTCATTCTAATTTCTTGGACTTTCCTCGCTTTGCACCAATCCCATGTAACACAATTATTTGGACCATTAGTTTTGCTTCTAACTTGAGATAAGCGAATAAAAAAAAATTGATTCGCTGGTTCGCCATATTTTTTGGAAAAAATTTGGTTAGATCCGAATTTATTTGTGGCAAATTGAGTTAAAAAACTGCTATTTCCTCTCTGCAGAGAGCCTTTATAGTGATGTAGAACACTGTGCCTTGCAGTAACACACATAGGGAGTTTGCTGTGGTAGTGAAATTATACTGTGAGTCAGTATGACATGCAGATGACAAGCGTCTCTCTTAGAATCACTGCACACTTCACTTATTTGGGCAGTCAAGGAGCAAAAACTGACCAAATAATTCAAGTATGAACTCAGCCTTAGGCCTCTTGCGCACGACCGTATTCCCTCCGAGACATACGGTCTGTGAGCGGGCCATATGTCCCAGAGCGGAATTAATCGTGCGCACGGGAGTACACAGCATTATAGATTACAATGATGCTGTGCACTTTGGGCCACCCACGGGGCAATTGTCCCACGCTCATAATATCATATGAGTGCGGGACAATGGCCCCGCGGGCTGCCCGACGTCCACAGCATCATTGTAATCTATGATGCTGTGTACTCCCGTGTGCACGATCAATGCAGCTCTGGGACATATGGCAGGCTCACAGACCGCATGTCTTGGAAGGCATACGGTCATGTGTAAGAGGCCTTATAGGTCGATGTTAGCGCCAAGAAGAAGCACACTCCTTTTTACACCGTCGTCAGCTGATTCCACATAGATGTCTACCGAACCTGTTCTATTAAACGCTTATACAAGTAGAGCCCCACGACAGAGTGGAGAGGGTGTCAGCAGTAAGTTTGTGTTGATGTCACTGATTATTTTGCCCTACCTCTGATCTGTCAGAACAAAAAATATATATAATGGATCCTGTCTGTTGAGCATCCACCTTCACTCAGTCAGCATTTGGTCAGTAATCCATCAGTATTGCTAATGACAAAAAAAACAGGAGTGGATCCAAAACAGAGATGACCGAGTCAACCATTCAAGAACCGCTGGGTTTCTGGTCAAGACACGACCGCTAGACCCTGGCCTTTTGCTCAAGCTTCTCTCTGCAACCCCTGCTGCCATGCCCTCTTACTCTGCTGTGAACTCTGCCTACGCCAGAAACATTTAGACCTTTGCCACTTCCCTGTGCAGGGCCTGGCACTTCTCTGTCTGACATACTGCTAGATTAAATAAATAAAAGGAAATTAAAACACCCCAAAAAAGTCTATAATTTTCTCACTTCAGCACACAATGGCTAATAAGCCCTTTTTTTACCACTAATACATGCCAAAAAGGGCTATAATTTTCTCACTTCACCACACAACGGCAAATACTTTTTTGTGCCACTAATACACGCCAAAAAGGGCTTTAGAACATATAACTGCACCGCTGACCGGCAAATATATTTTTTAGTTTTCCACTAATATATGCCACAAACGGCTTTAGAACAAATAACTGCACCGCTGACCAGAAAATACATTTTTTCTTTTTCCACTAATACACTCCACAAAAGACTTTAGAACATATAACTGCGCCGCTGGCCGTCAAAAATATTTTATCTTTTTCAACTAATACACACCACAGAAGGCTTTAGAAGATATAACTGCACCGCTGAACTGCGTTTTTTTTCTTTTTCCACTAATACACCCCACAAAAGGCTTTAAAACATATAACCGCACCGCTGACTGGCAAATATATTTTTATTTTGCCACTAATACACGCCACAAAAGGCTTTAGAACAGATAATTGCACCGCTGACCTGCAAAAATATATATTTTTTTTCCACTAATACACGCCACAAAAGGCCTTTAGAGCATATAACTGCACCATTGGATGGCAAATATATTTTACTTTTGCCACTAATACACGCCACAAAAAGGGCTGTCAATTTAGCACTTAACCACACAATGGCCAATAAGCCCTTTTTTCCCACTTAAGCCAAAAAATGCTTTAGAACATATAACTGCACCATACAAGGGCAAATAAGATGTAGAAATATTTCCTTGTAATAAACCCTGTTAATGTTTCAAACAGCACTTGCACCCTAATAAGAATGGTTTGCTGGAATTACAGAGCTGTATAATGGCAATTTGGATCCTAGTCAATGCAGCAAGGTGTAAAAGGAATGTTCCTATTACCTAGGCTGTAACCTCCCCTACTGAACCCTGTTCAACATAAATGCTGTGGAATGATTCCTCTCTATCTGTTCCCTACACCTTGAATAATCTTTCCCTGCACTTGTAAATCCTTTTTTTAGCACAATGAAGTTTTTTCTAACACTGTCCCTAGCTCCTGCTGACATCTCTCCCTGCACTAAGTACACTGGTAAATGGCAGAATCTAAGATGGCTGACACTATTTATAGGTCTGTGACATCACAGGGCTTGCTGGCTGCTGATTGGCTGCATGCATGGCATTATGGGTGATCCCACCTTCCCAGAGTTCCTTTCTCCATGTCCTCACACGTGCAGCAGCCATTTTAGGGAAAAATTTGATTCGTTACCATAAAGCGCAAGGAAATTCGGCTTCGGTGCGAATCAAATTTTTCCTGAAATTCGGATTGAATTCCACTTCATCAGCTTTGATTCGCTCATCTCTACATCCAACATTTGCTTCTTGTATTAAGCATGTCTTCAAGGAGTCCTGTGTCATTTAACACTTTTCATTATCTACAGCCATAGTCAACAGACCACATATAAACTTAGTTGGTCACAGATCTACTTTGCCCTGCGGTTGCAACCCTCTGCACTTTAAGATCTCAATTGGCTCTGTTACTGGTTCTGTAATGGATTCTTACTAGAGTTGAGCGGACACCTGGATGTTCGGGTTCGACGGGTTCGGCCGAACTTCACAAAAAAGTTCGAATTCGGGACCCAAACTTGACCCTAAACCTTAACCCCATTGAAGTCAATGGGGACCCGAACTTTGGAGCATTAAAATGGCTCTAAAAAAGTCATGGAAAGGGCTAGAGGGCTGCAAATGGGAGCAAAATGTGGTTAAGAGCATGGCAAGTGCTCTGCGAACAAATGTGGATAGGGAAATGACTTAAAATTACAAAATACGTAAAAATTAAAAATAATAATCTTGATCTTGGAGGACGAGGTCCATATGGAGTAGAAGGTTGAGGAGGCGATGGATGTGGCGGTGTATGTGGAAGTGGCGGTGGAGGAGGTAGCCTACACTGCTTTTTGGTTTTATTTTTTATTTATTTATTTTTCTTTAAATTAAGGTACACCCGGGGGGCGGAGCTTGGCAGCAGAGTGAGACACACATGCCGCTGTAAACTCTGCTCTGGGTCTAGTGGAAACTAGCTAAATTCGATACCTCAACAAACCAGAAAATGGGCAAAACCTTGAGAGACAGGTCCAAAGACACTCCAGGACCGAATAAACCCGGTACGGGACTCGGGGAAATGGACAAATTTGTCCGAAAGCAGAGTGCTGCTGGGGGAAAACAGGTTTCCAAGATGGCGCCTAGAGCAGAAACCCCTGCAGCTTCGGAGATGTCCACAGACTCAGACAGAGAAAGTGAACAAGAAATATAACATGAGGGAGAGAACTTGCCGATCTCCAGAAAGTTCATGAAAGATCTCCTGGCGAACACAATAGCTCCTCTCTGCAAAGACCTGCAGGACTTTAAGCGCGACCTCAGGCAAGTGAAGGAAAGAGTGGATGTGGTAGAGGGCCAACAACTATAAATCATAGTTCGGCAGTGGCTAGTAGCCTGGACAGAACCCAGGCACATATCAGTCACCTACACGATATGGTAGAAATTCAAGATAACCGCGGGCGTCACAATAACCTACGGTTGAAAGGCCTGCTAGAAGCAATAGGGCCGGACGCTCTGTGTGGTTCAGTAACTGAACTTTTCACAATGCTTGTAGGCCCCGACTCTGTAGGAGATCTCACCATGGACAGAGTGCATAGGGCTCTGCGGCCCCCCTAAACAGAGGGAACCCCGGAGAGATGTGATCTACCGAATGTCCAGCTTTCTGGCTAAAGATCAAATAATGAGGGCGTCTAGAGCCAAGAAATACATCTCCTTCGGAGATAAAGAACTGCTAATATTTCAAGATTTGTCTCCTATTATCCTCCAAAAGTGTAGGATGCTAAAGCCGCTCTTGGACATCTTGAGGTGAAATAATACACTGCTCAAAAAAATAAAGGGAACACTTAAACAACACAATGTAACTCCAAGTCAATCACACTTCTGTGAAATCAAACTGTCCACTTAGGAAGCAACACTGAGTGACAATCAATTTCACATTCTGTTGTGCAAATGGAATAGACAACAGGTGGAAATTATAGGCAATTAGCAAGACACCCCCAATAAAGGAGTGGTTCTGCAGGTGGTAACCACAGACCACTTCTCAGTTCCTATGCTTCCTAGCTGATATTTTGGTCACTTTTGAATGCTGGCGGTGCTTTCACTCTAGTGGTAGCATGAGACGGAGTCTACAACCCACACAAGTGGCTCAGGTAGTGCAGCTTATCCAGGATGGCACATCAATGCGAGCTGTGGCAAGAAGGTTTGCTGTGTCTGTCAGCGTAGTGTCCAGAGCATGGAGGCGCTGCCAGGAGACAGGCCAGTACATCAGGAGATGTGAAGGAGGCCGTAGGAGGGCAACAACCCAGCATCAGGACCTCTACCTCCGCCTTTGTGCAAGGAGGAACAGGAGGAGCACTGCCAGAGCCCTGCAAAATGACCTCCAGCAGGCCACAAATGTTCATGTGTCTGCTCAAACGGTCAGAAACAGACTCCATGAGGGTGATATAAGGGCCCGACGTCCACAGGTGGGGGTTGTGCTTACAGCCCAACACCGCGCAGGACGTTTGGCATTTGCCAGAGAACACCAAGATTGGCAAATTTGCCACTGGCGCCCTGTGCTCTTCACAGATGAAAGCAGGTTCACACTGAGCACGTGACAGATGTGACAGAGTCTGGAGACGCCGTGGAGAACGTTCTGCTGCCTGCAACATCCTCCAGCATGACCGGTTTGGCATTGGGTCAGTAATGGTGTGGGGTGGCATTTCTTTGGAGGGCCGCACAGCCCTCCATGTGCTCGCCAGAGGTAGCCTGACTGCCATTAGGTACCGAGATGAGATCCTCAGACCACTTGTGAGACCATATGCTGGTGCGGTTGGCCCTGGGTTCCTCCTAATGCAAGACAATGCTAGACCTCATGTGGCTGGAGTGTGTCAGCAGTTCCTGCAAGACGAAGGCATTGGTGCTATGGACTGGCCCGACCATTCCCCAGACCTGAATCCAATTGAGCACATCTGGAACATCATGTCTCGCTCTATCCACCAACGTCACGTTGCACCACAGACTGTCCAGGAGTTGGCAGATGCTTTAGTCCAGGTCTGGGAGGAGATCCCTCAGGAGACCGTCCGCCACCTCATCAGGAGCATGCACAGGCATTGTAGGGAGGTCATACAGGCACGTGGAGGCCACACACACTACAGAGCCTCATTTTGACTTGTTTTAAGGACATTACATGTAAGTTGGATCAGCCTGTAGTGTGTTTTTCCACTTTAATTTTGAGTGTGACTCCAAATCCAGACCTCCATGGGTTAAAAAATTTGATTTCCATTTTTTTTTTGTGTGATTTTGTTGTCAGCACATTCAATTATGTAAAGAACAAAGTATTTCAGAAGAATATTTAATTAATTCAGATCTAGGATGTGTTATTTTTGTGTTCCCTTTATTTTTTTGAGCAGTGTATAATCTACTGCTGGCTACATTCTTTTGGGCTATTGATAAATGCCCCGGGTTGGAAAATAACCGTGCGTTCACCGGCAGACCTACCATTGGTATGTGATGTTCTGGAAATCGCCTACTTGGTCATTCCTGACTGGAACTCGGAGAAAGACCTGACAGACCTTCCGGACTTGCCAGGAGTGGACACGTGGATACCTGATGGTCGTTTGAGGGATCGTCGCAGGGGGAGAAAGTCGGGTGACCCCCTGCTGAACAACCCAAGATTGGAAATTGAGTGATCCGGCTCACTCCTGCTACTACCAAAGTGGGACTTTCCCCCTTTGTAGGTGTACTACTGGCTTGACATTGTCTAGATCGGGCCTGTTGTTCCGGAAGTCGCCCAGTTACTTGGACGGTTGAGAGAAAAGTTACCCAAATTTAAGCTCAGACGTTTATTTTGTGGTGTCTTTTCCATTATGGCAAGGTATATTTACTGTATTCCGCCTCTAATAGCCCTCAGTGGTAGTCAGAGAATTCACAATGTCGTATTTAGATGGTGTAAAGTTCAGTTATCCCCATTTATGTCTATCTACTCGTTCTCCACACAAAGGACCGGTACTTGGTCCTCTTCATAGTGTTGGTTTCATACTATGGGTCATCAACGCTTTAACAAGTTTAAAGATGTTAACATGTATTGTACGCATTATACTCCCCCCCCCCCCTTTCTACCTACTACTAGCAATGACGTCATAAGTCAGAATAGACCTAAACTTAGCTGGAAGATAACTCCCACTCTTGAATTACTATGACAGAGATAAAACTTTGCACTTATAATGTTAGGGGATTGAATGCACCACCCAAGCGAACCCAAATCTGTCAGCTCCTTAATAAGCAGAAAGTGAGCATTGCATTTCTGCAAGAAACTCACTTCAGAAAAGAGCATGTCCCACGATTGTCGCACATGATATATAACCAGTGGTTTCACAGTACATCCTCTTCTGGAGCCTCGAAAGGTGTTTCTATAGCAATTCTCAAAAATACTCCGCTGGTGGTGCATTCAACTCTCCAAGATGAAGAGGGGCGTTATATATTTCTAAAAGGGACTTTAGGCACTCGTCAATAGTATAGAACTTCGCCGAAGGTATCATAATAGTAGGAGGAGATATCCATGTAGCCTTAAACCCCCCAATAGATACATCAACAGGTTCCTCTTCACTGTCTCTGATTACTCTCAGAAGGATTGAACAAAAGGTAGCAGAGTTGGGCTTAGTTGATGTATGGAGAGCTAGAAACCCTACAACAAGAGACTACACATATTACTCAGTGGCTCATGTCTCATACCAACGTTTGGATTACCTATTTGTCCTCCCACTGCTTTTAGGTGAATGCTCCCAGGCTTCAATAGGCAATATATTGCTATCAGATCACGCCCCTGTGTACTTAACAATAAAAGTAAAATCCCTTCCTAAAATACACTTTACATAGAGGTTGGATGAAACTGTATTGAGTGCACAAGAGAATATTCATACTATACAAAACCACATTGAAGAGTACTTCAATCTCAATGAGAGGGTGGGAATGTCTTCGGGTCTGGTCTGGGAAGCGCATTTCATTGCCCTAAATTTGCATATAAAAAAAAAAGAGGGAAACCTTAATACTATCACTACAGGATCAAATACAATAACTGGAACTATTACACAAAAAGCAAGTTTCCCCTGAAGTATTAGATAGTCTAAACAGATTGAGAGCTGAACTAAAGAATATACTAAACGCCCGTGTTGCCAAACTATATTTATCAGCAAAATTTAATTATTTGATTCATCTTCCCGGTCACTTATGTCCACAGACCTTATAGCAAAACAATTTTGCAATTTTTATAGCTCTCTATATAATCTCAGGGAACGGGGAAGCCCGCAAGAAAATGAAAAGAGATCAGACAAAATAGAGAAATGGCTTTCCCAACTGCAGCTGCCAATTCTCTCACAAGATCAGGCCACGCTCCTTGCTAAACCTTTTACACTGCAAGAAATAAGGCTCTCAGAACAGTCCCTAAACATCGTCCGGCATCTACGTGCACAGAAAAGGGGGAGGGCGAAACAGCGGCAGCCATCGCCCTCCCACTATGCTCGTCACAGTTAACCCCTTATCGGGTGGGAATCCCACCCGATAAGGGGTTAACTGTGCAGAGCATAGTGGGAGGGCGATGGCTGCCTCTGTTTCGCCCTCCCCCTTTTCTGTGCACGTAGATGCCGGACGACAGCGCATCGCAAGATGGCATGTCGCCCGACCACATACCCTGGGTGTTCTATCCGTGTATTGTCACAGAATTTTCTGTTTTGATGCTGGTTTTTACCTCACTTACGGCATCGATATGTTATGTTGCCGTGTCACGTGACGTTTCACTGGGTGATCACGTGTTTACTCACAGTGACGTCACGGACATGCGCAGTTGCAGTTCCGGGACGCCGCTTCCATGCGGCGCATCACGCAACAGTTCATCCTCCCACCATTGAGCACGCCCAACTCCATGCTCGGTCCTGTTAACTTCACATATTCACAGGTGATAACGATTCACTATTAATTGTCACTTCTGTATTTTTACTGTATTATTGACCAATATGTATACCTGGAAGCCTCTTATATACCGATCACGGCTTTGATTTTAGCTATCTTCCGGGCCTGTCACATTTGTATTTTTCTGATATTTATTATATCTTTTGTATTTTGTATATTTTATTGATTGTCACTTGTTTATGTTAATTGACCACGACTGCATAAAATGCTCACAGTCTCCACAATGCTGTATTGCTTGAAAATGGTCCCAGTAAGCGGACCGAAACGTCGCACAGGTGAATAAAGGGTCCCACTTTCTTCACCAAACGGACGTGCTGCGGTGTCCTTCTTTATTCTATATATATATATATATATATATATTTATACACATACATATTTATTTATACACAAAATATAAAACACGTGTTTAATATATTTGTATGTGTATATACATTGCGGGCCGCAATGCATGGGCACTGACCGTATGTGTATATATATGTATATGTATCTATATGTATGTGTGTATGTATTTATGTCTAAGGGTCCATTCACACATCCGTGTGTGTTTTGCGGATCCACGGATCCGCAAAACACGGACAGCGGCAATGTGCGTTCCGCATTTTGCGGACCGCACATTGCCGGCACTAAGAGAATATGCCTATTCTTGTCCGCTATTGTGGACAAGAATAGGACATGTTCTATTTTTTTCAGGATCGGAATTGCGGACCCGGAAGTGCGGGTCCGCACGTCGTGCGGCCCCATAGAAATTTATGGGTACGCAATTCCGTTCCGCAAAATGCGAAATGGAATTGCGGATGTGTAAATGGAGCCTAAGTATGTTTACATATAAATATATATATATATATACTGTATATATATATGAATATACATACACATATGTATACATATTTATATAAATATATTTACACACGTGTGTGTGTGTATATACATTGCAATGCATGGGCGCCGACAGTGTTCATTTAAATGGGGTCTGCAATCTGCATCCGACAGTACTTTTTCGCAGTGCGGAGGCATAGACAGAAAACCCATGGATGCACTCCATAGGTTTCCGATCTGTGCTTCCATTCCAGACCACACCGTATCTTTCGGATTTCAGACCCATCACTTGATACGGTGCGCACACGGCTGGTGCCTGTATATTGCAGACCCCATGTTCGCTGGCCACAATACAGGCACAGGCAGGCTATGGTCAGGTGTATGAGGCCTAAAGCCATAACTCCTTCCAGTATCCGGCAGGACAGTCACGGATTTCAGTGGCGGTCCTGGTATGGGGGAGGTATGTCGAAAATGGATCAGTTTTGCCCTAATGCATTCTGAATGGAAAAGGATCCACTCAGAATGCATCAGTTTTTGCCTCCGATCAGTCACCATTCCGCTTTGGAGGCGGACTCCAAAACGCTGTCAGCCTGATGAAACTGAGCCAAACGGATCCGTCCTGGCACACAATGTAAGTCAATAGGGACGGATCAGTTTTCTCTGGCACAATAGAAAACGGATCCGTCCCCCATTCACTTTCAATGGTGTTCAAGATGGATCCGTTATGGTTATAGAAGACCTAATACAAATGGATCCATTTATGACGGATGCATGCGGTTATATTATGGTAACAGAACCGTTTTTGCAGATCCATGACGGATCCGCAAAAAACACAAGTGTGAAAGTAGCCTTGGGTACGTAGTGTCTCTCTTCCTTCTATTCTAAAGTTGGGAGGTACAGTATGCTAAAGCACTGATGAAATGACACCTAATGTGCTGTTGTCACTATGGCATCACAAGTAGGCAGAGATGTCATGTGACTGCTCCCCTGGAGACGATTTGCTGTGATGCATGCTGGGATTTTTACTTTCACATTGCAGCTGCTCCACCCACACAGCCTCTCATTAATGGGAGCATGCTATGCCGAATGCAGTAGAAAAATGATATATATACAGTATATCTGTCATGATACAAATTCCTCTTGGCTTTAGTTATTGTCTGGGGCACTTTATTTGTTTTTATACTTATGGTGGCCAACCCCTTTAAAGTATACAATGAGGTGTATAATGGCAACTCGCTTCCACCACAGATGTTAGCGGCCTATCTTCCTGTGCCAGCTACAGACCCATCTCGTTATTAAATGCGGATCTAAAGCTGTACGATAAAATACTGGCACTAAGATTACAGCCCTTTTTGCCTCGGCTCATCAACGCGGAACAGGTGAGTTTTGTGGCTGGCAGGGAGGGAAGAATGAATACTACTCGGCTAGTGAATCCCATACATCATGCCAGAAAAAAATCCATTCCTCTAGTTCTTTTAGGAACTGACGCAGAGAAAGCGTTTGATCGCAGTGATTGGCTTTTTATGCAACTAGCTCTGGTAAAGTTTGGAATACCTTCCCAATTTATCATGGCTTTGTATGAATCCTCTACAGCTAGAGTAATGGTTAACGGTACTCTATCCCCCTGCTTTTCAATAGGTAACGGTACACCACAGGGATGCCCCTCACCTCTGCTCTTTATCCTGGTGGTGGAGTGTCTATTCCAGGCAATTCGCCAGGAGGAACAGATTCAGGGTCTAAAAGTGAGAAACACTTATCACCAACTTGTGGCATTCGCTGACGACCTCTTGGTTATTATAACCAATCCTGTAGAAGTGTTCACAGCTATTTAGGATTTGTTCCAGAGGTTCGGGGTTTTATCGAACTTCCTTATCAATCCCACTAAATCTCAAGTTCTGAATGTCACTATTAACCATAGCACACAATTGCTCCTGGAATCACAATATCAGTACCATTGGTCAACGCAATCAATTAAATTTTTAGGGGTAAACATAACCTCAGATCCTAATGACTTGTATGAAGAAAACTTCCGAAAACTTCCCAAGAACATTACAGCCACCATTGATTCATGGAGTACCCCCTTTACCTCTTGGTTCGGAAGACGTACCTTAATTAAGTCCATATTAGTACCCAAAATTCTGTACCACATGTCAGCATTACCCATTCCCTTACCAAGGGCCTTCTTCACACAAATAAGGCAATGTTTTTTCAGATTCCTCTGGAAAAAATCACACCCGCGTCTCCCTCACGCAACTTTGATACAACCAAATAGGCTTGGAGGGATGGGCCTGCCCGATTTGTCAGTCTACTATAGGGCGGTACAAGGGATGAGGTGCCTAGAATGGATCAGGTGCACAGATGATAGACTAGATATCTTAGCAGAAGCAGGAGATATGAGACCTCCTCTGAGAACCTTCCTGCTTTCACACCCCAGTGACATGATTCAGCAGACTAACTCACTAAGCAGCATGGAGAAAACCACCATGAAATTATGGCTGTCTGATCTGGCCAAAATATTACTCTCTACCCAGGAAATATCACCTGCGCTTCAGGTGAGAGATATTTTATGTGGTTCTGGGAGGGCCATCAGCTCCACTTTGCCAGATGATACTCTAGACCTGTCCCTTCGGGTGGTTGACCTGTTGGACCCCGCAGGGCTTCTCATAGAAAGCTGGGACTCACATCCTAAACTGCAATCACTAACTTTTATCCACAAAATGTGCATCAAACAATATCTAGGGAAGAGAAAAGCTTTGTCCAACACTCCCAAAACACAATTTGAAAAAATGATCCTATCTAAATCACCCCCCGAAAAGAAAGTGGCACACCATCTTCTGGCAACAAGTATGTTCATTAAGTTCAAAAATAAGCAACACACAGGTTTTACCTTCAGAAAAAAGATGTTTATTGGGATTATTGGGAGATATCAAATGCAACAGACAAACCACTTCTCTGGTAGGCCAATTGTTAGCGACTGCTAGGGTTCTGATTGCGTACAATTGGAAAAGTCAAACGGCCCCCACTTGTTCTCAATGGATAATGAAATGTGACGACATATATAGGATGGAACAGATAGCAGGGTGGGAATCCAAGAGAACTCATATGTTTGAGGCCATCTGGTCACCATGGAATTTTTTTTTAGAGTTTTCTTCTTAATGCCCAAATGTCAAAAGCTTCCAGATTGCATCTTCTCTAGTAGGAAGGTACCCCCTCCCCCCCTTTTTCCCTTCCTTCCCATCCTCTCCCTCCCCGATTGAAGGTACTTTTCTGTAACTGCAGACAATTACTGTAATATGTGATGAGTGTACCCTCTGGTGGGGAATGTTTTTTCTTCTTTGTATTTACTCTGCTCATCATTTCTCAATAAACATTTTAAAACAAAAAAATAATAATAATTTGGGTACACCCCAAAACATTGGGAAATATAACCTGTGATAACCCCCTCCAGCCGTGCTAAACAAAAGTTCAGACAATACACTGGCTGCAGGGCAGGCCAGCACCTCCAAGGCGTAAATGGCAAGCTCAGGCCATGTGCCCAATTTGTAGACCCAGAAGTTGAAGGGGGCAGAACCATCAGTCAGTACATGTAGGCGTGTGCACACATACTGCTCCACCATGTCGCACGTCCTGGTGATGTCCATGATCCAATTGGATATCTTCTCTATCAACTTTCGATGTTCTTTTATGCGCCTACCATGGTGATCACAGGTAGCGGGGAATCTGGGTTCCAGGCCGGAGAGGGAGCCTGAGAAAGGGACACAACATCCAAGGGAGGTCAATGGATGAAATTAAATGTAATCGAGCAGAAATGCGGGACAAAGTATTGAAGCAGAAGCTTCCAAGTTAAGGAGGGGGCGCGCGGCAATTACCCACTCCTGACTTGGGGAGGTAGTGACGATAAATAACAATACAGGACTCTTAAAATGCCCTGTTTTTGGAATGATTATGACTTGGGGCTCAGACTGCTTGCCTGATTTGCAAGGGGGTGAGTTGAAAGACCATGGGCTGGGCTGTAGGTGCCAACTCTGATCTTTCAGTAGGGGACTGGGTGGTAGACAATGTGAATGAACTGTAGGCACTGTCAGGCCCCCAATCTACTATAGTCTGTACTTGTTCTGGCCTCACCTGATTCGTACTGGTCTAAATGCAGTGTAGGCTGCAAATGTACTTTCCAGCGCAAAAGATAAGCATTTGTCACCCAACAATGTAACAGACGAAGTGAAATGTATTTCCTTGTCCACTATGTAGAGCAGAGGTATATTACAGCCAAAAATTGGTGAATGTCACCCAACACTGTAACAGACAAATTTGTGAAATGTATTTCCCTTTCCACTATGTAGAGCAGGGAATATCATAGCCAAAAATTGGTGAATTTCACCCGAGAATGAAACAGACAAATTAGTGAAATTTATTTACCTGTCTACTAGGTAGAGCAGGGATATATCACAGCGAAAAATTTGTGAATTTCACCCGAGAATGTAACAGACAAATTAGTGAAATTTATTGACCTGTGTACTAGGTAGAGCAGGGGTATATCACAGCCAAAAATTGGTTAATTTCACACGAGAATGTAACATACAAATTAGTGAAATTTATTTACCTGTCTGCTAGGTAGAGCAGGGGTATATCACAGACATAAATTGGTGAATTTCACATGGAAATTTAACAGACAAATTAGTGAAATGTATTTACTTGTCTACTAGGTAAAGCAGGGGTATATCACAGCCAAATATTGGTGAATTTCACCCGAAGATTTAACACAAATTAGTGAAATTTGTTTACTTGTCTATTAGGTAGAGCAGGAGTATATCACAGCCAATAATTGGTGAATTTCACCCGAAAATCTAACATACAAATTAGTGAAATTTATTTACCTGTCTACTAGGTAGAGCAGGGGTATATCACAGAAAAAAATTAGTGAATTTAACCCGAAAATGTAACAGGCAAATTAGAGAAATTTGTTTATATGTCTAATAGGTAGAGCAGGGGTATATCACAGCAAAAAATAAGTTAATTTCAAACGAAAAAGTGACAGTCAAATTAGTGAAATGACATTAAAATAAAATACGTAAAAAAAAAATATCTTGATGTATGAGTTTGAGGTCTATATGGAGTAGGAGGTTGAGGAGGCGGTGGACGTAGCAGTGTAGGTCGGGGAAGACGAGGTAGCCAACACTGGTTTTTGGTTTTAATTTCTTATTTTTTATTTTTAAATTAGGGTACACCACAAAATTGTGGGAAATATCAAAAATACAAAAATGAGCAATTGCGCTTTAGTATATTAGTGGCTGGTTAAGGCCGGTATACATGTCTATTCTGCACAAGGTACAGACAAGTCCTGTGGGATCCATGCCTGGTTCATTTTAATGAACGTGAGCTTGTCCACATTGGCTGTGGACAGGGGGCTGTGCTTGTCTGTGATAACGCCCCCTGCCGTGCTAAACACACGTTCAGACAATACACTGGCTGCAGTGCAGGTCAGCACATCTAAGGCATAAAGGGCAAGCTCAGGCCATGTGCCCAATTTGGAGATTTTTGCAGACCCAGAAGTTGAAGGGGGCAGACCCGTCATTTAGTACGTGCAGGCGTGTTCACACATACTGCTCCACCATGTGTGCACTACTCATCTTGTAACATAAGTGGTTTGGCATCGGTGCACTCCATCTCTTCCACTTCTGGTGCAGGGCTATGTGGATGGCTCTGGGAAACCCTGCTAGCAGAGTCATCAGAAATCTGAAGTGACTGCTGCATGACTTGGGGCTCAGACTGCTTGCCTGATTTGCAAGGGGGTGAGGTGAAAGAATGATGGACATCGGCTGCAGGTGCCAACTCTGATCTTTCAACAGGAGACTGGGTGGGAGACAATGTGAAGGAACTGGAGGCACTGTCAGCCACCCAATCTACACTGCGTGCAGAATTATTAGGCAAATGAGTATTTTGACCACATCATCCTCTTTATGCATGTTGTCTTACTCCAAGCTGTATAGGCTCGAAAGCCTACTACCAATTAAGCATATTAGGTGATGTGCATTTCTGTAATGAGAAGGGGTGTGGTCTAATGACATCAACACCCTATATCAGGTGTGCATAATTATTAGGCAACTTCCTTTCCTTTGGCAAAATGGGTCAAAAGAAGGACTTGACAGGCTCAGAAAAGTCAAAAATAGTGAGATATCTTGCAGAGGGATGCAGCACTCTTAAAATTGCAAAGCTTCTGAAGCGTGATCATCGAACAATCAAGCGTTTCATTCAAAATAGTCAACAGGGTCGCAAGAAGCGTGTGGAAAAACCAAGGCGCAAAATAACTGCCCATGAACTGAGAAAAGTCAAGCGTGCAGCTGCCAAGATACCACTTGCCACCAGTTTGGCCATATTTCAGAGCTGCAACATCACTGGAGTGCCCAAAAGCACAAGGTGTGCAATACTCAGAGACATGGCCAAGGTAAGAAAGGCTGACACACAAGCTGAAACGTCAAGACTGGGCCAAGAAATATCTCAAGACTGATTTTTCTAAGGTTTTATGGACTGATGAAATGAGAGTGAGTCTTGATGGGCCAGATGGATGGGCCCGTGGCTGGATAGGTAAAGGGCAGAGAGCTCCAGTCTGACTCAGACGCCAGCAAGGTGGAGGTGGAGTACTGGTTTGGGCTGGTATCATCAAAGATGAGCTTGTGGGGCCTTTTCGGGTTGAGGATGGAGTCAAGCTCAACTCCCAGTCCTACTGCCAGTTTCTGGAAGACACCTACCAAGCAGTGGTACAGGAAGAAGTCTGCATCCTTCAAGAAAAACATGATTTTCATGCAGGACAATGCTCCATCACACGCGTCCAAGTACTCCACAGCGTGGCTGGCAAGAAAGGGTATAAAAGAAGAAAATCTAATGACATGGCCTCCTTGTTCACCTGATCTGAACCCCATTGAGAACCTGTGGTTCATCATCAAATGTGAGATTTACAAGGAGGGAAAACAGTACACCTCTCTGAACAGTTTCTGGGAGGCTGTGGTTGCTGCTGCACGCAATGTTGATGGTGAACAGATCAAAACACTGACAGAATCCATGGATGGCAGGCTTTTGAGTGTCCTTGCAAAGAAAGGTGGCTATATTGGTCACTGATTTGTTTTTGTTGTGTTTTTGAATGTCAGAAATGTATATTTGTGAATGTTGAGATGTTATATTGGTTTCACTGGTAAAAATAAATAATTGAAATGGGTATTTATTTGTTTTTTGTTAAGTTGCCTAATAATTATGCACAGTAATAGTCACCTGCACACACAGATATCCCCCTAAAATAGCTAAAACTAAAAACAAACTAAAAACTACTTCCAAAAATATTCAGCTTTGATATTAATGAGTTTTTTGGGTTCATTGAGAACATGGTTGTTGTTCAATAATAAAATTAATCCTCAAAAATACAACTTGCCTAATAATTCTGCACTCCCTGTACTATCGTCTGTACTTGTTCTTGCCTCACCATTTGTAGAGCCGCATTAGGCCCGACCAAATAACGCTGAAGGTTCTGTCGGCTGCTCGCACCTGAGGAAGGTGTTTCACTTGTGCGTGTAGCTGGCACAGATCGACCACGTCCTCTCCCTGCAACAGGAGCTCCACCAGCAGCACCACGACCGGAGCCACATCCCTTATATGACGCTCTCCTCATTCAATGCAAATTTAGGATCTTGCCCAAAATAGGTGTTTTTTAGGGTTGAGCGAACCCGAACTGTAATGTTCAGGTTCGTACCGAACTTTAGCATTTTTGGACCCCGAACCCGAACATTTCCGGAAAAGTTCGGGTTCGGTGTTCGCTGCTTTCTTGGCGCTTTTTGAAAGCAGCCAATCAACAAGCGTCATACTACTTGACCCAAGAGGCCATCACAGCCATGCCTACTAATGGCATGGCTGTGATTGGCCAGAGCAGCATGTGACCCAGGCTCTATATAAGCTTGAGTCACGTAGCGCTGCACGTCACTCTGCTGTTACAAGTGTAGGGACAGGATGCTGCTGGACTTGTGATTTCAGGGAGAGCATAGAAGAGAATCTAATGAGCGATCTACAGCCAAATATTTGTGTCGGTGCAGGGCACTATCATTTTACCCTGCCCTGAGATCATTGACCAAAAAATACTAACTTTTAGAATTCAGTTAGTTAGGTGGGTGGCGGCGGCAGCCATTTTATGCAAGCTCAGTGTACCAGCACTGCATCTGAGCTTTTGGGACATTGCAAATCACCATTTTTGGGGGGCAAACTACAACATCTGTATTAGTCAGTGTGCAATTTAACACAGCCACCATTTTCTGGGGTTTTAAAAACACACAATTTTTTTCAAAAAACTGTATTTTCCAGATCTGCAACTGTTAAATTCAAGTTTAATATATACAGCTTTCATATTCTGTTAGCAAAAAAACGCTTTTTTGGCAATCTACAACATCTGTATTAGTCAGTGTGCAATTTAAGGTAGAAATACACCCATCATTTTCTGGGGTTTCAAAAACACACATTTTTAAAAAAAAAAATTTAAAACAGTATTTTCCATATCTGCAAGTGTTAAATTCAAGTTTAATATATACAGCTTTCATATTCTGTTTGCAAAAAAAAGACTTTTTTGGCAATCTACAACATCTTTATTAGTCAGTGTGCAATTTAAGGTAGAAATACAGCCACAATTTTCTGGGGTTTTAAAAACACACTTTTTTTTCTTCAAAAAACAGTATTTCCAGATCTTCATGTGTTAAATTCAAGTTTAATATATAGAGCTTCCATATTCTTTTAGCAAAAAAATGACTTTTTTGGCAATCTACAACATCTGTATTAGTCAGTGTGCAATTTAAGGTAGAAATACACCCATCATTTTCTGGGGTTTAAAAAACACACTTTTTTTTTCTTCAAAAAACAGTATTTTCCAGATCTGCAAGTGTTAAATTCAAGTTTACTATATACAGCTTTCATATTCTGTTAGCAAAAAAACACTTTTATGGCAATCTACAACATCTGTATTAGTCAGTGTGCAATTTAAGCTAGAAATACACCCATCATTTTCTGGGGTTTGAAAAACACACAATTTTTTATTTTTTTTCAAAAAACTGTATTTTCCAGATCTGCAAGTGTTAAATTTAAGTTTAATATATACAGCTTTCATATTCTGTTAGCAAAAAAAGACTTTTTTGGCAATCTACAACATCTATATTAGTCAGTGTGCAATTTAAGGTAGAAATACACCCATCATTTTCTGGGGTTTAAAAAACACACTATATTTTTTTTCAAAAAAACAGTATTTTCCAGATCTGCAAGTGCTAAATTCAAGTTTAATATATACAGCTTTCATATTCTGTTACCAGAAAAACTTTTTTGGGCAATCTACAACATCTGGATTAGTCAGTGTACAATTTAAGCTAGAATTACACCCATCATTTTCTGGGGTTTGAAAAACACACAATTTTTTTTTCAAAAAAACAGTATTTTCTAGATCTGCAAGTGTTAAATTCAAGTTTAATATATACAGCTTTCATATTCTGTTAGCAAAATAAGAGTTTTTTGGCAATCTACAACATCTGTATTAGTCAGTGTGCAATTTAAGGTAGAAATACACCCATCATTTTCTGGGGTTTGAAAAACACACTCTTTTGACAAAAAAACACTATTTTCAGGCCTTGAAGCATCAGCACGTGTGAAATTGCAGGATTATATACTGCTGTCAAATTCAGTTTTTAAACAAACACTCATTTCGGCACAAAAAATTTAGTTGGCAGCCTTTGATGCAGATGTCATTGTGAGATACACCCTTAATACATTTGGGTTACATTCAGAGATTTTAAATACTGCCATTTGGTGCACCAATATTGAATTCAGGCCTACAGTGGTTCAGGCCCTGTGTGATCCCCCTATACATACAGGGGTTTGAATCAGGCATTTGAAATACAGCCATTTTGTGCAAAGATATATTTACTTCAGGCCTACAGAGGTTCAGGGCGTGTGTGATTCCCCCCTATACATACAGGGGTTTGAATTAGGCATTTGAAATACAGCCATTTGAAATGCAGCCATTTTGTGCAAAGATATATTTACTGCAGGCCTACACTAGTTCAGACCGTGTGAGATACGCCCCTACATACAGGGGTTTGAATCAGGCATTTGAAATACAGCCATTTGAAATACAGCCATTTTGTACAAAGATATATTTACTTCAGGCCAACACTGGTTCAAGGCGTGTGTGATCCCCCCTATACATACAGGGGTTTGAATTAGGCATTTGAAATACAGCCATTTGAAATACAGCCATTCTGTGCAAAGATATATTTACTTCAGGCCTACAGAGGTTCAGGCCCTCTGAGATACCACCTCTACATACAGGGGTTTAAATTAGGCATTTGAAATACAGCCATTTGAAATACAGCCATTTTGTGCAAAGATATATTTAATTCAGGCCTACACTGGTTCAGGGCATATGTGATCCCCCCTATACATACAGGGGTTTGAACCCCTGCTGTGCCTGGGTGACAGGAGCCTAAATCTCTCAAAATCGTCTGTTCTATTGCTGGGTGACATGAACCACCTTTTGCTGTGAATGAACCCCTACTGTGCCTGGGTGACAGGGGCCTAAATCTCTCAAAATCATCTGTTCTATTGCTGGGTGACAAGAACCCACTTTTGCCGTGAATGAACCCCTGCTGTGCCTGGATGACATGGGCCTAAATCTCTCAAAATCCTCTGTTCTATTGCTGGGTGACAAGAACGCCCTTTTGCCGTGAATGAACCCCTGCTGTGCCTGGGTGACAGGGGCCTAAATCTCTCAAAATCCTCGGTTCTATTGACGGGTGACATGAGCCCTCTTTTGCCGTAAATGAACCCCTGCTGTGCCTGGGTGACAGGGGCCTAAATCTCTCAAAATCCTCTGTTCTATTGCTGGGTGACAAGAGTCCACTTTTGCCGTGAATGAACCCCTGCTGTGCCTGGATGACATGGGCCTAAATCTCTCAAAATCCTCTGTTCTATTGCTGGGTGACATGAAGCTAGTTTTGCCGTGAAAGAACCCCTGCTGTGCCTGGGTGACAGGGTCCTAAATCTCTCAAAATCCTCTGTTCTTTTGCTGGGTGACATGAATCCCCTTTTGCCGTGAATGAACCCCTGCTGTGCCTGGGTGACAGGGGCCTAAATCTCTCAAAATCCTCTGTCCTATTGCTGGGTGACATGAACCCTCTTTTGTCGTGAATGAACCCCTGCTGTGCCTGGGTGACAGGGGCCTAAATCTCTCAAAATCCTCTGTTCTATTGCTGAGTGACAAGAACCCACTTTTGCCGTGAATGAACCTCTGCTGTGCCTGGGTGACAGGGGCCTAAATCTCTCAAAATCCTCTGTTCTATTGCTGGGTGACATGAACCCCTTTTGCCGTGAATGAACCTCTGCTGTGCCTGGTGACAGGGGCCTAAATCTCTCAAAATCCTCTGTTCTATTGCTGGGTGACATGAACCCCTTTTGCCTTGAATGAACCCCTGCTGTGCCTGGGTGACAGGGGCCTAAATCTCTCAAAATCCTCTGTTCTATTGCTGGGTGACATGAACCCCCTTTTGCCGTGAATGAACCCCTGCTGTGCCTGGGTGACATGGGCCTCGTTCTCTCAAAATCCTCTGCTCTATTGTTGGGTGACATGAACCCCCTTTTTCCGTGAATGAACCTCTGCTGTGCCTGGGTGACAGGGGCCTAAATCTCTCAAAATCCTCTGTTCTATTGCTAGGTGACATGAACTCCTTTTGCCTTGAATGAACCCCTGCTGTGCCTGGGTGACAGGGGCCTAAATCTCTCAAAATCCTCTGTTCTATTGCTGGGTGACATGAACCCCCTTTTGCCGTGAATGAACCCCTGCTGTGCCTGGGTGACATGGGCCTCGTTCTCTCAAAATCCTCTGCTCTATTGTTGGGTGACATGAACCCCCTTTTTCCGTGAATGAACCCCTGCTCTGCATTGCTGACAGGGAACTAAATTTAGTGAAAACATCTGTTACTGATCGAAAGATGCGTGACTACAAGCGCACGCTGATGATGGCATTTCCACCTGACAGCGGGGGCACAGTGGAAGCACAAGGCGAAGGCAGAGGAGGAGGAAGAGGTCGCCAACGCAGCTGGGGCACCGCCAGCACCTGAGAAGGCAGGGTTAGCATGGCGAAAATGTGGAAAAGTTTTGTCAGCCTTGGAGGTGCTGACCTGCCCTGCAGCCAGTGTATAGTGTGAACGTGTGTTTAGCACGGCAGAGAGCATTATCACAGGCCGCAGCCAATGTGGACAAGCTTACACTTATTTAAATGAACCAGGCATGGATCCCACAGGACTTGTCCGTATCTTGTGCAGAATAGACATTAATACCAGCCTCAACCATCCATTCTTGTACTCAAGTGCACTTATTCTTTGTTTTATTTTGTTATATGACCCAATATTTTGGGGGATACCCCAATTTAAAAATAAAAAATAACACAAATCAGTGTTGGCTACCTATTCCTCCTTCACCGCCACTTCCACCTACACCGCCACGTCAACCTACACCGCCACATCCACCCATCCACCGCCTCCTCAACCTCCTACTCCTATATCCAGATTGTTATTTAAAAATTTTCTGTATTTTCTGTTATTTTAAGTCATTTCCCTATCCACATTTGTTTGCAGAACAGTTGCCATGCTCTTAAGCACATTTTGATGCCTTTTGCAGCCCTCTAGCCCTTTCCAGGACTATTTTAGAGCCATTTTAGTGCCCAAAAGTTCGGGTCCCCATTGACTTCAATGGGGTTCAGGTTCGGGGTCAAGTTCGGGTCAAGTTCGGGTCCCGAACCTGAACTTTTTTTTCAAGTTCGGCCGAACTCGTAGAACCCGAACATCCAGGCGTCCGCTTAACTCTAGTGTTGTTTTTATAACAGAATATAACAGCAGTATCTAACGCTTGTATTTAACACTGACAAATTGTCACGGCTGTGTCATGGTCTGTTATTGTGGACCATGACACTTTTGCCGTGCATGCTTGTTGCCGGTGGCAACATGTTGTTTTGCATTTGACACTTGAAGATGTGTGTCCCTTCCCATTCTGGTATGCACGGGTTAAGGTGTGTTTGGTAGGTGTGGTGGGTGTGACCTCAGGCCTCCTATATGTTGGTGTGGTGGAGCCTGAGTGTCAGTTTGGTTTGGTTGTCAGCTTCGTGTGGAGCTCTGCTCCTGGGCTGAATGATACGTACGGTCTGTGTGAGCTACCCTTATTTATTATTTTGTGTACCTTACTCTGTCTGTTGTCCCCTCCGGTGTGTTTCTGTTTACCCTTCCCCACCTGTGGTTTATGTTGTATGGTGTGGGTTAAGCGAAGGCAAGACGGTGGGTTTCCCAGCCTGGAGCCTCCCTCCATCTCGGCTGCAGCAGGTAAGTGTTCATAGCATTGTTATGTTGCTGTTACTTACCTGCCGTACTGTTTAGCCCATGGTCTTGCTTCCTGTTTGCTACTGGGCCTCTGGAGACACCATTCATTCGTGGTTTAGGATGAATGGGTGGTCTCTGCCCTGTCATCAGGCCTAGGGCATAGCAGGGATAGCAGGGTCCAAGGTTGGTGAGCATAGGCCCCCTTACCTTCGGAGGCGGCTCATGCGCTAGGAGTCTAGGGAGAGTTCAGGGTTGCACTAGGTAGTGACCTGATACCTGTTCCCTGCTTTCCTGCGTTGCAGCGAACGCCAAGGCACGGTGGGGGGTTCTCCCCACTCCCCGCCGTGACACAAATGCAGCAAAGGCCCCAGATGTAGGGTATTGCCAAAAATAGGTGTTTTTTTAAACCCAGAATATTATTGCAGTATTTCAAGCTTGTATTTCACACTGAAAAAAAGCAGCAAAGACTTCAGATGTAGGGTATTGCCAAAAATGGGTGTTTTTTTAAACGCAGAATATTATGGCAGTATTTCAAGCTTGTAATTCACACTGACAAATGCAGCAATGGCCCCATATGTAGGATATTGCCAAAAATTAGTGTTTTTTAAACCCAGAATATTATTGCAGTATTTCAAGCTTGTATTTATCACTGAAAAATGCAGCAAATGCCCCAGATGTAGCGTATTGCCAAAAATTGTGTTTTTTCAAACTCAGAATATTATGGCAGTATTTCAAGCTTGTATTTCACACTGACAAATGCAGCAATGGCCCCAGATGTAGGGTATTGCTAAAAATGGGTGATTTTTTTAATTCTAGAATATAATTGCAGTATTTCAAGCTTGCATTTGACTGTCACAAAAGCACATATGCTGTGCTGGTGCACTTAACTTGCATACAATGGATGCCGACGCCCACCTAACTAACAGACGGATAAAAGTTATTTTTCTGTGTCACTGGGCTCGGGGCAGGGTGAAAAAATTGTGCACTGCACTCACAAAACAAGATCGCTGTAGATCTCTGAGTTAAACAAGCATTTCTGATAAGATTCTTTCCTAATCTCTCCCTCACAGCAGCAGCATCCTATCCCTACACTAATAAGAGCAGAGTGTCGTGCAGCGCTATGTGACTCCAGCTTATATAGAGGCTGGATCACATGTTGCACTGGCCAATCACAGCCATGCCATTAGTAGGCATGGCTGTGATGGTTTCTAAGGGCACACGAGTTAAACGCTTGTTGATTGGCTGCTCTGCAGCCTCTCAAAAAGCACCATTAACTCGCCGAACACCGAACCAGAACTTTTACTGAAAAGTTTGGGTTCGGGTCCGGGGTCCAAAAATCCTAAAGTTCGGTATGAACCCAAACTTTACAGTATGGGTACGCTCAACCCTAATTCTTACAACTACAGTTATATTTCTCATTGCCAATACAAGGGGTTAGTGAACTAGGCCAAATTGGCATTATATACTTATTTTCTCACTCTTTCTATTCTATTAATATTCTATTAAGATTGTAAGCCTCCCAAATTATACAGCACCTTGGAATGTATTGGCACTAAACAAAATAAGGTTATTTGTATTAATACACCTTTCAAAAATATCTCCAGATAAAACCTGTTAGCCATTGTTTTCTGCTGGATCTACGAAGTAAAATAAAAGCTGCATCACCATACCATATGTCATATTAATTGATATCCTTATGTTCTAAAACATATTATTCTTCTTCCCTTATGATTTTCTCTATATTAACATAAATCATGTTATGAATCTCACAAGTTCTCTTGTTAGAGATGCCCCTCCAATCCATATTCAACACTGCTTTCTGGCTAATACACCGCTCCCTGTTACTCCTCTGCCTCTCTTCTCGTCATATCATTTTATTGGCCACCCATTGCTCAGACAATCCAGTAGAAATAACTATGACATACAAGGCTGCCCACAACCTTTCCCCTCCATATTACTGTGACATAATCTCATAGTACATTCACACATGGAATCTCCAATCCTCACAAGACCTCCTTCTCTACTCTCTTCTTATCTGCTCTTCACACAATCACTTCTAAGATGTCTTTTGTGTATACCCATACTCTCTAACTCCCTACCAGAACACATCATGTCACCTGCCATTGAAATCTTGAAAAGTAACTTGAAAACCCACCTCTTCAGACAAGCCTACAAACTACAATAACCCTACTGCCACTATGCCACCATATGATAAGCTCCCACCATTGTGTGCTGTCTTCTTCCTCCTTACCTTGGTAATTTGTAAGACTCTAGCAGGCAGCAGGGTCCTTTCTCCTTCTGTACCAGTTTATAACCCATCTTTTATGTGCATATTGTACTTGTTTTGGTATTATGTATTTATACCCTTTTCATATGTATAGTGACCTTGAAAAAATGTAAGCTTTAAATATAATAAATAACAATAAGTACAATTTTCTACACTCATGCAGTTTAATAAATAATACTGTTTTAAGAATAAATGTAATTGTCATGCAGAACTTAAATAGGTACATTAATTACATTGTTAGTGCAATTTTACAATATTATTCCATCAATTTTATACTTTATCAATAATAGTGCTAAAATAGAGAGGTTTAGATTCTAAGATTGAGTCTATGAATGAAAACACACTACTCAATTAGAGCTCTTTCAACATGAAATTAAATTGGTAGGTATGTACATGTCAAGTTTTGTATCGAATAATGAGGATCATCAAACTCATATTACTCTCTCTTTTTATGGATATCTTCTGCCAAATTCAGATGGTGGCAAATTATAATTTTTTTTCTGTGTGGTATGCGAGAATATTACTGTCTTGCATCAAAAATAGAATCACCTCAGGTTTCAATAATTCAGCCAAATTATGACCTGTCATCTAATGATCTTGCTAATCCATGATGGAGTGTAATCAATCCAGACAAGATACTTCATTCAGGTAAATTGCATTAAATAACTCTCTTGTTCCTGAATTATCCTATTTTCTATATTAAGCTTTACAACTATATACCATGTCGGGGCTGTAAATTTAACCATCTGTTTACTTAATGAAATGTCATAGAATGTTTAAATAGTATATTAAAATATATTTTATAGAAACTCTAAAAATGTTTAACATAACAACAACAATGAATAAATTTTAAATATGATACAGAATGTTATGATCTTCATTGAATGATTGGCGTCTTATAATTTTTTTAGAATTCTTTCTAACATTCTTCATAATATGATGCATTAGACTCTACAAAATGACTTTTCGTATCTCAGTTGGCATTTAATATGTTTGTATGTATTTATGTGTTTTTTCTTTGTTATGAGAGCCAACTGTTCAGGCACTTTCACAAAATAAAAACATAATGCAGCACACCCGTTCATCAGCCCTTAGCAGGTAATATAGATGCAGTCGGGTTCACCATAGTCAATCCCACAGTCATATATGTTACTGCTCAGACAGATACTCGGTATCAATGGAAATTTCATGTGGTATCTCCTTCTTTCAATACTATGCAGTAGTTGGATGATGATTACCCGAACTCCGCCTTTGTGGAATCCCATATAGTCAGAGTAGTTCAGCCATGATTTGTATACTTCATGTTTCTCGTGTTGCTTCAAAACTAGTAATAATATGCTAAGGAAAGATATTTTTAGAAAATAATTGTGTCATTTGTATCTTATATATTCCTCAATGCTATGCACTTTATTTTTTTATGAACTAACACATAATATGTGAACAGAAAGGGCTAGAATTTAAGGTTGCTCATAATTAGGAATGAGAGAACCTGCGGAAGTTCGGGATCGCCAGGTTCGGACGAACTTCAGGTCAAAGTTCGGGACCAAAACTTGACCTAAACTTGACTCCGAACGCAATCAAGTGGATGAGGTGTGTTTTATTTTTTAACCCATAAATGGCCATATTCTTTTGCATTCTGTCTTAAGAATGCTATTATTTTCCGATATAACTATGTTACAACAGAAAATAAAATCATCTGAACACCGAACCTTTGCAGTTCCAGTTTGCTCGTCCCTACTCATAATCGGTCATAATCATCCCCCACAAAAAAAAAAGAAGAAAAAAATAAGGTTCTGGTTCATGTAATACCCTGGTACCTTGGTACCCTGGTAAGGAATGTGTGACTGCTGTTTGGGTCAAAGTATTTAGCTGGCCCCAGGATTTTGGTGCCTTACACTAGCCCAGTGTGTGATTAACTTGATGAATTCTAGTATTAGTGGAAGCAGAATGTAAGTTAGAAAATGCATTTGGATAGTTGCTAGGGGCAATGAACTTGAAAGTTTACCTTGAAATGTAAAATGCAAAGAAGGTTGGCAGAAGATGATTGTTATGTAGAGCAGTCACACAAGCCAGTGTCAGTGGCATAAAAAATGTTCTCAAAGTAATTTAACCAATGGTTGGCATAAAGTTGGACAAAAGTGTAAGCCTGCTCCAAATTTTTTATCCACCTTGAACCACTGTGATATATCTGGTCTATGGCTAGACAGCCTGTCTAAGTTTACACCATTTATAGGATTAGTAAATCTGCCCCTTTATTTTTCTGTTGGATTCCATAAATGTAGTATGCCTCAATATGAATTTACAGCATACAAAGGAACAGTATGGGCCAATAGACTTTGACTCAACACTTATAGGGAGCTGAAATAAAGACATGTACCTTAAGGTATGTGTAACAATACTGAGGTATGGAGAAGGGTGTTTAAAAATGCTATACAAGCAATTTATTAAGGGGAAGAACAAATTAAACCCTGTGGCAAGAGAGCTCAAAAGCATTTTTGTAAATTGCATTTTACTAATTTGGGCTAAAAATCATATATCATTTGATCTTTATTAAAAATATTTAACCAATTCTGAGATCCAAAGGTAAAACAAACAGTCTGTTTGCAAGCTGTGACAGTGTTTTCTTTAACCCCCTAAGGACTCAGCCCTATTTCACCTAAAGGACTTGGCCATTTTTTGCAAATCTGACCAGTGTCACTTTAAGTGCTGATAACTTTAAAACGCTTTGACTTACCCACGCCGTTCTGAGATTGTTTTTTCGTCACATATTGTACTTCATGACACTGCTAAAATTGGGTCAAAAAAGTTAATTTTTTTACATAAAAAATACCATATTTACCAAAAATTTTGAAAAATTTGCAAATTTCAAAGTTTCAGTTTCTCTACTTCTGTAATACATAGTAATACCCCCAAAAATTGTGATGAATTTACATTCCCCATATGTCTACTTCATGTTTGTAGCATTTTGGGAATGATATTTTATTTTTTGGGGATGTTACAAGGCTTAGAAGTTTAGAAGCAAATTTTGAAATTTTTCAGAAATCTTCAAAATCCCACTTTTTATGGACCAGTTCAGGTTTGAAGTCACTTTGTGAGGCTTACATAATAGAAACCACCCAAAAATGACCCCATTCTAGAAACTACACCCCTTAAGGTTTTCAAAACTGTTTTTACAAACTTTGTTAACTCTTTAGGTCTTCCACAAGACTTCATGGCAAATGTACATAAATTTTAAGAATTTAGATTTTTTGAAAATTTTTCCAATATAATCAATTTTTCCTGGAAAAAAACAAGGGTTAACTGCCAAATAAAACTCAAAATGGGTTGCCCTGATTCTGTAGTTTTCAGAAACACCCCATATGTGGTCGTAGGCAGATTTTCCTGGACTAGTTTTGTTTATACCATGTCCCATTTGAAGCCCCCCGTTGCACCCCTTGAATAGAAATTTCAAAAAAGTGACTCCATCTAAGAAAGTACACCCCTCAAGGTATTCAAAACTGGGTTTACAAACTTTGTAAACCCTTTAGGTGTTCCACAAGAGTTAATGGCAGATGGAGAAACAATTTAGAAATTTCTATTTTTTGGAAAATTTTCCATTTTAACCCATTTTTTGCAGCAATAAAGTAAGGGTTAACAGCCAAACAAAACTCAATATGGGTTGCCCTGAATCTGTAGTTTGCCGAAACACCCCATATGTGGTCGTAAACTACTGTTTGGCCAAACGGGAGCACGTAGAAAGAGGGGAACGTCATATGGGTTTTGGAAGGCAGATTTTGCTGGACTGGTTTTGTTTATACCATGTCCCATTTGAAGCCCCCCGTTGCACCCCTAGAATAGAAATTTCAAAAAAGTGACTCCATATAAGAAAGTACACCCCTCAAGGTATTCAAAACTGGGTTTACAAACTTTGTTAACCCTTTAGGTGTTCCACAAGAGTTAATGGCAGATGGAGAAACAATTTAGAAATTTCTATTATTTGGAAAATTTTCCAATATAATCAATTTTTTCCAGGAATAAAACAAGGGTTAACTGCCAAACAAAACTCAATATGGGTTGCCCTGATTCTGTAGTTTGCAGAAACACCCCATATGTGGTCGTAAACTACTGTTTAGCCAAACGGGAGGACATAGAAGGAGGGGAACACCATATGGGTTTTGCAAGGCAGATTTTCCTGGACTGGTTTTGTTTATACCATGTCCCATTTGAAGCCCCCCGTTGCACCCCTAGAATAGAAATTTCAAAAAAGTGACTCCATATAAGAAAGTACACCCCTCAAGGTATTCAAAACTGGGTTTACAAACTTTGTTAACCCTTTAGGTGTTCCACAAGAGTTGATCAAAAATCAGAAAGTGAAGTAAAGAGGTCAGATCAGGGTATATCTGCGCTCTGGATTATCTAAGGTATATGCAATATTCTGAAAGAATAATCCTAAAACATAACATTTAATAATTTATGCTAATAAAATCCTAAATGGTGTGTGGCCTGTAGCAATATTGACCAAGGAAAAATCTTTCACAGCACCAATCTCCAACGTAGTTTTGACATTAAAGATTTCATCTCATGCAGAACTGTTGGTGTGATATATAAAATCACATGTATTTGTAAAAAAGAATACATCGGTAAGACTAAGCGCGAGCTGCGCAGATGCATAGGAGAACACCTCCTGGATATTGATAAGCGTCGCGATACCCCGGTGGCCCGCCATGTCTGTGATTCGCACCAAGGTAACCCCAAGGTCATCAGAGTCATGGGCATTGAAGCTGTTAGTCCCCCCAAAAGAGGTGGTGATTGGGACAAGATCCTTTTACAACGCGAGTCACAGTGGATATTTCTTTTGAAGACTGTTACACCAAATGGCCTAAACGAGCAGCTGAATTATAGCTGCTTTCTGTAGAATGACTTCTTGTCGGTCTTATCAACGTCATCACCGGTCTATGTGGTGGTAATTGACCAAACCATCACCTTTCTGCACTAACTGTCACCTCTCTGTCATCAGTAATTCATTATGTACGTCTATGTGTAGTATGAACGTGTTTTGGATATCACCCCTTGGTACCATAATTCTGCACAGCCAGTTTTTAGGTCAATAATTAATACTGACCAAGACCCTTCATGAGATATCAACCTACTTTTCATGATCACCTACTCTGACTTGTTTACCTGATTGTATCTCTATCCTTTAGCTGTACCTATCCAACATAGGATAAATGGCCACAAATATCTTTAAATTCGAATGTAGTAATAGAGTAATGAGCGAGCACTCATACACTTGGCAACCAGATTGACATGTGCAGAAAATATTTATTAAATCCCCATAAAATACAAGTCATAAAATTTATAAGAACAATGTAGCAATAATATACAACATTACAGTCACATATATTGTGGTAGATATGATCAACACTATATTCATATGACTCAATAGTGTCGATAAATTCAAAAATATATATCACACCAAGAAACTTCAAGTATATGCTGTTATTTGGGAAGAGGGGGTATTATCTTCTAGCGCTCTATCCCAATTTGGGAAACTGAATGTCACTGAAAATGTTGTAGGTGTATTCACTGGGAGCGCAATATGTTCATAAAGTGTCCACAGGAATCCTGATAATGTGAAAAGTCTCTTATAGCATATCCTTTTAAGCTCGATATGAGCTTTGGATTGGAGAAAACTTTAAATCGATGTTTGGCTTACCGTCTAGCGTCTGCTGTCTCCCTATTGCTTCAATGGAGCTTTAAATATTTGCCGGCTTATTCAGTCGCTCCATACAGCAAGCTGGTTTAAATTTCGCAGGAGTTCCAAAGATCGCAGGAGTTGCCACTCTGTTCCGCAATTTCCTTTGGTGCAGCTTTCGACGATAAGAATAGTTAATCCTTTACTGTAGAGATTTTCTTCTGTATGGCCATACAGTATTATCGGAGGCTTTTCAATGCAGGTACATCACTTGGTGAAACAAGTGATGTACCTGCATTGAAAAGCCTCCGATAATACTGTATGGCCATACAGAAGAAAATCTCTACAGTAAAGGATTAACTATTCTTATCGTCGAAAGCTGCACCAAAGGAAATTGCGGAACAGAGTGGCAACTCCTGCGATCTTTGGAACTCCTGCGAAATTTAAACCAGCTTGCTGTATGGAGCGACTGAATAAGCCGGCAAATATTTAAAGCTCCATTGAAGCAATAGGGAGACAGCAGACGCTAGACGGTAAGCCAAACATCGATTTAAAGTTTTCTCCAATCCAAAGCTCATATCGAGCTTAAAAGGATATGCTATAAGAGACTTTTCACATTATCAGGATTCCTGTGGACACTTTATGAACATATTGCGCTCCCAGTGAATACACCTACAACATTTTCAGTGACATTCAGTTTCCCAAATTGGGATAGAGCGCTAGAAGATAATACCCCCTCTTCCCAAATAACAGCATATACTTGAAGTTTCTTGGTGTGATATATATTTTTGAATTTATCGACACTATTGAGTCATATGAATATAGTGTTGATCATATCTACCACAATATATGTGACTGTAATGTTGTAAATTATTATTGCTACATTGTTCTTATAAATTTTATTACTTGTATTTTATGGGGATTTAATAAATATTTTCTGCACATGTCAATCTGGTTGCCAAGTGTATGAGTGCTCGCTCATTACTCTATTACTACATTTGCTTTTAAGAGAGGGTGGGGTGATTCCCTCTATATGAGCTTGCAGCACCATACCTTAACTACTTGCTAGTGAGCCACCACAACCTACCACTATCTTTAAATTCGAACCGATTGTGGTTCAGTTTATTCAGCCGTACTCCCGTTTGTCCGATCGACTGTACTCCGCTGAATATTAAGAGGCAATCGATACTTTAATTGCTTCTTATTTCTTTTGCTGTTCTGCACAGCCTCCGCGATCTCGCGACATCTAATGAGAGTTCGCGCATGCGCAGGAGTGCATTTTGTATCAGGCACTCTTCCTGCGCTGCAGGCCTCGTTTTCATTCTGTGATGAGCGCATGCGCTGCACTCACGTGCAGGCGGGCAAGCACGCTCATTGGCCTCTATTACTGATGGCAGCGGTGGGAACCGAGGTGTATTTAAACAAGGAGGGCACACCAGGTTAGTCGGCGTCCCATATGCTGACACTCTCATCTGTATACTGCATCTCTCTTTAACCTCCTACCTATGAGGTAGCCCATGTAGGGGCCGAATATCTTCGTTCACCTCATGACCATATGACTGATCGTGTCATTTTTGGTCTGCAGGCTTGACCGCTTTATCTATGACTGACTTGCCTGATTTCTCATCATCTCCCCTGATGAACTGCCCCATGTCCTGGCAGCGAAACGTGCATGTAGGGATTTGCCTATGCATATTTAGGGACATATAGTATTCTAGAGTCAGGGACAGGTTCCGGACGGGGTCGTCCTTTTAACCTCTTAAGGACATAGGGCGTACAGGTACGCCCTTGTGCCCTGGTACTTAAGGACACAGGGCGTACATGTACGCCCTGTGTATTTTCGATCACTGCCGTGCGGCTGGCAGTGATCGGAGCCCGGTGCCTGCTCAAATCATTGAGCAGGCACCTAGGCTAAATGCGCGGGGGGGTCCCGTGACCCCCCCATGTCGGCGATCGCGGCAAACCGCAGGTCAATTCAGACCTGCGGTTTGCTGCGATTTCTGAAGTTTCTGGTCCCCGCGGTCCCTGACCGCGGGGATCAGAAACTTTATATGCCTAAAAAAAAAGTTTTATTCACCCCCCCTGCACCCCCGAATGATTTTTATGGTGGCGGGAGGTGCAGGGGGAGGGTTGCGGGCGGTGTGGGCGGTGCGGGAGGCGGGCGGTGCGGCAGGCGGGATCGCGATCCCCCGCCCGCCTCCCCTTGTATAATCGTTGGTGTCTAGTGGGGATACCAGGGTGCCAGCACATTGCTGGCACCCTGGTATAAACGGCTGACATCTGCGATGCGATGTCAGCCGTTTAACCCTTTCCATACAGCGGTCCGTACGGACCGCTGTATGGAAAAGGTTAACAGCGCAGGGAGCTCCCTCCCTCTCCCATCGGGGGGCTGCTGTGCCTTTGCAGCCCCCCGATGGAGAGGGAGAGAGCCCCCAGAGAGCCCCCCGAGAGATCCCCTCCTTACCCTTCCCCGTCTGCGAAGTTCTGAGCAGTACTGAGCAGACGGGGAAGGTTCCCATGGCAACAGGACGCCTCTCAGGCGTCCTGCTGTCCATGGTGCTGAACAGATCTGTGCTGAAAGGCATAGATCTGTTCAGTGTAAGTAAAATACAGTACAGAACAATATATATTGTACTGTACTGTATTATACAGACATCAGACCCACTGGATCTTCAAGAACCAAGTGGGTCTGGGTCAAAAAAAAGTGAATAAAAGTGAAAAAAAAGTAAAAATCAAAAAACACATTTATCACTGATAAAAAATGAAAAAAATAAAATTCCCTACACATGTTTGGTATCGCCGCGTCTGTAACGACCTGATCTATAAAACGGTCATGTTACTTTACCCGAACGGTGAACACCATAAAAATAAAAAATAAAAAACTATGATAAAAATTGAAATTTTGCCCACCTTACTTCCCAAAAAAGGTAATAAAAGTGATCAAAAAAGTCGCATGTACGCCAAAATTGTAACAATCAAACCGTCATCTCATCCCGCAAAAATCATACCCTACCCAAGATAATCGCCCAAAAACCGAAAAAACTATGGCTCTTAGACTATGGAAACACTAAAACATGATTTTTTTTGTTTCAAAAATGAAATCATTGTGTAAAACTTACATAAATAAAAAAAAAGTATACATATTAGGTATCGCCGCGTCCGTATCGCCCGGCTCTATAAAAATATCACATGATCTAACCCCTCAGATGACCACCGTAAAAAAATAAAAAAGCCATTTTTTGTCATCTTACGTCACAAAAAGTGTAATAGCAAGCAATCAAAAAGTCATATGCACCCCAAAATAGATGCCAATCAAACCGTCATCTCATCCCGCAAAAAATGAGACCCTACTTAAGATAATCGCCCAAAAAACTGAAAAAACTATGGCTCTTAGACTATGGAGACACTAAAACATTTTTTTGGTTTTAAAAATGAAATCATTGTGTAAAACTTACATAAATAAAAAAAATTGTATACATATTAGGTATCTCCGCGTCCGTGACAACCTGCTCTATAAAATTACCACATGATCTAACCTGTCAGATGAATGTTGTAAATAACAAAAAAATAAACGGTGCCAAAAAAGCTATTTCTTGTTACCTTGCCGCACAAAAAGTGTAATATAGAGCAACCAAAAATCATATGTACCCTAAACTAGTACCAACAAAACTGCCACCCTATCCCGTAGTTTCTAAAATGTGGTCACTTTTTTGGAGTTTCTACTCTAGGGGTGCATCAGGGGGGCTTCAAATGGGACATGGTGTCAAAAAAACCAGTCCAGCAAAATATGCCTTCCAAAAACCATATGGTGTTCCTTTCCTTCTGCGCCCTGCCGTGTGCCCGTACAGCTGTTTACGACCACATATGGGGTGTTTCTGTAAACTACAGAATTAGGGCCATAAATAATGAGTTTTGTTTGGCTGTTAACCCTTGCTTTGTAACTGGAAAAAAAATATTAAAATGGAAAATCTGCCAAAAAAGTGAAATTTTGAAATTGTATCTCTATTTTCCATTAAATCTTGTGCAACACCTAAAGGGTTAACAAAGTTTGTAAAATCAGTTTTGAATACCTTGAGGGGTGTAGTTTCTTAGATGGGGTCACTTTTATGGAGTTTATAATCTAGGGGTGCATCAGGGGGGCTTCAAATGGGACATGGTGCCAAAAAAACAGTCCAGCAAAATCAGCCCTCCAAAAACCAAACGGCGCACCTTTCACTCTACGCCCCGCTGTGTGCCCGTAAAGTAGTTTACGGCCACATATGGGGTGTTTCTGTAAACAGCAGAGTCAGGGCAATAAAGATACAGTCTTGTTTGGCTGTTAACCCTTGCTTTGTTAGTGGAAAAAATGGGTTAAAATGGAAAATTCGGCAAAAAAATGAAATTCTCAAATTTCATCGCCATTTGCCAATAACTCTTGTGCAACACCTAAAGGGTTAACGACGTATGTAAAATCAGTTTTGAATACCTTGAGGGGTGTAGTTTCTTAGATGGGGTCACTTTTAGGGAGTTTCTCCTCTAGGGGTGCATCAGGGGGCTTCAAATGGGACATGGTGTAAATAAACCAGTCCATAAAAATCAGCCTTCCAAAAACCAAACGGCGCACCTTTCACTCTACGCCCCGCTGTGTGGCCGTACAGTAGTTTACGGCCACATATTGGGTGTTTCTGTAAACGGCAGAGTCAGGGCAATAAAGATACAGTCTTGTTTGTCTGTTAACCCTTGGTTTGTCAGTGGAAAAAATGGGTTAAAATGAAAAATTAGACAAAAAAATGAAATTCTCAAATTTCCTCCCTATTTGCCAATAACTCTTGTGCAACACCTAAAGTGTTAACAACGTATGCAAAATCAGTTTTGAATACCTTGAGGGGTGTAGTTTCTTAGATGGGGTCATTTTTGGGTGGTTTCTATAATGTAAGCCTCGCAAAGTCACTTGAGACCTGAACTTATCCCTAGAAATTGAGTTTTTGTAAATTTCGGAAAAATTTCAAGATTTGCTTCTAAACTTCTAAGCCTTATAACATCCCCAAAAAATAAAATATCATTCCCAAAACAATTCAAACATGAAGTAGACATATGGGGAATGTAAAGTCATCACAATTTTTGGGGGTATTACTATGTATTACAGAAGTAGAGAAACTGAAACTTTGAAATTTGTAAATTTTTTTCAAATTTTTGTTAAATTAGGTATTTTTTGGTGCAAAAAAATATTTTTTTTTTACTCCATTTTACCAGTGTCATGAAGTACAATATGTGACGAAAAAACAATCTCAGAACGGCCTGGATAAGTCAAACCGTTTTAAAGTTATCAGCACTTAAAGGGACTCTGGTCAGATTTTCAAAAAATGGCCTGGTCCTAAGGTGTAAAAAGGCTGTGTCCTTAAGGGGTTAAGGACGAGTGCCCTGTGGTCAGGTTGCTACCACACTTATAGTATCAGGGTCTACGGTTAGACAGCTATAGGGATCACCCTAGGGACCCTAGATGCATGTGTTTGACTGTTATTATCCTTTTTCCCTGTGATTCATCCGACCATCTATACAGGATGAACTACTACAACAACATCGAGTGGTAAAGCATCAGACGACCTTCCCTGGGTACCAGTAGGACTTACTGGTTACCAACTCAGTGCCGCCGTGCACTTTAATTATCTTGATTTCTGATACCGGGATGACCATGGACCACTGCACCTAGTGGTTTACCTCCATGTTCATCCATGTATACGGTTTTCTGCACACACCATTTAGGATTTTATTAGCATAAATTATTAAATGTTATGTTTTAGGATTATTCTTTCAGAATAATGGCAGATGGAGAAACAATTTAGAAATTTCTATTTTTTGGAAAATTTTCCATTTTAACCCTTACTTTATTACTGGAAAAAATGGGTTAACAGCCAAACAAAACTCAAAATGGGTTGCCCTGATTCTGTAGTTTGCAGAAACATCCCATATGTGGTTGTAAACTACTATTTGGCTATAGATTGGATAGAACCAGCACTCAAACAATCGGAATATACGTGGAAATGAATTAAAAATTGTTTATTAAACAGTAAACGCTAATTTAAGCTATATCCTGTGTACATCAGGGTAAAATTCATAAAAATGCATGGCCATGTACAAAAAAGACGGAGAGAATATATCCACCTACAGAAGATCAAGAAGTGTTGTAAGACTCACCGAAGTGAAACAGCTGAAACAGCCAATACAGGTCCAATACAGGTCTCTCGCGAGAGTAGAGACGGGGTCCCAGTGTAAACCGGACCCGACACAAACACAGCGGAGAAAGGCTGAAGCGTGGGACGCCACGGTAGAAATCCCTCCGCAGACCTAACCGAGTGAGCCTACACGGGGACACAGTGAGTAACATCAAGTTCAGTGGAACTATACTGATTTTCTGTATGAGAGGCGGCACAGGTACTGTGATTACAGACGTGCTGGATAATTGACTTTGAATCTGAGACCGCTACAGTTGCTGGACAATCTATCCACGGTTCAAAATACAGACCACATCTGATTATCCTTTATCCCTCATCCTATACGCTGGTGCAATTATATGCAATTAAGACTATGTGGGATATATGGTATTGAATCCATCCAAACATACCACTATTGTATGCAAATATACCACTGAATATATTTCAAATCCATCAACTCTGCTTTGTCACAGACGCCTGCGATCCAATAGCCTCACCCATACAGGGGGGGGACACGGATGCAGCCTGCTGTGCTCAGCATTGAGATCTCTCTACAACAGAGATATATATTCAATTGGTCTATACATATGTTTTATATGCTTTTTATGTCATTTTTATGAATTTTACCCTGATGTACACAGGATATAGCTTAAATTAGCGTTTACTGTTTAATAAACAATTTTTAATTCATTTCCACGTATATTCCGATTGTTTGAGTGCCGGTTCTATCCAATCTATATTTACTTACTAGAACCAAGGGGTGTTTTTTGAACTTGTGCACCTATCGTGGCAAATCATAGTGAGCCACCTGCTTAGTATCCTTTGCGTACTATTTGGCTAAACGGCAGGACAAAGAAGAAGGGGGACGCCCTATGGTTTTTGGAAGGCAGATTTTGCTGGACTGGTTTATTTACACCATGTACCCTTTCAAGCCCCCTGATGCACCCCTAGAGTAGAAACTCCATAAAAGTGACCCCATCTAGGAAACTACGGGATAAGGTGGGTGTTGTTTTGGGACTATTTTAGGGGTAAATATGATTTTTGGTTGTTCTATATTACACTTTTTTGAGGCAAGGTAAAAAAAAAATTTAATATTAAAATTGTTTCTACATTCGCAATTTAGTTTTGTGGAACACCTAAAGGGTTAACATAGTTTATAAAGTAACTTTTGAATACCTTGAGGGGTGTAGTTTCTTAGATGGGGTCACTTTTTTGGAGTTTCTAGTCTAGGCTACATCAGGGGGGGCTTCTAATGGGACATGGTGTCAAAAAAAAAACAGTCCATCAAAATCTGCCTTCCAGAAACCATATGGAATTCCCTTCGTTCTATGCCCTGCCGTGCGGCTATATAGACATTTACGACCACATATGGGGTGTTTCTGCAAACTACAGAATCAGGGCAATAAATATTTAGTTTTGTTTGGCTGTTAACCCTTGCTTTATTACCGGAAAAAAGGATTCAAATGGAAATTTTGCCCAAAAATGGGTGTTTTGGCACCGTTTTTATTACATATTTTTAACGCTGTTCATCCGAGGGGTTTGGTAAAATGTTATTTTTATAGCGACGACTTTTACGCACGCGACGATGCCCAATATGTATGGCTCTCAGACTTTGGAGACACTAAGCAGGCATCCTAAAACTGCGGCCCTCCAGATGTTGTAAAACTACAATTCCCACCATGCCCTGCTGATGGCTGTAGGTTGTCTGGGCATGCTGGGAGTTATAGTTTTACAACATCTGGAGGGCCGCAGTTTGAGGATGCCTGCACTAAAACTAATATTTTTGGGGGTAAAAAAAATTGTTTCCGTGTCTCCAAAGTCTGAGAGCCATAGTTTTTTGTGTTCTCTAGTGGACTGTTGGGGATTATAAAAATGTAGTACTCCATGGAAGTGTGATACTCCCTGAAGCAATCAATAACGCAGAGGCCCGGATGATCGGGGCAAGTGTCACATTGAGTGGTCGTGTCCTTCCGTATCCCCCTCTTGTGACACACTCTGCATCTTTTTTGGGTTCGTCCCTTCTTTCCAGTATGGGGGACCACACCTGGAAAGTGTTGGCCAGGGATGATCCGGGCACCTCCAGTTCCCGAGGTACTCCGGCCTGCTCTTTCCCGGTCCGAAAAGATCAAGTCCTTGAGGACTGCCTCATAGAATTGGAGGAATGTCCCTGTGCTGCCAGCGCTTCGGGATAGTACAAAAGAGTTGTACATGGCAACCTGCACCAAGTAGACCGCAACTTTTTTGTACCATGCCCGGTGTTTGCGCATGTCATTATATGGCGTGAGGACTTGATCAGAGAGATCAACTCCTCCCATATACCGATTGTAGTCGACTATACAATCGGGCTTGAGGACCGTTGCCGCGGTACCTCGCACAGGGACAGGGGTGGTGCTGTTACCGTGGATTGTGGACAGCATAAGGACATCCCTCTTGTCCTTATACCTGACCAGCAACAGGTTTCCACTGGTAAGGGCACGGGTCTCACCCCTGGGGATAGGTACCTGGAGGGGGTGGGCAGGGAGGCCACGTTGATTTTTCCGCACGGTCCCACAAGCGAACGTGGATCTGGCGGCAAGGGACCTGAACAAGGGAATGCTGGTATAAAAGTTATCCACGTACAAGTGGTAACCCTTATCCAGCAGTGGGTACATAAGGTCCCACACGAGTTTCCCGCTAACACCCAGAGTGGGGGGACATTCTGGGGGTTGAATACGGGAATCTCGCCCCTCGTACACACAAAATTTGTAAGTGTACCCTGAGGTACTCTCACAAATTTTGTATAGCTTCACGCCATACCTCGCCCGCTTTGTGGGAATGTATTGACGGAAACTGAGTCTCCCCTTGAACGCAACGAGAGACTCATCAACCGCGACCTCCCTTCCAGGTACGTAGGCCTGCTGAAATGTGGCCCCGAAGTGATCGATGACCGGCCGTATCTTATACAGCCGGTCATAGGCAGGATCACCTCGGGGGGGACATGCTGCATTATCGGAATAATGCAGACATTTCCGGATGGCCTCAAACCGGGGACGTGTCATGACCATACTGTACAGTGGGGTCTGGTATAGGACGTCCCCACTCCAGTATTGCCTGACACTGGGTTTTTGAACTAGACCCATATGCAGCACGAGGCCCCAAAATGTCCTCATCTCGGCTGCACTGACCGGCGTCCAGCCACCGGGTCTAGCCAAAAATGAGCCCGGGTTTTGAGCGACGAACTGTTGGGCGTACAGATTCGTCTGCTCCACCATCAGATTCACCAGTCGGTTACTGAAAAAAAAACTAAAAAAGTCAATTTCAGTAAACCCCACTGTGGGAATCTGGATTCCAGGATTGCCAGCAAAATCCGGAATCTCGGGCTCAAAGTCCACTGGGGGACACCAGCTAAGTTCATCGGCAGGGGGCTCCGGTGGGCTTATTTGGTGGGCCGGGAAACCAGTACGAACCCCAGGGCGGCTCATACTAGGGTGGGCCACAGGATCCCTAGCATGTGGGGCTCATCGTCATCAGATGATGATGAGGAGGATGCGGATGATAAAAGGAACGTGGGGTCATCCTCATCCTCACTGGGGCTCTCGGAGTCGGAGGCAATCTGGGCATATGCCTCCTCGGCTGAGAACATCCGGCGGGCCATGGGTGTGTGTGTGTGCGTGTGTGTAAACCTTTATTGTATGTGCGTGTGTGTGGGGGCACGGGTGTTCACGTACTAAAAAGTCCCAAAAAATGGGCAAGTGTTAGAAAAAAAAAAAAAAAAGTTCAAACTTGCTGATCAACGGTACAACGCTGATCAGCGGTGGGGCGGTGGGGCGGTGCGCTAACAGTGGCCGGACGCTAAGGCTGCGTTCACACGGGCGAGATTTCCGCGCGGGTGCAATGCGGTAGGTGAACGCATTGCACCCGCACTGAATCTGGACCCATTCATTTCGATGGGGCTGTTCAGATGAGCGATGATTTTCACGCATCACTTATGCGTTGCGTGAAAATCGCAGCATGCTCTATATTCTGCGTTTTTCACGCAACGCAGGCCCCATAGAAGTGAATGGGGTTGCGTGAAAATTGCAAGCATCCGCAAGCAAGTGCGGATGCGGTGCGATTTTCACGCATGGTTGCTAGGTGACAGTCTATAAACTGTATTATTTTCCCTTATAACATGGTTATAAGGGAAAATAATAGCATTCTGAATACAGAATGCTTAGTAGGTGATCAATTGAGGGTTAAAAAAAAATAAAAAAATTAACTCACCTTCTCCTCTTGTTCGCGTAGCTCCCTGTCTCTTCTTTACTTCTCAAAAGATGAACTATGGGCTAAAGGACCTTTGGTGACGTCAGATCACATGCTACAATCACATGGTACATCACCGCGGTGATGGACCATGTGATTGGAGCATGTGATCTGACGTCACCAAAGGTCCTTTAGCCCATAGTTAATCTTTTAAAGAACTAAAGACCGAGAGAACTACGCGAACAAGAGGAGAAGGTGAGTTAATTTTTTTTATTTTTTTTAACCCTCAATTGATCACCTACTAAGCATTCTGTTTTCAGAATGCTATTGTTTTCCCTTTTAACCATGTTATAAGGGAAAATAATAACATCTACACAACACCGAACCCAAACCTGAACTTCAGTGAAGAAGTTTGGGTCTGGGTACCACAGTCGGTTTTTTATCACGCGCGTGCAAAACACATTGCACACGCGCGATAAAAACTGAACATCGGAACGCAATCGCAGTCAAAACTTCAATGGGGCTGTTCAGATGAGCGATGATTTTCACGCATCACTTATGCGTTGCGTGAAAATCGCAGCATGCTCTATATTCAGCGTTTTTCACACAACGCATGCCCCATAGAAGTGAATGGGGTTGCGTGAAAATTGCAAGCATCCGCAAGCAAGTGCGGATGCGGTGCGATTTTCACGCATGGTTTCTAGGTGACAGTCTATAAACTGTATTATTTTCCCTTATAACATGGTTATAAGGGAAAATAATAGCATTCTGAATACAGAATGCTTAGTAGGTGATCAATTGAGGGTTAAAAAAAATAAAAAAATTAACTCACCTTCTCCTCTTGTTCGCGTAGCTCCCTGTCTCTTCTTTACTTCTCAAAAGATGATCTATGGGCTAAAGGACCTTTGGTGACGTCAGATCACATGCTCCAATCACATGGTTGTTATAAGGGAAAATAATAACATCTACACAACACCGAACCCAAACCTGAACTTCAGTGAAGAAGTTCGGGTCTGGGTACCACAGTCGGTTTTTTATCACGCGCGTGCAAAACACATTGCACACGCGCGATAAAAACTGAACATCGGAACGCAATCGCAGTCAAAACTGACTGCAATTGCATTCCTACTCGCGCGGGTTTGCCGCAACACACCGGGACGCATCCGGAACTAATCCGGACACGCTCGTGTGAACCCAGCCTAAGAGTGCCGGACAGTCAGCGCACGCAAAAAAAAAAAAGGTGGTAAGGAGGGTGGTGGTGGGGGAACTGGTGGACGGGGGGGGGGGGAGCTGGTGGTGGGGGGGCTGGTGGTGGGGGGCAAGTGGCAGGGGGGGTCTGGGGTCTGAAAGATGGAACAAAGAAAGTTTAGAATAAAAGTTCTTTTTTTTTTTTCCTAACTTTTCCCTTCTATCCCTGCCTAACGGTGCCTCTCCCTCACTGACCCTAACCAACTGGAGGGCGATGGGTGCAGGAGGGTGATGGATGGCGATTAGGGGGACTCAGGAGCTGGTGCTGGACGGTGCTGCAGGGTGCTCGTGCAGAACAGGAAGAGGAGGGGAGAGAGGAGTGCAGGAAGTTTGAATCTCGCGCCTCTCTCCCCTGCACCAATCAGCACCCTGGACAGCAGCGTTCAGCACCAGGGCCAGCACCGCCTCTCCAAATGCACGGACTGTGATTGGTGGTGTGTAATCACGCCACCGATCGCAGTCTTTTTCCGGTTCATCGGGTCACCGGAGACCCGAATGGACCGGAAACGCAGAAAACCGCAAGTCTGAATTGACCTGCGGTTTTCTGCGATCGCCGATACTGGGGGGTCAAATGACCCCCCCCTGCATTGTTACAGGATGCCAGCTGAATGATTTCAGCCGGCATCCTGTTCCGATTAACCCCCGCGGCGCCGGACTCGGGAAACATGCCGTACCGGTACGTCATGCGTCCCTAAGGGGTTAAATCCCGTAGTCTGATGGCTCATGCGTAGATCTTATCTCTTATCTCCTAACCTCATAAACATTTATTTAGACTATATATTTATCAGTTTGATAATAAATTGAGCTATTATGAGTAAAGATGAGAAAATCAAAGCTGATGAAGTGGAATTCGATCCGCATCAGTAAAAATTCAATTTGCACCGAAGCCAGATTTCCTCACACTTCGTGGTAATGAAACGCATTTCTTCCTAAACAGGCTGCTGCACATGTGAGGGCATAAGGAAAAGAACTCTGGGAAGGCGGGATCACCCATAATGCCATGCATACAGCCAATCAGCAGCCAGCCAACCTTGTGATGTCACAGCCCTATAAATAGCGGCAGCCATCTTAGATTCTGCCATTTACCAGTGTACTTAGTGCAGGGAGAGACGTCAGCAGGCGCTATGGACAGTGTTAGAAAAAACTTAATTGTGCTAAAAAACTACTTAGAAAGTGCAGGGAAAGATTATTCAAGGTGTAGAGAAAGGATAGGGAGTAATCATTCCACAGCATTTATGTTGAACAGGGTTCAGTAGGGGAGGTTACAACCTGGGTATTAGGAACATTTCTATTACACTTTGCTGCACTGACTAGGATCCAAATTGCCATTATACAGATCTGTAATTCCAGAAATCCGTTCTTATTAGGGTGAAAGTGCTGTTTAAACCGGCATTAACAAGGTCTATTACAAGGAAATATTTCTACGTCTTGTTTGCCCTTTTGCGGTGCAGTTATATGTTCTGAAGCATTTTTTGGCTTGTATTAGTGGGAAAAAAGGGCTTATTGTGGTGAAGTAAAGTAAAATATATTTGCTGTTCAACGGTGCAGTTTTATGTTCTAAGGCCCTTTTTGTCATGTATTAGTTGAAAAAAGAAAATATATATTTGCCATTCAATGGTGCAGTTATATGTTCTAAAGCCATTTGTGGCGTGTATTAGTGGAAAAAGAAAAAATATATTTGCCATTTAGTGGTGCAGTAATCTGTTCTAAAGCCTTTTGAAGCATGAATTAATGGAATATATATATATATATATATATATATATTTGCTGTTCAGACGTTATATGTTCTAAAGACTTTAATGGCATGTATTAGTGGCAAAATAAAACTATATTTGTCGGTCAGCGGTGCAGTTATCTGTTCTAAAGCCTTTTGTGGAGTGTATTAATAGAAAAAGAAAAAGATATATTTGCCAATCAGTGGTGCAGTTATCTGTTATAAAGCCTTTTGTGGCATGAATTAATGGGGGGGGGGGATTTGCCTTTCAGCGGTGCAGTTATATGTTCTAAAGACTTTAATGGCATGTATTAGTGGCAAAATAAAAATATATTTGCAGGTCAGCTGTGCAGTTATATGTTCTAAAGCCTTTTGTGGTGTGTATTAGTGGAAAAAGAAAAAATATATTTGCCGTTCAGTGGTGCAGTTATCTGGTCTAAAGCATTTTGTGGTGTGTATGAGTTGCAAAACAAAAATATATTTTCCGTTCCACACTGTAATTATATGTTATATAGCCTTGTGTGGCGTGTATTAGTGGAAAAAGAAAAATATATTTGTAGGTCAGCTGTAAAGTTATCTGTTCTAAAGCCTTTTGTGGTGTATACTAGTGGAAAAATAAAAATATATTTGACTGTCGGCGGTGCAGTTGTATGTTTTAAAGCCTTTTGTGGTGTATATTAGTGGAAAAAGAAAATATATATTTGCCGTTCAGCGGTGCAGTTATATGTTCTAAAGCCATTTGTGGCGTGTATTAGTGGCAAAATAAAAATATATTTGCTGTTCACCATTGCAGTTATCTGTTCTAAAGCCTTTTGTGGCGTGTATTAGTGGAAAAAGAAAATATATAATTGCCGCTCACCGGTGTAGTTATCTGTTCTAAAGCCATATGTGGCGTGTATTAGTGGCAAAATAAAAATATATTTGATGGTCGGTGGTGCAGTTATGTTGTAAAGCCTTTTGTGGCGTGTTTTAGTGGAAAAAGAAAAAAATATGTTTGCCATTCAGTGGTGCAGTCATCTGTTCTAATGCCTTTTACGGCATGTATTAGTGGCAAAATAAAAAAATATTTGCCAGTCAGGGGTGCAATTATATGTTCAAAAGCCTTTTGTGTTGTGTTTTAGTGGAAAAAGAAAAAAAATATGAATGCCATTCAGTGGTGCAGTCATCTGTTCTAAATCTTTTAGTGGAGTGTATGAGTGGCAAAACAAAAATATATTTGCCATTCAGCAGTGCAATTATATGTTATAAATAGAGTTGAGCGGACAACTGGATGTTCGGGTTCGACGGGTTCGGCCAAACTTCACAAAAAAGTTCGCGTTTGGGACCCAAACTTGACCCAAAGTTGACCCCGACCCGAACCCCATTGAAGTCAAAGGGGACCCGAACTTTTGAGCTAAAATGGCTCTAAAAATGTAATGGAAAGGGCTAGAGCAGGGCTGGCCAACCTGCGGCTCTCCAGCTGTTGCAAAACTACAACTCCCAGCATGCCCAGTCTGCCTACAGCTATTAGCCTACAACAGGGAATGGTGGGAGTTGTAGTTTGACAACAGCTGGAGAGCCGCAGGTTGGCCAGCCCTGGGCTAGAGGGCTGCAAATGCCAGCAAAATGTGGTTAAGAGCATGGCAAGTGCTCTGCAAACAAATGTGGATCGGGAAATTACTTAAAATAACATAAAATACATACGTAAAAAAAAAAATCTTGATCTAGGAGGATGAGGTCCATATGGAGTAGGAGGTCGAGGAGGCAGTGGATGTGGAGGTGTAAGTGTAAGTGGCGGTGGAGGAGGAGGTAGCCTACACTGCTTTTTGGTTTTAAATTTTATTTTTTATTTTTTAAATTGGGGTACACCCCAAAACATTTGGAAATATAACCTGTGATAACCCCCTCCAGCCGTGCTAAATGAATGTTCAGACAAATCACTGGCTGCAGGGCAGGCCAGCACCTCCAAGGCGTAAAGGGCAAGCTCAGGCCATGTGCCCAATTTGGAGACACAGAAGATGCAGGGGACAGACCCATCAGTCAGTTCGTGTAGGCTTGTGCACACATACTGCTCCACCATGTCGCAGGTCCCGTGATGTTCACGATCCAATTTAATATCTACTTTATCAACTTTTGATATTCTTTTCTGCGCCTACCATGTTGATCACGGTTAGTGGTGATTCAGGGTTCCACGCCGGAGAGGGAGCGTGAGAAAGGGATAGCACATCCAAGGTAGATCAATGGATGAAATTTAATTGTGATTGAGTGGAAATGTAGGAGAAGTTATTAAAATGGAAGAATCAAAGGAAAGGAGGGGGAGGGCGGCAATTACCCACTCCCGACTTGGGGAGGTAGTGACGATAAATAACAATACAGGACTCTTAAGATGCCCTGTTATTGGAATGATTAACAAAAAATTATAGGGAATGTCACTGGGGTATTTAGGATTTGGAAACGTTAGACAGGAGAAGCCCTGCTGCCGCTTTGTTGACTCTAGTTACTTCTGCCTGATCGCGCGTCACTGTGAAGTCCACGATCCATTTGGATATTTTCTCTATCAACTTTTGATTTTCTTTTCTGAGCCTACCATGTTGATCACGAGTATCGGCGAATCAGGGTTTCGCGCCGGAGAGGGAGCGTGAGAAAGAGAGACCACATCCAAGGGAGGTTAATATTTTTTAATTAAATATGATCGAGCAGAAAAGTGGGACAAATTATTGAAGTGCAAAAGTTGTTAAAGTTTGAGCATTGAATGAAAGGAGGGGGGGCGCATTAATTAAGAAGTATTTTTGAAATTTAATTCCCTGTCACCTATGCAAAAATTGTCAAATGTCACCCAAGAATGTAACAGACAAATTAGTGAAATTTGTTTACCTGTCTACTAGGTATAGCAGAGGTATATCACACCCAAAAATTGGTGAATTTCACCCAAAAATGTAACAGACAAATTAGTGAAATGTTACCTGTCTACTAGGTAGAGCAGGGGTATATCACACCCAAAAATGTATTAAATTTCACCCGAATATGTAACAGACAAATTTATGTTTTTTTTTTTACCTGTCTACTAGGTATAGCAGTGGTATATCACACCCAAAAATTAGTTAATTTCACCAGAAAATGTAAGAGACAAATTAGTGAAATGTTTTTAACCGGCTACTAGGTACAGCCGGGGTATATCACACCCAAAAATTGGTGATTTTCACCCGAAAATGTAACAGACAAATTAGTTAAATGACATAAAATAAAATACATACAAATTAAAAAAAATCAACTTGATTTATGAGGTGGAGGTCAATTTGAAGTAGGAGATTGAGTATGCGGTGGACGTGTAGGTGGAAGCGGCGGTTGGGCATGACGTACTGTGGGACAGCCACCGCCATAAGGCTTTTAAAACTCTCCGTCTCCTCCAGATAGAATGATAGCATTTCAAAGGCCAGTAATTTAGAAATGCTGGCATTCAGGGCTAGGGATCGCGGGTGGGTAGGGGGGTACTTCCTTTTCCTCTCCAGCGTTTTGGAGATGGAGAGCTGAACGCTTCCGTGGGACATTGTGGAGATGCTTGGTGACCCAGGTGGTGGTGTTGATGGCAGATCCTCTGTTTGCGGGGTGGCAGGTGGCACTGTCACTCCAGAGGTGGATGAAGAGGCCGAGACTGCAGCAGAAGAGGAAGCAGGGGTCACATGCTGCACTGGCCAATCACAGTCATGCCATTAGTAGGCATGGCTGTAATGGCTTCTAAAGGCACACAAGTTAAACGCTTGTTGATTGGCTGCTCTGCAACCTTTCAAAAAGCACCATTAACTCGCCGAACACCGAACCCGAACCTGAACTTTTACTGAAATGTTGGGGTTCTGGTGCAGGGTTTAAAAATCCTAAAGTGCGGTACGAACCCGGGTTCGCTAAACCCTAGTTATCTGTTCTAAAGCCTTTTGTGGCATATATTAGTGGAAAAAGAAAAATATATACTTGCCGTTCAGCGGTGTAGTTATCTGTTCTAAAGTCTTTTGTGGCGTGTAGTATTGCAAATACAAAAAATATATTTGCAAGTCAGAGGTGCAGTTATCTGTTCTAAATCCTATTCTGCTATGTATTAGTTGCAAAATAAAAATACGCATTAATTTCTTAACGTTAATTTGTTTTCCCTTAGTCCTAACAGCAGCACAAGTAGGGGTTTATCTGCCCAGTGAAACTGATAGGACAGACAGAATGTTTAATGCAGTCAAGTAATCAATCAGAACAATTAAGTAATTAGCGTCCCCATTACCTCTTTATAAGTGGCCAAACCCCCATACACCAGTGTGTTATAACATGAAAAAAATTAAGTAAAAACCTTAAGGGAGGGATATTTGTGTGCTGCTGTTAGGACTAAGGGAAAACAAATTAACGTTAAGAAATTAACGCTTTCCTTTACATCCTAACCAGCAGCACAAGTGAGGACTTAGCAAGAATTTAGCCTAAACGGTAGGGACTTCAATGCTGAATGGGATTCAAAACAGACTGCCCAAAGGCAGTGTCTTCTGAACCCCTGAGGTTGAGTCTATAATGGCTCACAGAGGTAGAATATGAGCTCCAGGAGGCCGCAGAACAGAACTGTTCCAGAGGAATAAGAAACCTTTTGGCCCAACTAGTAGAGACTGCTTGGGTGGAGTGAGCAGCGACAAAGGCAGGAGGAGGCCCATCTTGGGATGCAAAAGATTCTCTGACATCTCTGATCCTTCTACTTAGAGTAGGCTTAGAGGCCTTCTTCCAATTATTCCTGCCAAAGAACAGGATAATAATATTTTCTGACCTTCTGAACTCCCGGAATCTCTCATTGTATATTCTCAAACATCTGGCCACATCCAGAGTATGGAAGGATCTTTCATCTGGAGAGGAAGAAGAGGAACATAACACAGGCAAATACACAACTTAATTAAGGTTGTGCACAGTGGGCACCTTAGGCAAAAAGTTGGGTAAAAAACGTAAAAGGACTCTGTCCGGTAAAAATAAAGTGTATCACTCATACGGTGAAAAAGCCTGTAGCTCTGAAATGCATTTAGCCGAAGTTACGGCCAACAAAAAGGTTACCTTTAGAGTTAAGCGGACACCTGGATGTTCGGGTTCGGCAGGTTCGGACGAACTTAAAAAAAAAAGTTCGGGTTCGGGACCCGAACTTGACCTGTACTTGACCCTGAACCCGAACCCCATTGAAGTCAATGGGGACCCGAACTTTTGGCCACTAAAATGGCTCTAAAATAGCCCTGGAAACAGATAGAGGACTGCAAAAGGCAGCAAAATGTGCTTAAGAGCATGGCAAATGCTCTGCAAACAAATGTGGATAGGGAAATGAATCAAAAAAACATAAAAGACCTTAAGAAAATAAAAATTAGGAATGATGTAGGAGGAAGAGGTTGATGAGGCGGTGAATGGGTGGATGTAGGCTCACGTGGCGGTCTAGGTGGAAGCCGCGGCGAAGGAGGAATAGGTAGCCAACACAGATGTGTGTTATTTTGCATTTTTACAGCCGCCACTACATTTACCCAGTGTGCAGTTAGGGAGATATAGCGTCCCTGGCCGTGCTTACTGGTCCACGTATCTGTGGTTAGGTGGACCTTGCCACAGATGGCGTCGCGCAGTGCACACTTGATTTTATCCGATACTTGGTTGTGCAGGGAGGGCACGGCTCTCCTGGAGAAGTAGTGGCGGCTGGGAACGACGTACTGTGGGACAGCAAGCGACATGAGATGTTTGAAGCTGTCCGTCTCCACCAGCCTGAATGACAGCATTTCAAAGGCCAGTAGTTTAGAAATGCTGGCATTCAGGGCTAGGGATCGAGGGTGGCTAGGTGGGAATTTATGCTTTCTCTCAAAGGTTTGTGAGATGGAGAGCTGAACGCTTCCGTGTGACATGGTGGAGATGCTTGGTGACGGAGGTGGTGTTGTTGGTGGCACATCCCTTGTTTGCTGGGCGGCAGGTGCCAACGTTCCTCCAGAGGCGGACGAAGCGGCCGAGGGAGCAGCAGAAGAGGGAGCAGGAGGGGCCTGAGCCCTTTCTTGGTTTTGAAGGTGCTTACTCCACTGCAGCCTGTGTCTCGCATGTAGATGCCTGGTCATTCAGGTTGTGCTAAGGTTCAGAACGTTAATGCCTCACTTCAGGCTCTGACGGCACAGCGTGCAAACCACTCGGGTCTTGTCGTCAGCACATTGTGTGAAGAAGTGCCATGCCAGGGAACTCCTTGAAGCTGCCTTTGGTGTGCTCGGTCCCTGGTGACGGTGGCCAGTAGCAGGCAAACTGTTTTGGCGACGGCTGCTCTGCTTTTGCACCCTGCTCCCTCTTTTGCTACGCTGTTGGCTCGGTCTCACCACTGCCTCTTCCTCCGAACTTGAAAGTCAGTGGCACGACCTTCATTCCATGTGGGGTCTAGGACCTCATCGTCCCTTGCATCATCTTCCACCCAGTCTTCCTCCCTGACCTCCTGTTCAGTCTGCACACTGCAGAAAGACCCAGCAGTTGGCACCTGTGTTTCGTCATCATCAGAGACGTGCTGAGGTGGTATTCCCATGTCCTCATCAAGAAACATAAGTGGTTGTGCGTCAGTGCATTCTATGTCTTCCACCCCTGGGGAAGGGCTAGGTGGATGCCCTTGGGAAACCCTGCCAGCAGAGTCTTCAAACAGCATAAGAGACTGCTGCATGACTTGAGGCTCAAACAGGTTCCCCGATATGCACGGGGGTGATGTGACAGACTGATGGGCATGGGTTTCAGGCGCCACCTGTGCGCTTTCTGCAAAAGACTGGTTGGGAGATAATGTGAACGTGCTGGATCCACTGTCGGCCACCCAATTGACTAGTGGCTGTACTTGCTCAAGCCTTACCATCCTTAGAACGGCATTAGGCCCGAACAAATATCGCTGTAGATTCTGGCGGCTACTGGGACCTGAGGTAGTAGGTTCAGTAGGACATGTAGATGTGGCAGAATGGCCACATCATCTCCATGCAACAGAGGCTCCACCAACACCACCACCACGACCATGACCGCGTCCCTTATTAGATGTTTGCCTCATAGTTAGCGTTCACAAAGCAAAGTAAAAAGTGGTTAAGTCTATAAAAAATAATTAACCGCCAATGAAAACCCTGATGTAGTGTATTGCACTAAATTTTTTTTTTAAACTCTATATAACAGCCGTATTTCTGACCTAAATGTGACACTCACTTATGCATGTCTAATCCCAGATGTGCAGTATATCAGAGGGTTTTTTCACCCCAGTAAGCAAAAAGCTGTATTTCTGGCCTAAATGTGACACTCACTTATGCATGTCTAATCCCAGATGTGCAGTATATCAGAGGGTTTTTTCACCCCAGTAAGCAAAAAGCTGTATTTTTGGCCTAAATCTGACACTCACTTATGCACGTTTAATCCTAGATGTGCACTATATGAAACAGAAGGTTTTTTTTCACCCCAGTATGCCCCAGTATGAGAAAGCCGTATTTGAGGCCAAAATTTTAGTCACTTATGCACATCTAATCCCAGATGTGCAGTATATCAGAGGGTTTTTTCACCCCAGTAACCAGAAAGCCGTATTTTTGGCCTAAATGTGACACTCACTTATGCATGTCTAATCCCAGATTTGCAGTATATTATAGGGTTTTTTCACCCCAGTAATTCAAAAGCCGTATTTCTGGCCTAAATGTGACACTCACTTATGCACGTCCAATCCCAGATGTGCAGTATATCAGAGGGTTTTTTCACCCCAGTAAGCAAAAAGGCATATTTCTGGCCTAAATGTGACACTCACTTTTGCACGTCCAATCCCAGATGTGCAGTATATCAGAGGGTTTTTTCACCCCAGTAAGCAAAAAGGCGTATTTCTGGCCTAAATGTGACACTCACTTATGCACGTCTAATCCTAGATGTGCAGTATATCATAGGGTTTTTTCACCCCAGTAAGCAAAAAGGCGTATTTCTGGCCTAAATGTGACACTCACTTATGCATGTCTAATCCTAGATGTGCAGTATATCAGAGGGTTTTTTAACCCCAGTAAGCAAAAATGCGTATTTCTGGCCTAAATGTGACACTTACTTATGCATGTCTAATCCAAGATGTGCACTATATGAAACAGATGGTTTTTATTTCACCCCAGTATGCCCCAGTATGAGAAAACCGTATTTGTGGCCTAAATTTCACAGTCACTTATGCACGTCTTATCCCAGAATTGCAGTATATCATAGGGTTTTTTTACCCCAGGAACCAAAAAGCCGTATTTCTGGCCTAAATGTGACACTCACTTATGCATGTCTAATCCCAGATGTGCAGTATATCAGAGGTTTTTTTTTCACCCCAGTAAGCAAAAAGCTGTATTTCTGGCTTAAATGTGACACTCACTTATGCATGTCTAATCCTAGATGTGCACTATATGAATCAGATGTTTTTTTTTCACCCCAGTATGCCCCAGTATGAGAGTGCCATATTTCTGGCCTAAATGCGACACTCACTTATGCATGTCTGTATTTCTGGCCTAAATGTGACACTCACTTATGCACATCTAATCCTAGATGTGCACTATATGAAACAGATGGGGTTTTTTTCACCCCAGTAAGCAAAAAGCTATATTTCTGGCCTAAATGTGACACTTACTTATGCATGTCTATTCCTAGATGTGCAGTATGTCAGGTTTTTTTCACCCCAGTAAGCAAAAAGCCGTATTTGTGGCCTAAATTTCAAAGTCACTTATGCATGTCTAATTCCAGATGTGCAGTATATCAGAGGATTTTTTTCACCCCAGTAAGAAAAAAGGCTAATTTCTGGCCTAAATGTGACACTCACTTATGCATGTCTAATCCTAGATGTGCACTATATGAAACAGATGTTTTTTTTTTCACCCCAGTATGCCCCAGTATGAGAGAGCCATATTTCTGGCCTAAATGCGACACTCCCTTATGCACGTCTAATCCTAGATGTGCACTATATGAAACAGATGGGTTTTTTTTCACCCCAGTAAGCAAAAAGCCGTATTTCTGGCCTAAATGTGACACTCACTTATGCACGTCCAATCCCAGATGTGCAGTATATCAGAGGGTTTTTTCACCCCAGTAAGCAAAAAGGCATATTTCTGGCCTAAATGTGACACTCACTTATGCACGTCCAATCCCAGATGTGCAGTATATCAGAGGGTTTTTTCACCCCAGTAAGCAAAAAGGCGTATTTCTGGCCTAAATGTGACACTCACTTATGCACGTCTAATCCTAGATGTGCAGTATATCATAGGGTTTTTTCACCCCAGTAAGCAAAAAGGCGTATTTCTGGCCTAAATGTGACACTCACTTATGCATGTCTAATCCTAGATGTGCAGTATATCAGAGGGTTTTTTAACCCCAGTAAGCAAAAAGGCGTATTTCTGGCCTAAATGTGACACTTACTTATGCATGTCTAATCCAAGATGTGCACTATATGAAACAGATGGTTTTTATTTCACCCCAGTATGAGAAAACCGTATTTGTGGCCTAAATTTCACAGTCACTTATGCACGTCTTATCCCAGAATTGCAGTATATCATAGGGTTTTTTTACCCCAGGAACCAAAAAGCCGTATTTCTGGCCTAAATGTGACACTCACTTATGCATGTCTAATCCCAGATGTGCAGTATATCAGAGGTTTTTTTTTCACCCCAGTAAGCAAAAAGCTGTATTTCTGGCTTATATGTGACACTCACTTATGCATGTCTAATCCTAGATGTGCACTATATGAATCAGATGTTTTTTTTTCACCCCAGTATGCCCCAGTATGAGAGTGCCATATTTCTGGCCTAAATGCGACACTCACTTATGCACATCTAATCCTAGATGTGCACTATATGAAACAGATGGGGTTTTTTTCACCCCAGTAAGCAAAAAGCTATATTTCTGGCCTAAATGTGAAACTCACTTATGCATGTCTAATCCTAGATGTGCAGTATATCAGAGTTTTTTCACCCCAGTAAGCAAAAAGCCGTATTTGTGGCCTAAATGTGACACTCACTTATGCATGTCTAATCCCAGATGTGCAGTATATCAGAGGGTTTTTTTCACCCCAGTAAGAAAAAAGGCTAATTTCTGGCCTAAATGTGACACTCACTTATGCATGTCTAATCCTAGATGTGCACTATATGAAACAGATGTTTTTTTTTTCACCCCAGTATGCCCCAGTATGAGAGAGCCATATTTCTGGCCTAAATGCGACACTCCCTTATGCACGTCTAATCCTAGATGTGCACTATATGAAACAGATGGGTTTTTTTTCACCCCAGTAAGCAAAAAGCTGTATTTCTGGCCTAAATATGACACTCACTTATGCATGTCTAATCCTAGATGTGCAGTATGTCAGAGTTTTTTTTCACCCCAGTAAGCAAAAAGCCATATTTGTGGCCTAAATGTGACACTCACTTATGCATGTCTAATCCCAGATGTGCAGTATATCAGAGGGTTTTTTCACCCCAGTAAGAAAAAAGGCTCATTTCTGGCCTAAATGTGAAACTCACTTATGCATGTCTAATCCTAGATGTGCAGTATATCAGAGTTTTTTTTACCCCAGTAAGCAAAAAGCCGTATTTGTGGCCTAAATGTGACACTCACTTATGCATGTCTAATCCCAGATGTGCAGTATATCAGAGGGTTTTTTCACCCCAGTAAGCAAAAAGCTGTATTTCTGGCCTAAATGTGACACTCACTTATGCATGTCTAATCCTAGATGTGCAGTATATCAGAGGGGTTTTTCATCCCAGTAAGCAAAAAGGCGTATTTCTGGCCTAAATGTGACACTCACTTATGCACGTCTAATCCTAGATGTGCACTATATGAAACAGAGGGGTTTTTTTCACCCCAGTATGCCCCAGTATGAGAAAACTGTATTTGTGGCCTAAATGTGACAGTCACTTATGCATGTCTAATCCCAGATGTGCAGTATATCAGAGGGGTTTTCACCCCAGTTACCAAAAAGCCGTATTTATGGCCTAAATGTGACACTCACTTATGCACGTCTAATCCCAGATGTACAGTATATCAGAGGGTTTTTTCACCCCAGTAACCAAAAAGCCGTATTTCTGGCCTAAATGTGACACTCACTTATGCATGTCTAATCCCAGATGTGCAGTATATCAGAGGTTTTTTTTTCACCCCAGTAAGCAAAAAGCTGTATTTCTGGCTTAAATGTGACACTCACTTATGCATGTCTAATCCTAGATGTGCACTATATGAATCAGATGGTTTTTTTTCACCCCAGTATGCCCCAGTATGAGAGTGCCATATTTCTGGCCTAAATGCGACACTCACTTATGCATGTCTGTATTTCTGGCCTAAATGTGACACTCACTTATGCACATCTAATCCTAGATGTGCACTATATGAAACAGATGGGGTTTTTTTCACCCCAGTAAGCAAAAAGCTATATTTCTGGCCTAAATGTGAAACTCACTTATGCATGTCTAATCCTAGATGTGCAGTATATCAGAGTTTTTTCACCCCAGTAAGCAAAAAGCCGTATTTGTGGCCTAAATGTGACACTCACTTATGCATGTCTAATCCCAGATGTGCAGTATATCAGAGGGTTTTTTCACCCCAGTAAGCAAAAAGCTGTATTTCTGGCCTAAATGTGACACTCACTTATGCATGTCTAATCCCAGATGTGCAGTATATCAGAGGGTTTTTTCACCCCAGTAAGCAAAAAGCTGTATTTTTGGCCTAAATGTGACACTCACTTATGCACGTTTAATCCTAGATGTGCACTATATGAAACAGATGGTTTTTTTTCACCCCAGTATGCCCCAGTATGAGAAAGCCGTATTTGAGGCCAAAATTTTAGTCACTTATGCACATCTAATCCCAGATGTGCAGTATATCAGAGGGTTTTTTCACCCCAGTAACCAGAAAGCCGTATTTTTGGCCTAAATGTGACACTCACTTATGCATGTCTAATCCCAGATTTGCAATATATTATAGGGTTTTTTCACCCCAGTAATTCAAAAGCCGTATTTCTGGCCTAAATGTGACACTCACTTATGCACGTCCCATCCCAGATGTGCAGTATATCAGAGGGTTTTTTCACCCCAGTAAGCAAAAAGGCATATTTCTGGCCTAAATGTGACACTCACTTATGCACGTCCAATCCCAGATGTGCAGTATATCAGAGGGTTTTTTCACCCCAGTAAGCAAAAAGGCGTATTTCTGGCCTAAATGTGACACTCACTTATGCACGTCTAATCCTAGATGTGCAGTATATCATAGGGTTTTTTCACCCCAGTAATAAAAAAGGCGTATTTCTGGCCTAAATGTGACACTCACTTATGCATGTCTAATCCTAGATGTGCAGTATATCAGAGGGTTTTTTAACCCCAGTAAGCAAAAAGGCGTATTTCTGGCCTAAATGTGACACTTACTTATGCATGTCTAATCCAAGATGTGCACTATATGAAACAGATGGTTTTTATTTCACCCCAGTATGCCCCAGTATGAGAAAACCGTATTTGTGGCCTAAATTTCACAGTCACTTATGCACGTCTTATCCCAGAATTGCAGTATATCATAGGGTTTTTTTACCCCAGGAACCAAAAAGCCGTATTTCTGGCCTAAATGTGACACTCACTTATGCATGTCTAATCCCAGATGTGCAGTATATCAGAGGTTTTTTTTTCACCCCAGTAAGCAAAAAGCTGTATTTCTGGCTTAAATGTGACACTCACTTATGCATGTCTAATCCTAGATGTGCACTATATGAATCAGATGTTTTTTTTTCACCCCAGTATGCCCCAGTATGAGAGTGCCATATTTCTGGCCTAAATGCGACACTCACTTATGCATGTCTGTATTTCTGGCCTAAATGTGACACTCACTTATGCACATCTAATCCTAGATGTGCACTATATGAAACAGATGGGGTTTTTTTCACCCCAGTAAGCAAAAAGCTATATTTCTGGCCTAAATGTGACACTCACTTATGCATGTCTATTCCTAGATGTGCAGTATGTCAGGTTTTTTTCACCCCAGTAAGCAAAAAGCCGTATTTGTGGCCTAAATTTCAAAGTCACTTATGCATGTCTAATTCCAGATGTGCAGTATATCAGAGGATTTTTTTCACCCCAGTAAGAAAAAAGGCTAATTTCTGGCCTAAATGTGACACTCACTTATGCATGTCTAATCCTAGATGTGCACTATATGAAACAGATGTTTTTTTTTTCACCCCAGTATGCCCCAGTATGAGAGAGCCATATTTCTGGCCTAAATGCGACACTCCCTTATGCACGTCTAATCCTAGATGTGCACTATATGAAACAGATGGGTTTTTTTTCACCCCAGTAAGCAAAAAGCTGTATTTCTGGCCTAAATATGACACTCACTTATGCATGTCTAATCCTAGATGTGCAGTATGTCAGAGTTTTTTTTCACCCCAGTAAGCAAAAAGCCATATTTGTGGCCTAAATGTGACACTCACTTATGCATGTCTAATCCCAGATGTGCAGTATATCAGAGGGTTTTTTCACCCCAGTAAGAAAAAAGGCTCATTTCTGGCCTAAATGTGAAACTCACTTATGCATGTCTAATCCTAGATGTGCAGTATATCAGAGTTTTTTCACCCCAGTAAGCAAAAAGCCGTATTTGTGGCCTAAATGTGACACTCACTTATGCATGTCTAATCCCAGATGTGCTGTATATCAGAGGGTTTTTTCACCCCAGTAAGCAAAAAGCTGTATTTCTGGCCTAAATGTGACACTCACTTATGCATGTCTAATCCTAGATGTGCAGTATATCAGAGGGGTTTTTCATCCCAGTAAGCAAAAAGGCGTATTTCTGGCCTAAATGTGACACTCACTTATGCACGTCTAATCCTAGATGTGCACTATATGAAACAGATGTTTTTTTTTCACCCCAGTATGCCCCAGTATGAGAAAACTGTATTTGTGGCCTAAATGTGACAGTCACTTATGCATGTCTAATCCCAGATGTGCAGTATATCAGAGGGGTTTTCACCCCAGTTACCAAAAAGCCGTATTTATGGCCTAAATGTGACACTCACTTATGCACGTCTAATCCCAGATGTACAGTTTATCAGAGGGTTTTTTCACCCCAGTAAGCAAAAAGCTGTATTTATGGCCTAAATGTGACACTCACTTATGCACGTCTAATCCTAGATGTGCACTATATGAAACAGATGTTTTTTTTTTTTACCCCAGTATGCCCCAGTATAAGAGCCATAATTCTGGCCTAAATGCGACACTCACTTATGCACGTCTAATCCTAGATGTGCACTATATGAAAAAAAGGTTTTTTTCAACCCCAGTAAGCAAAAAGCTGTATTTCTGGATTTGCAGACATGCAGATATCCTGTGCTGGTGCACTATCGTTGCATAAAATGGCCGCCGATTATGTATTGACATTGACAAACTGAAGTAAAAAAAGTTTGTTTTCAGCAGTAGTTGGCTCAGGGCAGGCTTAAAAGAATTGTGCACTGCACCCACAAAACACATTTGCTGTAGATCTCTGAGTAATAAAGCAGTTCTTCATAAGATTTCTCCCTGATCTCTCCCTCACAGCAGCTGCAGCCTCTCCCTACACTAATCCGAGCAGAGTGACGGGCGGCGCTACGTGACTCCAGCTTAAATAGAGGCTGGGTCACATGCTGCAGTTGGCCAATCACAGCCATGCCAATAGTAGGCATGGCTGTGATGGCCTTTTGGGTCAAGTAGTATGACGCTTATTGATTGGCTGCTGTGCAGCCTTTCAAAAAGCGCCAAGAAAGCGCCGAACACCGAACCCGAACTTTTACGTAAATGTTCGGGTTAGGGTTCGGGTGCCGAAAAACCTAAAGTTCGGTACGAACCCGAACTTTACAGTTTTGGGTTCGCTCAACTCTAGTTACCTTCCAGGAAAAAACTTAAAGGCCACCTCTTCCAAGGGTTCAAAGGGAGGACTACTCAACCCTTTAAGCACCACAGAGATCCCACTGTACGGCTCCTTTAAGAAACCTCTTAATCAGGGGGTCTGATGTAAAGATCTGCCAAAAGCAGCAGACAGAGCTGAGATCTATACCTTGAGTGTAGAAGGGCTGAGGCCCTTATCTAGTCCATCCTGCATGAACTGGAGAATAGCTGATACTGAAGGATCCTGAGATGGCACTTGATGAGATGCACACCATAGAAGAAAAATTCACTTTACCCTGGCGTAGGCCTTGACTGTCGCAGGAGCTCTGAAATGAGACATCATTCTTAAGACCGCTGCTGATAGCCCTTCAGGCTCTAGAAGGGACTCATCAATCTCCAGGCTGTCAGATTGAGTCTGGGTGGACCCAGGCAGAGCTGAGTGCCCCGGGACACCAGGTTCTGTATTGGGGGAAGCTTCCAATATTGCCCTAGGCTCATCTGCATGAGCAGTGTAAACCAATACCTCCTGGGCCAGAATGGAATCACGGCTATTACTGAGGCTTGGTCCTGCCGAAACTTCATCAATACCCTGGGTATCATGGCGATGGGAGGAAAGATGCAGGCCAGCCTGAACTCCCATGGAACTGACAGAGCGTCTACTGCCAAAGGATTGTCCTCCCGATACAGGGAACAGAACGTTTCCACTTTGGCATTGAATCTTGTCACCATAAGATCTATGTCTGGGCGACCCTACCGGAGAGTGATCTGATGAAAGATCTCCTGATTCAGAGACATTTCTCCTAGAGCTGGGTCCCTCTGCTGAGCTGGTCCACAACCACATTCAAGGACCCCCGAATGTGGACTGCTGAGAGGTGGGAAAGATTTTGCTCTGCAGAATTAGACCTACTTCTGAGAGTAGACTCTGAGACCTGGTGCCTCCCTGTCTGTTGATGTAAGACACCACAGTACAATTGTCTGAGCGAACCCTTACAGCCTTGTTTCTGATAAGGGGGAAAAAATTTAAAAGAGCTATCCGGATTGCTCTGAGTTCTCTCAGATTGGATGACATCAAACGCTCTTGAGGGCTCCAGGATCCTTGAACTTGAAGTTCCTCTAGATCGGCACCCCAGCCTAGTAGGGATGCATCTGTCATCAACAGGATCCAACAAGGTTGGATCAAGGACCTCCCATCTTTGACCTGCTTCCATCACTTCAGAGAGCGGCCGGGTTGAGATGACATGGAGAACTTTGTCTCTAGCCCTCTGGGAGTTCGATAACATAGACTCAGAACTTCCGCTTGAAGAGGGCGAATATGCCACAAGGCCCAAGAAACTGCATCCACGGCTGCTGACATTAGGCCTAACATCCTAATCAAAACTCTGATAGTTACCTGGCGGGGAACCATGCGTTGATCTGTAGTCTTGGAAATGCTTAACTTCCTTTCCGGAGAAAGGGAGAGCGTCATGTTGGCAGAATCTATTATGAACCCCAGGAACCTCCTGGTAGTGGAGGGAGAAATATCTGATTTCTGCCAACTGATAATCCAGCCCAAACTCTGGAGGAAGGACTGAGCCTGCAGAAGATGAAGAGTCTCTACCAAGTGGACTTTGAGGAGCCAATCGTCCAGATATGGAATGATTTCCAGGCCTCTCAATCTGAGGGGAGCTACTACAGCTATTACCACCTTGGTAAAGATATTGAGGGCGGTTGTGATGCCAAAGGGAAGCGCGGCAAACTAAAAATGTTTCTGAGTCCCCTGATACTCACTGACATTCGTAGATACTTCCTGTGGGCCTGGCACACAGGGATGTGAAGATAGGCATCCTTTAGATCCAGTGTAACCATCAGGTCTCCTGGGCTCAGGACCCTGATTACCGATTTTATGGTTTCCATCCGGGAACCGCCTTTTCTTTATAAATCGGTTGAGGTAGCGGAGATCTATGATCATGCGCCAACCTCCTGTGGGTTTGGGAACAAGGGAAACTGCCGAATAAATACTGGATCCAAAGTCTTCTGGAGGAACCTCCTCCAAGGCCCCTTTCCACCTATATTCCAGTATGGACTCCTCCAACACCCCTTGCTTGTCGCGGGGAAGTAATTTTGTGAAAATAAAATTTCCTGGGGGCACAGAAAGAAATTCTATCATGAACCCTGTCCTTATTATATTCAGGACACAGGGATCTGGAACAAACTCTGTCCATGTACTTAGAAAAAAAGTTAAACGGCCTCCGACTGGGAGGTCTGAAACAATAGGAGTTAAATTTATGGCTGGATATGGCGGAAGGGGAGGACCGTCACTGGTCTGACTTATTGTTTTTGTTCCCACAGGAACTATACGATCCTCTCTTCTGGGACCCACGGCCTCGCTGAGGCCTGGATTGGCCCTGAAAGCATCTATGCCTAGGGGTTTGAGGGAGGCATTTACCTTTCTTATCGGCAAGACCCTCCATGATGCGGTCCAGTTCGGCCCCAAAGAGCCTACTTGGTTCGTAAGGAAGGCTGCATAGATTATAATTGGAGGCAGTATCTGCCACCCAAGGTTTTAGCCATAGTGGTCTCCTTCCAGCTGAAGAGAGGGCCATAGCCTTAGTGGCTAACTTTAACTCACGGGATATGCCAGAGTTGATATCCAACTGCACCTGCCGGAGGCACTTATGAAGGAAGATGGCTACCTCCGTAGGGGATATAGCCACAGAGGCTGAGGCAGCAGCGGTGGAGTAAGATCTTCTCTGGGTGCATTCCACCTGCCTGTCCATCTGGTCCTGTAAGTTGGAGCCATCCTCAGCCGGGACAAGGGTCCTCTTGGACAATTTTGCAATTGCCAAATCAACTTTGGGCACAGTGCCCCACTGGTCAAACTGAGATATCACAATTGGGAACATGGACTTGAAGCGCTTTGAGATGACTGGTGCCTTCTCAGGATGCTTTCATTCTAGTTTCATTAATTGATACAGAGTCTCGTCCACTTTGATGGCCCTTGGCCCCCTAAAGGTGGACTCTGAAGCTTCCCCAGGATCAACATCCTGGTCCCCCGACCGGATGGATCTAAGTGATCTCTGGGTCTTCTCTACAAGAAAGAAGCACCTTACGGCCTCTTCTTCCTCCCCGCTAGACTCAGAGCAATGGACTTCGTCCATGGTATGGTAGGCTTCCTCCTGCATGGGAGTAGAACTCTGAGGAGATTGGGCATGGGATCCTCTGGACAACAAGGAATCCTTTAGGGTGTTCATTGAGGACTCCACAAAGTCCTTTACCCAGACTACTACCTCCTGTATGGTAGGCTCCATATTAGGAGGCAGAGGAGGAGGACGGCAATAAGGACACCTATTAAATTCATAAGTGTCTGCTAGAGGGTTGTCACAATACCTACACGCCAGATGTCTGCGCTTGGATGTTGCTTTGCACCCAGACCAATCACCATCACTGTCAGAAGACATTATCTGCAAAAAAAGTAAGCCATAATAAATGAACAATCATTATTCATTAGAGAAAGAGAAGTACTAGACATACCCAAAGGACAATAAGTTGCTAACTACAATAGTTCTCTAACCAAACCAGGCTGCAAACAGAAACAACCTGGATGGAACGGAGGCTCTTTATAATTCAATTTGGCGCCAGATTTGAGGGCGCAGGAGCACCAGCTCCACACAGAGCAGCAGGTGACTGGAGGAAGTAGCCGAACATAGCAGGAGGTTAGAGAAATATAAAATATAAGGCAGCCAAATGGCTGCCCCCATCTGTCCTGCAGTCCAAAAGGACATAAAAACACACACTGGTGTATGGGGACGCTAATTACTTAATTGTTCTGATTGATTACTTGACTGCATTAAACATTTCGTCTGTCCTACCAGTTTCACTGGGGCTGATAAACCCCCACTTGTGCTGCTGGTTAGGACGTAAGGGAAATTTGCCTTTCAGCAGTACAGTTATATGTTGTCACGTACGCACCCGCATCTCGCAACCAGGGATGGGTCTGCCAGGGGCCCCAGACTACTTCCAAGCTCTCACTCCGTGCACACCACACACTAAGGCTGCTAAGTGAGTGTAGTTCACACCCAAAACACGCACAGTCTGTGCGGCACAGTGCGGCACAGACTCAACATCCCAAACACCAGCTGCCACCACTGACTTTGACATAAGCCGGAAACGTTGCACACTCCATGTATATACGTTCTGCAATAACACAGTCACACGTTCAGGCTATGGATTCTTTAGAGCAACAAGGCGGACTTATAAAGGGAATATATCATACACAAAAAATAGTGCAGTGCTTACAAAAACAGATGTAAGATGAGACAAAGTAAAAATAACATACAAAACAGTAAGAGTAAAATAAATGGGTAAAAACAGTAAATAAGAACTTACTGCCCCGGGAGAAGGGTAGGAAAATGGCTAACCATCAGCTCGGCTGTGACTCCCACACGGTGTAACACTGAAAATATGTCCATGCAACAATTTTATAGAACTTGGATTGGTTTCCAGTTTCTGGTCGGCCCTGTCATTGACTAACCAAATCCTAGTTCTTCCATTGGGGGACAATTGAGGGCATTGAATATTGAAATCTCTTTGTTTTAATGTTTTCAAATCTCCCTTCAAAATGAGCCCACTTCCTCCAGTATCTGGTTTATCAGGGGGAGCAGATTCTTCTTTGAAACTAGTACCTAGCAGCGAGAGGTGTTAGATATGACAGGAACATGAGGAGAACTGTCCATCTGCATCTCTTGTAGCTGGCAGAGTCCCAGCCTGCCCGACTCCACCCTGCTGGGATAGAATGTAGGCTTCAAAACACTCAGCCATTTGGGGAAGGACCCTTCTATCCAGCAGAAATTACACCTTATACAACAGACACACAGCACATATACTTCTATAATAGCTACTACAAGTAGGCACCCCCACATCATATTCATGACATCCCCCCCTTTTAGAATTGGCATGGGAGATTGGCTCAACTGCCATCTCCCAAGCCCACCTTGGTGTCCGGCATCCTTGCCTTGTCAGACTCAGTAGGGGGTTGTTTGGCGAGTCGTCTCAGGGCCTCCAGGCTGGGGTCTGTTAGCAGGGCTTTTTGGAAAGCTGCACTATCCATCTGCAGACCATGGCTTGATGGGCTCACTACTCCAGACACTGAGATGGGATCCTCTGAGGGCATAGATGGGACCCCAGGGGGAATAATCACATTAGGAGGCTCTATGGTAAGAGTAGGGCCCTCTTCAATAGGTATTCCAGTGGGGGATGCATCATCCATGACAGTGGCTGGAGGTTTACGAGCAGTCTGAATACGAGTCACGGCAGCAACATGCAGACAGTCCTGACCATCAGCCTGAGAAATATCAATCTGGCCATCATTTCCTAGCGCTCCCTCCAAGTCGCTACATTTGCACAGGTTATCACGGGACGTTGTTGCTGAAGTACCTGTCTCTGTGGTAGTAGTGGCCTCGGTTTGAGATATAGGCACATAGTGGGACAACATCCGCCTCAGGTCTGTGCCCAGCAGCACATTGGTAGGGATAGTGTCATATACCCCTGCTTCTCTCAGTTCCTTGCCTGCTCCCCAGTCCAGATACACAAGGGCCATGGGCACGGCAGGGCTGACCCCCCCCCCTACTCCTATCACCGACATGGTCTTTCCTGGAATTATGTCCGCCAAGTTGACCATCTCTGGTCGCTCAAGGGTCACTTCTGCTCCAGTGTTGCGGAGGCCAACTGTAACCCTATTGCCCATGGTAACAGACTGGAAGTTATCCATAGCTTTCCCTTCAGCCCCGGCCACAAATAGGACAGAAGAGGGGTGCACAGATGGTTGGTGGGAGGTAGGGGTGCTCCTTCTCTTATCGGGACACATGACACTCACATGCCCCACCTTGTTACAGGTAAAACATCTGCAGGGATACGTAAAAACAGGGCTAGTTCCCTGGGCCCCAGATGTAGAAGAAGGATGCCCTGGGTATCGGCTGGGGGAGGGAGTGGGGGCTCCCACTTGCTTACCTCCCTTCCATCTAGTTACGGGTGGCTTCCGGGTGTCGTGCATCCTGTTGGCTGTATAAGAGTCCGCAATTTGGGCTGCCTGGTCTGCTGTGTTAGGCTCTCTGTCACAGATAAACTGCTTCACATCCACAGGGCAGATATGGAGAAACTGGTCCTTGACCATGAGGTCCTCCAACTCAACAAAGGTGGAAATAGTCCTCTTGTCCACTGCCGAAAGGTAGTCCTTAAGCTGCTCACAACTAGTGATGGACGAACATCTGCCGGGACGGTTCGCGGTGGGTCTCATTCATTTTAATGGCAGGTGAACCTGAAAAACCTTCAGCTCATATTTGCAGCCAAGAAATAATTACTAGAAGTGCACAAATAATCACACAACATGGACAGTGACATACCAGATGCATTATTCAAATTTGCGATCTCCATTCATTATTTTTTTCAATGCGAAATATCGGCAATATAATTGCAAAATAGGCGCGACCCACTATAGCAACTGTTTCCACCAGACCGAAGTTGGATGCGATTAGAAAAGATGGTTGCCAACAATTTTCGCGACGATGAGGAAGAGATGCGCGGCAGGGGTAATATTCGAATTTGCGATAATTCTCGAATATTTGATAGAATATTCAACATATATTCATTAAATATTCTCGAATTCGCATAGTCGCTATCACTATCGTGATATTCGCATTATGCTAATTTTTGTGCGTATTATGGGCGGGGCTTAGAATGCGTGACAAACTTTTTCAAACATTGCAATAGTTGGAAGATTGGAAAATGGTGGCCAATAGATTCAGCGAAAAAGAGGAGGAACTCCTGGTAACTGTAAGTACACCACTGTATTTGATTACATTTTTTATGCATGTTTGAACAATATCTGTTTAATAATCAAGAGTGTTATAAAATATTTGCGAGTGCGCAAATCTTAACTAATATGTGAATATATTTGAGCAATGCATATAACTTCATCTTTTATCAAGACTGATTAGATATTCATGATTGTTGAAATAAGTATTGTTTTGACATCACAGTACTTTGTCTGTAGCATGTATGTATGTAAACACAGCAAAGAAATATCACTCACATGCACATTCGTTTTCCTGCCACACACTACGGTATATACCACACATACACAGACACACACAATCTATAGATTACTGTTCATGTCTTGTTGGTCTATAGAATTTAGTTTTATCTGTCCACCAGTAATTGCTGGTTCATTTAGCGTTACCCAGGGTGCACCATGGGAAGGCGAACCAGCTGTACACCACATAACATACTGTCACTTCACTAGACAGGTACCGTAGATCTCAGCTCATCAGGCCAATATACGATTGCTCACACACCATACACACACAATAGGAATACAATCTTATCTTATAACGGTAACATTAAATCTAATATTTCCCCTTCTGACAATTAAATAATTTTTGCTGTGTTGTTGAGGACATTTATTCTTAATACGTGTATTTAAAAAATTTGCGATTATATCTGAGTCAACCTGTCAGCATTTTCAGTTGACAGCCGGATCCGCTTATCTGTTATAATGCCACCAGCAGCACTAAATACCCGCTCAGACAAAACTCTGGCGGCAGGGCAGGTCAGCACCCTCAAAGGCGTAGAGCACCAGTTCGTGCCACGTGTCCAGCTTGGAGACCCAGTAGTTGTAAGGCACTGAGGGATCACTGAGGACGCTGAGACGGTCTGCTACGTACTCCTTTACCATATTCCAAAACATTTCCCTCCTTGTGACACCAGGACGTGCATCATGTTGAGGGTGCTGACGGGGTGTCATAAAACTGTCCCAGGCCTTGGAGAGTGTTGCCCTGCCTTTGCTGGAAGTGCTGTGTGTTCCCCTTGTCTCCCCACCTCGGTTGCCCAAGGAAGTACGGACTCTACTGCCAGCGCTGTCAGATGGAAATTTTTGCAGCAATCTGTCAACAGGGAACTTCTGGTATAGCACCATTTTGCTCGTCCTCTCCACCTGAGGAATGAGAGATGAGAAGTTCTCTTTGTAGCGGGGGTCCAGAAGGGTGAATATCCAGTAATCCCTGTTATCTAAAATGCGTATAACATGGGGGTCACGGGAAAGGCAGCCTAACATGAAGTCAGCCATGTGTGCCAGAGTACCAGTGGGCACGACTTCGCTGTCGTCATCAGGAGGATGACTGTCTATCTCCTCATCCTCTTCCTCCTCTTCTGTCCACCCACGCTGAACAGATGGAATTAAAGTTCCATGGCTACTACCCTGTGTAGCGGAGGCAACCATCTCCTGCTCCTCCTCCTCCTCCAATACGCGCTGAGAAGACAAACTGAGGGTTGTCTGGCTATCACCCAGGGTCATGTCTTCTTCCCCCAATTCCATCTCTTCCCCACGAACAGCGTCGGCCTTAATTGTGAGCAGTGAGCGTTTGAGTAGACACAGAAGTGGGATGGTTACACTGACAATAGCGTTATTACCGCTCACCATCTGTGTCGATTCCTCAAAGTTTCTTAACACCTCACAGAGGTCAGACATCCATGCCCACTCCTCGCTTGTGAAGAGCGGAAGCTGACTGGAAAGGCGACGACCGTGCTGCAGCTGGTATTCCATTACTGCCCTTTGCTGCTCACGAAGCCTGGCCAACATGTGTAACGTGGAGTTCCAGCGCGTGCTCACGTCGCACAACAGCCGGTGAGCTGGCAATTTCAAGCACTGCTGCAACGTCAACAGACCGGCTTAAGCTGTTGATGACTTGCGGAAATGAGCAAACACGCGGCGCACCTTCGCCAGTGGCTCGGGCAAATTGGGGTAGGTTTTCAGAAACTGCTGAACCACTAAATTAAAGACGTGGGCTAGGCATGTGATGTGTGCGAGCTTGCCGAGCTCCAAAGCCGCCACCAAGTTACGCCCATTATCACACACAACCATGCCTGGTTGCAGGTTGAGTGGCGAGAGCCACAGCTCAGTCTGGTCTCTTATCCCCTGCCACAGCTCTGCGGCAGTGTGCTGTTTATCCCCTAAGCATATCATCATCAGCACGGCCTGTTGACGCATCCCCACAGCAGTGCTACACTGCTTCCAGCTACCAGCTGATGGCTGACTGGTGCTGCAAGCGGAGAATTCAGTGGTGGAAGTGGAGGAGGCGGCGGAGGAGGAGCCACTTACATAGGTGCTGGCGGTAACCCTGATGGAAGTAGGGCCCGCAATCCTGGGCGTCGGTAACACCTGTGCCATCCCAGGGTACAAGTCGCTCCCAGCCTCCACTACGTTCACCCAGTGGGGTAAAGACATTTGGACGCTGCGCTGGGACAGGGAATTGGATGTGGTCGCTGATGGTGCTTGCGACGGTACAGGTGCAGAGCAGGAGGCATCCGGGCCTGCGCCTTCGACAGGTGATTGGTCGTCACGCAACATAGGGGAAGAGGAGGCAGTGGTGTGACCCGCGGACACGATTGTGGACCCAGGCGTTCCTCACACTTATTGCGGTGCTTGGCTGCCATGTGGCGGATCATGCTGGTGGTGGTGAGGTTGCTACTGTTCACACCTTTCGTCGTCCTCACCCAGCTCTGAATCCTCCTTCTGCAAATGGCAGGAGGAGGAGCCGGAGCATCTCCTCTCCTACATAGCACCACATACCTCTTACATCCAGTGATGTCACCTTTGATGTAGACGTTCTCTTTCTTCATCTTCTCCATTCAGACCAGACCGCCATGATGATTTTTCTGCCATCTCCCGTCCATGCAGAGATGGAGAAACAGACATTAGTTTCCTGCCACCCCCAATACTATACTGCAGAAACAGTCCTCCTGGAAATACTACTACCACACAGATAGTGCCCCCTATACTGTACCCACTATGCCCCCAATACTATACTGCAGAAACAGTACCCCTGGGAATACTACTACCACACAGATAGTGCCCCCTTAAACAATTATTGGCACACAGTGCTCTAAAAAATAACTGCGCCCAGACACTAATAGTATAAAGATAATGTCCCCCAAAAATAATTGTGCTAAGCTGATACTATGCCAGGGTGCCCCCAAAGTAACAGTGCTCCCCAAAATCCCACCAATAGAAATAATTCTCTGCCAGAGCACACTTAGTAGTAATAATGCCCCTATAGTGCCCTAGTAATCATGTTACTCATAGCCCCCAGTAGTAGTAAAGATCCCCATAATACCCCCTAGTAGTACTAATTTTCCCTATAATATGACAGTACATGAAATACCCCCGCTTAGTGCCCGCAGTTGAGCTAATGTCTCCATAATGTATGCCAGTATAAAATACCCCTATATAGTGCCCCAGTAAATGCCCTCATACTGCTCCTCTCCCCCTTCCCCATAGTGTCCCCCATAATATGCCAGTAAAAAAATGCCCCTTAGTGCCCCCAGCAGATGCCCCTATAGTGCTCCTCTCCCCCACAATGTGCCAGTAAAAAAATGCCCCTTCATAGTGCCACCATATGCCCCAATAGTGCTCCACTCCCCCATAGTGCCCCCAAATAATGCCCCATAGTGCCGCTCTCCCCTATAGTGCCTCCCATAATGTGCCAGTAAAAAATGCCCCCTTAGTGCCACCAAATGCCATAGTGCCCCCATAATGTTCCAATACAAAAGGCCCCTTTAGAGCCCCCACTTTCCCATAGTGCCCCCAAATAATGCCCCTATAGTAACACCAGATGCCCCATAGTGCTGCTCTCCCCTATAGTGCCCCCCAGAATGTGCCAATAATTAAAAAAAGCCCCTTTAGAGCCCCCAGATACCCCCATAGTGCTCCTCTCCCCCATAGTGCCCCCCCATAATGTGCCAGTAAGAAATGCCCCCATAGTGCCAGCTTCCCCATAGTCCCAGCCCCCCATAGTGCCAGCCCCCTTATAGTGCCAGCATCCCCATAGTGCCAGCTCCCCCATAGTGCCAGCCCCCCCTATAGTGCCAGCTCCCCCTATAGTGCAAGCCCCCCCATAGTGCCAGCTCCTCCCCCATAGTGCCAGCTCCCCCATAGTGCCAGCCTCCCCTATAGTGCCAGCTCCCCCTATAGTGCCAGCTCCCCCTACAGTGCCAGCCCCCCCATAGTGCCAGCCCCCCCTATAGTGCCAGCTCCCCCTATAGTGCCCCCCCCCAGTGCTAGCTCCCCCATAGTGCCAGATCTCTCCCAAAGTGCCAGCTCCCCCCTATAGTGCCAGCTCCCCCCTATAGTGCCAGATCCCTCCCATAGTGCCAGATCCCCCCCAAAGTGCCAGCCCCCCCTATAGTGCCAGCTCCCCCTATAGTGCAAGTCCCCCCATAGTGCCAGATCCCCCGCAAAGAAGAAAAAAAAAACACTAATACTTACCTCCATCAGCAGCGATGCAAGCCTCTTCCGGCCTGTGTCCCTGCTGTGTGCTGCCCGGCTCAGGCGTCGAGATGATAATGACGTCATCGCGCTGCCTGAGCCGGCCTCTGATAGACTGCAGGCATTAGTGCCTGCGCCCTATCAGAAGAACAGGGGAGGGACACGCCTCTCCCTCCCCTGCCCCACAGCACACAGCACGGCCACAATTACATTCAGGGCCGCGCCGACTGTGGTGATCGGCGGTGCGGCCCTGAAGAATAAAAAAAAATTAAAAAAAATTTAAAGACGGGCGGCCCAGCGGCCGTTTATTTAGGCCGGCCTGGGGGGCAATTGCCTCCCTGCCCCCCGGCCCAGCCCGCCCCTGCCCACGCCATGACACTACCACCACCATGCTTCACTGATGAGGTGGTATGCTTAGAACCATGAGCAGTTCCTTTCCTTCTCCATACTCTTCTCTTCCCATCACTATGGTACAAGTTGATCTTGGTCTCATCTGTCCATAGGATGTTGTTCCAGAACTGTGAAGGCTTTTTTAGATGTCGTTCGGCAAACTCTAATCTGGCCTTCCTGTTTTTGAGGCTCACCAATGGTCTACATCTTGTGGTGAACCCTCTGTATTCTCTCTGGTGAAGTCTTGTGTTGACTTTGATACACATACACCTACCTCCTGGAGAGTGTTCTTTATCTGGCCAACTGTTGTGAAAGGTGTTTTCTTCACCAGGGAAATAATTATTCGGTCATCCACCACAGTTGTTTTCCGTGGTCTTCCGAGTCTTTGGTGTTGCTGAGCTCATCGGTGTGTTCCTTTTTTTAAAAAAATGTTCCAAACTGTTGTTTTGGCCACGCCTAATGTTTTTGCTATCTCTCTGATGGGTTTGTTTTGTTTTTTTCAGCCTAATGATGGCTTGTTTCACTGATAGTGACAGCTCTTTGGATCTCCTCTTGAGAGGTGACAGCAAAAGATTCCAAATGCAAATAGCACACTTGAAATGAACTCTGGACCTTTTATCTGCTCATTGTAATTGGGATAATGAGGGAATAACACACACCTGGCCATGGAACAGCCGAGACGCCAATTGTCCTATTACTTTTGGTCCCTTAACAAGTGGGAGGCACATATGTAAACTGTTGTAATTCCTACACCGTTCACCTGATTTAGATGTAAATACCCTCAAATTAAAGCTGACAGTCTGCAGTTAAAGCACATCTTGTTTGTTTCATTTCAAATCCATTTTTGTGGTGTATAGAGCCAACAATGTTAGAATTGTGTGGATGTCCCAATATTTATGGACCTGACTGTATATTTATCCACACAGTGCGGTAGTGATGTATGATGTAACTGGCTTATTTCGTACTTTGCAAACACACATAATAAATATACATGTGTGTATATATACATAAACTGCAATCATCATTCTGTATTACAGTAAAAGGCCCTGTCCATTATTACATTACATACATCCACAGGCTAGTTTCTCACTAGCGGCATGGACCTCCACCAGGCTGTTCCGGCAGGTGAACAGCCTGGCGGATCCGTCCTGACGCTGGTGTACCTTTGGCCCTGTACTTCCGTTCCGGCCCTATTGACTATCATAGGAGGGGGGTGGCGTTCCGGGGCCGGCACTCCTTCAAACCTGCTGACATGTCGTAGTTTTATTCTGGCCGAATCTGGGCATGGTTTGGCGTTTCCGGCCCTGGAACTCTGTCCCGCTCCCATGATAGTCAATGGGGCTGGAGCGGTAGTCCTGGTCCACACATACACTAGCGGCAGGACGGATCCGACAGGCTGTTCAGGCTGTTCTGGAGGTCCATGCCGCTAGTGTGAAACTAGCCTTAAAGGGGTTGTCCGGGTTCAGAGCTGAACCCGGACATATCCCCATTTTCACCCTGGCAGCCCCTCTGACATGAGCATCGGATCAGTTCTTGCTCCGATGCTCTCCTTTGACCTGTGCTAAATCACGCAGGGCAAAGGCATTTTTAGGAGTTCCAGTGATGTACCGGGGCTCTCCATAGGGCTGCCACGAAGCCCAGTGACGTCACCCGCACTGATGGGCGAGCTACTGCCCTAGCCAGTAAAATGGCTAGGGCAGCGCTAAAGCCCGCCCATCAGAGCCGTTGACGTCACCAAACACACTGCAGGGCGGAAGCTTCCACCCGGCAGTGTGTTATGATATACAAAGAGCCCTTGCCCAGCGCGATCTAGCGCAGGGCAAGGGAGTGCATCGGAGCATGAGATGTTCCGATGCTAGCTTCAGGCGGGCTGCCTGGGTAAAAATAAGGGTATGTCCGGGTTCAGCTCTGAACCCGGACAACCCCTTTAATTAGCATTTGTTATGAGTTCAGAGCTGTTTGTCTAACTTTGAACGTTGTGTGATTACAGGGGTTCCCGTTCCAACCGTGGTTTCCCGGTCTGATTTGGACGTGGTGGAGGTATCCACAGAGGAGGAGGATGAGCAGGCGGGCCCCTCCCAGAATGTGCTCGCCACTACCCCAACTGATGTAGGCAATGTTGGAGAAGAGCCAGGATCCTCAAAAGGCCATGACACCACCACCACTGCTCCTGCTGAGGAGGATATCCCCACCCCAGCTCCTGACGAAGACTCCGAGGAGGAGTTAGTTACTACCCCGCGCCAGTAGGGTAAATATGTGCACACATTATTCTAATTCTGTATACATTACATATTCAGAAAAATTAACCCTCTCTACCCCAGGCCCGTTTTTACCTTCATTTTTATTTATTTTTTATCTGACTTGTTTCACTTTATGTGCTAATAACTTTAAAACTCTTTTACTTATCACGGGCATAGTTACATTTACTTTTCACACAATGTACTTCATGACAGTGGTAAAATTTTGTAAAATTCTTAATGTCTTATTCTAAAAAATATATATATAATAAAAAAAGGGAAATAATTAATATTCTAAATTTCAATTTCAATTTTTTTTGTAATAGATAGTAATTACCGGCTCCATACTATTATAGAACAGGTCATGAAGAATATTAAAGGCCAACAATGATCGGACAACACAAACTACAGTAATATAAAACAGCACTGCACAATAACTCTATTATCTACAAAAACTAATATTAAATAACCAAAAACGTAACATTATACTCTACTAAACTGTCACTAAATAACATAATATATAATTATAGTTAATATCGTATACATAACAATTTAGATGTAAATCGTCAGCACTAAACCAAATACTCCACAAAATGCAATAATTGACTCGAATTCCTAATTGTAACAATTATTTATATATTTTTTTCCTAACAGAAAAAAAATATAATTTAAAATGAAGGAGGATCACCTGAAAGCGGTAAGGGCAATACGGGACCAGATGCAGAAAGCCACGTCAAAGCTGCAGAAAGCCACGTCAAAGCTGCAGAAAGCTACGGCAAAGCTGCATCAATTTGAAAGCATGCATACGAAAGAACTGGAAGAGTTAATGGATCTGCAGGAAGACATAAATAGTTTTTTTCAATTATTTAGTTTTTTTTATAATCTTATGTTTTTGTGTGATTTTAACAGAGAACTTAGCAGTAAGGACCCTTTAGTCCAGGGGCAAACTCAGCAGGGTCCAGACAGACAGCAGTAGTAGGTATATGTTAACAGTGTAGTATAAGGCCTACACATAAATAAGCTTGATGAGGACAGCAGCAGCAGGTAAAGGTAAAGGAGTATTTTGAGGCCTACACATAAGAAATCAGCTTGATATGGACAACAGCATCAGGTAAAGGTAACGGTGTAGTATGAGGCCTTCACATAGCTACAAAGGATCATGATGGCAACAGCAGCAGGGAGATGTTACGTTTATAGTGTAGTTTAAGTCAAACACATAGCTCGGCCTAACTCAGCATGATCAAGAATTTTGTAGGATTCTGTGGCTGGAGGGACTAGGCGGACACGGGATTAAAATGTTACTGTCAGCCAGTACAGGCCCCAAAAACTAGCCAATAGGCATTCACCTGATAGCAAAGAACTTTGGATTCTGTGGCTGGAGGTACATTAGACGTTCACAAGATAAATATGTAAGTGTCGGCCAGTACAGGCACCAAAAATGATGCATTCAACGGACATAAAAGGCCTTTTATGCCGCTGTATTTACCTAAGACAGGGACCATGATTTGTTCTGGGTGGTGGCGGATATTTGTGGGCTGTCATGAGGAATTTCAATCAAACATGGTCGACTCGTCACATGTGTTGAATTCCTCCAAGATCCATGCCTCATTCATTTTTAGAAATGGGAGGTAGTCCACACTGTCATGAGCTAGGCGAGTGTGCTTATCGGTCACAATCCCCCCTGCTGCGCTGAACGTCCTTTTGAACAGGACACTGGACGAGAGGCAAGCCAACAGTTTCATGGCAAATTGTGCCAGCTCTGGCCACAGGTCAAGCCTGCCCACCCAGTAGCCGTTAACCCGATGTAATCGGACACCTGTCAGTCTAGGCAATCCCTGAAGCTGGATCCGGAGGACAGCTGTTCATGGGTTGACTGGAAGAATGATCTCATATGCGAAGTGACCAACACATCTTCAAACCACCCTTTTCTTGCAGGCGCTGTTGGATTGGTACCCGCAACTGTTTCTCTCTGTGAGTGGAAATTCCTCTGCCAGCGCCCGCAAAAGCAGAATGCAGCATTTCTCGAAGCAAGGCATGGAAGTGCTGCATTCTGACAGCCCTCTGTGATGGTGGTAAAATTTCTGCCATTTTTGTTTGTACCGGGGGTCTAAGTACGTTGCCACCCAGTCCTGGTCCTTGCCTTTTATGGTTTATATACGGTGGTCCCTCTTAAAACACTGGAGCATGAAGGCCCCCATTTGCACTAAACTGGAAGTGGTGGAGTGGCCTTGCTCCTGCTCATCATCCAGGATAATGTCATCCTAGTTCTCCTCCCCCCATCCACCAGGGATCCCAGAAAGGTTTAAAGCATGCTCTTCTTGCTCCTCCTCTGCCCTGGCACCATCCTCCTCTAAATCCTCTTCAGACTCCTGTTGTTGACTTGTCTCAGATGGAGTAGCCCCCCAGGAAATTAATCCAGCATTGTGACTTCCTCATCTTCCAGCTCCTGCTCCTCGACGGCTTGATCAATGACACGACACAATGCACACTCCAGAAAGAAGGCGTAAGGTACGATGTCACTGATGGTGCCCTGGCTGTGACTGACCAGTTTGGTGATCTCATCAAATGTCCGCAGAAGTCTGCATGTGTCGAGCATTAGCTGCCACTGGTGCAGTGAAAAAAAACAAGCTCCCCGAAACCTGTCCTGCTGCAGAGTTCGTACAGGTAGTAATAAACTGCACATTTCTGCTGGAGCAGCCTATCAAGCATATACAAGGTGGAGTTCCATTGCGTCGGACAGTCACAAATCAGACGTCTGACGGCAGGTTGTGTCACCGCTGAATGTCAGCAAGGCGAGCCATGGCCGTGTAAGATCTTCTGAAATGGCCCGAGATTTTCCTGGCCTGCCGCAAGACGTCCTGGACCCCAGGGTATTTGGCAACAAATCGATGCACGACTAAATTCAGGACGTGTGCCATGCACGGCACATGTGTCATTTTGCCCTGTTTCAGCGCGCTCATCAGATTGGCACCGTTGTCGCACACCACTTTACCAACTTTCAAATTGAGTGGGGTTAGCCACTGATCTGCCTGTGAACACAAAGCTGAAAAGAGAGCAGGACCCGTGTGGGTCTGGGATTCCAGGCACAACAGACGCAGCACAGCATGGCAACGTCTCACCTGGCACGTCGAATAGTGGGGAATCGGATCTTGGGGGGCGCAGCGGAAGAGATGGTAGCATCGGAAAATGAGGAGTCAGCCGAGGAGGAGAGAGAGGATGGAGCAGGAGGAGGAGAAGAAGAGGCAGGCCTGCTTGCAATCCGTAGCGGTAACACCAAATCTACATGGGTGCCACGGGTTGCATGCTTGACTGCCGTCAGAAGGTTCACCCAGTGGGCAGTAAAAGTTATGTACCTTCCCTGCCCATGTTTGCTAGACTGTCTGTGGTCAGATGTATCTTGGCACCAACACTGTGTGCCAGAGATACATTCACTTGCCACTGAACGTGGCCATATAGCTCTGGGATGCCATTCTGGGAGAAATATTTCCTTCCTGGGACCTTCCATTGCGGTGTTCCAATGGCCACAAATTTTCTAAAGGCCTCCGAGTCCACAAATTTATATGGCAGTAGTTGGCAGGCTAGCAGTTCTGACAAGCCAGCGGTCAGCCGTTGGGAAAGAGGGTTATCCGGCGTCATCATCTTTTTACTCTCGAACATTTGGGCCACGGAAGCCTGCCTTTTGCCAGATAAATGCGAGGACGGCACGGTGGAAGGTGGGGTGGAGGACAATTGGGAGGAGAGAGGAGAAGGAGAAGAGGCTGGACTGTGAGCGCCTGGAGTGTGGCTTTGTGGGTTCTGATGGCATTGCTCCCACTGGGCTCTGTGATGGGAGGCCAGGTACCTTCTTAAGGCAGTCGTCCCTAGGTGAGTGTTTGGCTTACCACAACTTATGCATTGACAGCAAAGGCTGCAGATGGCAACACTATTATCAGCAGTGAACACATAAAAAAAAAGCCCACTCTGCGGAGCCATGTGCCGGCGTCCTGGGAGCGCCAGATGTGACCGTGCATGGTAGATGGCTCACTCCTGATACATTTGCAGTCTGCTTTTTGCCTCCTGTGCAATGTAAGTTCTGCCTGCTTCTTCTCCCTATCTGCTGTTCCGTCTCTCCCTCTGAACTCCCCTCCTCTTCCTCTCTTGTGGGCACCCACGTGACGTCCATCGACACGTCATCATCGACGTCACCTTCCCCACCACTAACATTAGAGATCTTGGAGTAGGCAGCAACAGGGGGGACCAACCTCCATGGGCTGATATGGGTACATCGAAAATGTCTTGTAGTGGATCGGAAAATAATTCCTGCGACTCGAGCGGAGGGGATATGGTGATGGTGGTGTTAGTGGTGGTGTCTTTGGGGGTGCACACAGCAGAGAGTGAAGAGGGTGCAGATAGAGAGGATGAGGAGGGTGCAGAAGCGGAAGGCTGAGTGAGCCACTCAACCAAGTCTGGTGCGTCCTTTGACATAATCGCACGCACCTTCTGCAACTTCCCACTTATGCTCTGGTCTGGTGCTCCTGCCCGACCCCTACCACCCCTGCGGAAGGGCCTGCCTCTTCCTCTGCCTGTCATTTTTTAAATGACCCTGTGACAAAAGTCTCTATAAAAGCACAGTATTTGTGGAAGAAGGTATATTACACCCTGCTTCAAACAGCTGTTTTGTGGGGCGACTGCTATATCACACCAGTTTTAATTATTTTTTCCAGTACCGTTTGTCACTGTGTGTAGCAGAGGGAACGCAGCTAGGGTTGAGCGAACCCGAACTGTAAAACTTCAGGATTTTTGGAACCCGGACCCGAACCCGAACATTTCAGTAAAAGTTCGGGTTCGGTGTTCGCAATATCTCGGTGCTTTTTGAAAGGCTGCAGAGCAGCCAATCAACAAGCGTTTAACTCTGTGCCCTTAGAAGCCATCACAGCCATGCCTACTAATGGCATGTCTGTGATTGGCCAGTGTAGCATGTGGCCCAGCCTCTATATAAGTTGGAGTCACGTAGCGCTGCACGTCACTCTGCTGTGCTTAGTGTAGGGAGAGGATGCTGCTGGTGATTTCAGGGAGAGAATAGGAGAGAATCTTTGCTCAAAACGTGAATCTAACTTAGCGATCTACATACATTGTGTTGTGTGGGTGCACCATTTTTCTTATCCTGCCCTGAGCCCAGTGACGGAAAAAAAAAACTTTTATAAGTCAGTTAGGTGGGCGGCGGCCATTTTATGCAAGCTCGGTGCACCAGCACTGCATCTGAGCTATTGGGACATAGAAACTAAGCTTTAAAAACAGCACAAATCAGTTTTTTTTAAAAATCATCATTTATTTGGACAATTTACAACATCTGGTGCATTTGCAAGCTTACTCAGTGTGCAATTTAAGCTAGAAATACAGCCATCATTTTCTGGGTTTTTAAAAACACATTTTTTTTTGCCAAAAACCACTATTTTCCAGATCTGCAAGTGTTAAATTCAAGTTTAATATATACAGCTTTCATATTCTGTTACCAAAAAAACACTTTTTTGGCAATATACAACATGTGGATTAGTCAGTGTGCAATTTAAGCTAGAAATACAGCCATAATTTTCTGGGTTTTTAAAAACACACTTTTTTGCCAAAAAACACTATTTTCCAGATCTGCAAGTGTTAAATTCAAGTTTAATATATACAGCTTTCATATTCTGTTACCAAAAAAACACTTTTTTGGTAAAATACAACATCTGGATTATTCAGTGTGCAATTTAAGCTAGAAATACAGCCATCATTTTCTGGGTTTTTTAAAAACACTATTTTTCTGGCCTTGCAGCATCAGCACGAGTGAAATTCCAGGGTTATATACTGCTGTCAAATTCAGTTATTAAACAAACACCTGTTTAGGCAAAAAAAAATTAGTTGGCAGCCTTTGCTGCAGATGTCATTGTGAGATACACCCTTTATATATTTGGGTTATATTCAGATATTTGAAATACCGCCATTTGGTGCACAAATCTTTAATTGAGGCCTAGTCTGGTTCAGGGTGTATGAGATACACCCTTTAAATACAGGGCTTCTATTCAGGCATTTAAAATACAGCCATTTTGGGCAAACAAATTTAATTGAGGCCTAGTGTGGGTCAGGCTGTGTGAGATACACCCTGTATATACAGGGCTTATATTCTACTATTAATAAAACACCATTTTTGGGTCGATTCGCCGAACATGCCAACATATGGCGATATTCGCGCCCGCCATATTCTTTTACATTGTAAAGAACTTTGACCCATGACACATCTATCAGGTGGTACAGGACAGTCAATTGAAAAGTTTCAGCACATGGACATACCCCCACCTTATAAATAGACCTGTGGCCGCCACACGAACTGACTGACAGCTGTCAGCCCCTGCAACTTCTGGGTCTCAAAATTGGGCATATGGCCTGAGCTTGCCCTTTACCGCTTGGAGGTGCTGGCCTGCCCTGCAGCCAGTGTTTTGTCTGAACGTGTGTTTTGCATGACTGGAGGGGGTTATCACAGGTTATATTTCCCAATGTTTTGGGGTGTACCCTAATTTAAAAAATAAAATTTAAAACCAAAAACAAGTGTAGGCTACGCCCTCCTCCACCGCCGCTTCCACCTACACCGCCACATCCACCGCCTCCTCAACCTCTTACTCCATATGGACCTCGTCCTCCTAGATCAAGATCATTATTTTTTTATTTTTACATATTCTATGTTATTTAAAGTCATTTCCCTATCCACATTTGTTTGCAGAGCACTTGCCATGCTCTTAACCACATTTTGATGCAATTTTCAGCCCTCTAGCCCTTTCCATGACATTTTTACAGCCATTTTAGTGCTCAAAAGTTCGGGTCCCCATTGACTTCAATGGGGTTCGGGTTAGGGGTCAAGTTCGGGTCAAGTTCGGGTCCCGAACTCAAACTTTTTTCCAAAGTTCGGCCGAACCCGTCGAACCCGAACATCCAGGTGTCTGCTCAACTCTAAACGCAGAAAAACAGCAAACAAATGCTGCAGTACCCAAATACACTATAAAGAAAGTATATTGGTATATAACACCCCGCTTTAATCAGTCATTTTGGGGGGCGACTGGTATATCACACCAGTTATAATTATTTTTTGTAATTGCGTTTGTCACTCTGTGTAGCTGCAGTATCGCTGGAGAACCGCTCACCACTGCTGCACAATACAAATCCACTATAATATGCTTTCTATGTTAGAAAGTATTACACCCCTCTGTACTGCACACCTATCAATAGCACACCTATACCAGTCCTTAAAAGGACTTTTGCGGACCTATTAGCTAGCGATTTACATCCCTAACATTCTGTCACTGCTCCACACAGCAACCTCCCCCTACACTGACGAAAGACTCAATGTAAAATGGCGGCCAGATCAGGTCTATTTATAAGGTAGGGGTATGTCCATGTGCTGAAACTTTTCAATTGACTGTCCTGTACCACCTGATAGATGTGTCATGGGTCAAAGTTCTTCACAATGTAAAAGAAAATGGCGGGCGCGAATATCGCCATATGTTGGCATGTTCGGCGAATCGCGAACATGCGAAGTTCGCCGCGAACCAACAGCCGGGCGAACCGCAAGGCCATCTCTACTCACAACGTCGGCATAACTGTCAATAGAAGTCCTTTGTATTCCCCTGAACCGTTTACGGTAGACCTCTAGGGTGAGATTGCACTTTTTGATCAGGGCCTCAATTATGGCATCATATTCCCCATCTTGCTCTTCAGGAAGAGCCGAAAATTCTTCCAGGGCTTTGAATTTCAACCCTGGTGTCAGATACTGTGCCCATTGCTCACGGGGCAGTTGGTACTGCCTGCATGTTTTCTCAAAACTCAGCAGAAAAATGTCCAAGTCACCATCCTCTTCCAACTTAGGGAAGTTCCCCACCCGGGGTCTCCTTAGGTGTGCATCCTGAGATGGAGCTTGTGGGGAACTGCTGCTCTGTTGAATTCTCGCCATTTCTAGCTCAAAAGCCATTTAGCGCTCTGCAGCCTCACTCTCGGCTTTGTATTCTGCAGCCTCTCTCTCGGCTTTGCATTCTGCAGCCTGTTGATGTTGCATAATGAGCTGCAGGCGCATGTTAGGGTCACATTCACCCATTTGTTGCCTCCTGAGGATTTGTGCTGTTCGTGTCCTCAGGAGGAACAGTTATAGCAGTGCCGTCCATTGCTTGGCTCCCCTGAGCCGCTTCCACCTGGTGCTGCTACTTGTATTGCCCCATCAATTAAAAAATCATCCTGGTACTGTTTTTGCCTGTGGCATCGATGCCTCTCTGTTTGCAGAGTTGGACCAGAGCCTCTTTGGTCTGCTTTTCGTAACAGGCCGCCATATCAGAAAGCAGGTTTTCACCAAATTAAAAATAGGAAAGAAAAACGGGGGAGGAAAACTGTTTGTACGTATATGTCTCACAGTAAGCACTGAGTCCGTACTTGTAGAACTTCAGTAGATCATCGCAAGGTTACAGCCAGTCCTTTAGTGCAGGGAATAATCATGTAAACCAAGCACTAATGCCACCGCTTGCCACCAATTTGTCACATACGCACCCAACCAGGGATGGGTCTGCCAGGGGCCCCAGACTACCTCCAAGCTCTCACTCCGCGCACATCACACACTCAGGCCGCTAAGTGAGTGTAGTTCACCCAAAAAACACGAACAGACTCAACACCCCAAACACCAGCTGCCACCACCGACTTTGACATAAGTTGCACACTCCACGTATATACGTTCTGCTCACAAGCAATCACACAGTCACACGTTCAGGCTATGAATTCTTTAGAGCAACAAGGCGAACTTATAAAGGGACTATTTAATACACAAAAAATAGTGCAGTGCTTACAAAAACAGATGTAAGATGAGACAAAGGAAAAATAACATACAAAACAGTAAGAGTAAAATAAATGGGTAAAAACAGTAAATAAGAACTTACTGCCCCGGGAGAAGGGTAGGAAAATGGCTAACCATCAGCTCGGCTGTGACTCCCACACGGTGTAACACGGAAAATATGTCCATGCAACAATTTTATAGAACTAGGATTGGTTTCCAGTTTCCGGTCGTCCCAGTCATTGACTAACCAAATCCTAGTTCTTCCATTGGGGGACAACTAATGAGGGGAGTGGAGGGCGTTGAATATTGAAATCTCTTTGTTTTAAAGTTTTTAAATCTCCCTCCAAAATGAGTCCCCTTCGTCCAGTATCTGGTTTATCAGGGGGAAGCAGATGTTTCTTTGAAGCTAGTACCTGGCAGCCAGAGGTGTTAGATATGACAGGAACATGAGGAGAACTGTCCATCTGCATTTCTTGTAGCTGGCAGAGTCCCAGCCTGCCCGACTCCACCCTGCTGGGATAGAATGTAGGCTTCAAAGCACTCAGCCATTTGGTGAAGGACCTTTCTATCCAGCAGAAATGACACCTTATACAACAGACACACAGCACATATACTTTTATAATAGCTACTACAAGTATGCACCCCCACATCATATTCATGACATACAGTCAGGTCCATAAATACTGGGACATCGACACAATTCTAACATTTTTCACTCTATACACCATCACAATGGATTTGAATTTAAACAAACAAGATGTGCTTTATCTGCAGACTGTCAGCCTTAATTTGAGGGTATTTACATCCAAATCATGTAAACAGTGTAGGAATTACAACAGTTTGCATATGTGCCTCCCACTTGTTAAGGGGTCAAAATTAATGGGACAATTGGCTTCTCAGCTGTTCCATTTCCAGATGTGTATTATTCCGTCATTATCCCAATTACAATGAGCAGATAAAAGGTCCAGAGTAAATTTCAAGTGTGCTATTTGCAATTGGAATCTGTTGCTATCAACTCTCGAGATCAGATCCAAAGAGCTGTCACTATCAGTGAAGCAAGCTATCATTAGGCTGAAAAAAAAACATCAGAGAGATAGCAAAAATATTAGGCGTGGCCAAAACAACTGTTTGGAACATTCCTAAAAAGAAGGAACGCACCGGTGAGCTTAACAACACCAAAAGACCCGGAAGACCGCGGAAAACAACTGTGGTGGATGACCGAACAATTATTTCCCTGGTGAAAAAAACACCCTTCACAACAGTTGGCCAGATCAAGAACACTCTCCAGGAGGTAGGTGTATGCGTGTCAAAGTCAACAATCAAGAGAAGACTTCACCAGAGTAAATACAAAGGGTTCACCACAAGATGTAAACCATTGGTGACCCTCAAAAACAGGAAGGCCAGTTTAGAGTTTGCCAAACGACATCTAAAAAAGCCTTCACAGTTCTGGAACAACATCCTACGGACAGATGAGACCAAGATCAACTTGTACCAGAGTAATGGGAAGAGAAAAGTATGGAGAAGGAAAGGAACTGCTCATGATCCTAAGAATACCACCTCATCAGTGGAGCATGGTGGTGGTAGTGTCATGGCGTGGGCATGTATGGCTGCCAATGGAACTGGTTCTCTTGTATTTATTGATGATGTGACTGCTGACAAAAGCAGCAGGATGAATTCTGAAGTGTTTCGGGCAATATTATCTGCTCATATTCAGCCAAATGCTTCAGAACTCATTGGACAGCGCTTCACAGTGCAAATGGACAATGACCCAAAGCATACTGCAAAAGCAACCAAAGAGTCTTTTAAGAGAAAGAAGTGGAATGTTATGCAATGGCCAAGTTAATCCCCTGACCTGAATCCGATTGAGCATGCATTTTACTTGCTGAAGACAAAACTGAAGGGAAAATGCCCCAAGAACAAGCAGGAACTGAATACAGTTACAGTAGAGGCCTGACAGAGCAACTGCGTTCCAGACTTCAGGCTGTAATTGACTGCAAAGGATTTGCATTCAAGTATTAAAATGTGAAGATTTTATTTATGATTAGAGTTGAGCGAACACCTGGATGTTCGGGTTCGAGAAGTTCGGCCGAACTTCCCGGAAATGTTCGGGTTCGGGATCCGAACCCGACCCGAACTTCGTCCCGAACCCCATTAAAGTCAATGGGGACCCGAACTTTTGGGCACTAAAAAGGCTGTAAAACAGCCCAGGAAAGAGCTAGAGGGCTGCAAAAGGCAGCAACATGTAGGTAAATCCCCTGCAAACAAATGTGGATAAGGAAATGAATTAAAATAAAAATTAAAAAAATAAAAATGAACAAATATCAATTGGACAGAGGTCCCATAGCAGAGAATCTGGCTTCACGTCAGCAGAGAATCAGTCTCTTCATAACATAGCAAAGAATCTGGCTTCATGTCAGCAGAGAATCAGTCTCTTCATGCCATAGCAGAGAATCTGGCTTCATATCAGCAGAGAATCAGTCTCTTCATGTCATAGCAAAGAATCAGGCTTCACGTCACCCACCACTGGAACAGGCCACTGTCACATATTTAGGCCCAGGCACCCAGGCAGAGGAGAGAGGTCCCGTAACAGAGAATCTGGCCTTATGTCAGCACAGAATCAGTCTTCATGTCATAGCAGAGAATCAGGCTTCACGTCACCCACCACTGGAACAGGCCACTGTCACATATTTAGGCCCAGGCACCCAGGCAGAGGAGAGAGGTCCCGTAACAGAGAATCTGGCCTTATGTCAGCACAGAATCAGTCTTCATGTCATAGCAGAGAATCAGGCTTCACGTCACCCACCACTGGAACAGGCCACTGTCACATATTTAGGCCCAGGCAGAGGAGAGAGGTCTCGTAACAGAGAATCTGGCCTTATGTCAGCACAGAATCAGTCTTCATGTCATAGCAGAGAATCAGGCTTCACGTCACCCACCACTGGAACAGGCCACTGTCACATATTTAGGCCCAGGCACCCAGGCAGAGGAGAGAGGTCCCGTAACAGAGAATCTGGCCTTATGTCAGCACAGAATCAGTCTTCATGTCATAGCAGAGAATCAGGCTTTACGTCACCCACCACTGGAACAGGCCACTGTCACATATTTAGGCCCAGGCACCCAGGCAGAGGAGAGAGGTCCCGTAACAGAGAATCTGGCCTTATGTCAGCACAGAATCAGTCTTCATGTCATAGCAGAGAATCAGGCTTTACGTCACCCACCACTGGAACAGGCCACTGTCACATATTTAGGCCCCGGCACCCAGACAGATGAGAGCGGTCCCGTAACAGAGAATCTGGCCTTATGTCAGCGCAGAATCAGTCTTCATGTCATAGCAGAGAATCAGGCTTCACGTCACCCACCACTGGAACAGGCCACTGTCACATATTTAGGCCCCGGCACCCAGACAGAGGAGAGAGGTCCCGTAACAGAGAATCAGTCTTCATGTCATAGCAGAGAATCAGGCTTCACGTCACCCACCACTGGAACAGGCCACTGTCACATATTTAGGCCCAGGCACCCAGGCAGAGGAGAGAGGTCCCGTAACAGAGAATCTGGCCTTATGTCAGCACAGAATCTGTCTTCATGTCATAGCAGAGAATCAGGCTTCACGTCACCCACCACTGGAACAGGCCACTGTCACACATTTAGGCCCCGGCACCCAGACAGAGGAGAGAGGTCCCGTAACAGAGAATCTGGCCTTATGTCAGCACAGAATCAGTCTTCATGTCATAGCAGAGAATCAGGCTTTACGTCACCCACCACTGGAACAGGCCACTGTCACATATTTAGGCCCAGGCACCCAGGCAGAGGAGAGAGGTCCCGTAACAGAGAATCTGGCCTTATGTCAGCACAGAATCTGTCTTCATGTCATAGCAGAGAATCAGGCTTCACGTCACCCACCACTGGAACAGGCCACTGTCACACATTTAGGCCCCGGCACCCAGACAGAGGAGAGGTTCATTCAACTTTGGGTTGCCCCGCAATATAATGGTAAAATGAAAATAAAAATAGTATTGAATGAGGAAGTGCCCTGGAGTAGAATAATATATTGTTAAGGGGAGGTAGTTAATATCTAATCTGCACAAGGGATGGACAGGTCCTGTGGGATCCATGCCTGGTTCATTTTTATGAACGTCAGCTTGTCCACATTGGCTGTAGACAGGCGGCTGCGTTTGTCTGTAATGACGCCCCCTGCCGTGCTGAATACACGTTTAGACAAAACGCTGGCCGCCGGGCAGGCCAGCACCTCCAAAGGCATAAAAGGCTAGCTCTGGCCACGTGGACAATTTGGAGACCCAGAAGTTGAATGGGGCCGAACCATCAGTCAGTATGTGGAGGGGTGTGCACAGGTACTGTTCCACCATGTTAGTGAAATGTTGCCTCCTGCTAACACGTTCCGTATCAGGTGGTGGTGCAGTTAGCTGTGGCGTGGTGACAAAACTTTTCCACATCTCTGCCATGCTAACCCTGCCCTCAGAGGAGCTGGCCGTGACACAGCTGCGTTGGCGACCTCTTGCTCCTCCTCCGCCTTCGCCTTGGGCTTCCACTGGTTCCCCTGTGACATTTGGGAATGCTCTCAGTAGCGCGTCTACCAACGTGCGCTTGTACTCGCGCATCTTCCTATCACGCTCCAGTGTAGGAAGTAAGGTGGGCACATTGTCTTTGTATCGGGGATCCAGCAGGGTGGCAACCCAGTAGTCCGCACACGTTAAAATGTGGGCAACTCTGCTGTCGTTGCGCAGGCACTGCAGCATGTAGTCGCTCATGTGTGCCAGGCTGCCCAGAGGTAAGGACAAGCTGTACTCTGTGGGAGGCGTATCGTCATCGTCCTGTGTTTCCCCCCAGCCACGCACCAGTGATGGGCCCGAGCTGCTTTGGGTGCCACCCCGCTGTGAACATGCTTCATCCTCATCCTCCTCCACCTCCTCCTCATCCTCGTCCTCCTCGTCCTCCAGTAGTGGGCCCTGTCTGGCCACATTTGTACCTGGCCTCTGCTGTTGCAAAAAACCTCCCTCTGAGTCACTTCGAAGAGACTGGCCTGAAAGTGCTAAAAATGACCCCTCTTCCTCCTCTTCCTCCTGGGCCACCTCCTCTTCCATCATCGCCCTAATTGTTTTCTCAAGGAGACATAGAAGTGGTATTGTAACGCTGATAACGGCGTCATCGCCACTGGCCATGTTGGTGGAGTACTCGAAACAACGCAACAGGGCACACAGGTCTCGCATGGAGGCCCAGTCATTGGTGGTGAAGTGTGTCTGATCCGCAGTGCGACTGACCCGTGCGTGCTGCAGCTGAAACTCCACTATGGCCTGCTGCTGCTCGCACAGTCTGTCCAGCATATGCAAGGTGGAGTTCCACCTGGTGGGTACGTCGCATATGAGGCGGTGAGCGGGAAGGCCGAAGTTACGCTGTAGCGCAGACAGGCGAGCAGCGGCAGGGTGTGAACGCCGGAAGCGCGAACAGACGGCCCGCACTTTATGCAGCAGCTCTGACATGTCGGGGTAGTTGCGAATGAACTTCTGTACCACCAAATTCAGCACATGCACCAGGCAAGGGATGTGCGTCAAACCGGCTAGTCCCAGAGCTGCAACGAGATTTCAACCATTATCGCACACCACCAGGCCGGGCTTGAGGCTCACCGGCAGCAACCACTCGTCGGTCTGTTCTTCTATACCCCCCCACAACTCCTGTGCGGTGTGAGGCCTGTCCCCCAAACATATGAGTTTCAGAACGGCCTGCTGACGTTTACCCCAGGCTGTGCTGAAGTTGGTGGTGAAGGTGTGTGGCTGACTGGATGAGCAGGTGGAAGAAGAGGAGGAGGAATCTGAGTAGGAGGAGGAGGAGACAGGAGGCAAAGAATGTTGCCCTGCGATCCTTGGCGGCGGAAGGACGTGCGCCAAACAGCTCTCCGCCTGGGGCCCATCCGCCACTACATTTACCCAGTGGGCAGTTAGGGAGATATAGCGTCCCTGGCCGTGCTTACTGGTCCACGTATCTGTGGTTAGGTGGACCTTGCCACAGATGGCGTTGCGCAGTGCACACTTGATTTTATCGGACACTTGTTTGTGCAGGAAAGGCACGGCTCTCTTGGAGAAGTAGTGGCGGCTGGGAACAACATACTGTGGGACAGCAAGCGACATGAGCTGTTTGAAGCTGTGTGTGTCCACCAGCCTAAATGACAGCATTTCATAGGCCAGTAGTTTAGAAATGCTGGCATTCAGGGCCAGGGATCGAGGGTGGCTAGGTGGGAATTTTCGCTTTCTCTCAAATGTTTGTGAGATGGAGAGCTGAACGCTGCCGTGTGACACGGTTGAGATGCGTGGTGACGCAGGTGGTGGTGTTGGTGGTACATCCCATGTTTGCTGGGCGGCAGGTGCCAACGTTCCTCCAGAGGCGGAGGAAGAGGCCGAGGCGGCAGCAGAAGCAGCAGAAGAGGCCGAGGCGGCAGCAGCAGAAAAGGTAGCAGGGGGAGCCTGAGTGACTTCCTTGTTTTTAAAGTGTTTACTCCACTGCAGTTCATGCTTTGCATGCAGGTGCCTGGTCATGCAGGTTGTGCTAAGGTTCAGAACGTTAATGCCTCGCTTCAGGCTCTGATGGCACAGCGTGCAAACCACTCGGGTCTTGTCGTCAGCACATTGTTTGAAGAAGTGCCATGCCAGGGAACTCCTTGAAGCTGCCTTTGGGGTGCTCGGTCCCAGATGGCGGCGGTCAGTAGCAGGCGGAGTCTCTTGGCGGCGGGTGTTCTGATTTTGCCCACTGCTCCCTCTTTTGCTACGCTGTTGGCTCGGTCTCACCACTGCCTCTTCCTCCGAACTGTGAAAGTCAGTGGCACGACCTTCATTCCATGTGGGGTCTAGGACCTCATCGTCCCCTGCATCGTCTTCCACCCAGTCTTGATCCCTGACCTCCTGTTCAGTCTGCACACTGCAGAAAGACGCAGCAGTTGGCACCTGTGTTTCGTCATCATCAGAGACGTGCTGAGGTGGTATTCCCATGTCCTCATAATCAGGAAACATAAGTGGTTGTGCGTTAGTGCATTCTATCTCTTCCACCCCTGGGGAAGGGCTAGGTGGATGCCCTTGGGAAACCCTGGCAGCAGAGTCTTCAAACAGCATAAGAGACTGCTGCATAACTTGTAGCTCAGACAGTTTCCCTGATATCCATGGGGGTGATGTGACAGACCGATGGGCTTGGTTTTCATGCGCCATCTGTGCGCTTTCTGCAGAAGACTGGGTGGGAGATAATGTGAACGTGCTGGATCCACTGTCGGCCACCCAATTGACTAATGCCTGTACCTGCTCAGGCCTTACCATCCTTAGAACGGCATTGGGCCCCACCAAATATCGCTGTAAATTCTGCTGGCTACTGGGACCTGAGGTAGTTGGTTCACTAGGACGTGTGGCTGTGGCAGAACGGCCACGTCCTCTCCCAGCACCAGAGGGTCCACTAACACCACCACGACCATGTCCACGTCCGCGTCCCTTATTAGATGTTTTCCTCATTGTTCCCGTTCACCACAATTTTGAGAATGGCAAATTTGGGAATAGTTTTTCAACCCAGAACAAAAAATGTGCTTTTACGGTCACTACAAATAACTTGACCAGCTAAAACAGTACAGATTTGGTTGAATAGAAATGTGAGGCCTGTTTTTTTTTTGCGCTGTGTGACAGGTATAGGTTTAATCACAGAATTAGACTTGTATCTGCACGGTAGCGTGTGTGTTAAATTTTTCTGAATGACACTATCAGCACCTTCAATGTAAGATATCCTTTTTGGAATAGATTTCAAGTAGGCCTCATATAGCAGAAACTAGTTATTTTGAGAATGGCAAATTTGGGAATAGTTTTTCAACCCAGAACAAAAAGTGTGCTTTTACGGTCACTACAAATAACTTGACCAGCTAAAACAGTACAGATTTGGTTGAATAGAAATGTGAGGCCTGTTTTTTTTTGCGCTGTGTGACAGGTATAGGTTTAATCACAGAATTAGACTTGTATCTGCACGGTAGCGTGTGTGTTAAATTTTTCTGAATTACACTATCAGCACCTTCAATGTAAGATATCCTTTTTGGGATAGATTTCAAGTAGGCCTCATACAGCAGAAACTAGTTATTTTGAGAATGACAAATTTGGGAATAGTTTTTCAACCCAGAACAAAAAATGTGCTTTTACGGTCACTACAAATAACTTGACCAGCTAAAACAGTACAGATTTGGTTGAATAGAAATGTGAGGCCTGTTTTTTTTTTTGCGCTGTGTGACAGGTATAGGTTTAATCACAGAATTAGACTTGTATCTGCACGGTAGCGTGTGTGTTAGGTTTTTCTGAATGACACTATCAGCACCTTCAATGTAAGATATCCTTTTTGGGATAGATTTCAAGTAGGCCTCATATAGCAGAAACTAGTTATTTTGAGAATGGCAAATTTGGGAATAGTTTTTCAACCCAGAACAAAAAGTGTGCTTTTACGGTCATAACAAATAACTTGACCAGCTAAAACAGTACAGATTTGGTTGAATAGAAATGTGAGGCCTGTTTTTTTTTGCGCTGTGTGACAGGTATAGGTTTAATCACAGAATTAGACTTGTATCTGCACGGTAGCGTGTGTGTTAGGTTTTTCTGAATGACACTATCAGCACCTTCAATGTAAGATATCCTTTTTGGGATAGATTTCAAGTAGGCCTCATATTGCAGAAACTAGTTATTTTGACAATGGCAAATTTGGGAATAGTTTTTCAACCCAGAACAAAAAGTGTGCTTTTACGGTCACTACAAATAACTTGACCAGCTAAAACAGTACAAATTTGGTTGAATAGAAATGTCATGTCTATTTTTTAGGCGCTGGGTGACAGGCTCAACTTGCCCCTGATGTAGTATATGGCCAAAAAATAACCACACTATTGATGGTTAAATGCACTTGGGTGACACAGGCTCAGCCTGCAGCTGATGTAGGATATAGCAAAAAATAACCACACTATTGATGGTTAAATGCACTTGGGTTACACAGGCTCAGCCTGCAGCTGATGTAGGATATAGCACAAAATAACCACACTATTGATGGTTAAATACACTTGGTGATAGCTTGTGCTGGCGCACCACAAGCCACAAAATGGCCGCCGATCATCCCAGAAAAAAGTGATCTAAAAACGCTCTGGGCAGCCTCAAAAAAGTGAGCAAGTCGAAATTAGCACTTCAATGATCCACAGCTGCAGATCGATCACAGAATGAAGTCTTTTGGAGGAGTTCATCTGCCTAATCTCGCCCTAACTTCGCAGCTGCAACCTCTCCCTATGCTTGAATCAGCAGAGTGACGTGCAGCGCTACGTGACCCAAGCTTATATAGAGGCTGGGTCACATGCTGCACTGGCCAATCACAGCCATGCCAATAGTAGGCAAGGCTGTGATGGCCTCTTGGGGCAAGTAGTTGTCACGGCTGTATGTGAGCAACAATAGTAATACACAGTACAGAGCTACTGACTGGACCCAGAACTAGGGAGGATAAAGGGTGACCCCTGTCCGACCCTCAACGCTCTCCCTATTCTGCTAAAGCACATGCCCGGATCCCAATGGCGGAACGAGGCATGCCCACGTGCCTAAGACTAATGACCACTGTAACCCCTACAATAGTGGAAGGGGCACGGCCACCAGTGCCCTACTCAGTATATGGAGGGAACCGTGGCCACCTCAGATACAGTCAGAAAATAAACAGGAGTACAACAATGTCTGTACACTTAGCTGAAGGTGTTGCAGCCGCAGAGAAGACGGATCCAAGGACAGGCTGGCAATATCCGGAGTGCTAGCTGCAGCAGAACACAGGTCCAGTGAACTGATAGCTACAAGTGAAGAAACTAAAGCAAGAGCTACAACTGAAGTGAGAACTATAATCCACATCCTATCATAGGAGGAGGGGTGATATAAAGAGAGGGAAATCAAACACATGAAGAACAGCTGTGGTGAAAGAAACCAAAAGTAAACAGAGTAGTGAGAACTCCTCCCAGCTCTAGTAGTGACATCATCACAGGGGTGGAGAAACAGAGCTGTGAGAATGTCCCAAAGCTCTGGTAGTGACAGTACCCCCCCCCCCTCTACTGGTGGACTCCGGACACCCAGGACCCACCTTCTCAGGATGAGCCCTATGAAATGCCCTGATGAGGCGAGTGGCTTTAATGTCCGACACCGGAACCCACATCCTCTCCTCAGGACCATAACCCTTCCAATGAACGAGGTACTGAAGAGAACCACGGACAATGCGAGAGTCCACAATTCTGGAAACCTCAAACTCCAGATTGCCATCAACCAAAATCGGAGGAGGAGGCAAAGAGGAGGGTACCGTGGGCTGGACATATGTTTTTAAGAGAGATCTGTGAAATACATTATGTATCTTCCAAACCCGTGGAAGATCAAGACGGAAGGCAACAGGATTGATGACTGACAAGATTTTATAAGGCCCAATAAACTTGGGACCCAATTTCCAGGAGGGAACCTTCAACTTAATGTTTCTAGTAGACAACCACACCAGATCACCCACATTCAGGTCCGGACCAGGCACACGTCTCTTATCAGCCACACGCCTATACCTCTCACTCATCTTTTTAAGATTACTCTGAATCTTTTGCCAAATGGTAGACAAAGACAAGGAAAATCTCTCCTCCTCAGGTAAACCAGAAAGAGCCCCTCCCGAGAATGTCCCAAACTGCGGATGGAACCCATATGCACCAAAGAATGGTGACTTATCAGAAGATTCCTGACGACGGTTGTTCAGAGCAAACTCAGCAAGAGGGAGAAATGAACACCAATCCTCCTGGTTCTCTGCCACAAAACAGCGCAAATATGTCTCCAGATTCTGATTGAGGCGCTCAGTCTGACCATTCGACTGCGGATGAAAAGCAGAAGAGAAGGACAGCCGAACCCCCAGGCGAGAACAGAAAGCCTTCCAGAACCTGGACACAAACTGCGTGCCTCTATCGGAAACAATATCAGAGGGAATGCCGTGCAATTTAACAATATGGTCGACAAAAGCTTGCGCCAACGTTTTAGCATTGGGTAAACCAGGGAAAGGTACGAAATGAGCCATCTTGCTAAAACGGTCCACCACCACCAGGATCACCGACTTCCTCGAGGAACGAGGAAGATCCGTGATAAAGTCCATGGACAGGTGTGTCCAAGGACGGAAAGGAATGGGTAACGGGAGAAGGGAACCTGAAGGCCGTGAACGAGGGACCTTAGCGCGAGCGCACGTCTCACAAGCAGCCACAAAACCCTCCACCGACTTACGAAGAGCCGGCCACCAAAATCTCCGAGCAATGAGATCTACCGTGGCTCTACTCCCGGGGTGACCAGCAAGAACCGTATCATGATGCTCCTTAAAGAGTTTGTGACGTAGCTCAGGAGGCACGAACAACTTCCCAGAAGGACAACGGGCAGGTGTCTCAGTCTGGGCAGCCTGGACCTCGGCCTCCAAATCGGAATATAGAGCAGAAACAACTACCCCCTCCGCCAAAATGGGACCCGGGTCCTCAGAGTTTCCTCCTCCCGGAAAACAGAGAGAGAGAGCATCAGCCTTCACATTTTTTATCCCAGGTCGGAATGTAACAACAAAATTGAATCTGGAGAAGAACAGAGACCATCTGGCCTGTCTCGGATTCATACGCCTGGCCGACTCCAAGTATGCCAGATTCTTATGGTCGGTAAAAACGGTGATAGGGTGCCTGGCCCCCTCCAACCAATGGCGCCATTCCTCGAAAGCCAACAACTCCCTATCTCCCACATCATAGTTTCTCTCTGCCGGGGAGAGTTTTTTAGAGAAAAAGGCACAGGGTCGCCACTTGGCAGGGGAAGGGCCCTGGGACAAAACCGCACCCACACCCACCTCGGAAGCATCCACCTCAACAATAAAAGGTAAGGAAACATCGGGATGCACCAAGACGGGAGCAGACGCAAAATTCTCTTTAATCTTAGAAAAGGCTGTAAGCGCCTCCTCCGACCAAGAGGAAAAATCCGCTCCCTTTTTTGTCATGTCAGTGAGGGGTTTGACAACAGAGGAATAATTCAAAATGAACTTTCTGTAATAGTTCGCAAAACCCAGAAAGCGCATTAATGCCTTCTGATTCTCAGGAAGCTCCCACTCAAGTACAGCACGGACCTTCTCGGGATCCATGCGAAAACCAGAAGCAGAGAGGAGAAAACCCAGAAATTGAATCTCCGATACCATAAAAAGACATTTCTCCAGCTTGGCGTACAATTTATTTTCCCGCAGAATCTGCAGAACCTGAAAAAGATGATCCTGATGGGTCTGAACATCAGGGGAAAAAATCAAAATATCATCAAGATACACCAATACAAATTTCCCCATTAAATGATAGAAAATACTATTAACAAAATGCTGAAAGACGGCCGGAGCATTCATCAGGCCGAAAGGCATAACGAGATTCTCGAAATGCCCGTCAGGGGTATTAAAGGCCGTTTTCCATTCATCCCCCTCTCTGACCCTGACCAGGTTGTACGCACCTCTCAAATCCAATTTGGAAAACACCTTGGCCCCAACAATTTGATTGAAGAGGTCCGGGATCAGAGGAAGGGGATAGGGATCGCGAATCGTGATACGGTTCAGCTCCCTAAAATCTAGGCAAGGACTCAGAGAGCCATCTTTCTTTTTAACAAAAAAAAAACCCGCGGCCACAGGTGACTTTGAGGGACGAATATGCCCCTTTTCGAGACTCTCGGAGATGTAAGTTCGCATAGCGATTCTTTCCGGTTGTGAGAGATTGTAGAGGCGTGCTTTTGGCAGCTTGGCGCCGGGAATGAGGTTAATGGGACAGTCAAACTCCCGGTGAGGAGGTAGCTCCTGAACACCGCTCTCGGAAAACACGTCCGAGAAATCAGAGAGAAATGATGGCACCGTTTTAGTAGACACCTCTGCAAAAGTCGCTGTGAGACAATTCTCTCTACAAAACTCACTCCACTCATTTGTTTGCCTTCCTTGCCAATCAATAGTGGGGTTATGTCTAGTGAGCCAGGGTAACCCCAAAACTAGAGGAGACGGCAATCCGTTAAGGACAAAACAAGATATATCCTCCACATGAGTGTCACCTACAGCTAGCCGGATATTGTGAACAATGCCCTTCAGAGATCTCTGTGAGAGTGGAGCAGAGTCAATAGCAAAAACAGGTATATCTTTATCTAATGTGCAAACCTGAAAACCATGCATGGCTACAAATTGAGTGTCAATAAGATTGACGGCCACTCCACTATCGACAAAAATCTCACAAGAAATGACTTTGCTCTCTAGCGCCACCCTGGCAGACAGGAGAAAACGGGAACTGCAGGTCAGAGGAAAAGCATCAAATCCTACATCAACTTTGCCCAAAGTAGCAGATGAAGCAGAACTTGATGATTTACCTTTTGAGATTTTTCTCTTATTATCGCTCTTAGTACGGTTCAAGAATCTCCTAGACGGACAAACATTTGCCAAATGACCTATGCCCCCACAACAAAAACACACCATACTCTGAGGACTAAATCCTCTTTTATCAGGGGCAAGTCGACCTAGCTGCATGGGCTCCTCCTCAGAGGGGAGCGAGACAGGATGAGGCCCCTGCACACTGAATGAGTCCGCACCACTGCCCCTAGACTGACAATGGCTGGACAGAGAGGTCTCGTTTCTTTCTCTTAGACGCCTGTCAAGGCGTACCGCCAATGACATGGCAGACTCTAAGGACGTTGGTCTCTCATGGAAAGCAAATGCATCTTTTAATCTCTCCGTGAGACCATGACAGAACTGACTCCGGAGTGCAGCATCATTCCAACCCGAATCAGCTGCCCATCTCCGAAATTCAGAACAATAAAGCTCCGCAGACCGTTTGTTCTGGCATAAAACACGTAGGTTAGATTCGGCCAGAGCAACACGATCCGGGTCATCATAAATCTGCCCCAGGGCCACAAAAAATCCCTCCACGGATCGAAGGGAGGGATCCCCTGATGGCAGCGAAAAAGCCCAAGTCTGAGCATTACCCCTGAGCAGGGAAATGACAATCCTCACCCTCTGCTCCTGATTACCAGAAGAGTGAGGACACAAGCAAAAATGGAGTTTGCATGCCTCTCTGAAACGAACAAAATTCTCACTGCCCCCGGAGAACATCTCCGGAAGTGAGACCTTTGGCTCGCAACAGACTCCATGAGCCGGAGCAGGGCCCAATGCTTGAAGCTGGGTCATAGATTGACGGAGATCCGCTACTTCCAAAGAAAGACCCTGCATGCGGTCAAACAGGTCAGAAAGCGGATCCATGTAAAAAAAGGACGGTTTTGGTGGATTATAATGTCACGGCTGTATGTGAGCAACAATAGTAATACACAGTACAGAGCTACTGACTGGACCCAGAACTAGGGAGGATAAAGGGTGACCCCTGTCCGACTCTTAACGCTCTCCCTATTCTGCTAAAGCACATGCCCGGATCCCAATGGCGGAACGAGGCATGCCCACGTGCCTAAGACTAATGACCACTGTAACCCCTACCATAGTGGAAGGGGCACGGCCACCAGTGCCCTACTCAGTATATGGAGGGAACCGTGGCCACCTCAGATCCAGTCAGAAAATAAACAGGAATACAACAATGTCTGTACACTTAGCTGAAGGTGTTGCAGCCGCAGAGAAGACGGATCCAAAGACAGGCTGGCAATATCCGGAGTGCTAGCTGCAGCAGAACACAGGTCCAGTGAACTGATAGCTACAAGTGAAGAAACTAAAGCAAGAGCTACAACTGAAGTGAGAACTATAATCCACATCCTATCATAGGAGGAGGGGTGATATAAAGAGAGGGAAATCAAACACATGAAGAACAGCTGTGGTGAAAGAAACCAAAAGTAAACAGAGTAGTGAGAACTCTTCCCAGCTCTAGTAGTGACATCATCACAGGGGTGGAGAAACAGAGCTGTGAGAACGTCCCAAAGCTCTGGTAGTGACAGTAGTATGACGCTTGTTGATTGGCTGCTTTGCAGCCTTTCAAAAAGCGCCAAGAAAGCGCCGAACACCGAACCCGGACTTTTACGAAAATGTTCGGGTCCGTGTCACGGACACCCCAAAATTCGGTACGAACCCGAACTATACAGTTCGGGTTCGCTCATCCCTATTTATGAATTTTATTCTGTCCCATTACTTTTGGTCCCTTAACAAGTGGCAGGCACATATGCAAACTGTTGAAATTCCTACACCGTTCACCTGATTTGGATGTAAATACCCTCAAATTAAAGCTGACAGTCTGCCGTTAAAGCACATCTTGTTTGTTTTATTTCAAATCCATTTTGGTGGTGTATAGAGACAAAAATGTTAGAATTGTATCAATGTCCCAATATTTATTGACCTGACTGTATGTTATAAAGCATTTTGTTGCGTGTATAAGTGAAAAAAGAAAATATATATTTGCCTGTCAGTCATGCAGTTATATGTTCTAAAGCCTTTTGTGGCATGTATTAGTGAAAAAGAAAAAATATATTTGCTGGTCAGCAGTGCAGTTATGTTCTAAAGCTATTTTGGCGTGTGTTAGTGGCAAATTAAAAATATATTTGCTGGTCAGCGGTGTAGTTATCTATGTTAAAGCCTTTTGTCGTGTGTATTAGGGGAAAAATATATATATATATTTGCCAAAGAGTGGCGCAGTTATGTTTTAAAGCCTTCTGTTGCGTGTATTAAATAAAATATATTTCCGTTCAGCGGTAAATTAATTTTTTCTAAAGCCTTTTCTTGGCATGTTTTAGTGGAAAAAAAATAATAAAAATTAACGTTTCTGCAGTGCAGTTATCTTTTTGAAAACCTTGTGTGGCGTGTATGAGTGGCAAAATAAAAATATATTTGCAGTTCAGCGGTGTAGTTATATGTACTAATGCTTTTTGTTGCATGTATTAGTAAAAAAAAATATATATATGTGCCTTTTAGCAGTGGAGTTATATGTTCTTTTGTGGTGAGTAATATTGGAAAAAGAAAAATTATATTTGCCGTTCAGCGGTGCAGTTATCTGTTCTAATGCCTTTTGTGGGGTGTATTTGTGGAAAAAGATAAAATATACCTGCCATTCAGTGGTGCAGATATCTGTTCTAAAGCCTTTTGCGGGAATATATTAGTGGAAAAAGAAAAAAAAAATAGGCTGATTAGCGGTGCAGTTATCTGTTCTAAAGCCTTTTGTGGCGTGTATTTGTGGAAAAAGATAAAATATACTTGCCATTCAGCGGTTTAGATATCTGTTCTAAAGCCTTTTTTGAGGTGTATTAGTGGCAAAATAAAAATATATTTTCCGGTAAGCAGTGCAGTTATCTGTGCTAAATCCTTTTGTGGCATGTATTAGTGAAAAAAATAAAATATATATTTGCCGATCAGTGGTGCAGTTATCTGTTCTAAAGCATTTTGCGGTGTGTAGTATTGGAAAAATATATATATATATATATATATATATTTGCCATTTAGCAGTGCAGTTATATCATCTAAAGCATTTTATGGCAAGTAATAGTGGACAAAGAAAAAATATATTTGCCGTTCAGCGGTGAAGTAATCTGTTCTAAAGCCTTTTGCGGCATGTATTAGTGGCAATATAAAAATATATTTGCCATTCAGCTGTGCAGTTATGTTATAAAGCGTTTTGTGGCATGTATTGGTGAAAAACGAAAAAATATATTTGCCGTTCAGCGGTGCAGTTATCTGTTCTAAAGCCTTTTGTGGCGTTTATTAGTGGCAAAAAATATATATATATATTTGCCGGGCAGTGGTGTAGTTATCTGTGCTAAAGCCTTTTGTGGCATTTATTAGTGGAAAAAGAAAATATATATTTGCCGTTCAGCGGTGCAGTTATCTGTTCCAAAGCTTTTTGTGGTGTGTACGAGTGGCAAAATAAAAATATATTTGCCATTCAGCGGTGCAATTATATGTTCTAAAGTCTTTTGTGGCGTGTATTAGTGGAAAAAGAAAATATATATTTGCCGATCAGCGGTGCATTTATATGTTTTAAAGCCTTTTGTAGCGTTTATTAGTGGAAAAAGAAAAATTTATTTGCCATTCAGCGGTGCAGTCATCTGTTCTAAAGCCTTTTGTGGCGTTAATTAGTGCAAAAACAAAAAATTTATTTGCCGGTCAGAGGTGCACTTATTTGTCCTAAAGCCCTTTTTGGCATGTATTAGTGGCACAAAAAAGTATTTACCGTTGTGTGGTAAAGTGAGAAAATGATAGGCCTTTTTGGCTTGTATTAGTGGTAAAAAAAAGAGGGCTTATTAGCTGTAGTGTGCTGAAATAAGAAAATTACACAGTTTTTTGGGGTTTTTTAATTTCCTTTTTATTTATTTATTTATTTGATCTAACAGTATGTCAGACAGAGAAGTGCCAGGCCCTGCACAGGGGAGTGGCAGAGGCCTAAATGTTTCTGCCGCAGGCACAGGTCGCTGCAGAGTAAGGGGGCGTGTCAGCAGAGGTGGCAGCAAGAGGCCTGAGCTCCCGGTGTCAACTAGTGGTCATGTCTTGACCAGCAATACAGCAGTTCTTGAATGGTTGACTCGGTCATCCACTTTGTCCCAAGGGACATCAGACACTCCCAGCCAAGAGCAGGTGGGTTTCTATGACATGACAGTTGGAATGGCCAGGAGCAGGCCCTGTGACCCCACATGTCCTGAACCTTTCTCTGTCATTTTCAGTTCCCTCACCGAGAGAAGTATTATATGCCGTAGACTTTGCTCCACTTTTCACTGAGGACGAGATTCTAGAGGACAGTCAGCAGCTACTACCCAGCCAAGATCAAGAGGAGAAATCCGCCGCTTACTCTGGTAAGCAGGCAAGTAGTGATGAGGAGAGTGGCGTGGGAGCTGGTGTGGCGAGCGGTCAGGCTCCTGACCAAGAGACAGTTGAGGAGGACATCAGTGACGTGCAGACAGTACTCGATGATGATGTAGCTGATCGCACTTGGAGTTTCATCATCATCAAGAGAAGAGGGTGTCAGCTTGCCCGTGAGGCAGCGGCGGAGCTAGCAATTTGCTAGCGTGGCCGGGAGTCAGCATGGTGGCAGCAGTGAAAGGCCGGGAGCCAAATGCCCGGGGTAGACCACCTGGAGCATACCTACCCGAGAAGTAGCGGTGCATGGGTTCACGGAAGGCAGCGGCGTTAGCAGTCAGTCAGTGCATACTGTTGGGGGTAAAATCACCTACTCGGCGGTGGGGCAGTTTTTTGTCAAGCCGCCGGAGGAGGTGAATATGGCCATATGTAGAATCTGTGGGCAGAGGTTGAAGCGTGGCCAGGGTGCCAATTAGTGATGTCGCGAACATAAAATTTTCAGTTCGCGAACAGCGAACGCGAACTTCCGCAAATGTTCGCGAACTGGCGAACCGGGCGAACCGCCATAGACTTCAATAGACAGGCGAATTTTAAAACCCACAGGGACTCTTTCTGGCCACAATAGTGATGAGAAAGTTGTTTCAAGGGGTCTAACACCTGGACTGTGGCATGCCGGAGGGGGATCTATGGCAAAACTCCCATGGAAAATTACGTAGTGGACGCAGAGTCGGGTTTTAATCCATAAAGGGCATAAATCAACTAACATTCCTAAATTGTTTGGAATAACGTGCTTTAAAACATCCAGTGTGTGTATACGATCAGGTATGATGTTGTATCGATCAGGTAGTGTAAGGGTTACGCCCGCATCACAGACATTGACAGACCAAACTCCCCTTTTAATGCACCGCAAACAGTTCATTTGCACAACCGCAAACTCCCCATTTGCACAAGGTTGGATACCAAGCTAGCCACGTCCCGGTGATGTCATTGAAGGTTTCTTCCTCCACCCAGCCACGTACAACACCAAGGGTCCCCGAAAGGTCAATTGAATTGATTTTTCGAACGGGGAGATGGTTAAAAAAACGCTGGCTCCCTCCCCTTTGTTTTTATCCACGGTGACTGCGTCTGCGCCGTGCAATTTACTGTCACACCCGATATGAGTGGTATTTTCTGTAGTACTATTCTCATCAGTTTAATCCCTCTAACGTCCCCGACTCCCCAATCTGGGGGCCATTTATTAAACAGATTTTTCGGACGGGGAGATGGTTAAAAAAACGCTGGCTCCCTCCACTCTGTTTTAATCCACGGTGACTGCGTCTGCGCCGTGCAATTTACTGTCACACCCGATATGAGTGGTATTTTCTGTAGTACTATTCTCATCAGTTTAATCCCTCTAACGTCCCCAATCTGGGTGCCATTTATTGAATAGATTTTTCGAACGGGGAGATGGTTAAAAAAAACCTGGCTCCCTCCACTCTGTTTTAAACCACGGTGACTGCGTCTGCGCCGTGCAATTTACTGTCACACCCGATATGAGTGGTATTTTCTGTAGTACTATTCTCATCAGTTTAATCCCTCTAACGTCCCCAATCTGGGTGCCATTTATTGAATAGATTTTTCGAACGGGGAGATGGTTAAAAAAACGCTGGCTCCCTCCACTCTGTTTTAAACCACGGTGACTGCATCTGCGCCGTGCAATTTACTGTCACACCCGATATGAGTGGTATTTTCTGTAGTACTATTCTCATCAGTTTAATCCCTCTAACATCCCCAATCTGGGGGCCATTTATTAAATAGATTTTTTGAACGGGGAGATGGTTAAAAAAACGCTGGCTCCCTCCACCGATATGAGTGGTATTTTCTGTAGTATTATTCTCATCAGTTTAATCCCTGTTACGTCCCATATCAGGAATTGCCTTTTATGAAAAAAAATTTAGGCCGGGTACCTTCGACTGCCTTCACAGTGACAGACCAAACTCTCATACACTAAACTGAATTGATTTCAGGAACCGGGAGATGGAAAAAGCAGCTTGGTCGGTCCTCTTACTCCCAAATTGGGGCACTGCGCGTGCACAGAGCAATGTGCTGTGACACCCTATATGAGTGGTGTCTTAACTAGTACTATTGCTATCAGTTTAATCCCTGTTACGGACCCTATCCGGTCGAATTGATTAACCATTGTCGAATCCCCCATTGACATCCCCCTTATAAGCTGTGTAAAGCATATTTTTTAGTTTGGTTTTGAACTGCTGCATCCTTTCCGACTTTTGGTAATTTGGTAACATTTCTGCCACTTTCTGCTTATACCGGGGGTCTAGTAGCGTGGCCACCCGATCGCTTTTGGTCTGACCATAATGAAGCAACGGCCTTATCATCTGGGGTGTGGCAACATTGCCAACACACTTTTATAGAGGTGATGATGATTGCTTCATTGTGATACGCAAGCCCCTTCACCACAACAAGGTAACGATCACGAAGGGGAATTGACACTTGTATGTGCCTTTTTTTTTTGGTTTGTTTTTGCAGCCACAGTGCTGCACCATAGGACAGAAAAATTAGGCATGTACACATGCCTGAAAAATAATGGCACTGTTGCAGACGCTATTGTAGCAGCGGCCGGAAAAATTTATGTTTTCCAGGCAGAAAAGTGACTAAAACATTACGGCTTGAACCCTAGTTGGTGGTGGAGAATTCACGAAAGTCATCCGGTATGCAGACATTAAATACAGCAGCGTGGGGACCATTTTGAGGCCAAGGCATGTAATCAGGCCTTTTGTTAGTCAAACGTATCCCCCACTGTCAGTCCCTTCGGGATCCATGCCTCATTCATCTTTATGAAGGTGAGGTAATCAACACTTTTTTGACCGAGGCGACTTCTCTTGTCAGTGACAATGCCTCCTGCTGCACTGAAGCTCCTTTCTGACAGGACACTTGAAGCAGGGCAGGCCAGAAGTTCTATCGCAAACTGGGATAGCTCAGGCCACAGGTCAAGCCTGCACACCCAGTAGTGAAGGGGTTCATTGCTCCTCAGAGTGTCGATATCTGCTGTTAAGGCGAGGTAGTCTGCTACCTGTCGGTCGAGTCGTTCTCTAAGGCTGGATCCCGAAGGGCTGTGGCGATGAGTAGGACTGAAAAAGCTCCGCATGTCCTCCATCAACAACACATCTGTAAATCGTCCAGTCCTTGCCGCCGTGGTAGGAGGAGGATTACACTCACCTCTTCCCCTGTTAGATTCCCGTTGTGCTGTGACATCTCCCTTATAAGCTGTGTAAAGCATATTTTTTAGTTTGGTTTTGAACTGCTGCATCCTTTCCGACTTTCGGTAATTTTGTAACATTTCTGCCACTTTCTGCTTATACCGGGGGTCTAGTAGCGTGGTCACCCAGTACAGATCGTTCTCCTTTATCCTTTTTATACGTGGGTCCCTCAACAGACATGACAGCATGAAAGACCCCATTTGAACAAGGTTGGATGCAGAGCTTCTCATTTCCCGTTCCTCGTCCTCACTGATGTCATTGACGGTCTGTTCTTCCCCCCAGCCACGTACAACACCATGGGTCCCAGATAGGTGACAACAACGAGCACCCTGGGGTGCCTGCTGTGGTTGGTCTTCCTCCTCCTCAAAGCCGCCACATTCCTCCTCTGACTCCTCTTCCTCATACTCCTCTTCCAGCGTTGCTGCAGGTCCGGCAAGCGATGATGACAAGGCTGTTTCTGGTGGTGATGGTGACCACAACTCTTCCTCTTCCTCTTCACGCTCATCTACAGCCTGATCCAGAACTCTTCGCAGGGCACGCTCCAGGAAGAAAACAAATGGGATGAGGTCGCTGATGGTGGCTTCGGTGCGACTGACTAGGTTTGTCACCTCCTCAAAAGGACGCATAAGCCTACAGGCATTGCGCATGAGTGTCCAGTAACGTGGCAAAAAGATTCCCAGCTCCGCAGAGGCTGTCCTAGCACCCCGGTCATACAAATACTCGTTGACGGCTTTTTCTTGTTGGAGCAGGCGGTCGAACATTAGGAGTGTTGAATTCCAACGTGTCGGGCTGTCGCATATCAAGCGCCTCACTGGCATGTTGTTTCGCCGCTGAATATCGGAAAAGTGCGCCATGGCCGTGTAGGAACACCTGAAATGGCCACACACCTTCCTGGCCTGCTTGAGGACGTCCTGTAAGCCTGGGTACTTAGACACAAAACGTTGTACGATGAGATTCAACACATGTGCCATGCACGGCACATGTGACAACTTGCCCAAATTTAATGCCGCCAACAGATTGCTTCCATTGTCACACACCACTTTGCCGATCTCCAGTTGGTGCGGGGTCAGCCACTGATCCACCTGTGCGTTCAGGGCGGACAGGAGTGCTGGTCCTGTGTGGCTCTCTGCTTTCAGGCAAGTCAACCCCAAGATAGCGTTACACTGTCGTATCCGGGATGTGGAATAGCCCCTGGGGAGCTGGGGGGAATCAGTTGATGTGCAGCCAGACGCCGCAGCAGAAGAGGACTCAGCCGAGGAGGAAATTAAAGAGGATGGAGTAGGAGTAGAGGAGGTGGCAGTAGGTCTGCCTGCAAGTCGTGGTGGTGTCACCAACTCCGCTGCAGAGCCACGCATTCCATGCTTGTCAGCCGTCAGCAGGTTGACCCAATGCGCAGTATACGTGATATACCTGCCCTGACCGTGCTTTGCAGACCAGGTATCAGTGGTCAGATGGACCCTTGCCCCAACACTGTATGCCAGAGATGCCATGACTTCCTTTTCAATGACATGGTAGAGGTTTGGGATTGCCTTTTTTGAAAAAAAATTTCGTCCGGGTACCTTCCACTGTGGTGTCCCAATAGCGACAAATTTTTTGAAGGCCTCAGACTCTACCAGCTGGTATGGTAAAAGCGGGCGGGCTAAGAGTTCCGTCAAGCCAGCTGTCAGTCGCCGGGCAAGGGGGTGACTTTGTGACATTGGCTTCTTATGCTCAAACATGTCCTTGACAGACACCTGACTGTGGGCAGATGAGCAGGAACTGCTGAAGGTGAGAGATGGAGTGGCGGGTGGTTGAGAGGGGGCAGGGAGGACAGCAGTGGTTGACGTGGCTGAAGATGCAGGACCAGGAGGAGCATGGTGGCTTTGAGTTTGTGTGCTGCTTGTACTCATGTGTTGATCCCATAGGCGTTTGTGATGTGAGATCATGTGCCTTCGCAAAGCAGTTGTACCAAGGTGGGTGTTGGACTTCCCACGACTCAGTTTCTTTTGGCACAGGTTGCAAATGGCATTGCTTTTATCAGAGGCAGACACACAAAAAAAATGCCACACTGCTGAGCTTTGCAATGACGGCATTCTAGTGGTGGCAACAGCATGCGTTGACTGGCGTGCTGTCTGGCTGACCCCAGGTGCCGATACATGCTGTCTGACTGTGCCACTAACTCCTTGCGACGACCTCCCCCTGCTTCCAACTCGTCTCCTCATTCTCTCTGTCTCCCCTTCAGAACTTTCCCCCTCTTCTTCTCTTCGAGCAGGCACCCACGTGGCATCCGTGGACACATCGTCATCATCAACCGCTTCACTTGTATCTGACACCTCAGCAAAGGAAGCAGCAGCGGGTACAACATCATCATCATCACACTGTACGTCCATGTGTGTAATCCTGCCTGACTGAGACATATCCCCGTAATCTACATCATCTGGCAATAATGGTTGCGCATCACTAATTGCATCCAACTGATGTGTAAATAACTCCTCTGACGGATCAAGTGAAGCGGCTGTGGTGGCTGTGGTGGTAGTGGCGACGGGCGGGTGCGTGGTAACTTGAGAGCAGGTGACCGAAGCTGAGTTGGAGGAGGATGGTGCGTCAAGGTTCTTAGCGGAAGCTGTTGAAGATTGGGTGTCCTGTCTAAGCCAGTCAACTACGTCCTCTGAATTTTTCGGGTTCAGGGTACGTGGCCTCTGAAAACTGGGCATTATTCCAGGGACAGTGGAAATCACAGCACCACGACCACGACGGCCCCTGCGGGGTGGCCTGCCTCTGCCTGTCATTTTTTTTTTAGATAAGTGGTACTACGCGTGCTAGGTACTGTGCCACCCGGTATGAGTGGTTGGCACTGGCAGTGGGCACACTACAGTCTGTGGAAGTGGGCCTGACACACACTGGCAGCAGGCAAGCAACTGAATTTAGACTACTGTCTAAAAATTAAATGCCTTATTTATCGGCAAGCTACTGTGCCACCCGGTATCAGTGGTTGGCACTGGCAGTGGGCACACTACAGTCAGTGGAAGAGGGCCTGACACACACTGGCAGCAGGCAAGCAACTGAAATTACACTAAAGTGTAAAAATTAAATGCCTTATTTATCGGCAAGCTACTGTGCCACCCGGTATGAATGGTTGGCACTGGCAGTGGGCACACTACAGTCAGTGGAAGAGGGCCTGACACACACTGGCAGCAGGCAAGCAACTGAATTTAGACTACTGTCTAAAAATTAAATGCCTTATTTATCGGCAAGCTACTGTGCCACCCGGTATCAGTGGTTGGCACTGGCAGTGGGCACACTACAGTCAGTGGAAGCGGGCCTGACACACACTGGCAGCAGGCAAGCAACTGAAATTACACTAAAGTGTAAAAATTAAATGCCTTATTTATCGACAAGCTACTGTGCCACCCGGTATCAGTGGTTGGCACTGGCAGTGGGCACACTACAGTCAGTGGAAGCGGGCCTGACACACACTGGCAGCAGGCAAGCAACTGAATTTAGACTACTGTCTAAAAATTAAATGCCTTATTTATCGGCAAGCTACTGTGCCACCCGGTATCAGTGGTTGGCACTGGCAGTGGGCACACTACAGTCAGTAGAAGCGGGCCTGACACACACTGGCAGCAGGCAAGCAACTGAAATTACACTAAAGTGTAAAAATTAAATGCCTTATTTATCGGCAAGCTACTGTGCCACCCGGTATGAGTGGTTGGCACTGGCAGTGGGCACACTACAGTCAGTAGAAGCGGGCCTGACACACACTGGCAGCAGGCAAGCAACTGAAATTACACTAAAGTGTAAAAATTAAATGCCTTATTTATCGGCAAGCTACTGTGCCACCCGGTATGAGTGGTTGGCACTGGCAGTGGGCACACTACAGTCAGTGGAAGAGGGCCTGACACACTGACTGGCAGCAGGCAAGCAACTGAATTTAGACTACTGTCTAAAAATTAAATGCCTTATTTATCGGCAAGCTACTGTGCCACCCGGTATCAGTGGTTGGCACTGGCAGTGGGCACACTACAGTCAGTGGAAGCGGGCCTGACACACACTGGCAGCAGGCAAGCAACTGAAATTACACTAAAGTGTAAAAATTAAATGCCTTATTTATCGACAAGCTACTGTGCCACCCGGTATCAGTGGTTGGCACTGGCAGTGGGCACACTACAGTCAGTGGAAGCGGGCCTGACACACACTGGCAGCAGGCAAGCAACTGAATTTAGACTACTGTCTAAAAATTAAATGCCTTATTTATCGGCAAGCTACTGTGCCACCCGGTATCAGTGGTTGGCACTGGCAGTGGGCACACTACAGTCAGTAGAAGCGGGCCTGACACACACTGGCAGCAGGCAAGCAACTGAAATTACACTAAAGTGTAAAAATTAAATGCCTTATTTATCGGCAAGCTACTGTGCCACCCGGTATGAGTGGTTGGCACTGGCAGTGGGCACACTACAGTCAGTAGAAGCGGGCCTGACACACACTGGCAGCAGGCAAGCAACTGAAATTACACTAAAGTGTAAAAATTAAATGCCTTATTTATCGGCAAGCTACTGTGCCACCCGGTATGAGTGGTTGGCACTGGCAGTGGGCACACTACAGTCAGTGGAAGAGGGCCTGACACACTGACTGGCAGCAGGCAAGCAACTGAATTTAGACTACTGTCTAAAAATTAAATGCCTTATTTATCGGCAAGCTACTGTGCCACCCGGTATCAGTGGTTGGCACTGGCAGTGGGCACACTACAGTCAGTGGAAGCGGGCCTGACACACACTGGCAGCAGGCAAGCAACTGAAATTACACTAAAGTGTAAAAATTAAATGCCTTATTTATCGGCAAGCTACTGTGCCACCCGGTATCAGTGGTTGGCACTGGCAGTGGGCACACTACAGTCAGTAGAAGCGGGCCTGACACACACTGGCAGCAGGCAAGCAACTGAAATTACACTAAAGTGTAAAAATTAAATGCCTTATTTATCGGCAAGCTACTGTGCCACCCGGTATGAGTGGTTGGCACTGGCAGTGGGCACACTACAGTCAGTGGAAGAGGGCCTGACACACTGACTGGCAGCAGGCAAGCAACTGAATTTAGACTACTGTCTAAAAATTAAATGCCTTATTTATCGGCAAGCTACTGTGCCACCCGGTATCAGTGGTTGGCACTGGCAGTGGGCACACTACAGTCAGTGGAAGCGGGCCTGACACACACTGGCAGCAGGCAAGCAACTGAAATTACACTAAAGTGTAAAAATTAAATGCCTTATTTATCGGCAAGCTACTGTGCCACCCGGTATCAGTGGTTGGCACTGGCAGTGGGCACACTACAGTCAGTGGAAGAGGGCCTGACACACACTGGCAGCAGGCAAGCAACTGAATTTAGACTACTGTCTAAAAATTAAATGCCTTATTTATCGGCAAGCTACTGTGCCACCCGGTATCAGTGGTTGGCACTGGCAGTGGGCACACTACAGTCAGTGGAAGCGGGCCTGACACACACTGGCAGCAGGCAAGCAACTGAATTTAGACTACTGTCTAAAAATTAAATGCCTTATTTATCGGCAAGCTACTGTGCCACCCGGTATCAGTGGTTGGCACTGGCAGTGGGCACACTACAGTCAGTTGAAGTCGGCCTGACACACACTAGCAGCAGGCAAGCAGCTGAAATTACACTAAAGTGTAAAAATTAAATGCCTTTTTTATGCAAAGTCCTGTGCCAGCCGGTATGAGTGGTGGGCACTGGCAGTGGGCACACTACAGTCAGTGGAAGTCAGCCTGACACACACTGGCAGGCAACTAACCTTAGATTAAAGTGTAAAAATTAAGTGCCTATTTTTTAAGCAAAGTCCTGTGCCACTCGGTATGACAGGGGTGGGCACTGGCAGTGGGCACACTACAGTCAGTTGAAGTCGGCCTGACACACACTAGCAGCAGGCAAGCAGCTGAAATTACATTAAAGTGTAAAAATTAAATGCCTTTTTTAAGCAAAGTCCTGTGCCAGCCGGTATGAGTGGTGGGCACTGGCAGTGGGCACACTACAGTCAGTGGAAGTCAGCCTGACACACACTGGCAGGCAACTAACCTTAGATTAAAGTGTAAAAATTAAGTGCCTATTTTTTAAGCAAAGTCCTGTGCCACTCGGTATGACAGGGGTGGGCACTGGCAGTGGGCACACTACAGTCAGTTGAAGTCGGCCTGACACACACTAGCAGCAGGCAAGCAGCTGAAATTACACTAAAGTGTAAAAATTAAATGCCTTTTTTATGCAAAGTCCTGTGCCAGCCGGTATGAGTGGTGGGCACTGGCAGTGGGCACACTACAGTCAGTGGAAGTCAGCCTGACACACACTGGCAGGCAACTAACCTTAGATTAAAGTGTAAAAATTAAGTGCCTATTTTTTAAGCAAAGTCCTGTGCCACTCGGTATGACAGGGGTGGGCACTGGCAGTGGGCACACTACAGTCAGTTGAAGTCGGCCTGACACACACTAGCAGCAGGCAAGCAGCTGAAATTACATTAAAGTGTAAAAATTAAATGCCTTTTTTAAGCAAAGTCCTGTGCCAGCCGGTATGAGTGGTGGGCACTGGCAGTGGGCACACTACAGTCAGTGGAAGTCAGCCTGACACACACTGGCAGGCAACTAACCTTAGATTAAAGTGTAAAAATTAAGTGCCTATTTTTTAAGCAAAGTCCTGTGCCACTCGGTATGACAGGGGTGGGCACTGGCAGTGGGCACACTACAGTCAGTTGAAGTCGGCCTGACACACACTAGCAGCAGGCAAGCAGCTGAAATTACATTAAAGTGTAAAAATTAAATGCCTTTTTTAAGCAAAGTCCTGTGCCAGCCGGTATGAGTGGTGGGCACTGGCAGTGGGCACACTACAGTCAGTGGAAGTCAGCCTGACACACACTGGCAGGCAACTAACCTTAGATTAAAGTGTAAAAATTAAGTGCCTTTTTTTAAGCAAAGTCCTGTGCCACACGGAATGACAGGGGTGAGCACTGGCAGTGGGCACACTACAGTCTGTGGGCCTGCAGCTCCTCACACACAGGCAGGCCAGGCAACTGCAATATGTATATAAAGGAAAAAAAAAAAGCAGACTAATGTTGCAGCCCTAAAAAGGGCTTTTTGGGGTGCTGTCAGGACGCTGTCCTTACAGCAGAGATCAGATGAGTCTTTCAGGACTGGAGTGGACACTGAATTCACTAGCCTAGCTATCGATTTCCCAATTAAATCAGCAGCAGTTACAGTCTCCCTCCTCTCACTAAGACTGCAGCTTCAGAATGAATCTAAAATGGATGCTGTGCAGGAGGTGGGAGGGTCTGGGAGGGAGGGTATGCTGCTGATTGGCTGGAATGTGTCTGCTGACTGTGAGGTACAGGGTCAAAGTTTGCTCAATGATGATGTATAGGGGGCGGACCGAACATCGCATGTGTTCGCCCGGCAGAGGCGAACGCGAACAAGCTATGTTCGCCGGGAACTGTTCGCCGTCGGATAGTTCGGGCCATCTCTAGTGCCAATGTTGGCACCACGGCCCTGTGTCTACATTTGGAGCGTCACCATAAAGTGGCCTGAGAGAAAAATGTCTCCGATGTGGTGGTCCAGCCTGCCGCAGCAACCGCTGCATCACCCAGTGGCACACAGCCGATTTCAGGCAGTCAAAGCTCCACCATCTTAGCCAAAGGGAGCTGTCTGTCCTTCTCATCATCTGCTGGTCCTGATGCTCCTGCTCCTCGCCCTCCTACTCCTCATCAGTCATTCCGTCAGAAATCGATTACCAAAGGGATTGCCAAGAGACAACAGTATGCGTGCACTCATCTATACGGCGCAGAAGCTGAACGTGCTCCTGTTCAAGTTGCTGGTGCTGCAGTCCCTGCCTTTCCAAGTGGTGGACTCTGCACCTTTCAGAGGACTGATGGCTTGTGCCAAGCCGAGGTGGAGAGTCCGAAGCCATCATTTATTTTCCAAAAAAGCAGTACCAGCCCTGCACACACATGTAGAACAGAAGGTGGGCCAGTCCTTGTGCCTGTTGGTGTCTGCCAAAGTGCACGGCAGCGCCGACATGTGAAGCTCTAACTACGGTCAGGGACAATACATGTCCTTTACGGCCCACTTGGTGAATGTGGTTCCTGCACAGCCACACCAGCAACTTGGCCAGGTGACGCCGCTCCCACCTCCACGTTCTCCACATGATCCATCACATGATCTTTTACCATGGTGATGGATCATGTGATGACCGGAGTGACGTCACCACAGGTCCTTTTCCTGTAATTAATGCTCACCACAGGTCCTGTTCAACAAAGGAGACAAACGAGAAGCCGGGCTTAGCGAGCAAGTGGATTAACCACCTCAGCCCCCCTAGCTTAAACACCCTTAATGACCAGGCCACTTTTTACACTTCTGCACTACACTACTTTCACCGTTTATTGCTCGGTCATGCAACTTACCACCCAAATGAATTTTACCTCCTTTTCTTCTCACTAATAGAGCTTTCATTTGGTGGTATTTCATTGCTGCTGACATTTTTACTTTTTTTGTTATTAATCGAAATTTAACGATTTTTTTGCAAAAAAATTTCATTTTTCACTTTCAGTTGTAAAATTTTGCAAAAAAAACGACATACATATATAAATTTTTCTCTAAATTTATTGTTCTACATGTCTTTCATAAAAAATAATGTTTGGTTAAAAAAAAAATGGTTTGGGTAAAAGTTATAGCGTTTACAAACTATGGTACAAAAATGTGAATTTCCGCTTTTTGAAGCAGCTCTGACTTTCTGAGCACCTGTCATGTTTCCTGAGGTTCTACAATGGCCAGACAGTACAAACACCCCATAAATGACCCCATTTCGGAAAGTAGACACACTAAGGTATTCGCTGATGGGCATAGTGAGTTCATAGAACTTTTTATTTTTTGTCACAAGTTAGCGGAAAATGATGATTTTTTTTTATTTATTTTTTTCTTACAAAGTCTCATATTCCACTAACTTGTGACAAAAAATAAAAACTTCCATGAACTCACTATGCCCATCACGAAATACCTGGGGGTATCTTCTTTCCAAAATGGGGTCACTTGTGGGGTAGTTATACTGCCCTGGCATTTTAGGGGCCCGAATGCGTGAGAAGTAGTTTAAAATCTAAATCTGTAAAAAATGGCTGGTGAAATCCGAAAGGTGCTCTTTGGAATGTGGGCCCCTTTGCCCACCTAGGCTGCAAAAAAGTGTCACACATGTGGTATCGCCGTACTCAGGAGAAGTTGGGCAATGTGTTTTGGGGTGTCATTTTACATATACTCATGCTGGGTGAGAGAAATATCTCGGCAAAAGACAACTTTTCCCATTTTTTATGCAAAGTTGGCATTTGACCAAGATATTTATCTCACCCAGCATGGGTATATGTAAAATGACACCCCAAAACACATTGCCCAACTTCTCCTGAGTACCGCGATATCAGATGTGTGATACTTTTTTGCAGCCTAGATGCGCAAAGGGGCCCACATTCCTTTTATGAGGGCATTTTTAGACATTTGGATCCCAGACTTCTTCTAACGCTTTAGGGCCCCTAAAATGCCAGGGCAGTATAAATACCCCACATGTGACCCCATTTTGGAAAGAAGACACCCCAAGGTATTCAATGAGGGGCATGGCGAGTTCATAGAATTATTTTTTTTTTGGCACAAGTTAGCGGAAATTGTTTTTTGTTTTTTTTTCTCACAAAGTCTCCCTTTCCGCTAACTTGGGACAAAAATTTCAATCTTTCATGGACTCAATATGCCCCTCACGGAATACCTTGGGGTGTCTTCTTTCCGAAATGGGGTCACATGTGGGGTATTTATACTGCCCTGGCATTTTAGGGGCCCTAAAGCGTGAGAAGAAGTCTGGAATATAAATGTCTAAAAAAATTTACGCATTTGGATTCCGTGAGGGGTATGGTGAGTTCATGTGAGATTTTATTTTTTGACACAAGTTAGTGGAATATGAGACTTTGTAAGAAAAATAAATAAATCCGCTAACTTGGGCCCAAAAAATTTCTGCATGGAGCCTTACAGGAGGGTGATCAATGACAGGGGAGTGATCAATGACAGGGGGGTGATCAGGGAGTCTATATGGGGTGATCACCCCCCTGTCATTGATCACCCCCCTATAAGGCTCCATTCAGATGTCCGTATGTGTTTTGCGGATCCGATCCATGTATCCGTAGATCCGTAAAAAACATGCGGACGTTTGAATGGCGCCTTACAGGGGGGTGATCAATGACAGGGGGGTGATCAATGACAGGGGGGTGATCAGGGAGTCTATATGGGGTGATCACCCCCCTGTCATTGATCACCCCGCTATAAGGCTCCATTCAGATGTCCGTATGTGTTTTGCGGATCCGATCCATGTATCCGTGGATCCGTAAAAAACATACGGACGTTTGAATGGAGCCTTACAGGGGGGTGATCAATGACAGGGGGGTGATCAGGGAGTCTATATGGGGTGATCAGGGGTTAATAAGGGGTTAATAAGTGACAGGGGGGGGGTGTAGTGTAGTGGTGTTTGGTGCTACTTATTACTGAGCTGCCTGTGTCCTCTGGTGGTCGATCCAAACAAAAGGGACCACCAGAGGACCAGGTAGCAGGTATATTAGATGCTGTTATCAAAACAGCGTTTAATATACCTGTTAGGGGTTAAAAAAAATCGCATATCCAGCCTGCCAGCGAACGATCGCCGCTGGCAGGCTGGAGATCCACTCGCTTACCTTCCGATCCTGTCAACGCGCGCGCCTGTGTGCGCGCGTTCACAGGAAATCTCGCGTCTCGCGAGATGACGCATATATGCGTGACTGTGCGCAGGGCTGCCGCCTCCGCGGGTGTTCCCGTAACACACCCGCACCTTTTCCCCGCAACACCCGTCTGAAAGATGCCTTATTTGTTCAGTTTTGGCCCCGTGACTGCCCACATAAGTGAAGTGTGCAGTGATTCTAAGAGCGACGCCTGTCATCTGCATGTCATTGTGACTCACAGTATAATTTCACTACCACAGCAGACTCCCTATGTGTGTTACTGCAAGGCACAGTGTTCTACACCACAATAAAGGCTCTCTGCAGCCAGGAAATAGCAGTTTTTTTAACGCGATTCGCTGCAAATAAATTTGTATCTAAGCAAATTTTTTCCAACAAATTTGGCAAATCGTCCGAATCGAATTTTTTTAAAATTCACTCATCTCTAATTATGAGTATTTATGAGGTCAGAAGAGCAATACATGAGCTGCTAGATGATAGGATTCAAAGAAAACAGATTGTAACAGCTTGCAAACAGATTGCTTTTTAACCCTTGGATCTCAGATATGGCTAAACATTTTTAATGACCAAATGAATAAATGATTTTTAATCCCAAAATAAATAAGTTGCAATCATACAAAAAATACCCCGAAGGTGTCCAAAGCTTTAAAATGAGCAGATTTTTTTTAAAAGTAAAACTACTGTACCTCTTTATACATCTATTTATGAATAGGAATAAGCAGTAAAATAAATAATGTGGTATTTTATCCAATTTATTGAGATTTATTGTTTATTATTAGATCTTGTAGTGCAAATGTAAGACAATGAAATCATATTAGGTACATTCTTTAACGGTTTTGCAATGGTTATATGATTGACACATTCCATTACATTTCAAAATGTTTTTAATATCTTTATCCCTGAGAAAGATCTCTATATAAGATTTGCATCAGTGTTATTGATATGCTGCCAGTGCTTGGTCAAGTAACAGCTAATAATAGTAATATGACTAGGAAACATTCCCATAAACTGCATATAATTGAAAAGTGGGTACATTAATTAGTTTATAGATCACAGTGTCATATATTGTAACCACTGTAATAATAATATTTTCATTGTATTTACTATTTACTTAGGAAAGCCTTTTGTTATTACAAAAAATGTTCTTTGCCTTAAAAATGTTGTTTTAAAAATAATGGCGATCTGGGTAAAAGTCAATGCATAATCAGTTTTAGATATGACTGAAAACAATGTACTATTAATTTATAAATGACAGGCACAAAGATGAAAAAAGAAATATTTAAAAACATAGAACTAATGAGTCTGTATAAACACAATGAAGAACAATTCCCACCCCAATACTGGGCGACTTTCCAAGTTTTGTTATAAAACTGAAGACCTACATCAATTAGCAGAACAAAAAAGAACAGATGTTCAAGTCCACCGTGAAACTGACAGCAATGTCTCTACATTGCAAGAGATGTGTTACACATTGCAGGGAAAAAAATGAAGCCCTTGTTGTGAATTCCAATCTCAGCATTTGGCAAATGGTTTGCATATGTCATTAACTTTGAATTTGTTAGGGAAGAGTGAGATGTTACAATAAAAACAATGTGTAAACATGGATGGCCCCGACAACCGCCTCAGGTACATAGTGTTTATATATATATATATATATATATATATATATATATAGTATTAGTCAATTCATATACTCTTTGCTGATTTATTAACAGTTGAGTTTAAAGTTACACATTATTTTGTCAGGTATAAAAATAATCAAATAAAATGTTGCATTTTATTCTCTAAGTATATGAAATATTTCACAGTGTCACAGATGGAGAATATACAACCTTCCTTTCTGATATAAAGATAATGTTCAGATATAAATCCATAGCTTAATGAGGGCACACAGACTCTGGCAAATTAGTGCCAAACCTGTCCACAGGTTAGGTGTCGTACTGCAGCTCAGTCCTATTGCCTTCAATGAAGCTGAAAAGTAATAGTAGACACAACCCATGAACTTGTGTGGTCCTGTGCAACCCCTTTAACTCTTGGTGACAATATGATTCTTTAAAATATATACAGGACTTGCTTGAAAATAAATATATGTGCTCAGGGGTGTAGGTGAAGAGGGTGCGTTTAGATATGACTTTAGACATCAGAAAGTCCCTTTGCCCCATATAAGGACAGATTTTTCACATTGGCTAAGGAGCTTCAAGTGCCCCAGAATACACACATATACACATTAAACTTTTTAACAGACATACTATATGCACACAAAAACACAAATGTAAACAAAAATCGGCATATATAGATGTAAATATATTAACATAAATGAACATACCCATATGTATATACACACTTACACGTATATACAACACTTACAGTCATAATAAAAAGAAAGCACACCCTCTTTGAATTCTATAGTTTTACATATAAGGAAATAAAAAAATAAAAATAAAAACATCTGGTTCTTAGAAGGTCTTAAAATTAGGTAAATATAACCTCAGATGAACAATAACACATGCAAATTCCACCATTTTATTATTATTTTAACAAAAATGAAGCAAAAATGGAAAAGCCATGTGTGAAAAACAACCTATGAATCAATAGTTTGTAGAACTTTAGCACCAATAACTTGAAGTCAACAAATGGTTTATTCCTTTTTTGTTGCTTATACTGTTCTGGAGGAATCTTGACCCACTCTTCTGTACAATGTAGCTTCAGTTCAATGAGGTTTGTGAGCATTCGTTAATGCACAGCTCTCTTAACCCCTTAGTTACCAGCCAGTTTTGGGCCTTACTGACCAAGCGTTTTTCTTCCTTTTTTCATCGCCGCGTTCCAAGAGCTATAACTTTTTTATTTTTCCATCTATATAGGCCGTTTTTAATGGCACCATTTTGGGGTACACATAACTTTATGATTAACTTTTATTAACACTTTCTGGGAGTGAGATGGGAAAAAAAGCAATACTGCCACTGCGTTTTTACGTTTATAAATTTTACGGCGTTCATTTTTCGGTATAAATAACATAATATCTTTATTCTCTGGGTCAGTACGATTACAGTGATGCCAAATAAATATAGTTTATTTTTTTCCATTTTACTACTTTTTTGCAATAAAACCCCTTTTTATAAAGAAAAAATGTTTTTGCATTGCCGCTTCCCAAGACCCATAAATTTTAGATTTTTCTTTATATGGAGTTGTGTGAGCGCTTGGTTTTTGCAGGACGACGTATTTTTCATTGGTATCATTTTAGAGTAAATGGTGCTTTTTGATTGCTTGTTATTACGTTTTTTCGATGGCAACTAAGAATAAATTTGCAATTCTGTCTTTTTTTTTTTTTTTTTTTACGGCATTCACCATAGGGGATAATTTTCATGATATTTATGTAGTCCGGGTCATTACCGATGCGGCAATACCAAACATATAAGGGAAGGGATAGGGATTTTTTATTTTTTGCAATTTTTTTTCATTGAAAAGCGTATTTTCAGTGGAAAAAAAAGCATAATTTTTTAAAATGTGATTTTTTTTTATTGAGTAAATTCGTTTTTTTTTACCACTTAATAGTCCCATAAGGGGACTATAACAGGCAACTTTTTAAATTTTAATGGCAAAGCTATTCTGACATTGACCAGCAGGCTGCACCAGAGAGGTGCAGCAAGCTGTAAATTACTGAAGGCTGGTCTGGGGTTTACATCAGACCCCAGGCAGCCTTCACACACATCGGCACCCCACGTTCAAATTTGCAGGGTGACGATGGGAGACAAAGGGAGCACGCTCCCTCTGTCAGCACTTTACATGCAGAGTGCGCCATCGCCTGCAGCATGTAAAGTGTTAAACAGCCCAGGTCGCCATTCCTGCCGGTCCGGGCTGTTAGAGCAGGGCCGCAGCTCTCATGTGAGAACCAGGTCCCCGCTCCCCTCTGCATGGGGGACCCGTGCAGCTCTAAGACTGGGCCGCCGTAAAAAAGCAGTGGCCCAGCCTAAGGCCCCTTAGTGACTGCTGTAAAAACACATATTAGTGGTCACTAAGGGGTTAAAGTACTGCCACAACATTTCAATTGGGTTGAGGTCTGTACTTTGACAGATTCATTGCAACACTTTGATTCCTTTCTTTTTCAGCTATCCTGTTGAAGATTTGCTGATGTACTTTGTAACATTGTCTTTTTGCATGACCAAATTGCTTGACTCAGTTTCAACTAAGCTTAAGCTTTTGCTGTTAGATTGGATATATAGTCTTACATGTGACTCTAGAATTACTACTGAAAATCGTGCCCGTTTTTGGAGCTTTTTGGAGCCAAAAAACTGGCATGCATGCTTTGCATCACATTTACCAATTGTTTTACACACTTTTCTAAGTTCTTTATGCCTCATATGGCAAAGGGGTGTAGCTTTGTGAGAAAGTCGCATTGCCTGAATGCGTCTCCGTGCCCCAAAACTGGGCATATTTTTCAAGCAAAACTATAGCAAGTTATTGGCAGCATAAAAGTAGACTAGACAGTTTTTTTGGCACACAGACAAAATTCAGGTGCACAAACAACTTTTGGTGCATGGGTAGAATTCTAACATAAATCTGTTGCAGGATTTAAGACACTTATTTTTACATGTCCATGCACCAGAATATTATATTTATCTAATATTAAAATTGTGATTCCTATTCTTAGACACTGCAAAGTGTGACACTATTAGTAAATATGCCCCATTATTCCAGAAGTCTTGTAATTTGTTCAGATGCAACTTTGCAAACATAAGCTGTGCTGCTAGGTTCTTTTTAGAAAGACACTTTCTTCTGGCATCCCTTCCAAGCAAGCCATACTTGTACAGTCTTTTCCTAACTGTACTGTCATTAACAGCCTTGTAGAAGGCTTGCACAGTAAAATATACATTTTTGCAGATGACACTAAACTGTGTAAAGTAATTAACACTGAAGAGGACTGTATACTACTACAGAGGGATCTGGATAGATTGGAGGCTTGGGCAGATAAGTGGCAGATGTGGTTTAACATTGACAAATGTAAAGTTACGCACATTGGAAGGAATAATGCAAATCACCCGTACATACTAAATGGTAAAACACTGGGTAACCCTGACATGGAAAATGACCTAGGAATTTTAATAAACAGCAAACTAAGCAGTAAAAACCAGTGTCAGGCAGCTGCTGCCAAGGCCAATAAGATGATGGGTTGCATCAAAAGGGGCATAGATGCCTGAGATGAGAACATAGTCCTACCACTTTACAAATCGCTAGTCAGACCACACATGGAGTACTGTGTACAGTTCTGGGCTCCAGTGAACAAGGCAGACATAGCAGAGCTGGAGAGGGTTCAGAGGAGGGCAACTAAAGCAATAACTGGAATGGATGGACTACAGTACCCTGAAAGATTATCAACATTAGGGTTATTCACTTGATATATTTATACATAGATCTAATTACTATGTATAAACATATCAGGGGGCAGTACAGAGATCTCTCCATCATCTATTTATCCCCAGGACTGTGACTGTGACGAGGGGACATCCTCTGCGTCTGGAGGAAAGAAGGTTTGTACGCAAACATAGAAGAGGATTCTTTACGGTAAGAGCAGTGAGACTATGGAACTCTCTGCCTGAGGAGGTGGTGATGGTGAGTACAATAAAGGAATTCAAGAGGGGCCTGGATGTATTTCTGGAGTGTAATAATATTACAGGCTATAGCTACTAGAGAGGGGTCGTTGATCCAGGGAGTTATTCTGATTGCCTGATTGGAGTCGGGAAGGAATTTTTTCCCCCTTAAGTGGGGAAAATTGGCTTCTACCTCACAGTTTTTTTTTTTTTGCCTTCCTCTCGATCAACTTGCAGGATAACAGGCCAAACTGGATGGACAAATGTCTTTTTTTGGCCTTATATACTATGTTACTATGTTACTGTGTTACTAACTTGAACATGACTAGCCTTAGGGTAGTGTGACCTGTTCAACCTCTCAGGGCACATTATCCTGCTCTAATGAAGGGGGTACTAGGCCAGCTTTTCCAAATTCAGCCAGCTAAACTTTCCCCAAGCTTGTTCCAATCCTCCTCCTACTCAAACAGTATTGTGGAACTGTCAGCAGCTTCTGTCTGACCACTGTTGCAGCTTCTTGTGCTTCCATTCTCGACTCTGAAGGAACATGGTAACTACTTCCTCTCACAGTGCTTCTGACTGCTCCATAAATTCACTAGAATAAAACACTATTGGAGAAGGAGGGTCAGAATTGTGGACACTCAGATTTATTTTCTTTTTATAACAGTCGGACAGCATGAGTAAATGTGTTACTCGTCTGCAAGATAACCCAACTAAGCACTATCAGAAGGCAGGAGCAGTTATCAGCTTTCTTTGACCTATGCCTGCAGAAATTATCAGGGGTTCCAGAAACATCCTAGTGCGGCTGGCAATATGGGGCCATGCATTATCATGCTGCAACATGAGGTGATGGTCGTGGATGAATGGCACAACAATGGGCCTCAGGATCTCGTCACAGTACCTCTGTGCATTCAAAATGTCATCAATAAAATGCACCTGTATTCGTTGTCCATAACATACGCCTGCCCATACCATAATCCCACCGTCACCATGGACCCCCACACAGATCAGGGCATTGTACATAAAAAAAAAAGGCGTCCTAAAAAGTGAGCTGTCTAGTCTAATGTGAATGGAATAAAAGTACATATATTTATATATCATATCTAATTACCTCATATCGACTGTATCTACATATCTATTTATCTCTATCTGTCTATCTCACTGGTATGAAAGATTTGCAGATGATTTTCATGTTGCTGACTGTAGCTATTAAATAAATAGGACATGTCCATTGCCTTTATTTGGGCAATGAGCACTCATGGAACACTTAAAGGGAACCTGTCATGAACTTTATGCTCCCCTCACTCAGGGCAGCATAAAATAGTGGCAGAAATGCTGATTTCAGCGGGGTGTCTCTCATGAGCTAAAAGTAAGTGGTTGCCAAGAACTGGCATCATAATCACTGCAGCACAGGCCTTAGGCTAGTTTCACACTAGCGGCAGGGGAGTCCAGCAGGCTGTTCCGGCGGGTGAACAGCATGTCGGATCCGTCCTGACGCTAGTTCACGTGTGCCCCCGGACTGCCGCTCCGTCCACATTGACTATAATGGGGGCGGGGGGTGGAGTTCCGGTGGCAGCATGGCAGCGCACGCCGAGAGGCGGCCGGACTAAGAGTACTGCACGCTGACGTGCTGCCGCCGGAACTCAGCCCCCATTATAGTCAATGGGGACGGAGAGGCAATATGGGGGCACACGTGAACTAGCGGCAGGACGGATCCGACAGGCTTTTCATGCACCAGAACAGCCTGCCAGAGTCCCCTGCCGCTAGTGTGAAAGTACCCATAAAAAGAATCAAAGCTACCTAAGAAGAGACAGAGTTAGGCCTCTTGACCGTGGGCCAGCTGCATGCAGATCGCGACCCCATTCGCTCCGCAAAAAAGATAGGACAAGTTCTATCTTTTTACAGAACGGAAGCACGGAATAGAACTCCACGAAAGCACTCCGTAGTGCTTTCGTTCCGTGGTTCCGTTCCGTTCAAGCGCCCCATCTCTGGATTTGCAGACCCATTCAAGTGAATGGGTACACATCTGTAATGCAGAATGCACATGGTCTGTGTCCCGTGTATTGCAGACCCGCCGTGTGCGGGCCGCAATACGGCCACGGGGGACACATGGTTGTGTGCAAGAGGCCTAATTCATAATCTGATCTCCCCACCAAACTGCTGAAGATTGCTAGTCTTCTCCTTACTTTTCGCCCTAGAAGAGAACTGTCAATCATCAGAAGATGGGCGGGGAGAGCAGGAGCTTATGAATGACTCTGATGTGATGATGCTGGTTCTTGGCAACCACTTACTTTTGCCAAGAGAGGCACACCACTGAAATCAGTGTGTCTGTCACTACTTTAAGCTGTCCTTGTTGAGTTCAGCATAAAACTAATGCCAGGTTCCCTTTAAAAATTGATGCAAAAGAAATACTTTATTAATCACAGCATATGACAAGTAGACGTGATACAAGAGATATTCCATCCATCCAATGAAACTCAATATCTATAGCAATTGAATGTTGTCTAATATTCTAGAATAAATATAGATGAGTTACATTTGATGGGTGGAATATCTATTGTTTCGCTTGTGCGTGTCATATGCTGTGATTAATAAAATTATTTATTTTGCATCAATTTTTGAATGTACATGAATGCTCTTTGCATGTATACCTGTTCTGCCTCCAGCAGAGAGAGATTAATTTCAGTTCACGTCTATTTTATTTGTAATTCATTCTGCTGCAATTTCTGTATTCCTGTAGTTATTAGTTAGGTAACAGCACCATCTAGTGGTGGTGAAAATGTATTGCACCTTTTCTTGTTTATAAAGATTACTGCTTTGTGGGAGGTGCTAGGAATTGTGGGTAGTGCATGGCATTCTGGGAAGGAGAGCCCAGTCTTCAGTCTACATACAGACTACAGGACATCAGCAGAGCTGTTCCATGCAGTTCTCCTTCTTAAACTCCAGCTGTTATTCATTAGAGCATGGCTCTTTAGGCAGGGTTGCACTTGATGCGATATTCTACCCTGAAGCCTTAGGCTGGGTTCACACTTGAGCGTTTTACAGCGCGTTCAAACGCGCTGTAAAACGCTCAACACATGAAAACCAATGCTTCCCTATGGCCCTGGTTCTCACTTGAGCGTTTTACAGCGCTGAAAAACGCGCTGTAAAACACCCTACGCTCAAACAAGTACTTGAGCTTCTTTGGGGCGTTTTGACGCGCGTTTGTGGCCATAGGACATTGCAGTCAATCACACAAACGCGCGTCAAACGCGCGTTTACTATTGCAAAAAACGCTCGTCAAAAACGCGCGTCAAAAACGCGCGTTAAACGCGCATATCAAAGACGCTCAGGTCTGAACCCAGCCTTAGAGTGTGTATGTGATGAATGGATGGAGCCAAAATATACTGGCTATAGCTGTGTGGATTGAGCCAAAATATACTGGCTACGAGTGACTGTGTATAGTCAAAAAATACTGGCTGCAGGTGAACGGCTGTGACTTATATACTGGCCGCAGGCTATACAATTTGGCTGGTCTGAACACTGCACTACATTAGAGTGTATATATGCCCACAGAGACTTCACTCATGTAGTGACAGTGCGACCAACTGTATCTAGCATCACGCGACCTATGTACCAAGTGGTACAACCACACCTGCATATACATCTAATAGGGTCACTTGCTACAAACACACTAGTGTCCATCTACACTGATTACCGTGCCCTTATTTCTGACTTGCAACTTATTAGCAACTACCAGCTATCAAGCCAGACTTCTAGCCCAGTCCCTCAACTGTACAGAGGATTTATTTATTACCCTTCTCTGTGCATTTTTGAGACTGGTTGCCTGATGGTCACAGACTGTGACATATAGGCTCTTTGCCCCCTTTTTAAACGGACTTTAAATAAAGGTTTTGTTTTTTATTTTTAAACGTTCATCAGGCTGTGAATTTATTAGTATTCAGGAACGTCTACCTACTTATTTGTCACAAGTGTGAAATAGTCCACCATCTTTGTGCAAGTATATCTGGTGAGTGACATCTACCTTTGTTTCAGGGACAGCATGTTATGCAGAGCTGTTTCGCTAGGTATAAGTGTCACTCAGCAAGTTATTTCTGTTAGCTAGCCATGCAATCTATGCATTGGCAGCCATTTCGGACAAATGCTCTCTCTGTCAATGTATTACTTGTACATGCTATTCTATATGTTTTACTTACACAAGCCATTTGTATTCTTGTAGTTTTACCAATTCACAATCCTGTTGACTAATAAACAAGTTACACTACAGAAAACAGTCCTCTTATTTGGAAGACAGGAATAGTTTATACCTGAATGTGAGATTGCACACTGTGTGAACGTGTATGAAGACAGAACAGTAAAACAGATGCTAGTCACCAGCGATAGTGGATCTGACTACACGGAGCCACCATCTCACACACGGGCCTGCTTATAAGATTGCAGCTGCTGCCATACAGTCACAAGAAGTGAGAATGCAGCCCCCAGCAAGTGCAGCATGACCCAGATCACACCGAAGTCTGTTCCTACGTAGACTGAGTCTGCGCAGAGACAATAAGCAGCCAGCAAACAGGCACACAATGTCCACTAGCCGGGCATCATCATACAGGATCAGGTCACGATCAAGCTGCTCTAACAAGTCCTCAATAATAGAAAAGGCTGCTATCACCCGTGCAGAAACTTTGCCGCATTAACTACGCTGAACAAAAATATAAACGCAACACTTTCGGTTTTGCTCCCATTTTGCATGAGCTGAACTCAAAGATCTGAAACATTTTCTACATACACAAAAGACCCATTACTCTCAAATATTGTTCACAAATCTATCTAAATCTGTGTTAGTGAGCATGTCTCCCTTGCCGAGATAATCCATCCCACCTCACAGGTGTGGCATATCAAGGTGCTGATTAGACAGCATGAATATTGCACAGGTGTGCCTTAGACTGTCCACAATAAAAGGCCACTCTGAAATGTGCAGTTTGATCACACAGCACAAAGCTTGAGTGAGCGTGCAATCGGCATGCTGACTGCAGGAATGTCTACCAGAGCTGTTGCCCGTGCAATGAATGTTCATTTCTCTACCATAAGCCGTCTCCAAAGGCGTTTCAGAGAATTTGGCAGTACATCCAACCGGCATCACAAGCGCAGACCACGTGTAACCACACCTCCACATCCAGCATGTTCACCTCCATGATCGTCTGAGACCAGCCACCCAGACAGCTGCATCAACAATCGGTTTGCATAACCAAAGAATTTGCACAAACTGTCAGAAACCGTCTCAGGGAAGCTCATCTGCATGCTCGTCGTCGACATCGGGGTCTGAACCTGACTGCAGTTCATTGTAGTAACCGACTTCAGTGGACAAATGCTCACATGTTCTGTTCATGGATGAATCCCAGTTTTTACTGTTCAGGGCAGATGGCAGACAGGGTGTGTGGCATCGTGTGGGTGAGCGGTTTGCTGACGTCAATGTTGTGGATCGAGTGGTCCATGGTGACGGTGGGATTATGGTATGGGCAGGCGTATGTTATGGACAACGAACACCGGTGCATTTTATTGATGGCATTTTGAATGCACAGAGGTACCGTGATGAGATCCTGAGGTCCATTGTTGTGCCATTCATCCACGACCATCACCTCATGTTGCAGCATGATAATGCATGGCCCCATATTGCAAGGATCTGTACACAATTTCTGGAAGCTGAAAAGATCCCAGTTCTTGCATGGCCAACATACTCACCGGACATGTCACCCATTGAGCATGTTTGGGATGCTCTGGGTTGGCGTATATGACAGCGTGTTCCAGTTCCTGCCAATATTCTACAACTTCGCAAAGCTATTGAAGAGGAGTGGACCAACATTCCACAGGCCACAATCAACAACCTGATCAACTCTATGCGACGGAGATGTGTTGCACTGCGTGAGGCAAATGTTGGCCACACCAGATACTGACTGGTTTTCAGACCCCACTCAGTAAGGCACATTTGAGAGTGGTCTTTTATTGTGGGCAGTCTAAGGCACACCTGTGCAATATTCATGCTGTCTAATCAGCACCTTGATATGGCACACCAGTGAGGTGGGATAAATTATCTCGGAAATGGAGAAGTGCTCACTAACACAGATTTAGACAGATTTGTGAACAATATTTGAGAGTAATGGGTCTTTGTGTATGTAGAAAATGTTTCAGATCTTTGAGTTCAGCTCATGCAAAATGGGAGCAAAACCAAAAGCGTTGCGTTTATATTTTTGTTCAGTGTATATACACAACCAAATTGAGCAGTGGTCAATGCTGAAATAACAATGGGTAACCAAATTGATCATAAGCTATCTCCTATTTGAATAGGATACCTTAATATAACTTTTATTAATTATTCACTAAAATTTCCCCCAAAAATTGCAATACAAACTGCATAATCGCCTTGCCAATGGTAACCTTGAGCTAAGGGTATGAGGGTGGCCAATACTGGGTTTCTTACAACTTCCTGACCCTACAATATAATGGATCCCTACAGTTACAGAGCAATACACACCCAAAATCAACCCACTAAGCCTCGTTACCTAAAAAGTCTCTCCTTGTCCCTGTGCCGCAATGGGGACTGCCCAGCTTCGTCAAACTACGATGAGAGACCATTTTGTGGTTAGGTTAAAAAGTCCCAATAATGTCCCAACCTGTTTCGTTAGTGACAATGCAACTCATCAGGGTCTCAATTTGTAAGATACAAACAACAGTGATCCCGGCGGTGCAGCCCTCAAGTAGTTTGTTCCTGGCTGGCCTGTCGCCTCACATCCTGAAACAACCTCCCATTACAGGGTCAAATGTAATCAAACATACAAAACATAAGGCAAAAGTGTAACAGGATCAGAGTACTGATCAAATCAATGTCCTGCACAATATGATAATGACTGTTGCGGATGTACATGGCTACATTTATACAGTCACAGGAAATAATGCACTATAATAATAGATGCAAGCATAACATAAGGACTAAGCCCTCATTCTATTGATAAATTCTGAGACACTTGGTCAATACATTTTGATCAAAACACATCTAAGCCCACCTACCAAGCGACAAGGTGGTCTCAGTTCAGGCGGGTCCTACGGTAAACCTGCCTATGCCGTTATGCATTTATGTTCAGGAGCGCAGACCCCGCACATATAGTGTGTTGCTCCTAGTTACCTCCATGTGCAGCAGCAACCGGTGGGAGGAGGAGCACACACAACTATATGTACCACCTTAATCAAGGTCGCCTATTAGATAGGTGGGGCCAAAAGTGCACATGAATACTACGACCAAGATAGGAGCGTATTCACAAATGAAGGTGCCACTCCTTCAAGAAAAGTTAAACAAATCACAAAAAAAATATATAAAACATCCTGCACGATATGATAATGAATGCTGCGGATTTACATGGCTACATTTATACAGTCACAGGAAATAATGTACTATAATCAGGGCTTTTTTTCAGGGCTGCGATGTATCATCGGGGAGGGACTGGGAGGAGGAGCTGGGGGCCGTTGCGTTCTCTGTGCTCCGGCCCCGCCGCTCCAGTACAGTTATAAAATGTGTCATTCAATTAATAATGATTCATGCTGCCCCCTCTGTAGTATAACATTCAATATATCCTACTCACAGGGCTACTGTTATATCGTAATGCAGGCCGGCCGGGCAGACGAGCGGCAGCGTGACTGACTGACGTCACGTGCCTGCGCCGCCTGCCGCTCGTCTGCCCGGCCAGCCTGCATTACGATATAACAGTAGCCCTGTGAGTAGGATATATTGAATGTTATACTACAGAGGGGGCAGCATGAATCATTATTAATTGAATGACACATTTTATAACTGTACTGGAGCGGCAATGGGGGGTCTGTGGATGACACTGTTAAGGGGTGGGGGGAGGTCTGTGGATGGCACTGTTATGGGGTGGGGGATCTGTGGATGGCACTGTTAAGGCGGGGGGGGCTGTGGATGGCACTGTTATGGGGTGGGGGTGTCTGTGGATGGCACTGTTATGGGGTGAGGGGGTCTGTGGATGGCACTGTTATGGGGTGGGGGGGGAGTCTGTGGATGGCACTGTTATGGGGTGGGGGGGTCTGTGGATGGCACTGTTAAGGGGGGGTCTGTGGATGGCACTGTTATGGGGTGGAGGGGTCTGTGGATGGCACTGTTATAGGATGGGGGGGTCTGTGGATGGCACTGTTATAGGATGGGGGATCTGTGGATGCCATCCACAGATCCCCCATAACAGTGCCATGCACAGATCCTCCACCCCATAACAGTGCCATCCCCATCTGGGGGGTTTCTTTGCTGGGCTGGACTTTTATAGCCCCCCAAATTTTACTTGCATCCCTGTTCTCTAAAGGGGCGCTTTTAGGGGGCGGTCCTAGGGGTGGGTAGGGGCGTGGCCAGGGGAGGGGGGTATCCCTAATCTCCATATGGCCTTCTGTGATTTATTCACAAAAAATACATAATTAAGAAATTCACAAAGTTATTAAAGATATAATTGTAAAAATATGTTAATAAAAAAATATATATAGATAAAAAAAATAAAAAAAATAAACTTTATAAAATAATGAAAATCCTCTATCCTCAACAAAAATCTTATATAGTTTCCTTTAAAAACATACACTCACCTAAAGAATTATTAGGAACACCATACTAGTATGGTGTTGGACCCCCTTTTGCCTTCAGAACTGCCTTAATTCTACGTGGCATTTATTCAACAAGGTGCTGATAGCATTCTTTAGAAATGTTGGCCCATATTGATAGGATAGCATCTTGCAGTTGATGGAGATTTGAGGGATGCACATCCAGGGCACGAAGCTCCCGTTCCACCACATCCCAAAGATGCTCTATTGGGTTGAGATCTGGTGACTGTGGGGGCCATTTTAGTACAGTGAACTCATTTTCATGTTCAAGAAACCAATTTTAAATGATTCAAGCTTTGTGACATGGTGCATTATCCTGCTGGAAGTAGCCATCAGAGGATGCATACATGGTGGTCATGAAGGGATGGACATGGTCAGAAACAATGCTCAGATAGCCCGTGGCATTTAAACGATGGCCAATTGGCACTAAGAAGCCTAAAGTGTGCCCAGAAAACATCCCCCACACCATTACACCACCACCACCAGCCTGCACAGTGGTAACAAGGCATGATGGATACATGTTCTCTTTCTGTTTACGACAAATTCGGACTCTACCATTTGAATGTCTCAACAGAAATCGAGACTCATCAGACCAGGCAACATTTTTCCAGTCTTCAACAGTCCAATTTTGGTGAGCTCGTGCAAATTGTAGCCTCTTTTTCCTATTTGTAGTGGAGATGAGTGGTACCCGATGGGGTCTTCTGCTGTTGTAGCCCACCTTTCTTTCCCATTCTGACATTTAGTTTGGAGTTCAGGAGATTGTCTTGACCAGGACTACACCCCTAAATGCATTGAAGCAACTGCCATGTGATTAGTTGACTAGATAATCGCATTAATGAGAAATAGAACAGGTGTTCCTAATAATTCTTTAGGTGAGTGTATATATCTCTTTCCTTTTATTTTTTGGATTACTCATTACACACCCAAGGATATTGGAGGTGAGTACATTTGGGTTTAATCCACAAGAAAAATATTTAGTTTTTACTCGAAGTGGATGGATCCTTTGCAAGAAGTCAATCTCACAGGCTGTCATGGAAGGCAGCCACGATGCCTAAGGAAGGCATTGGGTTGCCTTCCGTGTCATCGGGTCCCCATCACAGCAGCGCGGCGACCCAATGGCCACCCCGCACCCAGCAGGATACCGCACGTGCCGCGGTCAGCACTGAGGATTAATGCGCCGACATTAGTGTTTTTACCGATGCCGGCGGATACAGCAGGGGACCGTCTATCAGTGATTGCCGGACCCCTGCCGCTGATCAGGTGAACGCAGCTCCTGTACCCGCCCGATTAGCCCACCATACATTTACGGCGCTGGTCCTTAAGTCACGTCCACCAGCGCCATACATGTACGGGTCCTTAAGGGGTTAAAGGGGTTGTTTAAAAACAAATCCAATCTGTATGCTCTGTTACAGAATATGGACATCATGGTGGTGATGGGGGGCAGTGTGACAAGGCATTCCCTGCTCAAGAACTCCCTCTACCAGCCAGAGTGGCTGCTCTGTACGGATACATGTTGCATGTCTGCTGCAGATTAGATTTTTTTGCACTTGAAAATCTGTGGTGGATCTGGTGACACTCCACACAATCCGTACCAAATTGTGCAGATATTTCAGTGGTTTTCAGTGCAGAACCACAGTAGATATGGTACAGATTTTACCCTCTGCATTTCAAATCACAACATAAATTGACGTGATGTAAATTTTAAATCCGCATCACATGTCAAGTTATGTGCAGACATTACTGCAGAAAATTCAGTAGCATATGTATGAGATTTCTTTGAATATCATCCACTTCAGAGTTACTGTAAATGCTGCAGATTTTCTGCACACAATTCTGCTTCCATTACATTACTTGTGAACTTGTTTTCATTGAGATTATACGTATGTGAATGAATTTATGCCAATGGATGACTCCGACAGATGCCATACAGCGGCACCCGTCACCATACAGTTCCATTGTAAAAAAAATAATTATGCATTAATGTATACTTTTTTTTGCTGGACTCTGGAGGATAGAAAAGCGTAGTGTATGTGTTAAACATAAAACATGATGTAAGCCCAACCTAAGAGAGACTCCCACCATCCATGTATAATAATAAAAGCTTGCATTCACATGACCTTGGACACCTTGTTACAGTCACACTACAGTGAAAAAAAAGGCCATAAAAAATGGATGCACTGTCTGTTTTTCATGGTCATTTTTCTACAATTTTTTGCATCTAATTACTGGCCGTCTGTCCGTTTTTTAATGGCCATTTTGCATCTGACCTTTAAAAATTGATAAATTCCAATGGCTTTTTAAAATAAAATCCCACCCTCTGCAGTATACATAATGTCCCCCACAGTGGCCCGCAGCAGTAATAATGGCCCCATAGTGGCCCTATCAGTAATAATATCCCCATACAGGGAGTGCAGAATTATTAGGCAAGTTGTATTTTTGAGGATTAATTTTATTATTGAACAACAACCATGTTCTCAATGAACCCAAAAAACTCATTAATATCAAAGCTGAATATTTTTGGAAGTAGTTTTTAGTTTGTTTTTAGTTTTAGCTATTTTAGGGGGATATCTGTGTGTGCAGGTGACTATTACTGTGCATAATTATTAGGCAACTTAACAAAAAACAAATATATACCCATTTAAATTATTTATTTTTACCAGTGAAACCAATATAACATCTCAACATTCACAAATATACATTTCTGACATTCAAAAACAAAACAAAAACAAATCAGTGACCAATATAGCCACCTTTCTTTGCAAGGACACTCAAAAGCCTGCCATCCATGGATTCTGTCAGTGTTTTGATCTGTTCACCATCAACATTGCGTGCAGCAGCAACCACAGCCTCCCAGACACTGTTCAGAGAGGTGTACTGTTTTCCCTCCTTGTAAATCTCACATTTGATGATGGACCACAGGTTCTCAATGGGGTTCAGATCAGGTGAACAAGGAGGCCATGTCATTAGATTTTCTTCTTTTATACCCTTTCTTGCCAGCCACGCTGTGGAGTACTTGGACGCGTGTGATGGAGCATTGTCCTGCATGAAAATCATGTTTTTCTTGAAGGATGCAGACTTCTTCCTGTACCACTGCTTGAAGAAGGTGTCTTCCAGAAACTGGCAGTAGGACTGGGAGTTGAGCTTGACTCCATCCTCAACCCGAAAAGGCCCCACAAGCTCATCTTTGATGATACCAGCCCAAACCAGTACTCCACCTCCACCTTGCTGGCGTCTGAGTTGGACTGGAGCTCTCTGCCCTTTACCAATCCAGCCACGGGCCCATCCATCTGGCCCATCAAGACTCACTCTCATTTCATCAGTCCATAAAACCTTAGAAAAATCAGTCTTGAGATATTTCTTGGCCCAGTCTTGACGTTTCAGTTTGTGTGTCTTGTTCAGTGGTGGTCGTCTTTCAGCCTTTCTTACCTTGGCCATGTCTCTGAGTATTGCACACCTTGTGCTTTTGGGCACTCCAGTGATGTTGCAGCTCTGAAATATGGCCAAACTGGTGGCAAGTGGCATCTTGGCAGCTGCACGCTTGACTTTTCTCAGTTCATGGGCAGTTATTTTGCGCCTTGGTTTTTCCACACGCTTCTTGCGACCCTGTTGACTATTTTGAATCAAACGCTTGATTGTTCGATGATCACGCTTCAGAAGCTTTGCAATTTTAACAGTGCTGCATCCCTCTGCAAGATATCTCACTATTTTTTACTTTTCTGAGCCTGTCAAGTCCTTCTTTTGACCCATTTTGCCAAAGGAAAGGAAGTTGCCTAATAATTATGCACACCTAATATAGGGTGTTGATGTCATTAGACCACACCCCTTCTCATTACAGAGATGCACATCACCTAATATGCTTAATTGGTAGTAGGCTTTCGAGCCTATACAGCTTGGAGTAAGACAACATGCATAAAGAGGATGATGTGGTCAAAATACTCATTTGCCTAATAATTCTGCACGCAGTGTAGTGGCCCCAAGCAGTAATAATGTCCCTCATAGTGACCTTCAGTTGTAATAATGTCCCCCTTAGTGGCCTCCAGCTGTAATTAGGTCCCCCTCAGTGGCCCCCAGCATAACTAATGTCCCCATAGTGGCCCCCAGCAGTAATAATGTCACCCACAGTGGCCCCCAATGTCCCTCATAGTGTTCCTTAACTGTAATAATGTTTGTTTTTTAGCCGGAAACATTTTTTTTTACCTCATCCCAGCATGATCGCATGGTGATGTTATCACGCTTGAGCTCAGGTCCTTTAGCAGGTCCTTCAGAATCAAGAGAGGAGCAAATGCCTCTGCATGTGTAAGTGGATGAAATGAGTAATAATTTTTTTAACCCCTAAAAGGCCATATTGCATGAGTGTACCCATTTTTAACAGCCATTAGATAGTACATGTCTTATTTTTTGACAGCCATTATTTACTAGTCATTAAAAAAATGGCCATGTGGATAGCTCTATTAACTTCAATTTGTTCTAAAAAAGGTTTTGTGAATGTAGCTTAACAGAAACAGGCAAAGTGGCTTTCAGTAGGCAAGAGATATTTTTCAAAATTGCAAATATTTTAAATATCTTGTCATGTTTAGCTACAACAAAGGTGTTTTTAATCACCTTTGACCCCTAGAGGATCCTGTGATTTTTGTGTGACAAGTTTTTCTTTCCTATAGCACAATGCATTATTGCACATGATGTAGTTGGAGCTGAAAAAAAATCCAAATGGTGTAGAATTGGAAAAAAAATTTAATTCTACCACAATTTTTTTTGTTCACGACGTCCCCGTGTGATACCACATTTGTATAGTTTTTCATGAGTTATAATACTGGGGGGAAAAAACAACCTTGAAAAAATGTTTTTTTTCTTTTCATCACCATATACTGACCCCTATAACTTTTTTGCCATGTGTATGGCCCTGTGTGAAGGCAAATTATTTTCAGGGCAATCAACAATTTCATTGATATCATGACTTTTTGATCACTTTTTATTCAATTTTTTGATGGAGGTGAAGTGGCAAAAAATTGGTCATTTAAATTTTCTTTTTGTTACGCCATTTGCCATATGGGATATATATTGTTATCCCGGGCATTTTTTGGATGCAGCGATGCCTATGATGTTTTTTTTATTCTTTATGTATTTTGATTTTGGGGAAATGGGGGTTATGTATTTTTTATGTTTTTAAAAACTTTAGAAAATGTTTTAAGTCACCCTAGATTACTATAACTAGAAATCAACAGGTTGCCAATATTATTCTGTAATGGGTATTTATCCATCATAGAAAACACCATTCACTATATACCAATACAGTGTTGCCACCTGCAGGCCTATATTGGTATATACCATTGATGGGTATCGGAGCTTGCATCTCCCAAATTTTAAATGCTCAGATGCCGTGGTCACATATGATCACAGCATCTGAGGCCTTAAATGTCTTTAAACAATTTGTTGGATAAATGATTTTCACACCCTCTGGTGGTTGAGAGGTGTAGGAGGAGGCACCAAAAAGTGTAATATCTAACCTAAGGCGGGCCCTGAACTTTTAACATGATAACTGAACCCCATCGAGTCTTAGAGGTAGCTTTTTGGTTTTTGCATGGTCTGACCTTGGGGTGAATTTGTTGGGACATCCACACCTCTGAAGATTGTCAGCTGTCTTGATTGTTTTTCACTTGTGAACTATCTTGTGAACAAACTTTGCCACTGTAGAATGATCAACTTCAAGTAGAAAATAGTTTTGTAACCCTCCCCAGAGTATAGAGATTTTGATAAGCAGCAGCCATATGCTACTTATCCTCTTTATTCTTATAGCATCCATAAGGGTGTACTTAAGTTGTCATACACAATTTCTGCATTTTGCTCTACTTTTTGTTTAATAAATTACAGTTTAATTTATGATGTGTTGTCATTTGAGTTTATGTGTAGTTTTACCTAATTCAAAAAAATTGTAAGGAGCAGACTTTGTAATTATGTCCTGAATACAGTGTGTATTTAAGCCTACGGAGGCCCTATCCTATGTCTGTATGCATCTAGCCCCCTACAGAGGCGTACATTGCACTAAAAGCATATACTCAGGAAGTACTGTATATTCAATGTTTAAATGTAATAGATCAAAGAAAATCTAGCACATCCAATTTATATAAAATGCTCAGCTTTATTCCAGTTACTTATTACATTTTTGTTTATTATACAGTTTTAACTTACAAATTACATAATATCAAGGTATATGTTCCAATGCCCCTTTGTATTTTTTATTATATTAGAGTTATATTTATTTTACATAAATTCACTGCACATTCTGTCTATTGAATAATCTACAATCATATGAACAAAAAGCTAAAATAAAAATGCATCCAAGATTTTCTTTATCAGAATATTGAAACAAATAGAAGGTCAAAACAACTATGATATCTCCAGAGACTAATTTGCAAGGAAGTTCTCATTTAGAATTATCTAATAGCCTCATAAAGAAATAATTAGAGCACTTAATTGGGCAAATTAAGGGAATGCAATTAACAATAACAGTGGCAATTGCTTCATATTTAGTAAGGGTTTCTTGTAAAGTAAAAGGGATTTATGTTGAATGATAAATGCTAGTCATGTGGATAAGTGAATGAAATTTGTTTGTCATATTAAGAGGGGCAAGTAGCAATTCAGACGGTACAGAGACTTCTTGGCTCTTACAAATTCTCACTATCAATTGCCAACTATAGGCATAATGCCAACAAAATCCCAATGCAAGCGCAAAAGGATTAACAAATCATGTGGCAGAGTTCAGACTTCAGACACTGCTTAATCATGAGAATAGTCAATCTTTCTTTTGTAACTTGTGATTATTCATATCTGTTTAATATATAAATAGAAAAGATTAAAAGGGTTTTCCTGACATATTAATTGTTTTATCCTGTATACGGCTCTCAGTGCCTTAAAAATGCAACAAAAGTCATACCCTCACTAAATCTCCCCACTGCCATTGTGACACCCGCTCTCCAATTCCTGGTCACAACTTGATGGGCCAGAACTGTCAAGAAAAGTCAGATCAGTCACTGGCTGAAGTGGACCTTCCAGCAGGACAATGACCCCCAACCCACTGCTAAAGCAACACTTGAGTGGTTTAAGGGGAAACATGTAAATGTGTTGGAATGGCCTAGTTAAAGAAGCCCAGATCTCAATCCAATAAAAATTCTGTGGTCAGACAAGCGCAAACCATCCAACTTGATGGAGCTGGAGCAGTTTTGCACGAAGGAATGGGCAAAAATCTCAGTGGTAAGATGTGGCAAGTAGTGATGATCGAGCACCTTAGTGCTCGGGTGCTCTGGCCGAACACATTGGGATGCTCGGGTGCTCTACCGAGCACCCGTGTATAATGGAAGTCAATGGGAGGACCCGAGCAATAAACCAGGCACCCCTGCTCTGAAGAGGGGATGGTGCCTGGTTCATATGAAAAATTCTGAAATTGATGGAAACACTACCGAAACGGTTCGGGAACAGCATGGGGAGGATGTCTGCATGCATCTTGGACTCCCATGTAGCTGCTGGGAGCGATGTTGTCTGAGTAGTACGCCACTTTTACAGACTGACAATAATATGCACAAAACCAAAGATAAAACTAATTGTAGAGAAAAATTGTTAGGAAATATTCTTTCCTGCATATTTACTTATAAAGTGCAAGTTCAAAATATAAATGACAACAGAGATAACCAAATAATGGAATGGACAACTTGAATCGTACAGCGAAAATGAATAGATGATCAATTTAAAACTTAACTTTTAATATTTATCTGATAAGAAAATTTGGCCCCAGGATAAATAGATAATGCAATGTAAACATATAATTCAAAATTGAAGGAAGGTAGGTCACCCCACAGATGGTTGTGGCACTGGGTGGCCAAAAAACACTTAAAAACCAATGGTCCTACCACTCTAATAAAACGTTCCTTGTGCAACAATTACCAATAATCGATGATGTCAGTCCAACGAGGCTGGAAACAGTTGCAAAAAACGGGGTTAGGGATACTAACATAGCTTGCCCTGAAGATACACTGCAAGACCTGCACTAGCCCTGGTAACCTGATCGCGGACCCCCGCGACCAGGTACAATCAGGAACCTAACCCTAGAATTGATGCGCCCTACTGAGCCCTCTCCTGCCAAATCCCTACTTGCACGTTTCGCTTAAAGATGAGTATAAAGCTCATCAGGGGAAACACAAGGGAGCTTTGGGCTATTTAATTTACCAGGGCACACAGACAAACATACTGACCGCGTCCCCTGGACATCAAGGTAATATGTCCAGAGCCCTGATACAACTTCAATTGGACATACTGGCAATATGAAAGGAAGAGGACAACTGATAAAGGACCCCCCTCCTCCTAATAAAGTTCCTAGCGCATAGACCTGATGTAGTCTGTGGCAGCGGTAAAGACCGCCATAATTTAAAACGCCGGCCTCAGAATGAGGCTTGGCTGGTGACACGCCTACTCCTCATGACGATACGGGTCACGGGGGAAAGTATAACGCATCGCTAGCAGGAGAGAATACCGGGCGGACGCTAGTGAGTGTAGTGACGTCACTACGTCCGTTCTCGTTCGTTCTCACGAGATATCATGACCTAGTTGCCGGGATGCTCTCCCCGTCTCCTGTCAAAAGCGCGGCCACTAATATGGAGTCGCACTTTTGTTTTAGATGGCATTAATGGCAAAATGATTAAGGAAAGTGATTTGAATATGCCGGCCAAACACAGTCACATGGCCAAAATGCAAGGTACAGGTAAAATAAGGAATGATAAATTACAATTAATCTTATACCTAAGAAAGGGAGGCGGAGGGGAGTATTTTTTGTATTGGTGGAAGCAATCATCCACAGTGAAGGAGGGAAAGAGATTATAACATAATATAAGAGGATACATTCAGTCTAGATAAAGCAGTTGAAGTTAAGCTGCTCATAAAGGGCCCATGGGTGAGACCGTACGCAATGTGTAGATCGAGCGAACTTCACGCTGTAGTAAAGTACGGTCCCAGTCCCCACCACGACGCCCGACTTTTTCAATTCCCATGGCCTTTAAACATCTAGGATTACCCTGGTGACAATCGTGAACATGTCTGGACCACTACCGTGTCCCTTCTGTTCTCAATGTCGCCCAGGTGCTCGCCCAGTCGCCTGCATAGTTCACGTCTGGTCTTACCTGCATATTCCATGTTGCACTCATAGGAGATTTTATAAATCACACCCTGGGTTCTGCAACTGATAAAGTCCCTGATAGGGAATGTTCTTTGTAGGTTAAAGCTATAGAATCTTTTGCCTGTTTGTACAATGTTACAGGCTATGCAGCTGCTACATTTGAAACAACCGGTAGGTCTACGGTCAAGCCACGTGCCCTGTTGGGGAGCAGGGGTAAAATGGCTGTGTACAATGAGGTCCCTCAGGCTACTGCCTCTTCTAAAAGTGATCTGATGGTACTCGTGTATCATCTCCCTGATGTCCGGGTCCATTAGAAGAATGGGCCAGTGTTTCCTGAGGATCCCCCTCGTACGGTCGGCACAGCCATCAAACGTGGCTATCATCCGGATTATTTGATCACCCACTGTTTTCTCTTTGGGTACCAATAGGTCTGAGCGAGCTGTCGTGGCAGCCCTATGGTAGGCTTGCTTGAGTATGTCATCCGGGTACCGCCTGCTATGGAACCTAGCCCTGAGGTCGTCCACTTTCTTTCTAAACTCCGTCCTCTCGAAACGTGCATGTAGGGCCCTCGAAAAGATTTCTGCTGAGGGCCTGCTGATGAGCTGACCCTCTAAAAGATTTTATTTTTTATATCCACACACTTTACACAGCAGATGTGGCGTGAATAATTTAACTGTCCACAGTGGACACCGTCTACGGAAAAAGTATGATTGATGGTCTGCTGGTGACCCTCTAAAAGATTTTCACTGAGGGCTGAGCTGACCCTGTAAAAATTTATATGAGAGGGCCTGCAGGTGAGCTGACCCTGTAAAAAATTATATGAGAGGGCCTGCGGGTGAGCTGACCCTGTAAAAAATTATATGAGAGAGCCTATGGGTGAGCTGACCCTGTAAAAAATTATATGAGAGGGATTGTGGGTGAGCTGACCCTATTAAAAAATTATATACGAGGGCATATATACGAGGGCATTATATGCGAAGAATAAGCATGTTGATATGATGGAAGAGGAGGAGGAGAAAAGGAAGATTCAACCATATACCCTTTTTTGTGGTGGAAGGGGTGCATGGGCATACAGAATATTCAGTACATTATAAACAACACATTTAAAGTGCCTTTATGTTCATCCGCTTTCCTCTGGTGGAGTCAAGAAATCAGGGGCAATCCAGGCCTTGTTCATTTTTATAAGAGTCAACCTGTCAGCATTTTCAGTTGACAGGCAGATACGCTTATCTGTTATGATGCCATAAGCAGCACTAAATACTCGTTCAGACAAAATGCTTGCGGCAGGGCCGGCCAGCACCTCCAAGGCGTAGAGCGCCAGTTTGTGCCACGTGTCCAGCTTGGGCACCCAGTAGTTGTAAGGAACTGAGGGATCAATGAGGACGCTGACACAGTCTGCTACGTACTCCTTCACCATCTTCCAAAACCTTTCCCTCCTTGTGACACTAGGCCACGCATCAGGGTGAGGGTGCTGGCAGGGTGTCATGAAACTGTCCCAGGCCTTGGATAGTGTTGCCCTGCCTCTGTTGGAACTGATATGTGTTCTCCTTGTCTCCCCTCCTCGGTTGGCCAAGGAAGTACGGACTCTGCCGCTAGCGTTGTCAGATGGAAATTTTTGGACCTTCTGGTATTGCACCGTTTTGCTCGTCTTCTCCACCTGAGGAATGAGAGATGACAAGTTCTCTTTGTAGTGGGGGTCGAGAAGGGTGAACACCCAGTAATCCGTGTTGTCTAAAATGCGTATAATGCACGGGTCGCTGGAAAGGCAGCCTAGCATGAAGTCCGCCATGTGTGCCAGAGTACCAACAGGCAAGACTTTGCTGTCGTCATCAGGAGGATGACTGTCCATCTCCTCATCCTCTTCCTCCTCTTCTGCCCACCTACGCTGCACAGATGGAATTAAACTTCTATGTGTACTACCCTCTGTAGCGGAGGCATCCTCCTCCACCCTGTGTAATGTCTTCTTCCCCCATTTCCACCTCTTCCACATGTAAAGTGTCGGCCTTAATTATGAGCAGCGAGCGTTTGAGTAAACACAGAAGTGGGATGGTGACGCTGATAATAGCGTTATCGCCGCTCACGATCTGTGTTGATTCCTCAAAGTTTCTTAAAACCTCACAGAGGTCAGACATCCATGCCCACTCCTCGATTCTGATTAGTGGAAGCTGACTGGAAAGGCGACGACCAAGTAGCAGCTGGTATTCCACTACTGCCCTCTGCTGCTGACAAAGCCTGGGCAACATGTGGAAGGTGGAGTTCCAGTGCGTGCTCACAGACCGGCTGAAGCTGTCAGAAATGTGTACACACGCCGCACACCTTCACCACTAGCTCAGGCAAATTGGGGTAGGTTTTGAAAAACCGCTGAACCACTAAGTTTAAGATGTGGGTTAGGCATGGGATGTGTGTGAGCTTGCCGAGCTCCAAAGCCGCCACCAAGTTAAGGCGAGAGCCACAGCTCAGTCTGGTCTCTTATCCCCTGCAACAGCTCTGCGGCGGTGTGCTGTTTGTCCCCTAAGCATATAAGCTTGAGCACGACCTGTTGACGATTCCCCACTGCAGTGCTACACTGCTGCCAGCTACCGGCTAATTGCGGACTGGTGCTGCACGTGGATAATTCAGAGGTGGAAGTGGAGGAGGAGGTGGAGGAGGAGAAGTGGGGTTTTTAGCCACTAACATAGGTGCTGGCAGAAACCCTGATCGACGTAGGGCCCGCAATCCTCGGCGTCTGTAGCACCTGTGCCATCCCAGGGTACAACTCGCTCCCAGCCCCCACAACGTTCACCCAGTGTGCCGTCAGGGAAATGTAGCATCCCTGCCCGAATGCACTTGTCCATGTGTCCGTGGTTAAGTGGACCTTCCCAGTAACTGTGTTGGTCAGGGCACGCGTGACGTTTCAGGACACATGTTGGTGTAAGGCGGGCACGGCACACCTTGAAAAATAGTGGCGGCTGGGGACAAAGTACCGCGGGACGGCCGCCGACGTCAGGCTGCGGAAGGCCTCAGTGTCCACAAGCCTAAATGGCAACATTTCCAGGGTCAGTAATTTTGAAAGGTGCGCATTTAGTGCTATGGCCTGTGAGTGGGTGGCTGGGTATTTGCACTTGTGTTCAAATGCCTGGGGTAAGGACATTTGTACGCTGCGCTGGGACAGAGAAGTGGTTGATGGTGCTTGCGAAGGTCCAGGTGCAGGGCTGGAGGCATCCAGGCCTGCATCTTGGACAGAGGATTGGCCAGCACGTAACACAGGGGAAGAGGAGGCAGTGGTTTGACCCGTAGACACAGATTGTGGACCCAGACGTTCAGCCCACCTATTACGGTGCTTTGATGCCATGTGGTGGATCATACTGGTGGTGGTGAGGTTGCTAGTGTTCACGCCCGGCTCATTTTTGTATGGCACAGGTTGCAAATTGCAATACTTTTGTCGTCTGCGCTTCCCTCAAAAAAGCGCCAGAGTGCGGAACACCTACCCCTTGGCAAGGGAGATTTCTGTAAGAGGGTGCTCCGTTGAACAGTTGCAGGCATGTTTGGTGTGGCACGCCTTCTCCCTTTTGTCTCCCCACTGCCTCTTCCAGCCTGTTGCGGTACTGCAGATCACTCCCCCTTTGTACTGCTGTCCTCGCTGGGCTTTCCACCTTCCCAGGTTGGGTCAGTGACTTCATCGTCCACCACATTCTCTTCCACTTCCTCACTCTGCTCATTCTCCTGACTTGTTGACCTAACCACAACCTCAGTTATTGGCAACTGTGTCTCACCTCATTAAACAGCAATTGCCGTTCCCCACCGTCATCTTCTAGTGACTGTGGATGGTCAAGAGTTTGGGAATCAGGGCATAAGATCAAGCATGCTTGGCGAGAGGGCCAAATCAAGGAATGGCAAGGAAAAGAGGTCCTCGGAATATCCAAGCGTGGGATCACTTGTTAGGCCAGACTCTTAATGGTGGGAGGAAGGAGAATCAAGACTGGACTTGGTAGAAGACAGGGTGGTGCTTAACCGACTGGAAGTATTATCTGCTGCAATCCATCCGACCACCTGGTCGCACTGGTCTGACTTCAAGAGTAGTGTGCTACGCCACCCTGCAAACTGGGACATGAAGCTAGGTATCGTGGATGACTGTTTTTCTTGTGCTCTGACAGTTTCAACGCACCCAGGGCCACGGCCTCTGCGTGCACCATCAGCATCAAGGCCACTTCCCCGTCCATTACTACTTGCCTTCATTTTAAATGTGATATATGCTTGAAAGTATGTCACACGTACAGTAGCGTAGGATTTGGAAGTGTATGGGATGTGGAAACTCACACAGGAGATATCCCGCAGATAATGTCAATGCTGTCACCAGCGGATAATAAAAAATTACAGGGAATGTCACAGGTATTTGGGATGAGGAAACGTTATGCAGGAGAAGTACCACTGGTAATGTCACTGTCCAAAGCGTCTACGTAAAAAGTACACTGTATGTCACAGATAATTTTTTTAGGCGCACACGTTACACTGGAGATGTGGCACTGGTAATGTCACTGTCTGCAGCGGACACCAACTATTGAAAAAGTACACTGGATGTCACAGATAATTTTTTGATGCGCACACTTTACACTGGAAATGTGGCACAGCTAATCTCACTGTCCGCAGCAGACACGATCTATTGAAAAAGTACACTGGATGTCACAGATATTTTTTCACGCCCCCAACAGGAAGCAACAGCGAAACGTAATTTGGGTGGTGTGTCTCCTGATCGCTGGTTGGTATCCCCACAGCTGTGTCCATGTATGTTATAGGCAAATGGCTATTTGCCAAAATTTGTGTGAGGGGAGGCGGGGTTATGCTGCTTATAAGTCGCAGCCTCCTCCTCACCTTACCGGCGGCTCGTTTCTGCGTCACTTCCGGGCGCCGGTATGCACGTGAGTATACGATCTCTGCCTCTCATCGGCATCAGTGTCTACATCCCCACCAGTGTTCATGTCTTCCAGTGGTAAGATCGGGGTCTTGCGGCTTCATTCCTGGGCAGGGGGGGAGGGATCGGCACCGACACGCCGCATGTTGTTATCTGCACGTCTCGGCGGGTGGCAGAGCCGACTTCCATGTGTTCAGAGCAGCGCTCTGCTACCTCAAGTTGTTCCAGCATGCCATCAGCTGGTCGGCAGGGTTATTACAGCTTACATTTGCCTGTCATGCCTTGATACATCCTGCTTATGGTTGTGTAGTGTTACAGTTGTAAATAAAAGGAAAAAAAAAAAAGGAAAAAAGGTGTGTTACAGGAAAAATAAAAAAAGGTTTAAAATGATGATGAGTGTTTAAAAAAAAAAGAAAAGAAAATAATTATATACGTTTCCTATGTATATCCGGTATTGTTATACATCATAGGACGGGGCATTACATAGGCTATATTCAGTCCCATCAGTGTTATGTTTGGCTGAAGAGGGGCCTTGGTTGCATTGTTTTTCCTGGTTCATGAACTAGTTGGGGCATCTCAAGCAGTGCGTTACTTTTTTTGGGTCAATTGTATACAGGTTTTTCTTTCATATATGCATCCCATAGGTTCGTGGCTCCTTCTATCCACCCGCTGCATGGCTTCTTACCAGCAGATGCAGCTATACTTGGTAGACACGTTTGGCATCAGGGTCAAAGTAAGCTATTGTGCATCACGGAAGTAGATTTTAAGACTAGGGGGTTTTGTACAGTTGCTAATACTCTGTTTTTAACATGTTCAGCTACGTTCAGTCACTACATCAGCAAGGAAGCAGTTGCCAGGTACAGTAGCATTGTGGGTGCGTACTCGCATTCCACTTACAAAGCTGGTTATGGCAAGTCTGTCTGACGGGCAGGTCTCTCACGTGTCTATTATATCCTCGGTTAGGCTCTAGCCTGTCACGGCCACAGACTCGCTAAAAAAATAAAATAAAAATTATACCTTAAGTCCTGTCACGTTTACAGGCATGAATTTGATACGTCTGTCACGTCTACAGACACGTTTAAGTCTTGTCACTACTACAGGCATCAATTCGATACGTCTGTCACGTCTACAGACACGTTTAAGTCCTGTCACGACCACAGGATACGATCCTACACTGCATGCCTTGTTCACTCTCATGTCTCAGTCTACACTCGTTCGGGGCTTGCAAGGCTACTTAGGTCACATTCTATTCTGCAATGCACACATCTTCCCATATTCAGTCACTTCGGTGAAGGGGTGCTCCACATGCTGGACGGTATCTCGGGGGCGGGTACGGCGGTTCTTGGCACATCGGTGGTCCCTGATACTGGTGAGTAGCACAAGCTGGTGTTGGGTATTCTTATTCTGCATTAATCATGTTATGTTTTAGTAGGATGTCTCAAGAATCATTGATGGGCGATACATCATCATCCCGTGGGAGCGTGGCGTCGCATTCCGCAAGAGACTCCACACCATCATTAAGGTCGTGGACTGTGCCCAAGTTGATGGCAGAGTTATCCAAGAGAGGCATTCCATTTCCAGCTTCTGCAAGGAAGGCGGAACTGTTCCGTCTTCTGTCTTGAGTTCTGGTGGTCCAAAACCCGCAGGTGGTGTCCATGGACACTATTCAGACCTCGCTTAAGCAACTGCACGCGGCCATCAACTCCATGGCGTCATCAATTTCGAACTTTCAGGCCAGGCTAGAGTTGGTTGAGGCAGGTGATACAGCTGCCCGTTTGGTGTCCCAGAGTCCGGCAGGTTCTTCTAGCCTCCAGGCTAGTGTGGCTGGTGGGTCAGGTTCTATACCCCCTATCGCACCGTCCCACTTCCTTCCAGCCAACATATGGCAGGATATAATTGACGGCAAGGACTTGAACTTAGCATCTTTACTCATAGCAGCCCATGAAGCGCCAGACAACAAGACAATAGTCTGTGGGGAGGTCTCGGTTGTTCTCAAATCTAAGGATGTGAGGTTGAATAGAAAACTCAGCATACCAGAGTTTGTCTTAGCCTTTAGTCTGTACAGGGATGTTGTCTGTTCTGTTAATCCGCAATGAAGGGAGGAGTTAGATCTTTATTTGTACAAAGTAGTGGATCTAGCCTATAAATATAGTGGGTCGCCTTTTATGACTATCACCGTTCCTTCTCAGCGAAAGCTGCAGCGGCGTTGGCTAAATTCCAACACACGGTGGATTGGTCTAATATGGACATAGAACTATTCTGTAGACACTTTGCGGGCCTCAAAGCTCCTGCCTGTTCTAAATGCCACTCCTACTCCCATATGACAGACTGGTGCTCCTTTGTCAACAATCCAGCACAGTCGCAGGCTAGTAGTATTCCTGGGCCATCAGTCAGCAAAAATCTCTCGGCATGCAATTACAGCCAGTGTAGACTTCTGCATTTATGTGCGATATGCTTCAGAGCCCACCCCCATAGTGTCTTGTCCACAAAAAAATCATGATCCAGCATGACTAAGCGTGGTGGACGTAGGTCTCCTTCGTATCCTGTTAGGGTCCCATCCACATGCCGACTGGGTACAGTTTATTGATGGTCTCTCCACAGGTTTCCATACAGGGCTATTGGCTCTTCCACAGGTCACTTACGAGTGCAAGAACCTGTTGTCAGCCTCGAGAGACCCCGTGGCCATTTCCCAGCTAGTTCAGGCTGAGTTGGACAAGATGTATCTCATCGGGCCATTTGAATACCCCCCCTTTGATTGTTGGAGGATTAACCCCGTTGGGGTAGTGACTGGGAAGTTCAGTAATAAAAAAGATTTATATACGACCTGTCAGCCCCACACTCATTTCTCATACCTAGTCTTAATTCTCAATGAAATACACTTCTATTGATGAAGCCATTCAGGTCATACTGAGGTTGGGTCGGGGAGCTTGGCTGTCTAAAGCGGAAATCACAGACACCTTTAAGCTACTCCCAATCCAGCTGCAGTTGTGGCAATGGCACGGGATTAAGTGGTTAAACAAATATTACTTTGCCAATAAGTTGACCTTTGGCTCTAAAGCCAGCCCATGGATTTTTGATCAGTTTGCCAGATCCCTACATTGGATCCTTCAAGACTTATTTCGTGTCGTTCACGTCATTCACTACTTGGATGAATTCCTCTTGATAGAACCTCCAGAACATACACCCCAGGACCTACAGGTATTACAGTCAGTGTTTGCAGACCACAGGGTGCCTGTAGACCCACAGAAGGTGGAAGGGTCCGGTACTGCCATTACATTTCTTGGTATTCGTCTGGATACTGGCAGTATGGAAGCTAGCCTTCCTCAAGACAAATTGCTCAGGGTCAAAGAAGCGGTACATAAGCTAGCCCGAGTTAGGGTCACCACTAAATCAGATCTTCAGTCCCTGCTTGGTATGCTCAACTTTGCCAATGCGCATCATACCCCAAGGCAGGTCGTTTATTTCCAGACTCTTGAAGTTGCTGCCACACGCTCGCGATCAGGATAGTCCAGTAGTCTTGGATCAGGAAGCTATGGCAGATTTGGTCAAGTGGGATGAGTTCCTGTCACAATGGAATGGCATCTCGTTGTTTATTCCGATGGTTTCAAATGGCTCCCCAGTAGTCCACACGAATGCGTCATCTTCAGTAGTCTTTGCAGCTATCTTCGGCGCATATTGGTTTGCCGACCGGTGGCCGCCGGAGATTGTGAGCGTGGAGGGTTTCTCCAGGTGTTCCCCATTGTTCGAGATTTACCCCCTCGTAGGGGCCGCTTGGGTATGGGGACCACTATGGAGGAACCAGACAGTTCTTTTCCTGACTGACAATGAGGCACTAGTCGAGATTCTCTTAAAGGGTAGGTCAGCCTCCACACAAATCATGTCGTTCGTCTGGTTTGGTTCTCGCTTCAATACAATTTTTACATCAAGTGTGAACACATTAGGGGGCAAGTTAATGTAGATGCATTATCCAGGGGTAACTTGTCACTCTTTTTTTCAGGTCTCTCCACAAGCAGACCGCGTACCATCACCAGTGCCCAGGCTCGACCAGCTAGTGATGGACTAACGGTTTACCTCGCCACCGCCAGGTCTTTTATGACTAAAGCCCTGTCCTGTAACACCCTGAGGATATATAAGAAGGCATGGACCTCGTTCTGTAATTTTTAGAGAACCCATTCTTCGGCAGCATTTTTTACCTACTGGCCTTTACCGCATTTTGCCACTCTCACCATTTAGCACTATTAAGTTTTACCTGGCTGGGATTCAACATCATTTGTATCTACGGCATCCTAATCAACCCTCCTTGTTTTCAGCCCATCCAATTAGAATGCTACTGAAGGGTATCCAGAAGGGGTCCGCTGTGGCCCGCCCTACACGACAGCTATTTACAGGGTCAATGTTCAGATTGCTTTCAGATAAACTACGCAAAAACCCCTTCGGTAAGCACACTAGTTTATTGATCAAAACAGCCATGTACCTAGCCTTCTAAGGCTTTCTCAGACCAGGCGAGTTCACCTGCGCCACAACGTGCAAGAACTATCGGAGGAAGAATCAGCTGTCATGGGATGGGTCATGCTACATTCTTACTTTAACGTCCACAAAGAGGGCCCGAGCAGGTCATCTCACAGAGGTTAGTTCCCCACTGGTAATAAATGGTGCCCAGTTATGGCATTGCAGGAATGGATGTGCTTTACCGAAGCAACCCCAGGGGATGCTCCTCTGCTAAGGCTGGGTTCTGCGCCTTTGAGTTGTCAGAACTTTCTCAAATTCATCCGCATATTATTGAGGAATGTTGGGGTCAGTCCCAGTTCCATCACAGGGCATTCCTTTCGCATTGGCGAGGCTTCCGCCGCCTCCAAGCACAACGTCCCGGGGCATGTTATCAAGAAGTTGGGCAGGTGGCAGTCGGCTTGTTATGCACGGTATATACCAAATAGGCAGGGTGAAATGTTTAATGCTTTCAGGAATCTGGTCTTGTAATTTTGTTAATAAACACTATTGCCCTGAGCTATGTTTGTTATTTTGGGCCCCTTTATCCTACCCTCCGTACATCAGTCTCCGCATACCCCTCCTGCTTAGCAAAGTAGGTAGGTAAGTAGGTAGGCGTACTTATCTTAAGCCGACCCAAATGGCTATTTGCCGCATTTGTGTGGGGGGAGGCGGTGTTATGCTGCTTATAAGCCGCAGCCTCTTCCTCACCTTACCGGCGGCTCGTTTCTGCCCCACCCTCCCAAGTCCCCTTTATTCTAACTACTCAATGGGGTGGGCCCCTTTAGCCTACCCTCCGTACAGCAGTCTCGGCATACCCCTACTGCTTAGCAAAGTAGGTAGGTAAGTAGGTAGGCGTACTTATCTTAAGCCGACCTGAATACAAGTGTATGTTATTAGGCTGCTCAAGAGTAATATTGTGTTGGGGACTTGTTGTTAGCATTCCCGGTCGGGGGTGCAGGCACTTGTCTCTATTACACAGTTAGGCATTGTGCCTTCTGAGATGGAGTGTTATTGATGGATGCTGGGTGGGTGTAGGATTAGGGAAGTGTTTGTTTCTTAATCATGATGGTTATAATTTGTTGTTATTGCCTTTGTGTTCTTACCAGTTCAGTGTAGTCGGGGGACACACATTGTTTCCATATTCTCTCCTGCATAAGCTGCCCCTTTATTGTGGTTGGGTTTTATTGTGTCTATAATGTAATCATGGTATATAATAAAATTTTATATTTTTAATATGTGTGCTCTCGAATTGGTGTTTGTTGTTGCATTATCACACATTTTTGGCTGCGATTTGTTTAATGTTGGAGTTACTGGAGATGTGGCGCAGCTAATCTCAATGTCCGCAGCAGACACCGTCTATTGAAAAAGTAAACTGGATGTCACAGATATTTTTTGGATGCACACACTTTACACTGGAGAGGAGGCGCAGCTAATCTCACTGTCCGCAGCGGACACCGTCTATTAAAAAAGTACACTGGATGTCACAGATATTTTTGGGATGCGCACACTTTACACAGGAGATGTGGCGCGGATAATTTAACTGTCCGCAGCGGACACCGTCTACGGAAAAAGTACACTGGATGTCACTGATATTTTAGGGATGCACACACTTTACACAGGAGATGTGGCACGGATAATTTCACTGTCCGCAGTGGCCTTTTAGACGCAATTTAGCGCAGGATGCACTAAAAATATATATTGCTGCTGACACACACAATAGTCCTTAAAAGGACTTTTTAGTCTCTGAGAAGTTTTTCTAATAAAAATCTTCTAATAACACTCCCTACACTCTGTCCCTTCCTATGTACAGCTCTCCCTAAGACTGAGCAATTTAGCGCAGGTTGCGCTACAAACATATATTGCTGCTGTCACACACAATAATCCTCCCCACACTGTCTGTCCCTTCCTATGCTCAACTCTCCCTGACTAAGACTGAGCCAAACACATGTCATCCGGTGCTCTATAGCACCCGATGACGCTTTTCGGCCAGCCAATCACTGTAATGTCAGTATCCAACATGGCTACGGCATTACAGTGAGGGAAGTACTTACCTGCATGTTTATTGGCTGCGTAGCAGCCAAGAAACGTGTGGGAAGGAGACTCAAGAATTGCGCTCGAGCACATGCGGTACTCGGCCAAGTAACGCCATGTGCCGAGTATCGAGATGCTCGAGCCGAACAGGTGTTCGGCCGAGCATGCTCGATCATCAATAATTCAGAGATCTCTCTACTGATTTCTCCAATTTCTCTGCTAGATTTAGGGCAACTTAGGAGGTGCCCTTTCGGGGTAGAGTGTCCTTTCAGCTGCAGTTCTTTCTCTGTGATAACAGAATCTGGTAGCGGTTGAAACATGGAACTAAGCATGTGTGTCCACCTCAGTGAGGTGAACAGAGTAATATGGAAAAAATAAACAGCATTTCCCGTGTCCGTTGCGATTTTTTTGCAAATCTTATGCAGAACCATTCATTTGAATGGGTCCTCAAAAAAAAAAAACGTTACATTCCGCTTCCGTATGTCGATATTTCCGCTCCGCAAAAAAAATAGAACATGTTCTATTATTGTCCGCATAACGGACAAGGATAGTACTGTTCTATTAGGGGCCAGCTGTTCCGTTCCACAAAATAAGGAATGCACATGGACATCATCCGTATTTTTTGTGGAACGCAAAATACATACGGTCGTGTGCATGATCCCTAACACAGTAGCTACACCAAATGTTTAATAACATGGAATTACAAATGTATTTAGATCCAGGTGCTGGTTTGAAAAATGTATAATATTTTTCTTAGGACAACCCTTTTAATATGAGCTGCATGCAGGGTCGGGGCCCACCAGTAAAATTTATTTTGGGGGCCCACCGTACGGATACATACAAATATTACCTGCTCACCCAGCAGCAAAATGCTACCAGAAGATTGAATATGGGGATCCCTGAATACTGGCTAGCTTTCCTCTATACCTAGAAGTCATCTCAGCTCTGATTGTGTCTATAATAATAAACTGGGGAGTTTCTTTAATAATCTATCACGTTTTCTATACACTGCTCAAAAAAATAAAGGGAACACTTAAACAACACAATGTAACTCCAAGTCAATCACACTTCTGTGAAATCAAACTGTCCACTTAGAAAGCAACACTGAGTGACAATCAATTTCACATGCTGTTGTGCAAATGGGATAGACAACCGGTGGAAATTATAGGCAATTAGCAAGACACCCCCAATAAAGGAGTGGTCTGCAGGTGGTGACCACAGACCACTTCTCAGTTCCTATGCTTCCTGGCTGATGTTTTGGTCACTTTTGAATGCTGGCGGTGCTTTCACTCTAGTGGTAGCATGAGACGGAGTCTACAACCCACACAAGTGGCTCAGGTAGTGCAGCTTATCCAGGATGGCACATCAATGCGAGCTGTGGCAAGAAGGTTTGCTGTGTCTGTCAGTGTAGTGTCCAGAGCATGGAGGCGCTACCAGGAGACAGGCCAGTACATCAGGAGACGTGGAGGAGGCCGTAGGAGGGAAACAACCCAGCAGCAGGACTGCTACCTCCGCCTTTGTGCAAGGAGGAACAGGAGGAGCACTGCCAGAGCCCTGCAAAATGACCTCCAGCAGGCCACAAATGTGCATGTGTCTGCTCAAACGGTCAGAAGCAGACTCCATGAGGGTAATATGAGGGCCCGACGTCCACAGGTGGGGGTTGTGCTTACAGCCCAACACCGTGCAGGACGTTTGGCATTTGCCAGAGAACACCAAGATTGGCAAATTCGCCACTGGCGCCCTGTGCTCTTCACAGATGAAAGCAGGTTCACACTGAGCACATGTGACAGACGTGACAGAGTCTGGAGACACCGTGGAGAACGTTCTGCTGCCTGCAACATCCTCCAGCATGACCGGTTTGGCATTGGGTCAGTAATAGTGTGGGGTGGCATTTCTTTGGGGGGCCGCACAGCCCTCCATGTGCTCGCCAGAGGTAGCCTGACTGCCATTAGGTACAGAGATGAGATCCTCAGACCCCTTGTGAGACCATATGCTGGTACGGTTGGCCCTGGGTTCCTCCTAATGCAAGACAATGCTAGACCTCATGTGGCTGGAGTGTGTCAGCAGTTCCTGCAAGACGAAGGCATTGATGCTATGGACTGGCCCGCCCGTTCCCCAGACCTGAATCCAATTGAGCACATCTGGGACATCATGTCTCGCTCTATCCACCAACGTCACGTTGCACCACAGACTGTCCAGGAGTTGGCAGATGCTTTAGTCCAGGTCTGGGAGGAGATCCCTCAGGAGACCGTCCGCCACCTCATCAGGAGCATGCACAGGCGTTGTAGGGAGGTCATACAGGCACGTGGAGGCCACACACACTACTGAGCCTCATTTTGACTTGTTTTAAGGACATTACATCAAAGTTGGATCAGCCTATAGTGTGTTTTTCCACTTTAATTTTGAGTGTGACTCCAAATCTAGACCTCCATGGATTGAAAAATTTGATTTCCATTTTTTTATTTTTGTGTGATTTTGTTGTCAGCACATTCAACTATGTAAAGAACAAAGTATTTCAGAAGAATATTTAATTAACTCAGATCTAGGATGTGTTATTTTTGTGTTCCCTTTATTTTTTTGAGCAGTGTATGAACATAGGCTGGTTGAGGTGCTGTACATTGAATATATGTATGTAGTGCAGTAAGTGTACAGTCGTGGCCAAAAGTTTTGAGAATTACATAAATATTGGAAATTGGAAAAGTTGCTGCTTAAAGGGAGTCTGTCACCAGATTGTGACCTTATAGACCGCTTACATAGCGCTCTAGCATAGAAGTCTATAATTCTAATGGTACCTTTTCTTGTGAAGTTCCCCCAAGGCAAAAACTGGTGCCCAGGCTGTTCTGCCTCTTTTCGTCATATCCCCGCCCCAGCCTCTTCCTCTGCCCGCCCCGCTCTTCCTTTGCGTCCTCCTTCTCTGCAGCGAGATCCCGCACCTGCACTATCCATTGCTTGGCCGGGGCATGCGCACTGCGATGCCCATTGTGGGCACGGCATCGCAGTAGCTACTGCGCATGCGCCAGCCAACGGCGAGAAACAGCGGCGAGGAGGCGGACCAGAGACACCCACAATATGCATCGCAGTGCGCATGCCCCGGCCAAGCAATGGATAGCGCAGGCGCGGTATCTCGCTGCAGAGAAGGAGGACGCAAAGGAAGAGCAGGGCGGGCAGAGGAAGAGGCTGGGGTGGGGATATGACGAAAAGAGGCAGAACAGCCTGGGCACCAACGAGGTGAACCCCGCCCTGGGCACTTGTGAGCCCTAATTTACATATGAATAAAAGTCCGTTTTTGCCTTGGGGGAACTTCACAAGAAAACATCAAAGGTACCATTAGAATCATAGACTGCTATGCTAGAGCGCTATGTAAGCGGTCTATAAGGTCACAATCTGGTGACAGACTCCCTTTAAGTTTTTATAATAGCAATTTGCATATACTCCAGAATGTGATGGAGTGATCAGATGAATTGCATAGTCCTTCTTTGCCATGAAAATTAACTTAATCCCAAAAAAAACTTTCCACTGCATTTCATTGCTGTCATTAAAGGACCTGCTGAGATCATTTCAGTAATCGTCTTGTTAACTCAGGTGAGAATGTTGACGAGCACAAGGCTGGAGATCATTGTCAGGCTGATTGGGTTAAAATGGCAGAGTTGACATGTTAAAAGGAGGGTGATGCTTGAAATCATTGTTCTTCCATTGTTAACCATGGTGACCTGCAAAGAAACGCGTGCAGCCATCATTACGTTGCATAAAAATGGCTTCACAGGCAAGGATATTGTGGCTACTAAGATTGCACCTCAATCAACAATTTATAGGATCATCAAGAACTTCAAGGAAAGAGGTTCAATTATTGTTAAGAAGGCTTCAGGGCGTCCAAGAAAGTCCAGCAAGCGCCAGGATCGTCTCCTAAAGAGGATTCAGCTGCGGGATCGGAGTGCCACCAGTGCAGAGCTTGCTCAGAAATGGCAGCAGGCAGGTGTGAACGCATATGTACGCACAGTAAGGCGAAGACTTTTGGAAGATGGCCTGGTGTCAAGAAGGGCAGCAAAGAAGCCACTTCTCTCCAAAAAAAACATCAGGGATAAATTGATCTTCTGCAGAAAGTATGGTGAATGGACTGCTGAGGACTGGGGCAAAGTCATATTCTCCGATGAAGCCTCTTTCCGATTGTTTGGGGCATCTGGAAAAAGGCTTGTCCGGAGAAGAAAAGGTGAGCGCTACCATCAGTCCTGTGTCATGCCAACAGTAAAGCATCCTGAGACCATTCATGTGTGGGGTTGCTTCACGTACCTGCATTGAATACTACCTGTTAGGTGCCATGACGGCTACCATACACTTCAGGGAGTGCAGGTTACACAGCAGGCCCACTCCACGACACCACCGGCGCCAAACGGCTACCAAGGATTGCAGTGAGAGTCCACAAACTAGTTTGTGGACTCTCACTGCAATCCTTGGTAGCCGTTTGGCGCCGGTGGTGTCGTGGAGTGGGCCTGCTGTGTAACCAGGGCCGTCTTTAATATTGATTGGACCCTGGGCAAGAATTTACTTGGGCCCCCTGGATCCTGCCTTCCCACACCTTAAAAAAAAGCGAAAATCTTATACTCACCTGTTTCCTTTCACTGGCGCTCACTAGCTGCTGGTACGGCGAGGGATGGTGCAACGCAGACGCGCACACCTCACCGCGTCCTGGCACAGGCGGGCGTGATGACATCATCACGCCTGCCTGCACTGGGATTTCACTACCAAATAGACCTCAGGCCTGTAGCCTATGACAAGTCTTGTCGCCATCTGCAAATTTTAAGGCGCATTGGCGACCATTTTGGTCGCCATCTGGAGCGCTGTATTGCATCAGTGACATGAACACTCTCCACATATAAATGATATTTTACATCAGTGACATCACCGCTCTCTCCACATATAATGTTATATTACTTCAGTGACATCACCGCTGTCCACATATAGGCGATATATTACATCAGTGACATCACCGCTCTCCACATATATGTGATGAGCGGTGATGTCACTGATGTAATATATTACTTACCGGTATATGTGGACAGCAGTGATGTCACTGATGTAATATATTACTTATGTGTGGAGAGTGGTGATGTCACTGATGTAATATATCACTTATAAGTAATATATTACATCTGTGACATCACCGCTCTCCACATATAAGAGGCATATTACATCAGTGACGTCATCCCTTGGCGCTGGGGTGCACAGCCAGGGCCGGCCTTAGGTGTTCAGGCGCCCTGTGTGAGCTAACCTTGTGGTAGTGTTACCTGCAGTCCTATGTAAAACCACAGATAACACTAGTGCTAAATAATGTAGTAGTGTTACCTGCAGTCCTATGTAAAACCACAGATAACATTAGTGTAGATAATGTGGAAGTGTTACCTTCGTCCTTAGTGTACCTCCCTGTGTCTATCGCACGGACTCCATGCTGGCGCTGCCTCCTCTTCCATCTTCTTCCTCTTCCCCCGCACAGAACGTTCTGAAGCAGCTGCGTCAAGACATAGGAACACTGTGGGCATGGTGATACACACAGGGAGAGACACACACACAGGGACTGGAACACACACACAGGGACGGACACACAAAGGGACGGACACACACACACACAGGGACAGACACACAAAGGGACAGACACACTCACACACAAAGGGACAGACACACACAAAGGGACAGACACACACAAAGGGACAGACACACACAAAGGGACAGACACACACACACACACACACACAAAGGGACAGACACACACACACAAAGGGACAGACACACACACACAAAGGGACAGACACACACACACAAAGGGACAGACACACACACACACACAAAGGGACAGACACACACACACACAAAGGGACAGACACACACACACAAAGGGACGGACACACACACACAAAGGGACAGACACACACACACACACAGGGACAGACACACACACACAGGGACGGACAGACACACACACACAGGGACGGACACACACAAAGAGACAGACACACACACACAAAGGGACAGACACACACACACAAAGGGACAGACACACACACAAAGGGACAGACACACACACACAAAGGGACGGACACACACACACAAAAGGACAGACACACACACACAGGGACAGACACACACACACAGGGACGGACAGACACACACACACAGGGACGGACACACACAAAGGGACAGACACACACACACACACACAAAGGGACAGACACACACAAAGGGACAGACACACACACACACAGGGACGGACACACACACTGGCACACTCACCATCAGCAGCAAGTCCAACCCTTAATGGCCCCCAAAATCCCTGGGGGGGGGGGGGGGTTGATGTAGTAGCAGGCAGGAAAGCACACACTGTCCCACTGTCCTATATGAGCCCCCCCCCCCACCAAATACCTGTAAGTTCTGCTAGTTGCTTGGCTGTGTCTGTTGTGGCTGCTGGTTGGGGCTCGCTCCGCGTCCTTCCTCTCTCTGCCTGTGCGGCAGCTGCATCACGCTCCAGCAGCCACTGGTCTGCTCTGTTAAAGAGACAGGCAGGCCAGGCAGCAGAGCGGAGCGCAGAGCGGCCGCGGGCCCCGCCCCCTCCTCACTCAGTCTATTTCTATAGTCCGGACCGTGACTCCGTGCTGTTACATGGCCGGCGGCGGCAACAAAATATAGGGGGCCCAAGTAAAATCCAAGTAAAATGCTGCTTGGGCCCCCCAGGAGCAACTGGGCCCGGGGCAGCTGCCCCTTTTGCCCTGCGGTAAAGACGGCCCTGTGTGTAACCTGCACTCCCTGAAGTGTATGGTAGCCGTCATGGCACCTAACAGGTAGTATTCAATGCAGGTACGTGGAACCTACACTCCCTGAAGTGTATGGTAGCCGTCATGGCACCTAACAGGTAGAATTTAGCGTAGGAACCCGTCTAACAGAGATCGCCTTGACGCTCGGCAGACGGGCTCAAATAATTTTGTACAAAACGATTTGCCAAGTATCTCGCACTTATAGTGTAGCACTTGTTATTATTATGCAATTTTGTACTCTATATTGCAGTTTATTGTCGCATTGCATGTTTCTGTCTTTTAATGTTGTTCCCTGCCATAGCAATGTGCTACTGCGGTTTGGTATGTGCTGACTGACCCCCTTTTTTGGCTTTTCTTTGCAGTTAAACAATCTGTCAAGACTTATAAAACTCTGTGCTTATGAGAAAATGTAATCATAACAGGCAAAACTTAACCCTCAAAATTATATTCTTTAGATCCATAAGTATAAAAATCTTGTATTAATTACTTAATAGATAGACAAGAACTAGATTGTATGCAGTACTATTAGCTGACATAGCCAACAATTATGTTGGATGCTAAATTACCGTGTAGTAATTGGCGATCTAATACATAAATTGCTGCTAGAGCCCAGAAGCATACTGTATATTGTATATATTATTTTATATATACATCCCTGCCACTATTAGGGGGCAGTCACATGAATGTGTGCTTCTGGGTATGTGCGGCATGTCCTACCTTTAGTCGTAAGATGGATTGTGGACCCATTGAAGTCAATAGGTCTGCACCGCAATGCTGGGTGCAAACAGCCATTGTCCATGTTTTCTGAATCCGCAGTTTACAGAATATCCCCTTAGTGTCTACATATTTTTTTTTAGATTCCATGTTGTATATTTTAATCAGCCAACTTTTTTTTTTATTGACTAATTTGTCTGTAGTGCTAGATTGAATACATGCTTTTTATAAGTGACTTACAAATTATTAGTAGTTAAGGCAATGCACTCAGTGTATCATTATAAATATTTTAGCATGAGTGAGCTGCTTATATCCATTATTTTTATCAATCTAATTTGTATTATTCCTTTAGTGACCAGGATGTTTTGTGCCTTAAAGGCAAAGCAACTTTTTTTTATTTTTTCATTGTTCCCTCCCATAACTTTTTTATTTTTCCATCTATGGGGGCTTGTTTTTGCGGGCTCCTGCCTCTATACCACATCAGTATGAGAGCCTTGAGCTGAGAGGAGCACGAGCACAGGCAGGAGCCCGCTCCAATTAGCTAAGTCCTGGCAGAGCACATTGTTACAGTGCACAGGGCACTGGTCTGCAGCATATATCGTAAAAACCTGCTGTAAATAAAATACATTAAAATATTTACTGGCCTTTCTCTTGCATCAGAGGAACTGGCTGAATCTTCTGCTACCCCAGGCAACCAGACTTAAACCATCGAATAACATAAGTTCAGTTTTTATCCCTTTTATTTTCTAAACTGTTCTTTTGCATTACATATGTATGTCTGCATATTTTATATTGTATTTTATTATGATAACCACATTTTTTGTATCCACTATCCTTTTTTTTTATATTAAAACTTCACTTAAGAGCCTTCTTGTGTTCTAACAAAGCCATGAAGAAGTGTTAGCAATATTGTTGTATTGACCCGGTCCCTGGGAATGCTAGAGAGCATAGTGGGTCTTAGAGTGTACTTGTGTGTTGTCTAATGCAAGGTGTCTCGTCAGCATGGTAGGACGAGTTGTGGCAACTAAAATCCCTTAGATTCTGATGATGGAGAGCTGACAGAGGAAGGCCTAGCGCGAGTCTAAGTTGTGATCCTGACAGCAATCAAATGGCTTCCTCTATTTAACATGGTGGAGCCGCTTGTTCCTGAAAAGCACAGCGGTCCCGGGAAAAGACCACTCAAATCCTGGGGTCACAATTGACCACAGTATCTTAGAGCTTAAATGTCCATGACTGGCATATTTTCAACAGTGGCTCTTTCTCATGGTGTCTGCGGCGTGCCAAACAATACTATCCAGTCTGCATCCCTTGGGGGGGGGGGGGGGGGCGCATCTTAAAGATGACCATCCTCATCTTTTGCTGGCTTTACTTATTCCAAATCATCCTTCAAAGTCTCCATGTCCTAGAAAAGTAAGCAAGATGTAGAGAGAGGAGGAGATGACATATTCTCATCGATATTAGATGATGTGGAAAAGGAGGAAAAGCAGATGTCAGAAGAAGGGCTGCCACCTGTAGGGCAAAAAAGCGCTGTGGTTGGAGAAGTGGGTATGCCAGAGCTGATTAACCACCTCAGCCCCCAGTGCTTAAACACCCTGAAAGACCAGGCCACTTTTTACACTTCTGACCTACACTACTTTCACCGTTTATTGCTCGGTCATGCAACTTACCACCCAAATGAATTTTACCTCCTTTTCTTCTCACTAATAGAGCTTTTATTTGGTGGTATTTTATTGCTGCTGACATTTTTACTTTTTTTGTTATTAATCGAAATTTAACGATTTTTTTGCAAAAAAATGACATTTTTCACTTTCAGTTGTAAAATTTTGCAAAAAAAACGAGATCCATATAGAAATTTTGCTCTAAATTTATAGTTCTACATGTCTTTGATAAAAAAAAATGTTTGGGTAAAAAAAAAATGGTTTGGGTAAAAGTTATAGCGTTTACAAACTATGGTACAAAAATGTGAATTTCCGCTTTTTGAAGCAGCTCTGACTTTCTGAGCACCTGTCATGTTTCCTGAGGTTCTACAATGCCCAGACAGTACAAACACCCCACAAATGACCCCATTTCTGAAAGTAGACACCCTAAGGTATTCACTGATGGGCATAGTGAGTTCATAGAACTTTTTATTTTTTGTCACAAGTTAGCGGAAAATGATGATTTTTATTTTTTTTTTCTTACAAAGTCTCCTATTCCACTAACTTGTGACAAAAAATAAAAAGTTCTATGAACTCACTATGCCCATCAGCGAATACCTTGGGGTCTCTTCTTTCCAAAATGGGGTCACTTGTGGGGTAGTTATACTGCCCTGGCATTCTAGGGGCCCAAATGTGTGGTAAGGAGTTTGAAATCAAATTCTGTAAAAAATGACCTGTGAAATCCGAAAGGTGCTCTTTGGAATATGGGCCCCTTTGCCCACCTAGGCTGCAAAAAAGTGTCACACATCTGGTATCTCCGTACTCAGGAGAAGGTGGGGAATGTGTTTTGGGGTGTCATTTTATATATACCCATGCTGGGTGAGAGAAATATCTTGGCAAAAGACAACTTTTCCCATTTTTTTATACAAAGTTGTCATTTGACCAATATATTTATCTCACCCAACATGGGTATATGTAAAAAGACACCCCAAAACACATTCCTCAACTTCTCCTGAGTACGGGGATACCAGATGTGTGACACTTTTTTGCAGCCTAGGTGGGCAAAGGGGCCCATATTCCAAAGAGCACCTTTCGGATTTCACAGGTCATTTTTTACAGAATTTGATTTCAAACTCCTTACCACACATTTGGGCCCCTAGAATGCCAGGGCAGTATAACTACCCCACAAGTGACCCCATTTTGGAAAGAAGAGACCCCAAGGTATTCGCTGATGGGCATAGTGAGTTCATGGAAGTTTTTATTTTTTGTCACAAGTTTGTGGAATATGAGACTTTGTATGAAAAAAAAAAAAAAATCATCATTTTCCACTAACTTGTGACAAAAAATAAAAAATTCTAGGAACTCGCCATGCCCCTCACGGAATACCTTGGGGTGTCTTCTTTCCAAAATGGGGTCACTTGTGGGGTAGTTATACTGCCCTGGTATTCTAGGGGCCCAAATGTGTGGTAAGGAGTTTGAAATCAAATTCAGTAAAAAATGACCAGTGAAATCCGAAAGGTGCTCTTTGGAATATGGGCCCCTTTGCCCACCTAGGCTGCAAAAAAGTGTCACACATCTGGTATCCCCGTACTCAGGAGAAGTTGAGGAATGTGTTTTGGGGTGTCTTTTTACATATACCCATGCTGGGTGAGATAAATATCTTGGTCAAATGACAACTTTGTATAAAAAAATGGGAAAAGTTGTCTTTTGCCAAGATATTCTCTCACCCAGCATGGGTATAAATAAAATGACACCCCAAAACACATTCCCCACCTTCTCCTGAGTACGGAGATACCAGATGTGTGACACTTTTTTGCAGCCTAGGTGGGCAAAGGGGCCCATATTCCAAAGAGCACCTTTCGGATTTCACAGGTCATTTTTTACAGAATTTGATTTCAAACTCCTTACCACACATTTGGGCCCCTAGAATGCCAGGGCAGTATAACTACCCCACAAGTGACCCCATTTTGGAAAGAAGAGACCCCAAGGTATTCGCTGATGGGCATAGTGAGTTCATGGAAAAAAAAAAATTTTGTCACAAGTTAGTGGAATAGGAGACTTTGTATGAAAAAAAAAAAAAAAAAAATCATCATTTTCCACTAACTTGTGACAAAAAATAAAAAATTCTAGGAACTTGCCATGCCCCTCACGGAATACCTTGGGGTGTCTTCTTTCCAAAATGGGGTCACTTGTGGGGTAGTTATACTGCCCTGGCATTTTCCAGGGGCCCTAATGTGTGGTAAGTAGGTAAATGACCTGTGAAATCCGAAAGGTGCTCTTTGGAATGTGGGCCCCTTTGCCCACCTAGGCTGCAAAAAAGTGTCACACATCTGATATCTCTGTACTCAGGAGAAGGTGGGGAATGTGTTTTGGGGTGTCATTTTACATATACCCATGCTGGGTGAGAGAAATATCTTGGCAAAAGACAACTTTTCCCATTTTTTTTATACAAAGTTGGCATTTGACCAAGATATTTATCTCACCCAGCATGGGTATATGTAAAATGACACCCCAAAACATATTCCCCAACTTCTGCTGAATACGGAGATACCACATGTGTGACACTTTTTTGCAGCCTAGGTGGGCAAAGGTGCCCAAATTCCTTTTAGGAGGGCATTTTTAGACATTTGGATACCAGACTTCTTCTCACGCTTTGGGGCCCCTAAAATGCCAGGGCAGTATAAATACCCCACATGTGACCCCATTTTGGAAAGAAGACACCCCAAGGTATTCAATGAGGGGCATGGCGAGTTCATTGAAAAAAAAAATTTTTGGCACAAGTTAGCGGAAATTGATTTTTTTGGATTTTGTTCTCACAAAGTCTCCCTTTCCGCTAACTTGGGACAAAAATTTCAATCTTTCATGGACTCAATATGCCCCTCAGCGAATACCTTGGGGTGTCTTCTTTCCAAAATGGTGTTATTTGTGGGGTGTTTGTACTGCCCTGGCATTTGAGGGTCTCCGCAATCATTACATGTATGCCCAGCATTAGGAGTTTCTGCTATTCTCCTTATATTGAGCATACGGGTAATGAGATTTTTTTTTTCCGTTCAGCCTCTGGGCTGAAAGAAAAAAATGAACGGCACAGATTTCTTCATTCGCATCGATCAATGTGGATGAAAAAATCTCTGCCAAAAAAAGAAAAAGGAGGGGAAAGGCGTCTGCCAGGACATAGGAGCTCCGCCCAACATCCATACCCACTTCAGCTTGTATGCCCTGGCAAACCCGATTTCTCCATTCACATCAATCGATGTGGATGAATAAATCATTGCCGGGATTTTCTTTTTTTATATATACAAAGTGTTTGCCAAAGTATATGAACACCGCCACCTCCTCAGCTCATATGCCTCGGCAAACATATCTTTTACTGCAGAGGAGAAATCTCGTCTTGCAGCGCCGCATACACCGACTTGCGTGTAATCTGACAGCAGCGCAATGCTTCTGTCCGAATGCACATCAGTGCTGCAGCTGGTCGATCGGTTGGTCCACCTGGAAGGTAAAAAAAACAAAACAAAAAAGAAAAAACCAGGCCGCAAAGCAATAACTTTATTAACTTTAGAACAGAACATATTAACTTTTTTAAACTTTTTTAACTTTTTTACTTACCGGTAATTTTTTTTTTGTTTAGTTTTTTTTACCTTTATAGAACAAACCTCTCCTTCCCCATGGGACAATGTGCAAAGCGCAAATCGCCCAAAGATGTGGCGAAGTACGTTATGCACTTTATCCCAGGTGAAAGGAGAGGTTTGCAGCAGCTGAGAGTAAAAGGGCCCTAATAGCCCTGTGTGCCTGTCCTGTGAGATGCAATCCCTATGCTAGGTGTACCTGTGTGTGGTACTTCCGGAAACACTCTCCATAGCATAGGGCAGGGTGGTCCGGACAGTCAGGACAGAAATAGCGGGTGTCACGCCTTATTCCACTCCTGCTACAGACACGACATCTTTTTCGGGGTGACGGTTGGGTTGAGGTACCAGGAACGACACTGGGGAAATGTCGCTCGTGTAGACGGCTAACTACACTGGGGGATGGGGCCACGGAACCTCCTGGGTAAAGGAGGTTCTCGATGATCTCTTCCTGGAATTTGAGGAAAGATCGTGTTCTCCCAGCCTTACTGTAGAGAAAAAAACTATTGTAGAGCGCCAATTGAATTAAATATACAGACACCTTCTTATACCAGCGTCTGGTTCTGCGGGAAACTAAATACGGAGACAACATCTGGTCATTGAAGTCCACCCCTCCCATGAGCGCATTATAGTCGTGGACACAGAGGGGCTTTTCAATGACACGGGTTGCTCGCTCAATTTGGATTGTCGTGTCTGCGTGAATGGAGGAGAGCATGTAAACGTCACGCTTGTCTCTCCATTTCACCGCGAGCAGTTCTTCGTTACACAAGGCAGCCCTCTCCCCCCTTGCAAGACGGGTGGTTACAAGCCGTTGGGGGAAGCCCACGCGACTAGTTCGCGCGGTGCCACAGGCGCAAATCCGTTCTGGAAACAAATGCCTAAAGAGGGCCACACTTGTGTAAAAATTGTCCACATAAAGATGGTACCCCTTGCCGAATAAGGGTGACACCAAGTCCCAGACTGTCTTCCCACTGCTCCCCAGGTAGTCAGGGCAACCGACCGGCTCCAGGGTCTGATCTTTTCCCTCATAGATCCGAAATTTGTGGGTATAGCCTGTGGCCCTTTCACAGAGCTTATACAATTTGACCCCATACCGGGCACGCTTGCTTGGGATGTACTGTTTGAAGCCAAGGCGCCCGGTAAAATGTATTAGGGACTCGTCTACGCAGATGTTTTGCTCGGGGGTATACAAATCTACAAATTTCTGGTTGAAATGGTCTATGAGGGGCCGAATTTTGTGGAGCCGGTCAAAAGCTGGGTGGCCTCTGGGACGGGAGGTGGTGTTGTCGCTAAAATGCAGGAAACGGAGGATGGCCTCAAATCGTGCCCTGGACATAGCAGCAGAGAACATGGGCATGTGATGAATCGGGTGCGTTGACCAATATGACCGCAATTCATGCTTTTTTGTCAGGCCCATGTTGAGGAGAAGGCCCAAAAAAAATTTAATTTCGGAAACTTGGACTGGTTTCCACCGGAAAGGCTGGGCATAAAAGCTTCCCGGGTTGGCGGATATAAATTGTGTGGCATACTGGTTGGTCTCTGCCACGACTAAGTCCAAGAGCTCCGCAGTCAAGAACAGCTCAAAAAATCCCAGGGCCGAACCGATTTGAGCCGTCTCAACCCGAACTCCAGACTGGGCGGTGAAAGGGGGAACTACAGGTGCGGCTGAAGTTGGTGACTGCCAATCAGGGTTTGGCAGCACCTCAGGGATTCTAGGGGCTCTACGGGCCTGTCTGTGCGGTGGCTGCGACGGGGTAACTACTGCACGTGCCACCGTACCAGCTTCAACTGCCCTTCTGGTGATCGCCACGTCACCATGTTGTACGGCAGTGCTGGTACTAGGTCCAGGGAGGGCTGCGCTGCTGGTGTATGCCTCACCACGTGATCCGGCAGCGACAGCCCCACTCTGCTGCTCTTGAAGCGGATCCTGCATAACCTGTGGTCTAGCGACACGGGGCCGGGTACGCCTGGTGCTGCCAGGGACCTCCTCGTCCGAACTTTGGGTCAGAGAGCCACTGCTTTCCACAGGTTCATATTCTGACCCGCTAGATTTATCAGATGAGGGTTCCCACTCCTCATCCGACTGGGTCAGAATCCTGTAGGCCTCTTCAGAAGAATACCCCCTGTTTGACATTTTGGACTACTAAATTTAGGGGTATTCCCTGAGACTACCCAAGAAAAAAAGCAAACCTGTCTTACAAAGGGGAGGCTAGCGAAGTACCGGAGGCCGCTGCGGTTGATAAAAAATATCAAAACTGATTTTTTTATCGCCGCAGTGCGTGTAAAATGAATGTGCAGTGATCAAAAAATATATATTTTTTGTCACTGCGGTGGGGCGGGCGTGGGTGAACGCACGTGTGGGCGACCGATCAGGCCTGATCGGGCAAACACTGCGTTTTGGGTGGAGGGCGAACTAAAGTGACACTAATACTATTATAGATCTGACCGTGATCAGTTTTGATCACTTACAGATACTATAAAAGTACAAATGCTGATTAGCGATACGCTATTCAGCGAATAAAAGTGACTGCGGTGCGGTGGGGTGGGCGCTAACTGACGCTAACTACCTAACCAAGGGGCCTAAACTATCCCTAAAACCTAACAGCCAATACTAGTGAAAAAAAAAAAGTGACAGTTTACACTGATCACTTTTTTTCCTTTCACTGGTGATTGACAGGGGCGATCAAAGGGGTGATCAAAGGGTTAATTGGGGTGCAGGGGGGTGATCAGGGGCTACAGTGAAGTGTTTGGTGTACTCACAGTGATGTCTGCTTCTCTGCTGGATCCAACCGACGAAAAGGACCAGCAGAGGAGCAGAGAAGCCATATAACAGATCATATTTACTAATATGATCTGTTATATGGCTTGTGATTGGATTTTTTAAAAATCGCCAGCCTGCCAGCCAATGATCATTGCTGGCAGGCTGGTGACGAACTTGTTCTTTAACTTTTGCCGGCCCGCGATGCGCATGCGCGGGCCGGCTTGGAGCGAAATCTCGCGTCTCGCGAGATGACGCGTATATGCGTGACTGTGCGCAGCGCTGCCACCTCCGGAACGCGAATCTGCGTACAGCGGTCCGGAGGTGGTTAATATTCTGTGTTTACTGTCAACCTGCCAGAGATTGCGGCAAGAACAGAAATATGCATATTGTGCCCCCACCTAACCGCCAAACCCCATACCAGCAACAGCCCCTGTTTAGGTACATTAAAGGTGCTGCGCGGCAATTAACAATGAAGATCGAATATACAGTGCGGTCTTCATTATTAAATGAAAGGATTCTGTGGCCACAGGTTTCTTTACCGCAGCATTGCAGCCACCTGTCTGCAGCATGCCTGCTCCGTGTGACCAGTCCATAACCTAAGGCAGAGTGGCCTGGGTATACTTGATTTATAGTGATTTGTGACAAATTGAATTTCTTGAAGAACTATGGCAAAGTTGCCGAATCGAATTTTTCTAAACTTCGCTCATTTCTAATTACTACGCTTCATTTTGAAAGTTTTACTGCCATGTCACACCAGTGTCTAGTACACAGGGCGACATGTTTCTCTTCCTGTTTTGTCTGTCCATGTGCATATTATCAGCCCTCACTTTGAATGTATACACTTGCAATGTTTGTGTTATACCTGCCTAGATAGAGAAAGTAGCCCCTTCTTTTGACATGCACAGTTCTTGAACCAGAACACCGCTATACAGTAGCATGGGTGGTGATCATGTACTTATGTATATGTAAGTATTAATTTTTTTTTTTTTTTTTTAATTGACAATTTTTATTATTTTTATATTTGTCATAGCAAGGTACAAGCTTGAAGACAAATTACAACGATAGTACAAGTGACAAAAAAGAAGGCAGCATATATATTCAAGAAATCATCAGAAGTTTTTGTAACAGGCGTGCGTTTCGGCCCAACATTGACAGGCATTAGTTATTGATAGGCTTAAGTAGGTTTCTGTTTAAACAGAATGTCACGGATCACAGGGCATACTTCCCGAGATGAAATAAAATGGATTAAAATAAAATAAAATGAAAATAGGGGTAAGAATAAATAAATGTGGAAGAGGGGTTATGTGAGGCTACCAGCCTCTACTCAAGAGAATACAGGTAAGTGATCATCAGCAAATAGGAGCATATTTATATATTTAGCTATATAAATCCTCTAGATTTTTTCCATGGGGACCATATTTTTAGAAAAGTGGGTCTAGAATGTGATTCCCAATGTGAGATTTCCTCCAACCTGTATATCTGATCCACTTTATTGGTCCAGTGGTCAATACTGGGAATGTCGGAAGAAAGCCAGTGCATGGGCAAGAGTAACCTAGCCGCTGCTAGTAAGAGTGAGAATAGGGATGTTTTATGTGGTCCCAAGTTCTCCATTCCCAGAGAAATAAGGGCTAGTTCAGGCGTACAGGGGAGAGACGTCTGACAAATCTCGTTACAAAGTTGGAGTATCTTGTGCCACCAAGGCTCAATTAGGTCACAAGACCACCAGATGTGCATAAATGTGCCTTTCGATGTATGGCATCTCCAGCATTCATTAGACGCTGTTGAACTGTACATACAAGTTTTATCTGGGGTTTTGTACCAACGCATGAGAATTTTGTAGCCATTCTCCTGTATGCGTATACATCTGGACAACTTGTGGGGGGAAGATAAAAGTTTAGTGATCTCTTGAGATGATAGATTTCGCTGTAAGTCTCTTTCCCAAATGCCTACAATCGCGGGTTTAGGAGGGGAGGGGGGTGATTTCAGATGTTTATATATTTTAGATATGGTTTTAAGAGGATACATCCTACTGTTCAGCATTGTCTCAAACCAGCAGGATTATCCTACCTGGGAGGTTTGCTTCGCCCAGAGAAGGGCCTCTGTTTTGAGGAAGCGCTGTAGTATTGGATTGCGAATCTGCACATCTAATATTATGTTTATTTCAGAGTCAGGGAGAAGACAACCCTCTTTATCTATTAGTTGAGAGGTGGCAATTACTGAATTTCTTACGGATGTTGGGCAGCTCTCTTTTAATTCTTTGGGTGCCAAGTCAATGATGTCTTTAATAAGTAGAAGGGGGGAAGGAAGCGAGGGACTTTCAGGGTTGGATGTGAACCTCTTCCAGACCTTTAATGTGTTACGCGTGATAGGGTTAGTAATCAGGCTAGGTTGCGGGAGGGGTTTATTAGCCAGTATTAGTGCCCTAAAAGGGAATGGAAGTAGAGCATTCTCCAACTTTGGCCAGGATTTGTGGCCAGGTTCCCTGATTAAGTCTATAATTCTGGATAGTTGGATAGCATTCATATATGTCTCCGGGTCAGGGAGACCAATACATTTATATCAAGAAACCACGGCACTCAATAGCTGCTTTTAAGTTGCTTGTTTTATTTCATTTCATTGTATATTTTTCATTTTTATATCCATCCAAAATTATTAAGCCACTGGCCAACGTTTCGGTCTAGTCTTAGACCTTGTTCACGGCCTAATATATAAACAAGTGAATGTTTTAAATTAATATATACATCGATAGAAAATAGTTGTTTGTCAGATAGTATAATATAGTTTGACAATATAATAGTAGTACTATTAGTATTGGGAAGAAAAATCTGTCATATAAGAGAGAATATACATAACGAACCAGAATCATACAGACATATGTATGGTCAAGCGATCTATCAGATACATAGTATGGCACAAGGTGATGGCAGTGGTATAAAACGGGACGCTGTGATAGAAATATCCAGATGGCGGTGACAGGATGTATGAAGGATATCTGCGAAATCCAAACAGTATATTATTAGGTGGAGACTAGGATAGTATTATAATAGTGTAGGGGATACAAGTAATATAGTAAAGACCACTAGAGTATAGACCACTAAAATATAATGCCAATAGACTAAGATATAAATCTAATATCAGAGGTAACAGGTAACTAACAGAATTCCTGATTTTAGAACATAGCCACAGATTATGACAGGATCCTAAGTCATACATTGTAGGAGCGCACATACCTTAGTCTGCATAGTAAGAAGTCTCTGGGATGGTGTAGGGAGGCTGATGATCTGTGTGGTTTATAAAGGATAGCGAGGAACGTGGAGAGGCGTGTCTAGCGCCAGGTAACTGGCGTCATAAGTGTGCGCATTTATAGAGTGAATCGCTGGTATTCACTCACGTTGTGTCGAATGTCTGGCATCACCTATGGACGCATGCGTGGAGCAACTCGATGATCACAGGGGCGGAGAGTAGCTCACGCCGGATGCATTCTGTGCGGGCGCATGCGCAGTAGCGAGTGTTGGTCTAGAAAGGGAACTGGTATGACGTAGGCACATGAGCGCATGCGCAATGGTAATCTCGATTCTATGACGTAGGCTCATGTGCCTACGTCATACCAGTTCCCTTTCTAGACCAACACTCGCTACTGCGCATGCGCCCGCACAGAATGCATCCGGCGTGAGCTACTCTCCGCCCCTGTGATCATCGAGTTGCTCCACGCATGCGTCCATAGGTGATGCCAGACATTCGACACAACGTGAGTGAATACCAGCGATTCACTCTATAAATGCGCACACTTATGATGCCAGTTACCTGGCGCTAGACACGCCTCTCCACGTTCCTCGCTATCCTTTATAAACCACACAGATCATCAGCCTCCCTACACCATCCCAGAGACTTCTTACTATGCAGACTAAGGTATGTGCGCTCCTACAATGTATGACTTAGGATCCTGTCATAATCTGTGGCTATGTTCTAAAATCAGGAATTCTGTTAGTTACCTGTTACCTCTGATATTAGATTTATATCTTAGTCTATTGGCATTATATTTTAGTGGTCTATACTCTAGTGGTCTTTACTATATTACTTGTATCCCCTACACTATTATAATACTATCCTAGTCTCCACCTAATAATATACTGTTTGGATTTCGCAGATATCCTTCATACATCCTGTCACCGCCATCTGGATATTTCTATCACAGTGTCCCGTTTTATACCACTGCCATCACCTTGTGCCATACTATGTATCTGATAGATCGCTTGACCATACATATGTCTGTATGATTCTGGTTCGTTATGTATATTCTCTCTTATATGACAGATTTTTCTTCCCAATACTAATAGTACTACTATTATATTGTCAAACTATATTATACTATCTGACAAACAACTATTTTCTATCGATGTATATATTAATTTAAAACATTCACTTGTTTATATATTAGGCCGTGAACAAGGTCTAAGACTAGACCGAAACGTTGGCCAGTGGCTTAATAATTTTGGATGGATATAAAAATGAAAAATATACAATGAAATGAAATAAAACAAGCAACTTAAAAGCAGCTATTGAGTGCCGTGGTTTCTTGATATAAATGATATGTACCTCTACCACTGAGCACCGCCCACTACAACCAAGGAGTGCCGCTCAACCACCTTTTCTCAATAGGGAGACCAATACCACCTGTAGCTCTAGACTTGGTCAAAGTGTCAAAGGAGATGCGAGGAATTTTGCCTTGCCAAATAAACTTGCGTATGCATTTATTAAGAGAGGTAAAATATGATTTAGGTATTTCTATGGGTAGAAACTGCATCAGGTATGTGAGTTTCGGCATGATCAGAGACATAAAAATGTTTTTTCTACCAAACCAGGAGAGATATTGAGAGTCTAGGGAGTTCATCTGCGTCTGTATAGCCTTAAAGGGGCATGTAATTTAATCAAAATAAATCAGGTAAATGCGGGGAGAGTTTGACCCCCAAGTAGGTTAATTGTTGGGTTTGCCAATTGAATGGGGAGTTTACTTTGAGGGAGGAGACACTAACGGGAGAGAGGCCTATATGAAGGACCTGGGACTTTGATGGGTTAATTTTAAAGTTGGATAGGGAGCCAAAAAGGTTAAGTGTCGACAGAATCTTGGGCATGGATTTGTGTGGATTGGTGGTGGTGATCAGTAAGTCATCAGCAAATGCTGCTAATTTATATTCTGGTGAACCTATTTTTAGACCGCTAATATCACTATTTTGTCTAAGGGCTTGTAAAAGAGATTCCATCACTAGTACGAATAATAGGGGAGAAAGGGGGCACCCTTGCCTCGTCCCATTTCTTATGGGAAAACAGGGGGATAGTATTCCATTGACCGACACGGACGCCGAGGAGCACATGTACATTGCAAATACAGCATTGATATATGACTCTGGGAACTGAAGTTTTGACAAAGTTAGTCTAATATATAGCCAGTCCACTCTGTCAAATGCTTTCTCGGCGTCCGTGGCAATCAGGACCAAGGGGATGCGTTTATGAGAGGCATAAAACAAAGAGTCTAATATTTTTGTGGTATTATCCTTCCCTTCTCTCCCTTTTACAAAACCTACCTGGTCTGGATGGATCAGTTCGGGCAGAAAGCTCTGTAGCCTAGTAGCTAGCATTTTGGCTGTAAGTTTAAGGTCTACATTGAGGAGAGAAATTGGGCGATAATTGGAGCATAGTGTAGGGTCTTTGCCTTCCTTGGGTATTATTGTTATAGTGGCTCTAGTCATATCATGTGAAAGTGGTATATTGGACATAGCTAAATTACAGACAGGGAGCAGATGCGGTAGGAGTATATTTTTGAAAGCATAAAAGTAGGATATAGGGAGACCATCCGGGCCAGGGCATTTACCTCTAGGGATAGATTTAATGGCAGCTTCTAATTCCGGGACAGTGAAAGGCTTGGCTAAGAATTCCCGCTGTATTGAGGTTAAGGCTGGGAGGTCAAGTGTGTCAAGAAAAGAGTTAAAGTTGGTTTCTCTGGAAGTAAAGGGGTCGGGTAGATCTGGGATTGGTAGGTTGTAAAGGGAATTATAGAATATCCTGAACTGATCAGCTATTTCCTCCGCTTTGAACAAGAGGTTACCCTGTTGAGATCTGAGGGATTGAACATAGCGGGAACTTCTCCTTTGTTTAATACGGTTCATGACGTATTTGGAGGCTTTATTGCAATGGGCAAAAATTTTCTGTTGGACCGACAGAAAAAGTTTGGCTGAGCGCTCGTTTAAAAGGTTTTTTAGTTGGGCTCTAAGGGAAGAAAGTTCCGCTAGATGCAGATCTGACATGGATTGTTTGTGGGCTTTCTCTGCTATGTGGATCTTTGATAGCAAGTCACTAAGTTTTTTTCTCTGATTCCCTCTTCAGGAAGGAGCAGAGACCAATCAGCCTGCCTCTAACGTACGCTTTATGAGCATCCCAGAGGGTTTGAGGGGAAATCTCAGGAGTAGTATTTATAAGGAAATATTCCTCAAGGTAAGAGGAGATAAGAGCAGTATGTTTTGCATTGTTTAAAAGGGACTCGTTAAACCTCCAGTTGGTTTGTCTGTTGGTTTTCTGGTCTGAGCGGATTTCACAATAGATTGGGGCATGATCGGACAGGGTAATATTTCCTATTTTTGGGAATGAGCAGAATTGTAGCTTTTCTTTCGGGATAAAAATATAGTCAATTCTACTATATGACTTGTTAGCAGGGGAGTAGAAGGAATAATCAATCGCTTCGGGATTATGGCAGCGCCAGACGTTTAAGACTCCCAGGTTATGAAATTTTGTGTGCAGCAAACTAAGAGTTTTTGTCGAAACCGGAGATTTTTTAGAAGAGGTGTCTAATAAACGATTTAAAGCTACATTAAGGTCACCTGCCATAATTAGGAACCCCTATCTGTGTTTTTCTATAAGAGAGAGTACTGGGGTGAGCCAGTCGTTCTGGTCTACGTTTGGGGCGTATATGTTTGCAAAAGTAAAGATGGATTGCCCTATTTGGCCTATGAGAATTAGGTACCGACCCTCCGGGTCTTGAATATGTGATTTATATTGAAAGGGGAGCCCCCTACTAAAGCCAATGCTGACACCCCTCGAGGCCGCACCCCCAGCACCACAGTGGTACCAGCTAGGATATTTGGAGTGAGACAGATTGGGATAATTCCCATGTTTGAAATGTGTCTCCTGCAAAAAGATCACAGAGCACCTCTCCTTGTGCAAGAGAGAGAAAATCTGGGATCTCTTGGAGGGGGACCTCATCCCCTTGACATTGAATGAGACTAGTTTAAAATCCACCATGTCTCTTCAGAGAGAGGGGGAGAGGTTCTGGATGTAATAGCAAAGAAAATCTGACCAACCAGGAGCAAAGTGAAGGAGGAAGTGCGGCCACGAGAGGAGTCCATGAGCATCCAGACAATCGGAGGAATGTCCATTTGTGAGCCCTGAATCCGTGAGGATATCTGTTTGAGAGAGTATTTGGATAGTCTCATAATACCTGTCAAAACAATAACAATTAGGAACATAAAATAAAACAATGAGTAAAGGTAAAGGATGAATAAACATCATCCAAACCAGGTAGATCATATCAATCATGCCTTTTTGCTTAGGCATCATGTAGGGGGGCAAAGGGTATAGCACCCATAAGCACTACCCTCTGTAGTGCCAATTGTATTGGAACAATTTGAAACTGGTAGTATTAGTGGAAGAAGAATCGGGGGATCTACAAGGTTTTACAACAAGCCCTTATGATTTTTTCATTTGGTAAGAACCATGTAGGGAATAGGAAGCATGTATGAGTGGATAGACTCAACAATTAGAGGAGAAGATAAAGTGGAGTATTGTAAGATACTGGTGGGCAGCTTTAAGTGTCTCGCACTGCTACCGTTGTATGAGAGTGTACATTCATACTGAAAATAGCCTGATCTTGATACTTAGCTATGTGACTGGTCTAACCTTACAACAGATGGGAAATTCAGGAAGAAGATCCCTACTGTTTCATCGTCATATACTGGGCAGAGAGCAAGGCATGTCCGGCTCTCCATCCAGTATACAAGGAGTCATCACACGGAAAACAATTTAACAATAGCTTAAAATCTGTACATCTCCTATGATGCTGTATGGAGTCCACCTAAACTTAGGAAGAACAAAACTCATTACTTTTCCACCATGGTCAAACGTTTGGGAGTGGAGAAGGAGTTTCCCCTTCTGCTTCTTTGGGGTTTTGGGGTACCTAAAGATTCCCAGGGGGTCACCTGAGGGAGATTAGGTAAGGAGCTCAGATTTTGGGCAACGTCCCAGTTCTCAATAGGCAATGGGGCAATTTGAAGAAGGTCATAGGCTTTATCCAGATCAGTGAAGGAAGAGATGTGAACGCGTCGACCGTCGTGCAGGAACGATAATCCGAACGGGAATGTCCACCTGTAAATAATTCTGCGTTGTCGCAGTCATTCTGTGAGAGGTCTCAGGGCTTTGCGTTTCTTAAGAGTTGACTGCGCCAAGTCCTGGAATATGGTGATTGCGTTTTCTTCCCACTCAACGGAGCTAGAATTTCTAGCGTTTGCCAGTATGGCTTCTTTTACAGGGAAGTGTAAAAATTTACATATTACATCTCTGGGGGGCTCATTCGCTTGTGGTTTTGGCCTGAGAGCTCTATGGGCCCTTTCAAGCAGGACCTCATGTGCAGATTCAGGCCCCAGAATTTTCAGGCATATCTGAATTATTGTTTCAGGAATGTCCATGGTTGAGATAGATTCCGGAATGCCTCTAAAACGTAAATTGTTACGCCTGCTCCTGTTCTCCTGGTCCTCCAAGGCTGTATATAAGGAGTTAATGTGGCATTGAGCCAGGGACAAGCATGATGAGACTTCCGACTGGTGCTGTAAGATCGCGGCCTGCGATTCCTCTAAAGCCTCCACCCTCCGGCCTATGTGTCTGACGTCCTTTTTTATTGAGGAGATATCCAAACTAAGGGGACCCAGTGCTTCTGCTAAGGCCTCCTTTAGGAAAGTTCTAGATATGGGCAAGCAGTCTGCATCGCTGGGGTCATCCCCTACCTTGTCCCCGCCGGATGCTGCTGGTAACTTGTGTGCTGAGCGTGGTGTGCCGGGCGCCATCTTGGATTCGCGGCTCACTGCCGCAGCGGCTGTCTTTTTAACATATCTCTCCATTTCCCCAGCTTGGTTCTGGGAGCGATTGTTGCTCGATTGCTCTGTGGGCTTTTGGCCCCCGATTTTAACCATTGTCGGATCCAGTGGGCTAATAATACGGTGCTGTGAGGGTTATGCAGGCAGGAGAGCCGTCCTTCACACGTCCATTCACCTCAAGCGCAGGCTCCGCCCCCCTGTAAGTATTAATTTGACTAATTGGCATGTATATGAGTATAAATTCTTTACATCAGTGTTCTTCAACTGATTTGAGAATATCCTACAGAACGAATACCTGTGGTAAGTGCTGATGCAATGACACTAATTATATCACTGATCAATACTACATGAAACATAAAACATGACCGTGAGGTGGGCTATGAGGACTGGAGTTGAGGAACACTGCTCTATATGACTAATTTGCTGATCGCCCTTGAGGAAGCTATAATGCGACAATACACATTAATATGTGTTCTAGCCCATATTTATAACCCCCCCCCCCCCCCCCCCCACACACACAGCTACCTATGGGGCTATGGTTGTATGTCTCTGTATTTTGTATATTTATTTATTTTATTTATTTTGCTCTATAGGAATTTTGATGCTACATTATTATAGCTTTTCTAGAATGTTTAGATATTCTTTATATGTATGTACATGGACTTTATGGGGGTCATTTATCAAACTGGTGTAAAGTAGAACTGGCTTAGTTGCCAATAACCAACCAGATTCCTCCTTTCATTTTCCAAAGAACCTGTCCAAAATGAAAGATGGAATCTGATTGGTTCCTATGGACAACTAAACTACTTCTACTTTACACCTGTTTGATAAATGACCCCCTATGTGATCATTTTTGTATTTAAATGTATTTAGACTACATTGTCTCAGCCTAAGGCCTCTTGCACACGAAAGGTTTTTTTTTCCGTTTCCGTTCCATTTTTGAGGATTCCGTTTGCAGACCATATGCGAAACCATTCAATTAAATGTAGGATATATCGGAATGGCTCACCCTCCAAGTTGCTATGAAAAAGGGTGCTCCCCCTAAAAAGGTTACCCCAAACCTTAAAAGGAGATAAAATATTAAATAGAATAAGAGGGGCACACCTACATCTAGTTCACATCGACCACTACACAGTATTATGTTAAAACAATTTATTAAATATACATACGGTACCTGATAAATTAATAATACACCTAAAATACGTAAATCTATACTGTGAATAAATAAATGAATAAATATATATCAATGAATAAATATATATTAATACAGATAGAATGTGATAATACTAAGGGTTATTGACGTCATGCATCAGATGGTTAATAGTGAATGTCTCTAGTAGGATCGCTGAAATACAGGATAAGAAAACAGTCACTATATTGGTCCGCAATATGCGATTCTTCCAAGCAGGAAAAAATAAATGAATGCGTTAGTCCTTCAATATAGGAACAATGGACTGTCCTTAGCGTATAAGTACAAGCATTCCTTTTTGTAGAGGTAACTTCGTCTCACAGTTATAGCTCCACTATTGCACTGTGATACAATATGGCAAGTACTCACTGTTTGTAGAGGTGGTAAAGTGTTCGGATAGTTGCGCTTAGCGTGGCGTCCCACGAGTTGTCAGCGCAGATGATTATAACTCCAATCTACTTTATCGTGAGTTGTACACTTGCATTGAAATAAGCTTGCACAAAAGGGGAGAAACAGTCCGTTTGGTGAACTAGGGTCAATGTGAATATGGCCCTACTTGAGATTCGCCTTTGCTTTGTGTCTTTTTCGCACGGCAGTACTTTCGTTTCTTTCCAAATTGGCTGCAAACTTGTAGTTAAGATGCGCAAATAATATTGCGGTTTCCTTTCTTATGTTGCGGTTTCTTTCCTTTTGTTGAGACTTGTCTGCACCATACGCGTTTCAGAGTTAGCACGACTCCTTCCTCAGTGGTCAAGTCTCATCTGATGTTTGTCTCTTTATATAGGGCTATATCCATTGTTCATTTATGGCTATTACGTCACTTAAAGCAGCACCTGAACGTTGACGCCCAACTGGGTTGATCATTTAACCTCTTAGTCACAGTGTTGCAGAAATATATGTGTATAGTATAAAACTGGGCAATAATAGTAGTAATTGCCAAACGTACAGTTTTTTCAGAGTCTTTATCAACCTATGGTAAAAATCACCTAATAATAATTATAAAAAACTATAATTTTAAAAAACTTATATTTTAAACTATTCTAATCATGCGTTTATATTATAAAATCCTCAATATGTACATATGGGAGTATATCTAAAAGCAAAAAGTGTATATCTAAATGTTCAAATACTGTTTATTCATTCACATTTATTTCATTGCACATTTCCAATGTGGTTTTTACTGCGGTTTTCAAATGCGTTATTTTTAATCACCAGTTGCGCATTCTTTCAGTGTAATGAACTATGCTCCTAAAGTGTTCATACATCTTTGCCGTGGTGTTTTGTATTTACATGGTAGGGTAATACCATATATTATAGACATGTATATATATATATATATATATATATATATATATATAGAAAAAGCTACATTTGTCTGGTTCAAACATAGGGTTAATAGTGCTTCGTTCTTTATGTGTGGGTTGTATTTTGGCTGGTTGTTAATGAGTTGTTTCCACAGGGTGTGGACCCATGAATCTCTATAGCTATGTATAGGTCTACGTCCAGACCATGCGTTATTAGAGCGATCTTGGAGTATATATATCAACCAGTCAATCTGTTTGTTTAAATCACACCTTACTATGTATGCTGGTGTTTTTAAATCCTAATAACAACAGATGTATATGCATATTTTCCTACAGTTTTTATTTGATTTCGGTTTGTGGGGATCTTAATCTATATTATATCAGGAGCTTTTAGGCAGTAGCGATATGAAGATACATACCGGTAGTTAGTGTGTAGCCGACAAATAGTTTCTTATATATATATAATTTTTTTTATTTTCACAAATAGACATTTGTTTAAAAATTATTTTAAGTTTTATTTAAGACATATAAATATATAAAAATATATAAAAAAAAGGGTATGTAAAAATATATAAAAATATACGTGCATGCGTAATAAAAAAATTTAATAATAAAAGTAGTTTATTTCTTTTCTTTCTTTTAGGAGATATTTCGTTTACAATAATTAAAGGAATATTTTTGGTAAGTGGAATATGGGGTCTATTTGGTCATATGAGTTATAACAATGAGGGACACAGGTAATTTTCAATTGTCCTCTTTTTATAAAAAACAATAATTATTGCCTGTATTGCCTAATAAACCGCAAATTATCTTTACTAAGGCACCAAATTTGGGCCTATTAGTTGCCCCCACAATTAATAACAAAACCTCAAAAATACCAACCATCCAAAAATGGATAGGTATGTCAGGCTTCTATAGATGTGGTTCTTGTATGGGATGCAAATTCACTACATCCCCTAAAAAAACAAGTGAAGTGAAATCAACCAGCAACAATCATATACATAAAATTAGGGAATTCCTGACATGCAACACAGAGAGTGTAATATATATTATACAATGCCCATGCAAAAAACAATACGTGGGCATGACTAAAAGAACTTTAAAAAAACGTATAGCTGAACATATCACAAATATTAAAAAAGGATATGATAAGCATGCCCTATCACTCCACTTTAAAATGGCACATAATCAGGACCCAAGAGGGATAAATTTTGTTGCCCTAGAAAAAGTGAACATACAGTGGAGAGGAGGGGACCATATAGGAAAAATGTCTAGGATGGAGTCCAGAAAGATTTTTGAGTTTGATTCCCTTCTCCCACAAGGATTAAATGCAGAGATGGAGGTATTTGTTTTTTTATAAAAAAAAGGACAATTGAAAATTACCTGTGTCCCTCATTGTTATAACTCATATGACCAAATAGACCCCATATTCCACTTACCAAAAATATTCCTTTAATTATTGTAAACGAAATATCTCCTAAAAGAAAGAAAAGAAATAAACTACTTTTATTATTACATTTTTTATTACGCATGCACGTATATTTTTATATATTTTTACATACCCTTTTTTTATATATTTTTATATATTTATATGTCTTAAATAAAACTTAAAATAATTTTTAAACAAATGTCTATTTGTGAAAATATAAAAAAATATATATATATAAGAAACTATTTGTCAGCTACACACTATGTATCTTCATATCGCTACTGCCTAAAAGCTCCTGATATAATATAGATTAAGATCCCCGCAAACCAAAATCAAATAAAAACTGTAGGAAAATATGCATATACATCTGTTGTTATTAGGATTTAAAAACACCAGCATACATAGTAAGGTGTGATTTAAACAAACAGATTGATTGGTTGATATATATACTCCAAGATCGCTCTAATAACGCATGGTCTGGACGTAGACCTATACATAGCTATAGAGATTCATGGGTCCACACCCTGTGGAAACAACTCATTAACAACCAGCCAAAATACAACCCACACATAGAGAACGAAGCACTATTAACCCTATGTTTGAACCAGACAAATTTAGCTTTTTCTATATATATATATATACATGTCTATAATATATGGTATTACCCTACCATGTAAATACAAAACACCACGGCAAAGATGTATGAACACTTTAGGAGCATAGTTCATTACACTGAAAGAATGCGCAACTGGTGATTAAAAATAACGCATTTGAAAACCGCAGTAAAAACTGCATTGGAAATGTGCAATGAAATAAATGTGAATGAATAAACAGTATTTGAACATTTAGATATACACTTTTTGCTTTTAGATATACTCCCATATGTACATATTGAGGATTTTATAATATAAACGCATGATTAGAATAGTTTAAAATATAAGTTTTTTAAAATTATAGTTTTTTATAATTATTATTAGGTGATTTTTACCATAGGTTGATAAAGACTCTGAAAAAACTGTACGTTTGGCAATTACTACTATTATTGCCCAGTTTTATACTATACACATATATTTCTGCAACACTGTGACTAAGAGGTTAAATGATCAACCCAGTTGGGCGTCAACGTTCAGGTGCTGCTTTTAGTGACGTAATAGCCATAAATGAACAATGGATATAGCCCTATATAAAGAGACAAACATCAGATGAGACTTGACCACTGAGGAAGGAGTCGTGCTAACTCCGAAACGCGTATGGTGCAGACAAGTCTCAACAAAAGGAAAGAAACCGCAACATAAGAAAGGAAACCGCAATATTATTTGCGCATCTTAACTACAAGTTTGCAGCCAATTTGGAAAGAAACGAAAGTCCTGCCGTGCGAAAAAGACACAAAGCAAAGGCGAATCTCAAGTAGGGCCATATTCACATTGACCCTAGTTCACCAAACGGACTGTTTCTCCCCTTTTGTGCAAGCTTATTTCAATGCAAGTGTACAACTCACGATAAAGTAGATTGGAGTTATAATCATCTGCGCTGACAACTCGTGGGACGCCACGCTAAGCGCAACTATCCGAACACTTTACCACCTCTACAAACAGTAAGTACTTGCCATATTGTATCACAGTGCAATAGTGGAGCTATAACTGTGAGACGAAGTTACCTCTACAAAAAGGAATGCTTGTACTTATACGCTAAGGACAGTCCATTGTTCCTATATTGAAGGACTAACGCATTAATTTATTTTTTCCTGCTTGGAAGAATCGCATATTGCGGACCAATATAGTGACTGTTTTCTTATCCTGTATTTCAGCGATCCTACTAGAGACATTCACTATTAACCATCTGATGCATGACGTCAATAACCCTTAGTATTATCACATTCTATCTGTATTGATATATATTTATTCATTGATATATATTTATTCATTTATTTATTCACAGTATAGATTTACGTATTTTAGGTGTATTATTAATTTATCAGGTACCGTATGTATATTTAATAAATTGTTTTAACATAATACTGTGTAGTGGTCGATGTGAACTAGATGTAGGTGTGCCCCTCTTATTCTATTTACCATTCAATTAAATGGTTCCGCAAATAAAAAGTATGCATTCCGTTTCCGTATATCCGTTCCGCTGAAAGATAGAACTTGTCCTATTATTGCCAGCAAATAACGATCCAAGGCTCCATTCAAGTCAATGGGTTCGCAAAAAATACAGAATGCATCCATCCATATTTCATCAGTTTTTTGCGGATCCATGCCCACTTTGCCCATGTGTATACTGTTAAAACACATTACTGTACATTAATGATTCAAAATTAGATTTTTTTGTTTGCAATCCGCAAACAACGGATCGCATACAGAAACCATACGGAGATTTTTTGCAGAACTATGAAACAGTAACACCACGGAACAAAAAACTGAACAACGGATCTGTGAAAAACGGACAGCAAAATACAGAAAAAGCCATATGGTCGTCTGTAAGAGGCCTAATATTTAGCTTATAAGGAGTCAGTGCTATGTTGGATTGGTTGCCTTTTTAAGGACCATTGTTGCCACCATCACACAGGTATTTGTTAGGCTAAATGTTTTCTATCACAAACAGTTTTTAGGTCATGTTTGTAATAGATTCAATACAATTAGTGATATTTTTCCATAAAAAGTATATGGGTGTGCTCCATTGTATCTGTAGTCTTTGTTTCTAGTATACTTTTAACACTTTTCCATCATAGCGTTATCCTTAACTTTGTCAGCAATTTGTGCTACAGTTCTCTTCTGTGGAATTGGACCACGTTTCACTGTTTGTCCTTACTTGGAACACTTCTAATAGATACTAACCACTGCATACCAGAAAAAAAAATAGACAATACAATATTTACTCAGTAGATTGTCCCTGAATTGATGAGAAGAATGGCTTGACTTAAATTACTATAAACATTTTAAACAGATGACCTATCTTCTGGATAGGTAATCAATATCTGATTGGTGTAGGTCTGACAGCCAGGACTCACGCCAATCAGCTGTTTGAGAAAGCAACAGCATTCGCAGTAAATAAATGCTGCCTGAATTACTGTTGCAGATTTTGTGGGTCTATGATGACATTTTTTTCTTTTTCTATATTTTTAAAAACATTTATTTATTTGTTTACACTTTTTATAGCTCCCATAGAGAACTAGAACAAGCAATCATCAGATTGCTTCTTTCATACACTCCAATGTATTAGCATTGGAGTCTATAAGGATTACATGATGTTCCTATTGTGGTGGTGTGTACAGTATAAGTGCTGGAAGGCGTGTATATCCCACCCAGATACCTCAGCTGGGTGAGATAAATAAAATCCAGAAAGCTGCAGGGATTTCAGCAAAGCGTAGTTTGCTAAGACAGTTTTGTTTACATTTTGTTCTGGGCTGGATTTCATTTAGGCTGGTGGATAGGTTTGGTAGTGGGATCTGCCAGTCCACACCCTTCCAGTAGGTGTGTTTTCTTTTACCTGAGGTGATCGCAGGTGAAGCCTGCTGTAATCAAGGAGGGATAAAACCAACCCTCTGTGTGTCAGTCTGTGGAGAGAGAGAACTTGGAAGCAGAGGTCTACAGAGGCTCTGTGTGGTCTCAGCCAGAAGGGCTGAGGGGCCACGATGCTTTGTAAAGCCTAAACTTTGGGGGCCCCAGCAACACCTACAGAAAGAGCGTCACACGGTTAGAGTCGGGAGGATTTCTGGACCATCTCCCCCCAAAGGTGCTGGTGTGGTCACAGCCTGGAGGTTGCTGGACCGTATATGGCTGAGGAAGCCTGATCTCTTCCCTGTCTGGACTTGTATATACAAACTGAAAAGACTAGCGTGGTATTAGCAGGAGGTGCTCAAACCCACATGCAGTCGTGCATATATATAGGGGAGCAAATCCTGCACTTGTGGCCCGTTGCTAATGGCGATCCCCAGCCAAAATGCATACGGCGGAGGATGCCCGCAGCGAAACCTTGGGCTACTTGAGAAACCTTGGCGTGGTGCCCGGGCTTAGACATGTCCTACACCGTAGGACATGTTGACTAATATCTCAATTTTAAAATCAGTTTGAGGGTTTAGTAAGACCGCAGAGTGCACCTGTCTTTGTTATTATTTTGTTATATTGTTATATTGATTATGACATCCACATAATTGCTACCCTGTGTAGGATGTCTATTGTGGTACTTGTGGTTCGCTGCAGGCATCCTCCACCGTATGCATTTTTGCTGGGGATCGTCATTAGCAACGGGCCACAAGTGCAGGATTTGCTCCCCTATATATATGCACGACTGCATGTGGGTTTGAGCACCTCCTGCTAATACCACGCTAGTCTTTTCAGTTTGTATATAGAGATTCCTGGAGGTGTATATACTCCAATTTAAATGTGCCTGCTTTCCATCCACAGGCTACATTTAGGTGCACCTGTGAGGCCTGGGCTATATCAGCCAGTCTTGAGTGGGACTCGCAGACTCCTCCCTCCTCCCACTGCAAGCATGGTTACATGCTGGAGGTAACTGGTGAGTTGTTTGTGAGTCGGCCTCATGCTGCTGTAATTTGCCCACTGGCTTCTGGTATTGCCCATACGGCTCAGTTAGGAGAGTGTTAGGTCCCGGGCTACTTGAGAAACCTTGGCGTGGTGCCCGGGCTTAGACATGTCCTACACCGTAGGACATGTTGACTAATCTCTCAATTTTAAAATCAGTTTGAGGGTTTAGTAAGACCGCAGAGTGCACCTGTCTTTGCTATTATTTTGTTATACTGTCTGGACTTGTGTCTGATGAGCAGACCTGCTAAGGCTTGGAGCCTGAGACCCTGTGTACAAGCTGTGCTTAGAGGTGAGTCAGGGAAACCTACTGTGTATTATAAAGTGCCAAGATGGGCAGGTGTTTATTTTGAGGTTTGTGTGGGTGCTGAAGTGCCAAAATAAAGGACCAGTTTGGACATTAAAACCTGTTGTCTGCTAAGAAGTCTGTGATTGTCACCCACTGAGAGCAAGCAATCCCTTACAATATGAAGGGCTGCCACATGCAGGGTCTCCATAGGACATTATATGTGGCAGCCTCAGACCATTCAGGAGGACTGAGGCAGCTGCACTCACAGTCTAAACTCACCATTTAAAACAGAAGGCACTTTGTGTTCTTTAAAGTAATGCCCAGTGCTGTACATGTATAGATGGGTTAATGTTATGATTGATTTGTTTCCATTGTATATAGAGATGAGCGAATTTTTCAAAAATTCAATTCGGCCAGTTCGCTGAATTCTTAGAAAAAATTTGGTTCAATATGAATTTATTTGCGGCGAATCAAATTTAAAAAAAACAGCCTTTTCCTGGCTGCAGAGAGCCTTTATAGTGGTGTAGAACACCGTGTCTTGCAGTAACATGCATCGGGAGTCTGCTGTGGTAGTGAAATAATACTGTGAGTCACAATGACATGCAGATGACAGGCTGAATAAATATATGAAAAAGCAGCACACATGGGTCTCCACAACCACTCCAGAATGCACCAGCCACGCTGTGACCGCAGATCCTCAGCAGTCACCAAGACAATATGCATTTGTTTTTTTCGTGTACACGTTCATAGAATTTTCATCAATAAAGAAGATACCGGAAATGCTGCTGTCGCCTTCTATTTTCTAATGCAGATGACAGGCGTCGCTCTTAGAATCACTGCGCACTTCAGTTGTTTGGGCAATCACGGGGCCAAAACTCACTCAATAACTCAAGTATGAACTCAGCCTTACAGGTCCATGTTAGCGTCAAGAAGAAGCGCACTCCTTTTACACCATCGTCAGCTGATTCCACATAGATGTCTACAGAATCTGTTCTATTAAACGCTTATGTGTTGACGTCACTGATTATTTTGCCCTACCTCTGATCTGTCAGAACAATAACCCCCAAAAAACGGATCCTGTCTGGAGCATCCTCCTTCACTCAGTCAGCATTTGGTCACTAATCCATCAGTATGTCTAATGCCAAAAATAAACAGGAGTGGATCCAAAACAGAGATGACATGTGAATGGAACAAGTGAATGAAACATTTGCATGTCTTCTGTATTTTGTATAAATACAATAAAAACTCCAATACGTTGCAACAATTGGTTGCCGCAGCAGGTCCCAAAACGTGAAGTGGGCTCAATTCACAATGTCTGTATGCATTTCTACTGGACTGCGCAAAATCCTAATATTTAGATGAGGTAACCTCTTTGAGTTAGACCATCCAATTATACGTATACAGGTAAAACACCGGATTCACCAGATTTCCTCCTTCCACAACAGCTAATACATTCCTATGGAAAAAAATGCCGGATCTGGCATTCAGGCAAGTCTTCAGTTTTTAGCATGCTGCGGTTTTATCTTTTGCCTGATCAGTCAAAAAGACTAAACTGAATACATCCTGAGGCATCCTGAACAGATTGCTCTCCATTCAGAATGCATGGGGATTAAACTGATCAGTTATTTTCCGGTATAGAGCCCCTAGGACGGAACTATATGCAGGAAAAGAAAAACGCAAGTGTGAACGTACCCTTACTTACATCAAACACTTTACACTATCTCGCATTTCATTCATTCAAAAGGTCCATTCATAAAAACCTTATCCTACAATGTCCTGCCAAGGGAACATCACGTGGTCCTTCCTGACCTATCCAGTACGAATAGGCAGACCCAGCTTTACAACTCACTCCAATATTGGAGTGTGAATTGTCGCAAAGTGAATCAACCTATTCCACCAAGCACGGTTTGAAATAAAATTCTACATTCAGACCCTGCGGCTGGATCGTACCCAACGCACATATCCACCTCACTTCCCACCGGTCTATCTTAGCTTCAGTGTCTCCTCCCTGCCAGTTCCCCTTCACCAATTGTATTCCCATAAAGGGCAGTCCTCTTGGGTTTTGAGACCCTTCTTTATATTTCTTATAGGCTCCTGCACATGGGTTTTCAACTTTCTCATTGTGCGACCTATGTACATACTGGAGGTCGCACAGGCACTCCAGCATGTAGACAACCCCTGAGCTCTCACATGTAATTTTCCCTACAATTTTAAAATTGTTTGAATGTACTACAGACAACTGTCTCTCTTTTTTGTCATTTCTTCTATTCTTACAGGGAAGGCAAAACCCACACCACGAGAATTTATTCTGCTCTTTCTTACCACTATCCATAGGAAAGGCACTATGTACTAAGTGATTGCGAAGATTAGGAGCTTTTCTAAAAATCACATCAGGGTGATCTGCGATTTCATTAACCAAGACCTGATAGTTTTTAAGCACCGCCCAATTTTTTATGATCGCATTCTTTACAAGAACGGCTAGCAGCGGTGTACGGTGTTAGAAAAGAATATCGGTAATCCTTATTTTTCTTAACCCCTTCACTAGAGTTGAGCGGACACCTGGATGTTCGGGTTTGGCCGAACTTGAGAAAAAAGTTTGAGTTCGGGACCCGAACTTGACCCCGAACCCCATTGAAGTCAATGGGGACCCGAACTTTTGAGCACTAAAATGGCTGTAAAAATGTCATGGAAATGGCATCAAAATGTGGTTAAGAGCATGGCAAGTGCTCTGCAAACAAATGTGGATAGGGAAATGACTTTAAATAACATAAAATAGGTAAAAAAAATAATCTTGATCTAGGAGGAGAAGGTCCATATGGAGTAGGAGGTTGAGGAGACGGTGGATGTGGCGGTGTAGGTGGAAGCGGTGGTGGAGGAGGAGGAGGTAGCCTACACTGCTTTTTGGTTTTAAATTTTATTTTTAAAATTAGGGTACACCCCAAAACATTGGGAAATATAACCTGTGATAACCCCCTCCAGTCGTGCTAAACACACGTTCAGACAATACACTGGCTGCACGGAAGGCCAGCACCTCCAAGGGGTAAAGGGCAAGCTCAGGCCATGTGCCCAATTTGGAGACCCAGAAGTTGCAGGGGCTGACCCCTGTCAGTCAGTTCATGTAGGCGTGTGCACACTTACTGCCCCACCATGTCGCACGTCCCCGTGATGTTCACGATCTAATTTGATATCTGCTCTATCAAATTTCAATGTTCTTTTATGCGCCTACCATGGTGATCACGGGTGGCGGGGAATCAGGGTTCCAGGCCAGAGAGGGAGCGTGAGAAAGAGAGACCACATCCATTAAATTATAGAGTTAAAATATGGGAGAAATTATTAAAGCGTAAAAGTGTGAAAACTTTTCAAAGTTTAAGCATTGAATGAAAGGATGTGTCGTGCATTAATTACTGAATAATATATTAAATTTTATTCCCTGTCAAATAGTCAGGTCCATAAATATTGGGACATCAACACAATTGTAACATTTTTGCCTCTATACACCACCACAATGGATTTGAAATGAAACGAACAAGATGTGCTTTAACTGCAGACTGTCAGCTTTAATTTGAGGGTATTTACATCCAAATCAGGTGAACGGTGTAGGAATTACAACAGTTTACATATGTGCCTCCCACTTGTTAAGAAACCAAAAGTAATGGGACAGAATAATAATCCTAAATCAAACTTTCACTTTTTAATACTTGGTTGCAAATCCTTTGCAGTCAATTACAGCCTTAAGTCTGGAAGACATAGACATCGCCAGACGCTGGGTTTCATCCCTGGTGATGCTCTGCCAGGCCTCTACTGCAACTGTCTTCAGTTCCTGCTTGTTCTTGGGCCATTTTCCCTTCAGTTTTGTCTTCAGCAAGTGAAATGCATGCTCAATCGGATTCAGGTCAGGTGATTGACTTGGCCATTGCATAACATTCCACTTCTTTCCCTTAAAAAACTCTTTGGTTGCTTTTGCAGTATGCTTTGGGTCATTGTCCATCTGCACTGTGAAGCGCCGTCCAATGAGTTCTGAAGCATTTGGCTGAATATGAGCAGGTAATATTGCCCGAAACACTTCAGAATTCATCCTGCTGCTTTAGTTAGCAGTTACATCATCAATAAATGCGAGAGAACCAATTCCATTGGCAGCCATACATGCCCACGCCATGACACTACCACCACCATGTTTCACTGATGAGGTGGTATGCTTAGGATCATGAGCAGTACCTTTCCTTCTCCATACTCTTCTCTTCCTATCACTGTGGTACAAGTTGATCTTGGTCTCATCTGTCCATAAGATGTTGTTCCAGAACTGTGAAGGCTTTTTTAGATGTTATTTGGCAAACTCTAATCTGGCCTTCCTGTTTTTCAGGCTCACTAATGGTTTACATCTTGTGGTAAACCCTCTGTATTCACTCTGGTGAAGTCTTCTCTCGATTGTTGACTTTGACACACATACACCTACCTCCTGGAGAGTGTTCTTGATCTGGCTAACTGTTGTGAAGGGTGTTTTCTTTGCCAGGGAAATAATTATTCGGCCATCCACCACAGTTGTTTTCCGTGGTCTTCTGAGTCTTTTGGTGTTGCTGAGCTCACCAGTGCATTCCTTCTTTTTAAGAATGTTCCAAACAGTTGTTTTGGCCATGCCTAATGTTTTTGCTATCTCTCTGATGGGTTTCTTTTGTTTTTTCGGCCTAATGATGGCTTGCTTCACTGATAGTGACAGCTCTTTGGATCTCATCTTGAGAGTTGACAGCAACAGATTCCAAATGCAAATAGCACACTTGAAATGAACTCTGGACCTTTTATCTGCTCATTGTAATTGAGAAAATGAGGGCACAACACACACCTGGCCATGGAACAGCTGAGAAAAAAATTGTCCCATTACTTTTGATTCCTTAACAAGTGGGAGGCACATATGCAAACTGTTGTAATTCCTACACCGTTCACCTGATTTGGATGTAATACCCTCAAATTAAAGCTGACAGTCTGCAGTTAAAGCACATCTTGTTTGTTTCATTTCAAATCCATTGTGGTGGTGTATAGAGGCAAAAATGTTACAATTGTGTTGATGTCCCAATATTTATGGACCTGACTGTATGCATATCAGTTTTTATTCACATCTAAAATGGTATAATGTCAACCCAAGAATGTAACAGAAAAATTATTGAAATTTATTAAGCTGTCAACTAGGTAGAGGAGGTGCATATTACACCTAAAAATTGGTGAATTTCACCAAAAGATTTAACTAACAATTTTTTTTTAAACCTGTCTACTAGGTATAGCAGTGGTACATCACACCCAAAAATTGGTGAATTTCCACAGAAAATGTAACTGACTATTTATTTTTTTAACCTGTCTACTAGGTATAGCAGTGGTACATCACACCCAAAAATTGGTGAATTTCACCAGAATATATAACCGACAATAATTTACTTTTTTTTAACCTGTCTACTAGGTATAGCAGTGGTACTATACACCCAAAAATTTGTTAATTTCACAAGAAAATGTAACTGACAATTGTTTTAATTTTTTTTACCGGTCCACTAGGTATAGCAGTGGTACTATACACACCAAAATTGGTGAATTTTACCCTAAAATGTAAATGACAATTTTTTTTTTTTTAACCGGCCTACTAGGTATAGCAGTGGTAATATACACCCAAAAAAAAAATTATTTCACCAGAAAATGTAAATGATAATTTTTTTTTAACCCGTCTACTAGGTATAGCAGTGGTACTATACACCCAAAAATTGGTTGATTTCACCCGAAAATGTTAATGACTATTTATTTATTTTTTTAACCGTCCTACTAGGTATAGCAGTGGTACTATACACCCAAAAATTAGTGAATTTAACCCGAAAATGTAACTGACAATTTTTTTTTTGAATTTTACCGGTCTATTAGGTATAGCAGTGGTACTATACACACCAAAATTGGTGAATTTCACCCTAAAATGTAAATGACAATTATTATTTTTTTTACCCGGCCTACTAGGTATAGCAGTGGTAATATACACCCAAAAATTGGTTAATTTCACCCAAAAATGTAAATGACAATTTTCATTTTTTTTGTTTAACCTGTCTACTTGGTATAGCAGTGGTACTATACACCCAAAAATGTAAATGACAATTATATATTTTTTTTAACCTCCTACTAGGTATAGCAGTGGTACTATACAACACCCAAAATCTGGTTACTTTCACCCGAAAATGTAAATGACAATTTTCTTTTTTTTTGTTTTAACCTGTCTACTAGGTATAGCAGTGGTACTATACACCCAAAAATTTGTTAATTTCACAAGAAAATGTAACTGACAACAGTTTTTTTTTTTCACCGGTCTACTAGGTATAACAGTGGTACTATATACACCAAAATTGGTGAATTTCCCCCTAAAATGTAAATGAAATTTTTATTTTATTTTTTTAACCGGCCTACTAGGAATAGCAGTGGTACTATACACCCAAAAATTTGTGAATTTCACCCGAAAATGTAAATGACAATTTTTTATTTTTTTTAACCGGCCTACTAGGTATAGCAATGGTACTATACACCAAAAAAATTTGTGAATTTCACCAGAAAATGTAAATGACAATTTTTTATTTTCATTTTACCGGTCTACTAGGTATAGCAGTGGTACTATACACACCAAAATGGGTGAATTTCACCCTAAAATGTAAATGGCAATTATTATTTTTTTTACCCGGCCTACTAGGTATAGCAGTGGTAATATACACCCAAAAATTGGTTAATTTCACCCAAAAATGTAAGTGACAATTTTTTATTTTTTTTTGAACCGGCCTACTAGGTATAGCAGTGGTACTATACACCCAAAAATTGGTGAATTTCACCCGAAAATGTAAATGACAAAGTAGTGAAATTATATAAAATTAAATACGTACAAATAAAAAAAAAAAAATTGATTTATGAGGTGGAGTTTCATATGGAGTAGGAGTTTGAGGAGGCGGTGGACGTAGCGGTGTAGGTGGAAGCGGCGGTGGAGGAGGACGAGGTAGCCAACACAGGTTTTTGGTTTTAATTTTATTTTTTAAAATTGGGGAACACTCTAAGGCTACTTTCACACTACCGTTCAGAGTGGATCCGTTGGGGTCTGCCCAGACGGATCCGCTCATATAATGCAGACTTTGGATCCGTTCAGAACGGATCCGTCTGCATTATATTAACATAGTAACATAGTACATAAGGCCGAAAAAAGACATCTGTCCATCCAGTTCGGCCTGTTATCCTGCAAGTTGATCCAGAGGAAGGCAAAAAACCCTGTGAGGTAGAAGCCAATTTTCTCCACTTTAGGGGAATAAAAAATTCCTTCCCGACTCCAATCATGCAATCAGAATAACTCCCTGGATCAACGACCCCTCTCTAGTAGCTATAGCCTGTAATATTATTAAGCTCCAGAAATACGTCCAGGCGCCTCTTAAATTCCTTTATTGTACTCACCATCACCACCTCCTCAGGCAGAGAGTTCCATAGTCTCACTGCTCTTACCGTAAAGAATCCTCTTCTATGTTTGTGTACAAACCTTCTTTCCTCCAGACGCAGAGGATGTCCCCTCGTCACAGTCACAGTCCTGGGGATAAATAGCTGATGGGATAGATCTCTGTACTGACCCCTGATATATTTATACATATTAATTAGATCTCCCCTCAGTCGTCTTTTTTCTAAAGTGAATAACCCTAATTTTGATAATCTTTCAGGGTACTGTAGTTGCCCCATTCCAGTTATTACTTTAGTTGCCCTCCTCTGAACCCTCTCCAGCTCTGCTATGTCTGCCTTGTTTACAGGAGCCCAGAACTGTACACAGTACTCCATGTGTGGTCTGACTAGCGATTTGTAAAGTGGTAGGACTATGTTCATATCACGGGAATCTATGCCCCCTCTGATGCAACCCATTATCTTGTTGGCCTTGGCAGCAGCTGCCTGACACTGGTTTTTGCTGCTTAGTTTGCTGTTTATTAAAATTCCTAGATCCTTTTCCATGTCAGTGTTACGGAGTGTTTTACCATTTAGTATGTACGGGTGACTTGCATTTTTCCTTCCCATGTGCATAACTTTACATTTATCAGTGTTAAACCTCATCTGCCACTTATCTGCCCAAGCCTCCAATCTATCCAGATCCCTCTGTAGTAGTATACTGTCATCTTCAGTGTAAATTACTTTACACAGTTTAGTGTCATCTGCGAAAATTGATACTTTACTATGCAAGCCTTCTACAAGATCATTAATAAATATATTGAAGAGAATAGGGCCCAATACTGACCCCTGAGGTACTCCACTAGTGACAGTGACCCAATCTGAGTGTGTACCGTTAATAACCACCCTCTGTTTTCTATCACTCAGCCAGTTACTTACCCACATACAGATGTTTTCTCCCAGTCCGAGCATTCTCATTTTATATACTAACCTTATATGTGGTACAGTGTCAAATGCTTTGGAGAAGTCCAGATATACGACATCCATTGATTCGCCGCTGTCAAGTCTAGAACTTACCTCCTCATAGAAACTGATTAAATTAGTCTGACATGACCGATCCCTCACGAAGCCATGCTGATATGGCGTTATTTGCTTATTTCCGTTGAGATGCTCTAATATAGCATCTCTCAGAAAATCTTCAAACAGTTTACCCACAACAGATGTTAAACTTACCGGCCTATAGTTTCCAGGCTCTGTTTTTGGCCCCTTTTTGAATATTGGCACCACATATGCCACGCGCCAATCCTGTGGGACATTCCCTGTCAGTATAGAGTCTGCAAATTTTAGAAATAAGGGTCTGGCTATGACATTACTTAATTCCTTTGGGATACGGGGGTGTATGCCATCCGGTCCTGGCGATTTGTCTATTTTAATCTTTTTAAGTCGCTGATGTACTTCTTCCTGGGTCAGACAGGACACTTTTAATGGGGAATTTATTTTTGCATGCTGCATGTCATCTGACAATTTATTTTCCTCAGTGAATACATTGGAGAAAAAAATATTTAACAGCTTTGCTTTCTCCTCGTCGCTCTCTGCGACTCCCCCCTCATTACTCTTTAAAGGGCCAACACCTTCAGATTTATACTTTTTAACATTTATATAATTGAAGAACATTTTAGGGTTAGTTTTACTCTCTTTGGAAATTAATCTCTCGGTCTCTAGTTTGGCCGCTTTTATTTGTTTTTTACATGTTCTATTTTTTTCCTTATAGTTTTTCAGTGCTTCCGTGCAACCCTCCTGTTTTAGTGTTTTATATGCTTTCTTTTTGTCATTTATTGCTTTCTTTACAGTTCTATTTATCCACATTGGTTTCTTTTTGTTCCTTAACCTTTTATTACCATACGGTATGTACCTCTCACAATGAGTTTTTAGGATGTTTTTAAAGATATCCCATTTTGTGTCTGTATTTGTGAGGACTTTGTCCCAGTTAGTTTGGCCTATGGCCTCTCTTAGTTGGCTAAATTTAGCTTTTTTGAAGTTTGGTATTTTTGTTCCTCCCTGTAGAAACGCTCTTTTGAATGATAATTGGAAGGTTATTACTTTATGGTCACTATTTCCCAGGTGTCCCCCAACCTGCACGTCTGTTGTTCTGTCAGGTCTACTGGTTAATACTAAGTCCAGTATGGCCGTCCCTCTAGTCGGGTCCTGAACCAGTTGGGAGAGGTAATTGTCTTTGGTTATTGCCACGAACCTGTTTCCCTTATGAGATATACAAGTTTCAGTTTCCCAGTCTATATCTGGGTAGTTGAAGTCCCCCATAATAACCACCTCATTATGATTTGCCGCCTCGTCTATCTCGTTTAGTAGTAGATTTTCTGTGGACTCTGGTATATTAGGTGGTTTATAGTAAACTCCTATTAGTAATTTATTGTTGTTTTTAGCTCCATGTATCTCTACCCACAGTGACTCCACATGTTCATGTCCCTCACTTATATCTTCTCGGACTGTGGGCTTTAGAAGGACTTTATATAAAGGCAGACCCCTCCCCCTCTCCGGTTTTGACGATCCTTTCTAAACAGACTGTAACCTTGTACATTAACTGCCCAGTCATAGCTATCATCCAGCCATGTCTCAGTTATTCCCACTATGTCATAGTCCTCCTCACACATCACTAATTCCAGTTCACCAGTTTTATTAGTCAGGCTTCTAGCATTAGTATACATACATTTGAGAGGTTTATGTATATTTTTTACCCTACACCTTTCCTTCTGAACTGTTCTAGTCCCTCCTTCCATTCCTCCCCCATTCTTATTACCTTGCCCCCGGTCTCTATCTGCACTATCTTCCCCTCCTATAACGTAATTACCCTCCCCCCCAGTCCCTAGTTTAAACACTCCTCCAACTTTCTTGCCATCTTTCTCCCCAGCACAGCTGCCCCTTCCCCATTGAGGTGCAGCCCGTCCCTACGATAGAGCCTGTAGCCGATAGAAAAATCGGCCCAGTTCTCCAGGAACCCAAACCCCTCCTTCCTACACCAGTTCTTGAGCCACTTGTTAATCTCCCTAATCTCCCATTGCCTTTCTTGTGTGGCACGTGGTACAGGCAGTATTTCGGAAAATACTACCTTTGAGGTCCTTGCCCTCAGCTTTTGACCTAAATCCCTGAAATCATTTTTAAGGACTCTCCACCTACCTCTAACTTTGTCATTGGTTCCGATATGGACCATGACCGCTGGATCGTCTCCAGCCCCTCCCAGTAATCTGTCAACCCGATCTGCGATGTGTCGAACTCTAGCGCCAGGAAGACAGCACACTGTTCGGCGATCACGGTCTTTGTGACAGATTTCCCTATCTGTTCCCCTAATAATGGAGTCTCCCACTACCAGCACCTGTCTGGCCTGCCCTGCTCTCCTGGTTCCCTGCTTACTGGAGCTGACATTCCCCTGACTGGCAGAGGAAGTGTCTGGCTGCAGCAGTGCCGTCCCCGGACTGATATCCCCCTCATCTGCCAAACGTGCAAACTTGTTGGGGTGTGTCAGATCAGGGCTAGCCTCCCTGGCACTCTTCCCTCTACCCCGCTTTCTAACTGTTACCCAGCTAGCTACCTCACTTTGCTCAGCCTCCTCTCTGTCACCCTCCCCCTCATCTACCCCAAAGAGTGCTTGCTCGGTGAGAAGCAAACTCTTTTGCAAATTATCAATGCCTCTCAGTGTTGCAACTTGCCCATTTAGAGACTCGATCTGCGATTCCAAACGGGAAATTTGCTCACATCTAGAACAAAGATATACACCCTTGAACTCCTGTTCCAGGACTGCATACATCATGCAAGATGTGCACTGGACTGCGTTGTAAATTGTGCAACACATACTAAATGGGAATTACAACAGTAAAAAAGTAAAACAGTATAAATGATTTAGATTTAGACCCTGTCTGCTGTAGTCGAAGGACCACGTAAAATTAAGCCAACAACACACAAGGAAATTATATCCAACCTTAGTTTCCAAACTCCTTTTCTTAAACTCCTTGTTTTTTAACTCCACTTAATAAGAAGCCACTTAGTAGAGCAAGCCTCAGAAAGAGCAGGCTCTGAAGAGTGTAAGTGGGTCAATTTATAGCACCTGGTTGCCCCGGGCACTCGCCTTAATTAAGCAGAGAGAAAAAAAAAAAAAAGCGATTTTAAATGCAAGTACTAGAATACAAACACTTAACTTAATATTGTAGAAAAAATTCTAAGTCTGAAAGTAGCTTCAGACGGATCCGTCCAGACTTTACATTGAAAGTCAATGGGGGACGGATCCGTTTGAAAATTGAGCCATATAGTGTCAAATTCAAAGGGATCCGTCCCCATTGACTTACATTGTAAGTCTGGACGGATCCGTTTGCCTCCGCACAGCCAGGCGGACACCCGAACGCTGCAAGCAGCATTTAGGTGTCCGCTTGCTGAGCGGAGCGGAGGCTTAACGCTGCCAGACTGATGCATTCTGAGCGGATCCGCGTCCACTCAGAATGCATTAGGGCAGTACGGATGTGTTCGGGGCCGCTTGTGAGACCCTTCAAACGGAGCTCACAAGCGGAGCCCCGAACGCTAGTGTGAAAGTAGCCTAAAAGAGTGTGGAATATCCAAAATACAAGAATGAGCTATTGCTCTGCAGTATAACAATGGCTGGTTAGTGTCGTTATACATGTCTATTCTGCATAAGGTACGGACAAGTCCTGAGTCCTGAGGGATCCATGCCTGGTTCATTTTAATGAACATGAGCTTGTCCACATTGGCTGTGGACAGGCGGCTGCGCTTGTCTGTGATGATGCCCCCTGCCATGCGAAACACACGTTCAGATAATACACTGGCTGCAGGGCAGGCCAGCACCTCCAAGGCATAAAGGGCAAGCTCAGGCCATGTGCCCAATTTGGAGACCCAGAAGTTGATGGGGGCAGACCCGTCATTCAGTACGTGTAGGCGTGTGCACACATGCTGCTCCACCATGTTGGTGAAATGCTGCCTCCTGCTAAGACGTTCCATATCAGCTGGTGGTGCTGATTGTTGTGGCGTGCTGACAAAGCTTTTCCACATTTCGGCCATGCTAACCCTGCCTTCTGAGGTGTTGCCCCAGCTGCGTTGGCGACCTCTTCCTCGTCCTCTGCCTTCGCCTTGTGCTTCCACTGTGCCCCCGCTGTCAGGTGAAAAAGCCACCAGCAGCGCCTCTACCAGCGTGCGTTTATACTCGCGCATCTTACGATCACGCTCCAGTGAGGGAATTAAGGACGGTACGTTGTTCTTGTAACAGGGATCCAGCAGTGTGGCAACCCAGTAATCAGCACAAGTTAGAATGCGGGCAACTCGGCGGTCGTTGCGGAGACACTGCAGCATGTAATCGCTCATGTGTGCCAGGCTGCCCAGAGGCAACGAAAAGCTGTCCTCTGTGGGAGGTGTATCGTCTGTGTCCTCTGTATCCCCCCATCCACGCACCAGTGATGGCCATGAGCTGGTCTGGGTGCCACCCTGATGTGAACATGGTTCCTCCTCCTCCATCTCCTCCTCCTCATCCTCCAGAACTGTGCCCTGGCTAGACAAATGTGTACCTTGGGTTTGTGGGTGCAGGAACCCACCCTCGGAGCCACTTGGGAATGACTGGCCGGAAACCCTACGAAATGATCCCTCTTCCTCCTCCTCCTGTGCCACATCCTCTTCCATCATCGCCTGGAGCGTTTTTTCAAGGAGGCATAGAAGTGCGATAGTAACACTGAGAACGGAGTTATCGGCACTAGCCATGTTGGTGGAGTACTCGAAACAGCGCAACAAGGAACACAGGTCTCGCATGGAGACCCAGTCATTGGTGGTGAAGTGGTGCTGTTCCACCGAGCGACTCACCCGTGCGTGCTGCAGCTGAAACTCCACTATCGCCTGCTGCTGCTCACACAGTCTGGCCAGCATGTGCAAGGGGGAGTTCCACCTTGTGGGTGTGTCGTATATGAGGCGGTGAGTGGGAAGGCTGAAGTTACGCTGCAGCGCTGACAGGCGAGCAGCAGCAGGATGAGAACACCGAAAGCGCGCACAGACGGCCCGCACTTTCTGCAGCAGCTCTGACATATCGGGGTAATTTTTAAGGAATCTCTGCACCACCAAATTCAGTATATGCGCTAGGCAAGGGATGTGCGTCAAACCGGCTAGTCCAAGAGCTGCTACAAGATTTCGCCCATTATCGCACACCACCACGCCGGGCTTGAGGCTGACTGGCACAAACCACTCATCAGTCTGTTGTTCAAGCTCCTGCGCTGTGTGGGGTTTGTCCCCCAAACAGATAAGTTTTAAAACTGCCTGCTGTCGTTTACCCCTGACTGTGCTGAAGTTGGTGGTGAAGGTGTTACGCTGACCGGATGAGGAACTAGTAGAGGATGAGGAAGCAGAGTAGGTGGAGGAAGCAACAGGAGGCAAACTGAAGCGCCCTGCAATCGTCGGTGGTGGAAGGACATGCGCCAAACTGCTATCCGCCTCAGGCCCAGTGGCCACTGCATTTATCTGCTGTGCTAGTGGCTCTGCGCGACCACCGCCTCTTCCTCTGAACTACATAGGTCACTCGAATGTCCTTGATTCCTTGTGGGGTCGAGGACCTCATCGTCCTCCACATCATCTTCCACCCAGTCTTCACCCCTGCCTTCCTTGTCAGTCTGCACACTTTCTAAATCCCCAGCAGTTGGCACCTGTGTTTCGTCATCATCCGAGGCGTGCTGCGATGGTCCTCCCATGTAATCATCTTGAAAGATAAGTGGTTGGGCATCGGTGAACTCAATCTCTTCCACTTCTGGGGCAGGGCTAGGTGGATGGCCCTGGGAAACCCTGCTAACAGAGTCATCAAAAAGCAGAAGAGACTGCTGCATGACTTGGGGCTCAGACTGCTTGGCTGATTTGCAAGGGAGTGAGGTGAAAGACTGATGGACATCGGCTGCAGGTGCCAACTGTGGTCTTTCAGCAGGAGACTGGGTGGGAGACAATGTGAAGGAACTAGATCCACTGTCAGCAACCCAATCTACTATCGCCTGAACTTGTTCAGGCCTCACCATTCGTAGAGCAGCATTAGGCCCGACCATATACTGCTGCTGGTTTTGTCACCTACTCGCACCTGAGGAAGGGGTTTCACTTGTGCATGTAGCTGGCACAGATCGACCACGTCCTCTCTCTGCAACAGGAGCTCCACCAGCAGCACCACGACCTGGGCCACGTCCCTTATTTGACGCTCTCCTCATATTTTTCAAATTTAGGATCTTGCTCTAAATGGGTGTTTAATTAATAGTAGAATAGAATAGAACGACAGTATGTAAAGGGTGTATCTCACACGGCCTGAACCAGACTAGGCCTCAATTTAAGATTTTTTTGCCCAAAATGGCTGTATTTTAAATGCTTGAATCAAACCCCTGTATGTAGAGGGTGTATCTCACACAGCCTGAACCAGTGTAGGCCTGAATTAAAGATTTATTTTCCCAAAATGGCTGTATTTCAAATGGCTGTATTTCAAATGGCTGAATCAAACCCCTGTATGTAGAGTGTGTATCTCACACGGCCTGAACCAGTGTAGGCCTGAATTCAATATTGGTGCCCCAAATGGCGGTATTTAAAATGCCTGAATCAAACCCCTGTATGTAGAGGGTGTATCTCACACGGCCTGAATCAGTGTAGGCCTGATTTAAAGATTTCTTTGCCCAAAATGGCTGTATTTCAAATGCCTGAATCAAACCTCTGTATGTAGAAGGTGTATCTCACACGGCCTGAACCAGTGTAGACCTGAATTAAAGATTTATTTGCCCAAAATTGCTGTATTTCAAATGCCTGAATCAAACCCCTGTATGTAGAGGGTGTATCTCACATGGCCTAAATCAGTGTAGGCCTGAATTAAAGATTTCTTTGCCCAAAATAGCTGTATTTCAAATGGCGGTATTTCAAATGCCTGAATCAAACCCCTGTATGTAGAGGGTGTATCTCACATGGCTTGAATCAGTGTAGGCCTGAATTAAAGATTTCTTTGCCCCAAATGGCTGTATTTCAAATGCTTGAATCAAACCCCTGTATATAGAGGGTGTATCTCACACGGCCTGAATCAGTGTAGGCCTGAATTAAAGATTTCTTTGCCCAAAATGGCTGTATTTCAAATGCCTGAATCAAACCCCTGTATGTAGAGGATGTATCTCACATGGCCTGAATTCATTATTGGTGCACCAAATGGCTGTATTTCAAATCTCTGAATCTAACCCAAATGTATTAAGGGTGTATCTCACATTGACATATGCAGCAAAGGCTGCCAAATAAACTTTTTTTGCCCAAACGGGTGTTTGTTTAATAACTCAATATGGCAGCAGTATATAACCCAGGAATTTCAAACGTGCTTATGCTGCAAGGCCTGAAATATTGTGTAATTTGCCCCAAAAAGGGTGTTTTATTAATGGAATAATATAAGCTCTATATGTAAAGGGTGTATCTCACACGGCCTGAATCAGTGTAGGCCTCAATCAAATATTTCTTTGCCCAAAATGGCTGTATTTCAAATGCCTGAATCAAACCCCTGTATGTAGAGGGTGTATCTCACACGGCCTGACCCACTGTAGGCCTGAATTCAATAGCGGTATTTCAAATCTCTGAATCTAACCCAAATGTATTAAGGGTGTATCTCACAATGACATCTACATCAAAGGCTGCCAACTAATTTTTTTTCCCCCAAACAAGTGTTTGTTTAACAACTGAATTTGACAGCAGTATATAAGCCTGTAATTCCACACGTGCTGATGCTGCAAGGCCTGAAAATACTGTTTTTTGGCAAAAAAGTGTGTTTTTAAAACCCCAGAAAATGATGGGTGTATTTCTAGCTTAAATTGCACACTGACTAATCCAGATGTTGTAGATTGCCAAAAAAAAGTGTTTTTTTGGTAACAGAATATGAAAGCTGTATATATTAAACTTGAATTTAACACTTGCAGATCAGGAAAATACAGTTTTTTGGCAAAAAACTGTGTTTTTAAAACCCCAGAAAATGATGGGTGTAGTTCTAGCTTAAATTGCACACTGACTAATCCAGATATTGTAGATTGCCAAAAAAGTATTTTTTGGTAACAGAATATGAAAGCTGTATACATTAAACTTGAAGATCAGGAAAACACTGGTTTTTGGCAAAAAAGTATGTTTTTAAAACCCCTGAAAATGAGCCTTTCAAAAAGCGTCAAGAAAGTGCCGAACACCGAACCCGAACTTTTACTGCAATGTTCGGGTTCGGATCCGAGGTCCAAAAAATCATAAAGTTCGGTACGAACCCAAACTTTACAGTTCAGGTTCGCTCAACCCTACACTTCACCCTTCTCTTTGTTTCCATTAACCTCTATATTCTGACTACAGGTAAGTAGCTCTTCCCTTCTGTATCCTTTTTCAGCAAATCTGTTCTGTATAATCTGACTCTGCTCCCTAGAAACAGTCACATGTGTGCAGTTATGATGTATTCTTTTTATTTGGCCTTTTGGAATGTTTTATAACCAAGGCTTATAAAGGTTTATAATGGCAGCTTTTTATATCTATGTATCCGTTCACATTCGCATCCTTAAAAAATGTTTTGGTTTTAAAACGTCCTACCTCTACATATATAACCAAATCCCATAAATTCACCGCCTCATTACTAATATTGCTTGTGAACTTTAGGTTTCAGTTATTTTCATTCAATTTCCCAATCAAATCCTCCAGACCATCTTTCTCCCCTTCCCAAACCAGCAGACAATCAATGTATCTTCGCCAAATTTTTAGTTTACCAGACTGTGTGTCCTTAGACAGGATTGGGTAATTTTTTTATTAATTATATTTGGGTCCCCATAGAGTTCATCTCTTATTGCTCTCAAACCTAATTCTTTGGGGATAATGGTATATAGCGAGGTAACGTCTACCGTTACCAACCAAATATCTTCCCCAAAGGGTCCCAGACTGTTCACCAATTCAATGACAATCCCAGTATCTTTCAGATAAGACTGTGATTTTACAACATATCGCTGAAGGAAAAAGTCAATATACTCTGTTAATCTGCTGGTTAGGGACTTGATTCCGGAGAGACTTGTGGATTTTGGGCACATAGTAGATTACAGGTATTACTGGGGTTTTGCTGGTTAAATACTCTTTTTCTTCAGTTAGGCGGCTGAAGAAAGCTGCTCATCAGCGATTCAAGTTGCTGCTGATCGAGCTGGAACTGCTTCTACCCGCCAATCCTGCCACAGCAGCCATGTCAGAGGAATGTGATCGCAGAGGGCCAAGACCTGCAAGAGGATGGACGATGGCGCAGATAGGCAGCGGCCAACTCACTACATAGGATGTCTCTATAGTAGTTCAGATTGTCCTCCCTCTCAAAGGCGTGTAAAAAATGCCCCGATTTTGGACCGGTAGCGAGGGTCCAACAAGGTAGAGAGCGATAAGTCACCCCTTTGCAGAATGGTGACAATTTGGCTGTCACTACACAAGCAAGTGAGCATGCATCGGGCCATTTGTGCAAGTGACTCGGAGGGACTCTCTGCCTCCATCTCCACTACATACTGCCACAGTGTGTCTGGGTCCTCTGCCTTGTCTTCCTCATCACACTGTAGCTCCTTCTCCTCCAGTTCAGCCCCCACATGGCTGTCACTACACAAGCAAGTGAGCATGCATCGGGCCATTTGTGCAAGTGACTCGGAGGGACTCTCCGCCTCCATCTCCACTGCATACTGCCACGGTGTGTCTGGGTTCTCTGCCTTGTCTTCCTCATCACACTGTAGCTCCTTCTCCTCCAGTTCAGCCCCCACATGGCTCATGTGGCCATGAGATCTAGGCGCCAAGTCTCTAGTCTCCTGACCATCCAGATTTACCATCATCTGTTCCAGGACATGAAGCAGTGGAATGACGTTGTTCATCCCATAGTCCTCACGACTGACAAATAATGAGGCCTCCTCAAAGGGACCGAGCAAACGGCAGGTGTCACGCATGAGCTGCCACTGCCTGACATTGAAGTTACACAGGGGTGTACTCCTGTCCGCTTGGATCATGAAGAAATCTTTTAAGGCCTTTCTCTGTTCGTATAGTCGGTCCAACATATGGAGGGTGGAATTCCAACGAGTGGAAACGTTGCATATCAACCTATGTTAGGGGATGCAGTTCTGCCACTGCAGCTCAAGGAGGGTGTGCTTTGTGGTGCACGAGTGGCTGAAGTACATGCAAAGTTTCCTGGCCATTTTTAGGATGTATTGCAGATGGTGGGTGGAAGACTTAAGGAACCGCTTGACAACAAGATTGAACACGTGTGCCATGCAGGGCGCATGGCTCAGCTTAGGGGCGTAGCTAAAGGATCATGGGCCCTGGTGCAAGAGTTCAGCTTGGGGACCCCCTTCCTTCAGTGCTTTATGGCCAGGGGCAGGGAAGCATATTGCCTTCGTGCTGCCTGAGGCAAAAATTGAAACAGCACCCCCCTGTACAAATTCTTGACCTAACCTCTTTCCTCCAACCAGAGGTATAACATAACCAGCATGCACTTTCTATAATACTGGGGTCTTTGGGCCCCCTCAGGCTCCTAGGCCCGGTAGCGACTGCTACCTCTGCACCCCCTATAGCTACGCCCCTGGCTCAGCCCTCCTTGACGCAGCGCCAACACCATGTTCTTCCTGTTGTCGGTCACCATGGTTTCTGATCTTGAGTTGTCACAGAGAAAGCCAGGATGCGATTTCTTGATGAAGGACACGGAGCAGTTCCTCCCCTGTGTAACTCCGTTCGCCCAGGCAAATGAGGTGAAGAACAGCGTGACACCGCAGTGCCCTGCACATGTGGTATGTTGGAGGAGCACTGTGAATTGCCCCTGCAGTGGAGGCTGAGGACACAGTGAAGGATGAGGAGGCAGAGGCGTACATTGTCGCAAGACCAACAGCGTGACACAGAGGAAGCGGAAGCGGCTTCACCTGGCCAAGTTGCTGGTGTGGCTGTGCAGGCAACACATTCACCCAGTGGGCCGTAAAGGACATGTATTGTCCCTTACCGTAGTAAGAGCTCTACACATCGGTGCTGCCATGTACTTTGGCAGACACTGACCGGCTCAAGGACTGGCCCACCTTCTGTTCTACATGTGTGTGCATGGCTGGTACTGCCTTTTTGTCAAAGAAATGACGGCTTGGGACTCTCCACCTCGGCTCGGCATAAGCCATCAGTCTTCTGAAAGGTGCAGAGTCCACCACTTGGAAAGGGATGGACTGCAGCACCAGCAACTTGGACAGGAACACATTCAGCTTCTGCACCGTTGGATGAGTGCATGCATACTGTTGTCTCTTGGCAATCGCTTCTGTGATTGATTGCTGATGTAATGAGTGACAAGGAGGAGGAGGAGGAGGAGCAGGAGCATCTGGACCAGCAGATGATGGGAAGGACAGACAGCTCCCTTCGGCTGAGATGGTAGAGACTTGACTGTCTGAAACCGGGTGTGTGCCACTGGGTGATGCAGCGGTTGGAAGGCTGGACAACCACATTCGGAGCCACAGTTCTCGCAGACCACTTTATGGTGACACTGCATATGTTGACGCAGGGCTGTGGTGCCAACATTGGCACCCTGGCCACGCTTCACTTTCTGCCCACAGATTCTACATATGGCCATGTTCACCTCTGGCGACTTAACAAAAAACTGCCACACCGCCGAGTAGGTGATTTTACCCCCAACACTCTGCACTGACTGACTGCTACCACCACTGCTTCCGTGAACCCGTGCACCACTATTTCCCAGGCAGGTAGGCTCCTGCAAAGCGGGTGGTCTACCCAGGGCATGTTTGGCTACTGACCTCCCACTGCTGCCACCCTGCTGACTCCCGGCCATGCTAGCGACTTGCTGGCTCCTCCACTGCCTCACGGGCAAGCTGCCACCCTCTTCTCCCGATGATGATGAAGCCCCTAATTCACCTGGCTTCCAAGTGCGATCAGCTACATCATCATCATCGAGTACTGTCTGCATGTCACTGATGTCCTTCTCAACGGTTTCTGGGTCAGGAGCCTCACCGCTCGCAACACCAGCTCCCACGCCACTCCCCTCATCACTACTTGCCCACCTAGTGGAGGAAGCAGCGGGTGTCTACTCCACATCTTGGCTAGCCAGTAGCTGCTGATTGTCTTCTAGTAGCTCGTCCTCGCTGTATAGTGAACCTGAGCCCACAGCATATAATACTTCTCTGGCTGAGGGAACAGAAAAAGGACAGAGGCAGGTTGAGGACAGGTGAGGGCACAGGGCCTGCTCCCGGATCATGCTAACTAAGGGATGTGGCTTACCAACCCACCAACTCGTGGATGGGGGTGTCTGATGTCACTTGGAACGAAGTGGATGATCTAGTCAACCATTCAAGAACCGCTGGGTTGCTGGTCAAGACACGGCCACCAGATGACACCGGGAGCTCAGGCCTCTCGCTGCAACTCCTGCTGCCACGCCCCAATAATCTACTGCGACCTGTGCCTGAGCCAGAAACATTTAGCCCTCTTCCACTCCCCTGTGCAGGGCCTGGCACTTCTCTGTCTGACCTACTGTTAGATCAAATAAATAAATAAAAAGGAAATTAAAACACCTCATAAAATTCTGTAATTTTCTTACTTCACCACACAACGGCTAATGGGCCCTTTTTTCCCCACTAATACACGCCAAAAAGCGCTGTAATTTTCTCACTTCACCACACAGCGGCAAATACTTTTTTTGTGCTACTAATACATGAAAAAAAGGGCTTTAAAACATATAAAAGCACCACTGAACAGCAAATATATTATTCTTTTTTCCACTATTACACTCCACAAAAGCCTTTAGGACATATAACTGCACCGCTGAATGGCAAATAGGCCCTTATTTTTTTCCACTTATTAAAGGCTTTAGAACATATAACTGCACCGCTGAATGGTAAATAGACCTTTATTTTTTTCCACTTATACACTACACAAAAGGCTTTAAAACATATAACTGCACTGCTGAATGGCAAATAGGCCTTTATTTTTCCACTTATACACAACACATAAGGCTTTAGAACATATAACTGCACCGCTGAACGGCAAATAGGCAATTATTTTTTTCCACTTATACATTGCACAAAAGGCTTTAGAATGTACAGTACACTGCGTGCAGAATTATTAGGCAAATGAGTATTTTGACCACATCATCCTCTTTATGCATGTTGTCTTACTCGAAGCTGTATAGGCTCGAAAGCCTACTACCAATTAAGCATATTAGGTGATGTGCATTTCTGTAATGAGAAGGGGTGTGGTCTAATGACATCAACACCCTATATTAGGTGTGCATAATTATTAGGCAGCTTCCTTTCCTTTGGCAAAATGGGTCAAAAGAAGGACTTGACAGGCTCAGAAAAGTCAAAAATAGTGAGATATCTTGCAGAGGGATGCAGCACTCTTAAAATTGCAAAGCTTCTGAAGCGTGATCATCGAACAATCAAGCGTTTCATTCAAAATAGTCAACAGGGTCGCAAGAAGCGTGTGGAAAAACCAAGGCGCAAAATAACTGCCCATGAACTGAGAAAAGTCAAGCGTGCAGCTGCCAAGATGCAACTTGCCACCAGTTTGGCCATATTTCAGAGCTGCAACATCACTGGAGTGCCCAAAAGCACAAGGTGTGCAATACTCAGAGACATGGCCAAGGTAAGAAAGGCTGAAAGACGACCACCACTGAACAAGACACACAAGCTGAAACGTCAAGACTGGGCCAAGAAATATCTCAAGACTGATTTTTCTAAGGTTTTATGGACTGATAAAATGAGAGTGAGTCTTGATGGGCCAGATGGATGGGCCCATGGCTGGATTAGTAAAGGGCAGAGAGCTCCAGTCCGACTCAGACGCCAGCAAGGTGGAGGTGGAGTACTGGTTTGGTCTGGTATCATCAAAGATGAGCTTGTGTGGCCTTTTCGGGTTGAGGATGGAGTCAAGCTCAACTCCCAGTCCTACTGCCAGTTTCTGGAAGACACCTTCTTCAAGCAGTGGTACAGGAAGAAGTCTGCATCCTTCAAGAAAAACATGATTTTCATGCAGGACAATGCTCCATCACACGCGTCCAAGTACTCCACAGCGTGGCTGGCAAGAAAGGGTATAAAAGAAGAAAATCTAATGACATGGCCTCCTTGTTCACCTGATCTGAACCCCATTGAGAACCTGTGGTCCATCATCAAATGTGAGATTTACAAGGAGGGAAAACAGTACACCTCTCTGAACAGTGTCTGGGAGGCTGTGGTTGCTGCTGCACGCAATGTTGATGGTGAACAGATCAAAACACTGACAGAATCCATGGATGGCAGGCTTTTGAGTGTCCTTGCAAAGAAAGGTGGCTATATTGGTCACTGATTTGTTTTTGTTTTGTTTTTGAATGTCAGAAATGTATATTTGTGAATGTTGAGATGTTATATTGGTTTCACTGGTAAAAATAAATAATTGAAATGGGTATATATTTGTTTTTTGTTAAGTTGCCTAATAATTATGCACAGTAATAGTCACATGCACACACAGATATCCCCGTAAAATAGCTAAAACTAAAAACAAACTAAAAACTACTTCCAAAAATATTCAGCTTTGTTATTAATGAGTTTTTTGGGTTCATTGAGAATATGGTTGTTGTTCAATAATAAAATTAATCCTCAAAAATACAACTTGCCTAATAATTCTGCACTCCCTGTATAACTGCACCACTTGAACAGCAAATATATTTTTCTTTTGCCACTAATACACAACAAAAAGGGCTTTAGAACATATACAGTGGATATAAAAAGTATCCACTGTATAAAATGTCATATTATGCCGCTGTATTTACCTAAGACAGGGACCTTTATTTGTTCTGGGTGGTGGTGGATATTTGTGGGTGTCATTTTATATATACCCATGCTGGGTGAGAGAAATATCTTGGTCAAATGCCAACTTTGTATAAAAAAATGGGAAAAGTTGTCTGTTGCCAAGATATTTCTCTCACCCAGCATGGGTATATGTAAAATGACACCCCAAAACACATTCCCCAACTTCTCCTGAGTACGGAGATACCAGATGTGTGACACTTTTTTGCAGCCTAGGTGGGCAAAGGGGCCCATATTCCAAAGAGCACCTTTTGGATTTCACAGGTCATTTTTTACAGAATTTGATTTCAAACTCCTTACCACACATTTGGGCCCCTAGAATGCCAGGGCAGTATAACTACCCCACAAGTGACCCCATTTTGGAAAGAAGAGACCCCAAGGTATTCGCTGATGGGCATAGTGAGTTCATGGAAGTTTTTATTTTTTGTCACAAGTTAGTGGAATATGAGACTTTGTATGAAAAAAAAAAAAAAAAAAAATCAGCATTTTCCACTAACTTGTGACAAAAAAAAAAAAAATTCTAGGAACTCGCCATGCCCCTCACGGAATACCTTGGGGTGTCTTCTTTCCAAAATGGGGTCACTTGTGGGGTAGTTATACTGCCCTGGCATTTTCCAGGGGCCCTAATGTGTGGTAAGTAGGTAAATGACCTGTGAAATCCTAAAGGTGCTCTTTGGAATATGGGCCCCTTTGCCCACCTAGGCTGCAAAAAAGTGTCACACATGTGGTATCACCGTATTCAGGAGAAGTTGGGGAATGTGTTTTGGGGTGTCATTTTACATATACCCTTGCTGGGTGAGAGAAATATCTTGACAAAAGACAACTTTTCCCATTTTTTTTTTACAAAGTTGGCATTTGACCAAGATATTTCTCTCACCCAGCATGGGTATATGTAAAATGACACCCCAAAACACATTCCTCAACTTCTCCTGAGTACGGAGATACCAGATGTGTGACACTTTTTTGCAGCCTAGATGCGCAAAGGTGCCCAAATTCCTTTTAGGAGGGCATTTTTAGACATTTGGATACCAGACTTCTTCTCACGCTTTGGGGCCCCTAGAATGCCAGGGCAGTATAAATACCCCACATGTGACCCCATTTTGGAAAGAAGACACCCCAAGGTATTCAATGAGGGGCATGGCGAGTTCATAGAAATTTTTTTTTTTGGCACAAGTTAGCGGAAATTGATATTTTTAATTTTTTTCTCACAAAGTCTCCCGTTCCGCTAACTTGGGACAAAAATTTCAATCTTTCATGGACTCAATATGCCCCTCACGGAATACCTGGGGGTGTCTTCTTTCCGAAATGGGGTCACATGTGGGGTATTTATACTGCCCTGGCATTCTAGGGGCCCTAAAGCGTGAGAAGAAGTCTGGAATATAAATGTCTAAAAAATTTTACGCATTTGGATTCCGTGAGGGGTATGGTGAGTTCATGTGAGATTTTATTTTTTGACACAAGTTAGTGGAATATGAGACTTTGTAAGAAAAAAAAAATAATAATTCCGCTAACTTGGGCCAAAAAAATGTCTGGAGCCTTACAGAGGGTGATCAATGACAGGGGGGGTGATCAATGACAGGGGGGGTGATCAATGACAGGGGGGGTGATCAATGACAGGGGGGTGATCAGAGAGTCTATATGGGGTGATCACCACAGTCATTGATCACGCCCGTGTAAGGCTTCATTCAGACGTCCGGATGCGTTTTGCGGATCCGATCCATCTATCAGTGCATCCGTAAAAATCATGCGGACGTCTGAATGGAGCTTTACAGGGGGGTAATCAATGACAGGGGGGTGATCAGGGAGTCTATATGGGGTGATCACCACAGTCATTGATCACGCCCCTGTAAGGCTTCATTCAGACGTCCGGATGCGTTTTGCGGATCCGATCCATCTATCAGTGCATCCGTAAAAATCATGCAGACATCTGAATGGAGCTTTACAGGGGGGTGATCAATGACAGGGGTGTAATCAATGACAGGGGGGTGATCAGGGAGTCTATATGGGGTGATAACCACAGTCATTGATCATGCCCCTGTAAGGCTTCATTCAGACGTCCGGATGCGTTTTGCGGATCCAATCCATCTATCAGTGCATCCGTAAAAATCATGCGGACATCTGAATGGAGCTTTACAGGGGGGTGATCAGGGAGTCTATATGGGGTGATCACCACAGTCATTGATCATGCCCCTGTAAGGCTTCATTCAGACGTCCGTATGCGTTTTGCGGATCCGATCCATCTATCAGTGGATCCGTAAAAATCATGCGGAGGTCTGAATGGAGCTTTACAGGGGGGTAATCAATGACAGGGGGGGTAATCAATGACAGGGGGGTGATCAGGGAGTCTATATGGGGTGATCACCACAGTCATTGATCACGCCCCTGTAAGGCTTCATTCAGACGTCCGGATGCGTTTTGCGGATCCGATCCATCTATCAGTGCATCCGTAAAAATCATGCAGACATCTGAATGGAGCTTTACAGGGGGTTGATCAATGACAGGGGTGTAATCAATGACAGGGGGGTGATCAGGGAGTCTATATGGGGTGATCCCCACAGTCATTGATCATGCCCCTGTAAGGCTTCATTCAGACGTCCGGATGCGTTTTGCGGATCCGATCCATCTATCAGTGCATCCGTAAAAATCATGCGGACATCTGAATGGAGCTTTACAGGGGGGTGATCAGGGAGTCTATATGGGGTGATCACCACAGTCATTGATCATGCCCCTGTAAGGCTTCATTCAGACGTCCGGATGCGTTTTGCGGATCCGATCCATCTATCAGTGGATCCGTAAAAATCATGCGGACGTCTGAATGGAGCTTTACAGGGGGTTGATCAATGACAGGGGGGTAATCAATGACAGGGGGGTGATCAGGGAGTCTATATGGGGTGATCACCACAGTCATTGATCACGCCCCTGTAAGGCTTCATTCAGACGTCCGGATGCGTTTTGCGGATCCGATCCATCTATCAGTGCATCCGTAAAAATCATGCAGACATCTGAATGGAGCTTTACAGGGGGTTGATCAATGACAGGGGTGTAATCAATGACAGGGGGGTGATCAGGGAGTCTATATGGGGTGATCCCCACAGTCATTGATCATGCCCCTGTAAGGCTTCATTCAGACGTCCGGATGCGTTTTGCGGATCCGATCCATCTATCAGTGCATCCGTAAAAATCATGCGGACATCTGAATGGAGCTTTACAGGGGGGTGATCAGGGAGTCTATATGGGGTGATCACCACAGTCATTGATCATGCCCCTGTAAGGCTTCATTCAGACGTCCGGATGCGTTTTGCGGATCCGATCCATCTATCAGTGGATCCGTAAAAATCATGCGGACGTCTGAATGGAGCTTTACAGGGGGTTGATCAATGACAGGGGGGTAATCAATGACAGGGGGGTGATCAGGGAGTCTATATGGGGTGATCACCACAGTCATTGATCACGCCCCTGTAAGGCTTCATTCAGACGTCCGGATGCGTTTTGCGGATCCGATCCATCTATCAGTGGATCCGTAAAAATCATGCGGACGTCTGAATGGAGCTTTACAGGGGGGTGATCAATGACAGGGGGGTGATCAATGACAGGGGGGTGATCAGGGAGTCTATATGGGGTGATCAGGGGTGATCAGGGGCTAATAAGGGGTTAATAAGTGACGGGGGGGGGGGTGTAGTGTAGTGTAGTGGTGCTTGGTGCTACTTTACTGAGCTACCTGTGTCCTCTGGTGGTCGATCCAAACAAAGGGGACCACCAGAGGACCAGGTAGCAGGTATATTAGACGCTGTTATCAAAACAGCGTCTAATATACCTGTTAGGGGTTAAAAAAAACACATCTCCAGCCTGCCAGCGAACGATCGCCGCTGGCAGGCTGGAGATCAACTCTCTTACCTTCCGTTCCTGTGAGCGCGCGCGCCTGTGTGCGCGCGTTGACAGGAAATCTCGCGTCTCGCGAGATGACGCGTATATGCGTCCAGGCGGAATGAATCAACCACCTCCAGGACGCGTCTGTGCGTACAGCGGTCCGGAGGTGGTTAAAGCATGCTCTTCTTGCTCCTCCTCCGCCCTAGCACCATCCTGCTCTGACTCCTCTTCAGACTCCTGTTGGAGTAGCCCCCCTGGGAATTCATCCAGCATTGCGACAGTATCAGGAGAAATCCATGAAACTTTTAGCAGCTTCAAAAATGTAATCAAAGTGACCCACGCCTGTATTTCGCATTACGAATTCGCATTACGCGATTTTTACATTGCCGGTTTTTCGCATTCAATGAAATAATTCTCGAATTCGCGAATATATGCCGAATATTCTACAAAATATTTGTGAAATATAGCGACTTGCTGCTCATCACTATTAGCCACCGATCGGCCTGTGACCACAAAGCTGAAAGGAGTGCAGGACCGATGTGTCTCTTGGCTTCCAGGCACAAGAGCCACAGCACAGCATGGCAACGCCTCACCTCGCACGTCGAATAGGTTCTGGGGAGCTTGGGGGGGCGCAGTGGAAGAGGCGGTAGCTGTGAAAAAGGAGGAGTCAGCCGAGGAGGAAACGGAGGATAGAGTAGGAGGAGGAGAAGAGGCAGGCCTGCATGCAATCCATGGCAGTAACACCATATCCACAAGGGTGCCACGGGTTGCATGCTTGACGGCCATCAGAAGGTTCACCCAGTGGGCAGTAAAAGTTATGTACCTTCCCTGCCCGTGTTTGCTAGACCATGTGTCTGTGGTCATATGTATCTTGGCACCGACACTGTGTGCCAGAGATGCATTCACTTGCCGCTGAACGTGGCCATATAGCTCCGGGATGCCCTTCTGGGAGAAATATTTCCTTCTGGGGACCTTCCATTGCTGTCTGCCAATGGCCACAAATTTTCTAAAGGCTTCCGAGTCCACCAGTTTATATGGCAGTAGTTGGCGGAGTAGCAGTTCCGACAAGCTAGCATTCAGCCGTTGGGCGAGAAGGTTATCCAGCGTCATCATCTTTTAACGCTCGAACATTTGGGCCACGGAAGCCTGCCTTTTGCCAGATGAATGCGACGACGGCACGTGGAAGGTGGAACGGAGGACAAATGGGAGGAGAGAAGAGAAGGAGAAGAGGCAGAATGTGGAGCGTCGGGAGTGTGGCTTTGTGGGTTCTGACAGTGTTGCTCCCACTGGGCTCGGTGATGGGAGGCCAGGTGTCTATTTAAGGCGGTCGTCCCTAGGTGAGTGTTAGGCTTATCACGATTTATGCATTGACAGCACAGGCTGTAGATGGCAACACTATTGTAAGCAGCAGACACGTTAAAAAAAGCCCACACTGTGGAGCCATGTGTTGGCATCCTGGGAGCGCCAGATGTGACCGTGCATTGTGGTTGGCTCGTTCCAGATACATTAGCAGTCTGCTTTTTTCCTCCTGTGCACTGTAAGTTCTGCCTGCTTCTCCTCCTTTTCCTTCCTATCTGCATCTTCATCTCTCCCTCTGAACTCCCCTCCTCTTACTCTCTTGTGGGCACCCATGTGACGTCCATTGACACGTTATCATCGTTACCTTCACCACCACTGACATTAGAAATCTCGGAGTAGGCTGATCAGGGCTGATCTTGGGCTGATCATGGTACTGTCTGCTGGGTGGCGACCGTTGATACCTCCTCTTTCTGATCCGATGCCAATAATGGCTGTGCATAGGTAAGGTCTTGCAATGGATGGAAAAATAATTCCTCTGACTCGAGCGGAGGGGATATGGTGGTGTCTTTGGGGGTGCACACAACAGAGAGTGAAGAGGGTGCAGATAGAGATGATGAGGAGGGTGCAGAAGCGGAAGGCTGAGTGAGCGACTCAACCAACTCTGGTGCGTCCTTTGACGTAATCGCACGCACCTTCTGCAACATCTTACTTAGGCCCAGGCCTGGTGCACCTGCCCGACCCCTACCAGCCCTGTGGAATGGCCTGCCCCACCCCTGTGGAATGGCCTGCCTCTTCCTCTGCCTGTAATTTTCAAAATGACCCTGTGACAAAAGTCCCTATAGAAGGACAGAATTTGTGGAAGAAGGTATATCACACCGCTGCCTCAATAATTTTTTTTGGGGGGCAACTAGTATATCAAACCAGTTGAAATTATTTGTTCCAATAGCGTTTATCACTCTGTTTAGCTGCGGTAACGCAGCAGAACCGCAAACAAATGCTGCACTACCCAAATGCCCTATATACAAAGTATATTAATGGTATATCTCACCCCTGCCTTAATCATTTTATTTGGGGGGCAACTGGTATATCACACCAGTTGAAATTATTTGTTCCAAGAGTGTTTGCCCTTCTGTATAGCTGCAGTATTGTAGCAGAACCGCAAACAAATGCTGCACTACCCAAATGCACTATATAGAAAGTATATTATAGGTATATCACACACCTGCCTCATTCAGTTTTTTTGGGAGGGCAACTGGTATATCACACCAGTAGAAATTATTTGTTCCAATAGCGTTTGTCACTCTGTGCAGTTGCGGTAACGCAGCAGAACCGCAAACAAATGCTGCGCTACCTAAATGCACTATACAGAAAGTATATTATTGGTATATCACACCGCTGCCTCAATCAGTTTTTTGGGGGGTCAACTCGTATATCACACCAGTTGAAATTATTTGTTCCAAGAGCGTTCGCCCCTCTGTATAGCTGCAGTATCTCAGCAGAAACGCACACAACTGCTGCACAATACAAATGCACTATACTATACTTTCTATGTTAGAAAGTATATTATAAATATATCACACCCCTCAGTAAGTCACACCTATCGATAGCACACCTATACTAGTCCTTAAAAGGACTTTTGTGGACCTATTAGCTAGCGTTTGGCGTCCCTAACAGCCTGTCCCTGCTCCACACAGCAACCTCTCCCTACACTGGCAAAAGACTGAATATAAAATGGCGGCCAGATCAGGTTTATTTATTAGGTAGGGGGTATGTCCATGTGCTGAATCGTCTCAATTGGCTGTCTTGTACCACCTGATGGATGTGTCATGGGTCAAAGTTCTTCACAATGTAAAAGAATATGGCGCCGGCGCACATCGCCATATGTTCGCCCATTCGGCGAACCGCAAACTAACAAAGTCTGCCGCAAAACGACTGCCGGGCGAACCGCAAGTCCATCTCTACCCACTAATACACGCCAAAAAGGGCTGCAATTTTCTTACTTCACCACACGACAGCTAATAAGCCTTTTTTCCAACTAATACAAGCTAAAAAATGCTTTAGAACATATAACTGCATCGCACAAGGGCAAATAAGACGTGCAATAAACCCTGTTAATGCCTGTATCAAACAGCACTTGCACCCTAAAACAAGAACGATTTGCTGGAATTACAGAGCTGTATAATAGTAATTTGGGTGCCCAGTCAGTGCAGCAAGGTGTAATAGGATTGTTCCTATTTCCCAGACTGTAACCTCCGCTACTGAACCCTGTTCAACATAAATACTGTGGAATGATTCCTCCCTATCCTTTCCCTACACCTTGAATAATCTATCCCTGAACTTGTAAATCGTTTTTTTAGCACAATGTAGTCTTTACTAAAACTGTCCCTAGCACCTACTGATGTCTCTCCCTGCCCAAAGCACACTGGAAAATTGCAGAATCCAAGATGGCTGAGGCATTTTTATAGTGCTGTGACATCACAAGGCTGGCTGCCTGCTTATTGGCTGAATGCATGGCATTATGGGTGATCCCGCGTTCCCAGACTTCCTTGTTCCATGTCCTCACACCTTCAGCAGCCATTTTAGCGTTACCACGAAGCGTGAGGAAATTCAGATTCGGTGAGAATTGAATTTTATCTGAAATTCGGATCGAATTCCACTTTGGCTACTTCGATTCACTCATCTCTAATTGTATATATGAATAACTAACAAGGTATTTTTTGAATGCTACTTTTATATAAAACTTTGTAACCTTGAAAAATAAACATATGATATCTGCATATTGTCTTCATTTTTGATTTGTTGGGAATATGTTTCTTAATTATGAATGTCATAAATTAATTTGTTTTGCCTGCGCAGCACTGTTCAGAATAATGGATCACTTTGAATATAATACAAAAGGTATACAGTTCTAGCTCAACTTCATCATTCATCATAATGCTGGGCCATAATCATTGGAAATAAAAATATGTATGTTCTCTGATGTATAGCAGCTTTTTTTGTAAACTGATTTGATAACATAGACAAGTTAGCATTGTTATTTCTGGAATTCAGTTTTTTTCAAGAGAGCAATTTTATAAAGACTTTAAATGCTAAACACCCACAGCGAAACTGTACAACAATATAAATGCAATCCTATTTCTTAGTATCCTTGGTTGCCAGGGAACTGAAGTGAGAAATATGTGTGATATTATATGATTGTATCTGTTAACAGGCACCATTAATTATGCATGCCTTCTGACCATTTGTGTACCAATCATACACATTTTTCAAGTGCCAATCCCATGAATAAAGGCTAATGAAGACATCAAGTAATCAGTAACCTGAGACCTTCAATCAATTACATTCTAATAGTCTGCAATCTATGCATCATTTGCAAAAACCCAATAATCAGAAAGCATTTCCAGATTGGGATATTTCCGTTTTTCCATCAACCTTCCGATATAATGTCTTATTAACTAAATTATCTAGTTTGCATGACATGTTCCTTACTGAATGTGCTATGTATTATTTATTAATTATAACACACACACATACACATTGCTATAAGAAATGCATATTCTGCCTCCCTAACTAAACGCCAAGGTTGTTTAAATTATTTTACTGGGAACGTTTTTTTTATTGCTGGTGTAGATAATATATATTAGTTCTTATAAAATCAGAAAGCACCAATGATTTTTTAATCCTGGAAGAGCCCTTTAATTGTTCAGCCAAGATTTTTGAATCTTGGACCAGCCCTTTCATTCTGATTCCTGTGTTGAGATAATTGTAGTACTCTAATCCCTATGGGTATGCAATAGACCAGGCATGCTCAACCTGTAGCCCCCCAGCTTTTGCAAAACTACAACTCCCATCATTCCCTGACAGCATACAACTATCATCCTACAGAAGGGCATCATGGGAGTTGTAATTTTACAACAGCTGGAGGGCCACAGGTTGAGCATCCCTGTAATAGACGTACTAAGGTTTCTGGACAGTGTTAGTCCCAGTTCTGTGCATTTGCGTAGTGATAGCTAGAACAGTAAAATACCCTTGTGCATTAGAGCTAAATAGTGTTGTGCGCGAATATTCGAATAGCGAATATTAATCGTGAATATTGGCACTTTGATATTTCGCGAATATTTAGAATATAGTGATATATATTCGTAATTTCAAATATTCTAGATTTTTTTTGTCATCAGTAACCTCCCTTCTTGCTTGTGGGCCAATGAGAAGGCTGCAATGTCTTTGTCACAGCTTAGCAACATCCCTAGCAACCAATAGGAAAGTTGCCTACCCCTTACTATATAAGAAGCTCCCCAGCAGCCCTTTTTTGCAGTATTTTGCAGATCTGAGAGAGACAGCAGTGTTATTGCTGTGCTCTCTGCTTTCCTGTGTCATCATTACATTAGATAGTTAGTATATATATATATATATATATATATATATATATAATTAGTGGGAGATAGTTAGTGTAGGTTATATCCTGATATAGTGTAGGTGATAGGTTCTGCTGTCCATACATACATGCTACAGACATAGTGCTGTATGTATGTATGTATGCTACATAGTGCTGTGATGTCACAAGTTCACAACAATACTTAGTGCACCAATAACTAATAAGTAGTCAGACCTGTTAAACTATGAAGTTGCACGTATTGCACCAAAATATTCGCATCATTAATGCCGATTTGCGCAGTCGCAAATATATTGGAGCACTCTATCTGCATATAAACTATTGTAATGTTCTGCCGTGCCAACCATTTTCTTCAGTCTCAGGAAACTTCTAGCAGCTTGAAAAATGTAGCTATAGTAACCCACGCCTGTATTTGGCGCAGATTATGCGAATATTACATTGCTGATTTTTCGCAATCAAGAAAACAATCTCGAATTTGAGAATATATGACGAATATTCTACAAAATATTTGCGAAATATCGCAAATTCGAATATTGCCCCTGCCACTCATCACTCGTACACCTTCAATTGCTGTCAGTCAAATGCTGGCCTATATACATACATGCTTGGTTTAACCGAATGTGTATTTTTTCCTTGCAATGTTCTTTATTAAAGATTAGGAATACAGTAAAACAATAACAGATGACAGCAACAAAATTGCATGCTCAGACATAAAAATAGCGAGAGTACAAATCTTATAATCAAATCCATATATTGTGACATATATTGTAGACTGTAAATAGCAAAGCATTGTAAAATTTCAATAGAATTTTTGTCTGTAAAGTACTGTATAACAAAGGGTTTGGGGGATTTGTTGACAGGAAGGGGAGGGGAGCAAACACCGGAAGTCACAGATTATGATGGCTTTAGAAATAGTCTGTTAATAAAGTAGTCATGATATATAGATATATGTCTGTTGAATCTATCAGTGTAAATGGACCTTAAAGGCCTCTTTCACACGGGCGTTGCGGGAAAATGTGCAGGTACGTTGTGGGAACACCCGCGATTTTTCCGCGCGAGTGCAAAACATTTTAATGCGTTTTGCACTCGCGTGAGAAAAATTGCGCGTGTTTGGTACCCAAACCCGAACTTCTTCACAGAAGTTCGGGCTTGGGATCGGTGTTCTGTAGATAGTATTATTTTCCCTTATAAAAATAAAAGCATTCTGAATACAGAATGCATAGTAAAACATCGCTGTAGGGGTTAAAAAATAAATATTTTTTTTTTTAACTCACCTTAGTCCGCTTGTTCACGGCCCGGCGTCTCCTTCTGGCTTCATCTGATCTCTGTGCAGCAACAGGACCTGTGGTGACGCCATTCCGGTCATCACATGGTACGTCACATGATCTTTTACCATGGTGATTCACCATGGAAAAAGATCATGTGACGTACCATGTGATGACCGGAGTGACGTCATCAAAGGTTCTTGACCTATAATTAATGCTCACCACAGGTCCTATTCAGTAAAGGGGACAGAAGGAGATGCCGGCATCGCGAACAAGTGGATTAAGGTGAGTTAAATGATTTTTTATTTTTTTTTAACCCCTCCAGTGCTATTTTACTATGCATTCTGTATTCAGAATGCTATTATTTTCCCTTATAACCATGTTATAAGGGAAAATAATAATGATCGGGTCTCCACCCCGATTGTCTCCTAGCAACCATGCGTGAAAATCGCACCGCATCCGCACTTGTTTGCGGATGCTTGCGATTTTCACGCAACCCCATTCATTTCTATGCGGCTTGCGTTACGTGAAAAATGCACAAAGAGGAGCATGCTGCGATTTTCACGCAACGCACAAGTGATGCGTGAAAATCACTGCTCATGTGAACAGCCACATAGAAATGAATGGGTCAGGATTCCGTGCGGATGCTGTGCGTTCACCTCCCGCAACGCATCCGCGCGGAAAACTCACTCGTGAGAAAGGGGCCAAAGAGTACCTTTCACCACTCCTGACATGCATGTTTTAATAGCTCCATGCATTCCCTGTGTTATAACAATTCTGGAGCATCTATTCTTATGTCTCTATGTTGTGCCATTCCTTTATTATTTCTACTACAGGGAGTGCAGAATTATTAGGCAAGTTGTATTTTTGAGGATTAATTTTATTATTGAACAACAACCATGTTCTCAATGAACCCAAAAAAACTCATTAATATCAAAGCTGAATATTTTTGGAAGTAGTTTTTAGTTTGTTTTTAGTTTTAGCTATTTTAGGGGGATATCTGTGTGTGCAGGTGACTATTACTGTGCATAATTATTAGGCAACTTAACAAAAAACAAATATATACCCATTTCAATTATTTATTTTTACCAGTGAAACCAATATAACATCTCAACATTCACAAATATACATTTCTGACATTCAAAAACAAAACAAAAACAAATCAGTGACCAATATAGCCACCTTTCTTTGCAAGGACACTCAAAAGCCTGCCATCCATGGATTCTGTCAGTGTTTTGATCTGTTCAACATCAACATTGCGTGCAACAGCAACCACAGCCTCCCAGACACTGTTCAGAGAGGTGTACTGTTTTCCCTCCTTGTAAATCTCACATTTGATGATGGACCACAGGTTCTCAATGGGGTTCAGATCAGGTGAACAAGGAGGCCATGTCATTAGATTTTCTTCTTTTATACCCTTTCTTGCCAGCCACGCTGTGGAGTACTTGGACGCGTGTGATGGAGCATTGTCCTGCATGAAAATCATGTTTTTCTTGAAGGATGCAGACTTCTTCCTGTACCACTGCTTGAAGAAGGTGTCTTCCAGAAACTGGCAGTAGGACTGGGAGTTGAGCTTGACTCCATCCTCAACCCGAAAAGGCCCCACAAGCTCATCTTTGATGATACGAGCCCAAACCAGTACTCCACCTCCACCTTGCTGGCGTCTGAGTCGGACTGGAGCTCTCTGCCCTTTACCAATCCAGCCACGGGCCCATCCATCTGGCCCATCAAGACTCACTCTCATTTCATCAGTCCATAAAACCTTAGAAAAATCAGTCTTGAGATATTTCTTGGCCCAGTCTTGACGTTTCAGCTTGTGTGTCTTGTTCAGTGGTGGTCGTCTTTCAGCCTTTCTTACCTTGACCATGTCTCTGAGTATTGCACACCTTGTGCTTTTGGGCACTCCAGTGATGTTGCAGCTCTGAAATATGGCCAAACTGGTGGCAAGTGGCATCTTGGCAGCTGCACGCTTGACTTTTCTCAGTTCATGGGCAGTTATTTTGCGCCTTGGTTTTTCCACACGCTTCTTGCGACCCTGTTGACTATTTTGAATGAAACGCTTGATTGTTCGATGATCACGCTTCAGAAGCTTTGCAATTTTAAGAGTGCTGCATCCCTCTGCAAGATATCTCACTATTTTTTACTTTTCTGAGCCTGTCAAGTCCTTCTTTTGACCCATTTTGCCAAAGGAAAGGAAGTTGCCTAATAATTATGCACACCTAATATAGGGTGTTGATGTCATTAGACCACACCCCTTCTCATTACAGAGATGCACATCACCTAATATGCTTAATTGGTAGTAGGCTTTCGAGCCTATACAGCTTGGAGTAAGACAACATGCATAAAGAGGATGATGTGGTCAAAATACTCATTTGCCTAATAATTCTGCACTCCCTGTAGTGAGAGATGAGCCTATAATCTTATCATCCAGGAGAAGATGCCAATGTCTCCTGATGATTTTTTCCACCTGTCGATACTGTGAATGATAAGGTAAAATCATCCTTAGTATCTTCATCTGTTGTGGATGTACATTTCGGAACGAAAAAATCCTGTCTGTTCATACTCCTGACTTTGTCTAGAGCTTTGTTAACTGTCTGGTCTGGGTATTCTCTATCCAGAAACTGTTGACCAAGGGTAGCAGCTTCTTCAAATTGCCTCTGGTCTGTACAATTCCGCTTCAGTCGTCTAAATTGGCTGACTGGTATATTTAACAACCGCTTGGGTAGGTGGCAGCTGGAAAAGCGAATAAAGCTATTCCTAGCTACTTCCTTGACAAAGGTGCTACACTTGATCAACGTTCCCTCAATTGCTACTTTGATATCTAGAAATTCAATTTCTTTATAGCTAATCTTTGTGGTAAAAATCTAATTTCTTTCATTCATATTGATTTCTACAAGAAAGTCATCAAGGGTTTCCTTAGTACCTTCCCAAATGAACAGAATGTCATCAATGTACCTTCGCCAGAGTACCAGACTCCCCCCCAACCTATGCCTAATGGTCTCATGTTCCCACTGGGCCAGGAAGAGATTGGCGTAGCTGGGGGCGAATCTGGTGCCCATGGCGGTACCTGTCAACTGCAGATAGAAATCCCGCTCAAAAGCAAAATAGTTATGTGACAGGATATATTCCACTCCTTCCAAAATGAACATCATCTGTTCATTTTTCAAAGTATTATCCCTTTGGAACTGTTTCAATAGCGCATCAATCCCCATTCTGTGTTCAATTACAGTATAAAGGGAACTGACATCAAGTGTGCCCAGCATCCACCCTTCTTTCCATTCAAGAGATTCAAGCAGTTTGACAATATCAGTCGTATCTTTGATATAAGAGGCGGTAGTTTTGACCAATGGTTGAAGCCAACGGTCAATATATCGCGATAGATTAGATGAGATAGAGTCGATTCCCGATACTATTGGTCTTCCTGGGGGACATTTCAGATCTTTATGGATCTTAGGAACACAATAGAAAATGGGAACCCTCTTTTGTGTGTCCATAATGTATCTCGCCTCATGATCCTGCAGGAATCCCGCCGTTGTTCCCTTCTCACAAAAAATCTTCAACTCCCTATAATATTCCTCTGTAGGATTTCCTTTCAATTTCTGATATGTAGTCCCATCTTCCAACTGTCTTAAAAATTCACCTCTGTATGCTTCTGTGTCTAAAATAACTACTGCTCCGCCTTTATCAGCAGGTCTAATAGTGATCTCTTTGGTGTCTTGTAATTCTTGAATCGCATCTCGTTCCATTCTTGTTAAATTAGTGTTCAGGGTGCGACCCTTCAATGTTCTTAGTTCTTTTTCTATATTTGTTTTAAACGTGATCATTTCCCCGCTCATTTCCTGCCTTGGGTATTTTTTGGATCTAACTTTAAGATCAGTATGGGAATATCTCCCGACACATGGAACATCCGGGGTCATACCAGTAACTGGGTTTTTAAGAAAGTACTTCTTCAAGCAGAGCCTACGTACAAACTTCTCGATACCAACATATGTGGAAAATTTGTCGAGGGCCCTGGTCGGTGAGAACTTCAAACCTTTATTCAAAAGACGTGTCTGTGCCTCAGTCAGTGTAGTAGTGCTGATATTAATTATGTTTGATATTTCCTCGGTGAATTGTGATAATTTCTTATTTTTTGCGTGTCTACCCCTTCGTGTCTTTCCCCGTGTCTGTGTGTTTGTTGACCTCTGTGGTATGACTGTTCTTGTTGATTGTATGATTGAGGATATCGTGTCTGATTGTAATTGTGCCTCACCCCTGGTGTCCTTGTTTGATTGTGCCGATGTTCCGGGTAACACTGTCTCAAATTGTATTCGTGTTTGTGATCTCCCTTTTGTGCAGTCCTGTGTCTCCTTGGTGGGGAGGGTGTCCGAGTGTGCTTCATTTTGGGACGATGGTGAGGAGGAGTCCCATCTAAAAAAAGAGGCGATGATAGTGCCTCATACCTATTAGTGACTGCAATCAGTGATTCATGCTGTATAGTATCATTAATATCATTAGTTTTTTCCCGGACGTAACCTTTGTTGCCATTGGGAACACTCCCATACAGATTTTTCAGTTTTCAATTTTTTTTGTAAATAATTTATTTTTCTAGAGTGTCCAAATTCTTACAAATTCTATCATGCCAGCCCTTTGTATCCTCCCCAGTGGGGAACTGTTCTAGTTCTTTTTTAATTTTGATAATTTGCTCACCCAATTCATTAGATATCTCTTGTCGGCGTTTAATAATCATCTGAATCAAACAAACCGACTGGGCTTTCAGAAAGGTGTCCCAATCCTCTCTAAAAGCCTCATTAACTAGATCGCTAGCTGGGGTTTTATTCAGAGCTAGGCCTTTTGGGATGATCCCCTTTTGCAGGAAGTGGGAAAGTGAAGTCACCTCCCACTTATTTCGTAACTGTCTTTGGAGAAGTTTCTCCAAATCTCTAAATACATCACCATTTGATCTTAAATAGTTAGATTCAGCATTTCTTTCATCATTAAATACAAATTCATCAATTTTCTTGAATTTGCTATTAATATGTTCCCAAATATCCATCACGGTCTATAGGGAGCACAGCCGAAGGGTGGATAAAACAAATAACAAGTATAGGTGGAGCCGCTGGTTCCTATTACTTAAAAAAAAAAACATGTTTTAGTGTTTCCATAGTCTGAGAGCCATCATTTTTACAGTTTTTGGGTGATTACCTTGGGTAGGGTATTATTTTTGCGGGATGAGATGATGGTTTTATTGGCACTATTTTGGGGTGCGTGTGACTTATTGATCGCTTGCTATTACACTTTTTGTGATGTAAGGTGTCAAAAAATGGTTTATTTAGCACAGTTTTTATTTTAAATTTTTTACGGTGTTCCTCTGAGGGGTTAGGTCATGTGATATTTTTATAGAGCCGGTCGATACGGATGCGGTGATACCTAATATGTACACTTTTTTTTTATTTATGTAAGTTTTAAACAATGATTTCATTTTTGAAGAAAAAAAAATCATGTTTTAGTGTTTCCATAGTCTGAGAGCCATAATTTTTTCAGTTTTTGGGCGATTGTCTCAGGTAGGGGCTCATTTTTTGCGGGATGAGGTGCCGGTTAGTTTGGTACTATTTTGGTGGGCAAAAGCCTTTTTGATCGCTTGCTGTTGTACTTTTTTTGAGATGTGGTGACAAAAAAATGGTTTATTTAGCACAGTTTTAATTTTTAATTTTTTACGGTGTTCATCTGAGGGGTTAGGTCCTGTGATATATTTATAGATCCGGTCGATACGGACGCGGCGATACCTAATATGTATACTTTTTTTTTCCCCCTTATTTTTTACCAATTTTTTTTAACTTTATTGAGGGAAAATGACGTTTTTGTTTATTTTTACTTGAAACTTTTAATTTTTTGGGTGGAAAACTTTCTTTTTTCAACTTTTTCTTTCACTTTATTTTTTGTCCCACTTTGGGACTTGAACTTTTGGGGGTATATTCCTTTACAATGCATTCCAATACTTCTGTATTGGAATGCATTGGCTGTATGAGTAATACTGTGTGTATTACTCATACAGCTTCTGGGGCCTGTGAGATCTAGGGGGCTGGATCTCACAGGCTCTTCACCGGAAGGCAGCGCAGATGCCTCAGGAAGGCATCGCGCTGCCTTCCATGCCATCAGGTCCCCCCCCACAGCCCCATGGGGACCCGATGGCACCACCGCCACACCAGGTAAAAGCCGCAAACCACAGGTCTGAATTGACCTCCCCGCACATTTAGTCGAGGTGCCTGATTTGAGCGGTGGTGATCGGAACAACACATGACGTACCCGTACGTCATGTGTCCTTAAGGACTCGGGAAACATGCCGTACCGGTACGTCATGTGTCCCTAAGGGGTTAAGAGGACTCTTAGACTGTGAGAAACAAGATTCTCTATTCTGATGAAACCAAGATTGAACTTTTTGACCTCAGATCTAGGCGTCATGAAGAAAACTAGGCACTGCATACAGTGAAGCATGTTGGTGGCAGCATCATGCTGTGGGGGTGTTTTTCAGCAGCTGGGACAAGGAGACTAGGCAGAGTTGAGGGAAAGCTGAATGGAGTATAGTACAGAAATGTTCTTAATAAAAACCTGATCTCAGAGCAGGTTGAAGGTTTACCTTCCAACATGACAATATGCCTTGGCACACAGCCAAGACGACACAGGAGTGGCTTAGGGACAACTGTGCATGTCTTTGAGTGGCCAAGCCAGATCCCTGACTTGAACCCAATCAAACATTTTTCTGTCCACTGACGATCCCCATGACCCCAGCCAACCTGAAAGAGCTTGAGAGGATCTACAGAGAAGAATGGCAGAAAATCCACAAATACAGGTGTGCAAACCTTATGGCATCATAACTAAGAAGGCTGAAGGCTGTAATCACTGCCAAAGGTGATTTAACTAAGTACTAGAGTAAAGTGAATACTGTCAATGCACTATTTTAAACTTTTTTTTTAGCACAAGGCCTCAAAATAACAACATTTTTTTTAAATAATTAAAGGGTCTGAATACTTTCCGAATGCACTGTAATGTTTGCAAAATCTCTCACTAGGGGTTCCAGAGCTTTTGTTAAAGCCAATTTTATTAATGATCTGGAGATTTGGAGATCTCTGGATTCTCTGGTATGTATCCTCAGTTTTGCTTAAAACATCCAAATCAGAGTCTTTCAGGAATTAGAGTTCTGATTGAGGAGGAGGAGAATTTTGCTGCGCTAAATTACATTTGCTGCATTTTTCTGAATTTATCAACATCAGCTTGGGTTGTCCCAGTGGATGGACAGGAAGATACTCTTGCTCTCTTGTTGACGATTTTGACCATAGAATAGGTATAGCGCTAAACATGGTAAAAGGTATATATACATACATATATATATATATATATATATATATATATATATACACTCACCTAAAGAATTATTAGGAACACCTGTTCTATTTCTCATTAATGCAATTATCTAGTCAACCAATCACATGGCAGTTGCTTCAATGCATTTAGGGGGGTGGTCCTGGTCAAGACAATCTCCTGAACGCCAAACTGAATGTCAGAATGGGAAAGAAAGGTGATTTAAGCAATTTTGAGCGTGGCATTGCCAGACGGACCGGTCTGAGTATTTCACAATCTGCTCAGTTACTGGGATTTTCACGCACAACCATTTCTAGGGTTTACAAAGAATGGTGTGAAAAGGGAAAAACATCCAGTATGCGGCAGTCCTGTGGGCGAAAGTGCCTTGTGGATGCTAGAGGTCAGAGGACAATGGGCCGACTGATTCAAGCTGATAGAAGAGCAACGTTGACTGAAATAACCACTCGTTACAACCGAGGTATGCAGCAAAGCATTTGTGAAGCCACAACACACACAACCTTGAGGCGGATGGGCTACAACAGCAGAAGACCTCACCGGGTACCACTCATCTCCACTACAAATAGGAAAAAGAGGCTACAATTTGCACGAGCTCACCAAAATTGGACTGTTGAAGACTGGAAAAATGTTGCCTGGTCTGATGAGTCTCGATTTCTGTTGAGATATTCAAATGGTAGAGTCCAAATTTGGCGTAAACAGAATGAGAACGTGTATCCATCATGCCTTGTTACCACTGTGCAGGCTGGTGGTGGTGGTGTAATGGTGTGGGGGATGTTTTCTGGGCACATCTTAGGCCCCTTAGTGCCAATTGGGCATCGTTTAAATGCCACGGGCTACCTGAGCATTGTTTCTGACCATGTCCATCCCTTCATGACCACCATGTACCCATACTCTGATGGCTACTTCCAGCAGGATAATGCACCATGTCACAAAGCTCGAATCATTTCAAATTGGTTTCTTGAACATGACAATGAGTTCACTGTAATAAAATGGCCCCCACAGTCACCAGATCTCAACCCAATAGAGCATCTTTGGGATGTGATGGAACGGGAGCTTCGTGCCCTGGATGTGCATCCCTCAAATCTCCATCAACTGCAAGATGCTATCCTATCAATATGGGCCAACATTTCTAAAGAATGCTTTTAGCAACTTGTGGAATCAATGCCACGTAGAATTAAGGCAGTTCTGAAGGCAAAAGGGGGTCCAACACCGTATTAGTATGGTGTTCCTAATAATTCTTTAGGTGAGTGTATATATATATATATATATATGTTCAGCTTCTCATGCTCTATAAAATACTACCTGTAGATTGCATAGCATTTTCTGGAGGAAGGCCCTCTTATAATCTTTGTAAGATTGGAGATGCTGACAGTGTTTTGTGGGAAGTGGAGGCAACTAGTAGTGATCCAAGAGCAAGGCTCTTGGGTGGTTAAAGTGAAAGTACTTGCCTTCCATTTGAGTCTTTCAGGTGCCAGTACATAATGGTAAAAGGCACAGAGCTTAGCATTAAGAAAGGCTGCCTGTAATCTAGTAGAGTACTGCATAATAGGTAAGTAAAAATGCAATCTCAAAGAATTAGAGCTAGGCAAAAGCTCAAGAGACAGAGTTAGACCAAGAGAAATTCAGTGTGGTTACTATGATGGCCACTTGCTAAATAAATATCATGGCCTCCCGGTGTCTGCATTGTTATTTTGAGTGCAGGTTAGTAGGAAATTATCCCAGTAAAGTAAAAAAGGCAGGGAAGAAAGCAGCTGCTCTGCTCTCCGTGTGATAGCAAAAACTAGGATCATGCACCTAAAGGCACTGGGAACATAATTGCAGTCGAGAATAGAGCCATGACAAAGTTGCTAATGGTGGGAGACCAGGATGACTTTTCCAGTGCCAGGTGTCTTAGGCACAGACTTCAGGATGTTTGCTGTGTAGTGATGTCAGGAGACATCAGATATGTTGGTCCTAGGAGGTGAAATCGAGGCTGAGGCTTCAAGGCCTATACAATCATGGCCTCACTCAGACCACTGATGGCAGATTTTCAAGCAGAGCCCCTCACTGGAAAAAGGTGAAAGAGTATACTGTAGCTGGAGTGTTTTTGTGATCGCAGTATAGATGGATGGCTGGTGATTCCTGTAAACTCTGTGTGTTGCAGAGCGCTGCAATGGTACATCTTATTGGTCTGGTAGCTATCCATTACCCCCACCCTCAGCCTATGTGTGTTTTCAATGGAGAGAGAAGAAATATGCTGCCAGACTCCTCTAGCGGGGGCATATTTCCCAGGAGAACAAAAAGATTGGGCAATTTTTTTTTATTTGCCTGGTTCTTCTCTCCCTCAACATGGTCTGTAACTGGGAGTTCCCCTTGCACATTTGATTGTTGGCTGGCCCTGCCAAAAACAGCAAGTTTAGCCACCAATACTTTATATACTTCTCCCTTTTTCACTATCCCCTCCTTTAACTAACAGAAATGTATCAAAAGGCAAAAAATTGGCCTGTGTAAACTTTTTTTTGTCCATTGACTAAAATCATTATAAGTTAAGTAAAAATGTCTTTGGAAAACACGAACAAGCAACGTTGATTAACACTGATACCAGGATTTAAATTTCCATTTGTACTGTACACTTTGACATCATTTTTTTGAAAATGCTAATTCAAAAAGTTTGGGGAACCTTTGCTAATCCTGTTTTAAATGTAGACAGTGTAAACCTACACAGACCTTCTAGAGATATCCCCAATTTCTCACTAGATACTATCACTTCGATTTGTCTGCCTCTCCAAATTTCACAAAGAATTTCGCTTTGTGTCGCATTTCTTTGTAAGTAGCGATTGCGCCACCCCCTGCCATTAAACCCCTCAGATGCCGCATTCATCGCTGATCGCAGCATCTAAGATGAATATTCAGGCCTTTAAATTATACTTACCCTATCCATCTGAGCACAAAGAGTCCACTGTCTTGCCTGAAGATCCAGTGCAAAATCTCAAGCAGTGCGTGATGACATCACCACACTGGTCGGTATGGTGATGTCATATAGGGTTGAGCGAACCCGAACTGTACCGATTTTAGCAATTTTGGACCCCGGACCCGAACTTTTCAGTAAAAGTTTGGGTTCTAGTTCGATGTTCGGCGATTTAATAGCGCATTTTGAAAGGCCAATCAACAAGCGTTTTACTCTTGTGGGCTTAGAAGCCATCACAGCCATGCCTACTAATGTCATGGTTGTGATTGGCCAGTGCAGCATGTGACCCAGCCTCTATATAAGCTAGAGTCACGTAGCGCTGCACATCACTTTGCTCTGATTAGTGTAGGGATAGGATGCTGCTGCTGTAAGGGAGAGAATAGGAAAGAATCATTAATATGAAGTGCTTGTTAACTCAGCGATCTACATAGATTTAGTTTTGTGGGTGCAGTGCACAAACTTCTTACCCTGCCCTGAGCCCAGTGACACAGAAAAATAACTTTTATCTGTCTGTTAGTTAGGTGGGCAGCAGCAGCCATTTTATGCAAGCTCAGTGCACGAGCACAGCATATGTGCATTTGTGACATTCAAATACAAGCTTGAAATACTGCAATAATAATCTGGGTTTAAAAAAAAACACCCATTTTTGACAATATCCTACATCTGGTGCCTTTGCAGCATTTGTCAGTGTGAAAGACGAGCTTGAAACACTTCAATAGTTTTCTGGGTTTAAAAAAAACACCCATTTTTGGCAATACCCTACATCTGGTGCCTTTGCAGCATTTGTCAGTGTGAAAGACAAGCTTAAAATACTTCAATAATTGTCTGGGTTTAAAAAAAACACCCATTTTTGGCAATACCCTACATCTAGTGTCTTTGCAGCATTTGTCAGTGTGAAAGACAAGCTTAAAATACTTCAATAATTGTTTGGGTTTAAAAAAAAACACCCATTTTTGGCAATACCCTACATCTAGTGTCTTTGCAGCATTTGTCAGTGTGAAAGACAAGCTTGAAATACTTCAATAATTTTCTGGGTTTAAAAAAACACCCATTTTTGGCAATACCCTACATCTTGGGCCTATGCTGCATTTGTTAGTGTGACATACAAGCTAGAAATACTGCAATAATATTCTGGGTTTAAAAAAACACCCATTTTGGGCAAAATACTAAATTTGCGGCCTTGGCTGCATCTTTCAGTGTGAAATACACGCGATAGATACTGGTGTTCTATTCTGATATTAATAAAACAACTATTTTGGGCAAAATACAAAATTTGCAGCCTTTGCTGCATTTGTCAGTGTGAAATACACGCGCTAGATACTGTTGTTATATTCTGTTATTAAATAAAAAAACATTTTGGGCAAAATACTAAATTTGCAGCCTTTGCTGCATCTGTCAGTGTGAAATACATGTGTTAGATACTGGTGTTCTATTCTGTTATTTCAAAAACACCCATTTTGGGCAAGATCCCAAATTTGCGGAGCAAGAGGAGAGCGTCGAATAAGGGACGTGGCCCCGATCGTGGTGCTGCTGGTGGAGCTCCTGTTGCAGAGAAAGGACGTGGTAGATCTGTGCCAGCTACACGCACAAGTGAAACACCTTCTTCAGGTGCGAGTAGGCGACAAAACCTTCAGAGTTATTTGGTCGGGCCTAATGCGGCGCTGCGAATGGTGAGGCCAGAACAAGTACAGGCGATATTAGACTGGGTTGCTGACAGTGCCTCCAATTCCTTCACATTGTCTCCTACTTAGTCTCCTGCTGAAAGATGAGAGTTAGCAGCTGCAGCCCATGTCCATCAGTCTTTCACCTCCCCCCTTGCAAATCAGCAAAGCAGTCTGAACCAAGTCATGCAGCAGTCTCTTCTGCTTTTTGATGATTCTGCTAGCAGGGTTTCCCAGGGCCATCCACCTAGCCCTGCCCCAGAAGTGGAAGAGATTTAGTGCACCGATTCCCAACCACTTATGTTTCAAGATGAGTACATGGGAGGACCACTGCAGCACGTCTTGAATGATGATGAAACACAGGTGCCAACTGCTGTGGCTTTCAAAAGTGTGCAGACCGACAAGGAGGGCAGGGGTGAAGACTGGGTGGAAGATAATGTGGAGGATGATGAGGTCCTCGATCTCACATGGAATCAAGGTCATGCGAGTGACCTGTGTAGTTTAAAGAAAGAGGCGGTGGTCGCACAGAGCCACAAACACAGCAGAAGAGGGAGCAGGGTGCAAAAGCGGAGTGGCCATCCCCTAGACAGTACGCCTGCTATTGCCCACCGCAGAAAGGTACAGAGCACACCAAAGTCAGCTCCAAGGAGTTCCCTGGCGTGGCAGTTTTTCAGACAATGTGCTGATGAGAAGACACGAGTGGTTTGCACGCTGTGCAATCAGAGCCTGAAGTGAGGCATAAACGTTCTCAACCTGAGCACAACCTGCATGACCAGGCATCTAAGTGCAAAGCACGAGCTGCAGTGGAGTAGACACCTCAAAAACAAAGAAAGGTCTCTGGATCCTCCTGCTTCCTCGTCTGTTGCAGCTTCATCCACCTCTGGAGTGACAGTGGCACCTGCCACTCCGCAAACAGAGGATCTGCCAGCAACACCACCACCTGGGTCACCAAGCATCTCCAGAATGTCCCACGGAAGCATTCAGCTCTCCATCTCCCAAACACTGGAGCGGAAGAGGAAGTACGATCCCTTTAAAAACACACATTTTTTGGCCAAAAACCACTAATTTCCAGATCTGCAAGTGTTAAAATCAAGTTTAATATATACAGCTTTCATATTCTGTTACCAAAAAAAAAACACTTTTTTGGCAATATACAACATTTGGATTAGTCAATGTGCAATTTAAGCTAGAAATACAGCCATCATTTTCAGTGTTTTAAAAAACACACTTTTTTGCCAAAAAACACTTTTCCTGATCTGCAAGTGTTAAATTCAAGTTTAATATATACAGCTTTCAAATTCTGTTAAAAAAACAACACTTTTTTGGCAATGTACAACATCTGGATTAGACAGTGTGCAATTTAAGCTAGAAATACAGCCATCATTTTCTGGGTTTTTAAAAACACACTTTTTTTTTGCCAAAAAACACTATTTTCCTGATCTGCAAGTGTTAAATTCAAGTTTAATATATACAGCTTTTCATATTCTGTTACCAAAAAAAAAAACTTTTTTGGCAATATACAACATCATAATTAGTCAGTGTGCAATTTAAGCTAGAAATACAGCCATGAGTAGACACCTCAAAAACAAAGAAAGGTCTCTGGATCCTCCTGCTTCCTCGTCTGTTGCAGTATCGGCCTCTTCATCCACCTCTGAAGTGACAGTGGCACCTGCCACTCTGCAAACAGAGGATCTGCCAGCAACACGACTACCTGGGTCACCAAGCATCTCCACAATGTCCCACGGAAGCGTTGAGCTCTCCATCTCCCAAACACTGGAGCGGAAGAGGAAGTACGATCCCTGGCCCTGAATGCCAGCATTTCAAAATTACTGGCCTTTAAAATGCTGACATTCCGTCTGGTGGAGATGGAGAGTTTTAGAAGCCTTATGTCGGTGGCTTTCCCACAGTACGTCGTGCCGTGCCGCCACTACTTTTCCAGGCTAGCCATCCCTTCCCTGCACAACCAAGTGGGGGACAAAATCAGGTGTGCACTGCGCAATGCCATCTGTGGAAAGGTCCACCTAACTACGGATACGTGGACCAAGGAAGCATGGTCAGGGACGTTATATCTCCCTAACAGCACACTGGGTAAATGCAGTGGCGGCTGGGCCTGAGGCGGATAGTAGTTTGGCGCATGTCCTTCCACCACCGAGGATTGCAGGGCGCTTCAGCTTGCCTCCTGTTGCTTCCTCCTCCTACTCCGCTTCCTCATCCTCTACCGCCTCCTCATCCGGTCAGCGTAACACATTCACCACCAACTTCAGCACAGCCAGGGTAAACGACAGCAGGCAGTTTTAAAACGTATCTGTTTGGGGGACAAACCCCAAACCGCAAAGGAGCTGTAGACGGGCATCGAACAACAGACCGATGAGTGGTTGGTGCCAGTGAGCATCAAGCCGGCCTGGTGGTGTGCAATAATGGGCGAAATCTCGTTGCAGCTCTGGGCCTAGCCGGTTTGACGAACATCCCTTGCCTGGCGCATGTGCTGAATTTGGTGGTGTAGAGGTTCCTTAAAAATTACCCCGATATGTCAGAGCTGCTGCAGAAAGTGTTGGCCGTCTGTGAGTGCTTTTAGTATTCTCACCCTGCTGCTTGCCTGTCAGCGCTGCAGCGTAACTTTGGCCTTCCCGCTCACTGCCTCATATGCGACGTGCCCACAAGGTGGAACTCCACCTTGCACATGCTGGCCAGACAGTGCGAGAAGCAGCAGGCGATAGTGGAGTTTCAGCTGCAGCACGCAAGGGTGAGTCGCTCTGCGGAACAGCACCACTCCCCTACCAATGACTGGCCATTTATGCGAGACCTGTGTTCCTTGTTGCGCTGTTTTGGGTACTCCACCAACATGGCCAGTGCCGATAATGCCGTTCTCAGCGTTACTATCCCACTTCTATGCCTCCTTGAAAAAACGCTTCAGGCAATGATGGAAGAGGATGTGACACAGGAGGAGGAGGAGGAAGAGGGATCATTTTATAGGGTTTCTGGCCAGTCATTCACAAGTGGCTCCGAGGGTGGGTTCCTGCACCCACAAACACCAGGTACACAATTGTCCAGCCAGGGCACAGTTTTGGAGGATGATGAGGTGGAAAATGAGGAGGAGGAGATGGAGGAGGAGGAACCGTGTTCACAGCAGGGTGACAAACCAGCTCATGGCCATCACTGGTGCATGGCTGGGGGGATACAGAGGACACAGATGATACACCTCCCACAGACTACAGCTTGTCGTTGCCTCTGGGCAGCCTGGCACACATGAGCGATTACATCCTGCAGTGTCTCCGCAATGACCGCCAAGTTGCCAACATTCTAACTTGTGCTGATTACTGGGTGGCGACGCTGCTGGATCCCCGTTACAAGGACAACATACCGTCCTTAAAGGGACACTGACAGGCCCAATAAGCATAATTAGCTATATATATGACAGGTCTTCTAATGTGCATTAAAATCGTATAAGTATACCCCCTGTCCACCTTATAAATATAGTAAACTCAAGTTTTATAACCTGATAGAATCGTCTTCTTTCTGCCCAAGGGGCGGCGTTTCAGCTTGACTTCTGCCCAGCCAGCCGCCCCCAACCGCCGTTTTGAAGCGTAGCCCAGCTCATCAATATTCACTTCGCTGGGCGGCTTCTGCTGTCCCCGAGGTCTTTGAGAGCAGCGCATGCCCAATACAAAGCTATGGGCATCGGACTCCATTTCATCTTCAGCGCATGTGCCCGGCACCCTCACTGGCCGGAATCACATCGCGCCTGCGTCCCCTCTGCTTCTTAGAGGCCGCTTCAGTCTCTGCGTTCTGCGCCTGCGCCGGGCACTCTTCTGCCTCCTCAACCTCCAACTCCATATGGACCTCCACCTCATACATCAAGATTATTTTCTTTCATTTGTACGTATTTTATTTTATTTTATGTAATTTCACTAATTTGTCTGTTACATTTTAAGGGGAAATTCACAAATTTTTAGCTGTGATCTACTCCTGCTCTACCTAGTAGACATGTAAACAAATTTCACAAATTTGTCTGTTACATTTTCGGGATGAAATTCACAAATTTTTGGCTGTGATATACCCCTGCTCTACGTAGTTGACAGGTTAATAAATTTCACTAATTTTCTGTTACATAGTTGGGTGACATTCACCAATTTTTGGCTGTGATATACCCCTGCTCTACCTAGTAGACAAGTTAATAAATTTCACTAATTTTTCTGTTACATTGTCGGGTGACATTCACCAAATTTTGCCTGTGATATAGCCCTGCTCTACCTAGTAAACAGGTTCATAAATTTCACTAATTTTTCTGTTACATAGTTGGGTGACATTCACCAATTTTTGGCTGTGATATACCCCTGCTCTACCTAGTAGACAGGTTAATAAATTTCACTTATTTTTCTGTTACATTGTCGGGTGACATTCACCAATTTTTGGCTGTGATATAGCCCTGCTCTACCTATTAGACAGGTTCATAAATTTCAATAATTTTTCTGTTACATTGTCGGGTGACATTCACCAATTTTTGGCTGTGATATACCCCTGCTCTACCTAGTAGACAGGTTCATAAAATTCACAAATTTTTCTGTTACATTCTTCGGTGACATTTTACCATTTTTGCCATGAATAAACCCCTACTCTGCATAGGTGACAGGGACCAAAATTATTAAAAATCATCTGTTCCATTGGTGGGTGACATTTCTGGCGATGAAAAACCCCTGCTCTGCATATGTGACAGGTACCAAAATTGTTAAAATTTGTCTTCAATTGGCCCTTTCATTCGATCCTTCTGCTTTAATAATTTGTCCCACATTTCAGCTTAAACACATTGCAGCCATTGACCTCCCTTGGATGTGGTCTCCCTTTCTCACGCTCCCTCTCCAGCGTGGAACCCTGATTCGCCACTAACCATGATCAACATGGTAGGCGCAGAAAAGAACATCGAAAGTTGATAAACATCAAGGGGACGTGCGACATGGTGGAGCAGTATGTGTGCACATGCCTACACGTACTGACTGATGGGTCTGCCCCCTTCAACTTCTGGGTCTACAAATTGGGCATATGGCCTGAGCTTGCCCTTTGCGCCTTGGAGGTGCTGGTCTGCCCTGCAGCTAGTGTATTGTCTGAACGTTTGTTTAGCACAGCTGGAGGGGGTTATAATAAAAAAAAAAAAAAAAAAGAAGCAGTGTAGGCTACCTCCTCATCCTCCACAGCAGCTTCCACCTACACCACCACATCCACCGCCTTCTCAACCTCCTACTCCATATGGACCTTGTCCTCCAAGATCAAGATTATTATTTTTTTATTTTTACGTATTTTATGTCATTTGAAGTCATTTCCCTATCCACATTTGTTTGCAGAGCACTTGCCATGCTCTTAACCACATTTTGCTGCCATATACAGCCCTCTAGCCCTTTCCATTACTTTTTTTTAGCCATTTTAGTGCTCAAAAGTTCGGGTCCCTATTGACTTCAATGGGGTTCTGGGTCAAGATCGGGTCAAGTTCGGGTCCCGAACTCGAATGCCAGGTGTCCGCTCAACTCTAATGTCATATAGTATGTCACCATGCACAAGATTTCATGTGGGATCTTCAATCAGTGGAGGAATCGTCATGTGCAAAGGGATGAGACAAGTATGATTTTTTTTTTTTTTTTTTTTTACTGCCATTTTGGGGAAAATTGATTCGTTACCCTGAGTCCACTTTGTGAACTTTGATTCACTAAACATTATTTATCACATCTTCTTAAGGGTCTTTTACAGTTGCTGAGAAGTAGCCAGATAGTCGCTAACAAACATTCATAGAAATGCTCATTAGCAATTGTCTAGTGGTGTAAAGGTGCTGCCGATTACCCAATAAATAAGCAAAATGCTTGTTCATCGGGTTATTGCATCTTTCATGCAGTCACAAAAATCGTTGTTTGTTGACAGCACTGTGCTAACGGCAAACAATGATTATGTATAGGGATGAGTTATGGAATTAGTGATCGATCCTCCTCATGCTGTGAAGGAGATGGCAGTGGTCTCCTTCATTAATGAGAAGGCACTTGCCAGGAAGGAACGATTCCTTCCCGACAAACGCCTGCTAAATTGTAAATCTGGTGCAGGGCTAGACACTATTATCTTTATGTAGCCTATCTGTTGGCATTATTTGCAACTGATTTTCAAACCAAAATTTTGGTGCAAAATGGTGTACCTTAGTGTCACTAACTTACCTGTCTGGGCTGCATTGGCGAGATCTCCAGCTTTGGCATGACCACGCCAGGACAGATACAGTGTTAAGCCACACCCCTGGTGATGCAGCAGCATCCCTAGAAACAGGATACAATCTTCCACAAAATACTGATTGAGGGGTTCGATATACCTGTTTCCACCAAATATTGATTGAGGCCTGCTATATACCTGTTTCCCCAAAATACTGATTGAGGGCTGCGATATGCCTGCTTCCACAAAATACTGATTACATGGTTTGATATATCTGTTTCCACCAAATATTGATTGAGGCCTGCGATATACCTGCTTCCACAAAATACTGATTAAGGGGTTTGATATACCTGCTTCCACCAAATATTGATTGAGGCCTGCGATATACCTGCTTCCACAAAATACTGATTAAGGGGTTCGATATACCTGTTTCCACCAAATATTGATTAACCACCTCCCGTCTGCCCGTTGACTATAAACGTCCGGGAGGTGGTTCTCTATTTCTGAACGGACGTTCCAGAACGTCCGTTCAGAAAGTGCAGCTGCACGCTAATCGTGCAGCTGCTGATCGGGCTGCCCGCTGTCAGTGACAGCAGGGCAACCCAGAGAGAAGGCAGGGACAGTTCCCAGGTGTCCCTGCCTTCTAGATCGCTGCATACACAGCGCTCACCGAGCGCTGTGTATGCAGAGCAGGAAGCGTTATGCGCTTCCTGTTCCGGCCCGGCGGTCATGTGATCGCCGGGACCGGAGAGTGCAGGAGCTGTGTGAGGTCTTTCAGAGACCTCAATCAGCCCTGCACTGAGTCTGTACAGCGCTGTATTGCGCTGTACAGCCTCTCTGGGGGGTGTATTTCTCCTGTAACTGGGGCTACTATGTCAGCCCCAGTTACAGGAGAAATCAACAGTGAAAAAAAAAAAAGAAAAAGTGAAGTAAATGTCCCCCAGAGGTCTTGTATGACCTTATGGGGGACAAAAAGTGTAAAATAAAAAAATAAAAAATAAAGGGTTGAAAAAAAAAATAGAAAAAAGGTTTCACATGTAAAAAAGAAAATTCCCCAAGTAAGAAATAAAAAAAAAATTGAAAAAATAGAAAAAAATAAATAAAATAGACATATTTGGTATCGCCGCTTCTGTAAAAACCAGCTCTATAAAAATATCACATGACCTTACCCCTCGGGTGAACACCGTAAAAAAAACTAAAAAAAACTGTGTCAAAACAAGCAATTTTTGTCACCTTACATCACAAAAGGTGCAACACCAAATGATCAAAAACACGTATGTCCCACAAAATGGTACCAATAAAACCGTCACCTCATCCCGCAAAAAATGAGCCCCTACATAAGAAAATCTCTCAAAAAATACTAGCTTCAAGTACTACATTACTTCAAGTACTAGCTTCAAGTACAACATTAAGTACTAGTAAAGAGATATTGCAGGAGACTGAAGAGATTCAAGAGATACTGCAAGAGATTGGCTTAGAGTCTCCAACTGGCTCATCTGTGTTGTTTTTGCTGATCATTGCTTGAGAAGAGGTAAGGAATTCGGTCAGCTGTTTGCTATTGTGCGTTTGCTAATGAGCCTAGCTCACTAAGGTGTTACACTTGTTGCTGGGGGAGGAGTTTGGGAAGGAGTGTGTGTATATATAGAGACAGACTCATTAGCTGGCCTAATTCATTAGCTGCAAGTACTAGCTTCAAGTACTACATTAAGTACTAGTAAAGAGATATTGCAGGAGACTGAAGAGATTCAAGAGATACTGCAAGAGATTGGCTTAGAGTCTCCAACTGGCTCATCTGTGTTGTTTTTGCTGATCATTGCTTGAGAAGAGGTAAGGAATTCGGTCAGCTGTTTGCTATTGTGCGTTTGCTAATGAGCCTAGCTCACTAAGGTGTTACACTTGTTGCTGGGGGAGGAGTTTGGGAAGGAGTGTGTGTATATATAGAGACAGACTCATTAGCTGGCCTAATTCATTAGCTGCAAGTACTACATTAAGTACTAGTAAAGAGATATTGCAGGAGATAGTCAGGAGGTAGGCTGGAAGGTGGAAACAATACAAAAAAAAAGGTAAGATTTGTTTGATTTGTTTGATTTAAAGTTACAATTTTTATTTTATTTTTTTCTCCTCTTTAAAATGGCAGACTTGGTTCAGTGCAGGAATTGTTGTGCATTTATTTCATGTTCCACTCTTTGGAGATTCGGATGCTGTCAGATCTGTAGACAGTTCTCCTTACTGCAGCAGGAAATTGCATTTTTGAAAGCTGAAATATTTAAATTATCTGTTAAACAAACTCCAGCTAGGACTGCTGCAATGCCACTGCCACAGAGGACCCCCAGAAATGGCAGATGGGTTAATGTAGGTTCTGGAAGTCTTAGAGTGGTGGATAGAAGACATGTCCCACAGTCGGTGGTTCTCCATAATTCATTTGCAGCACTCTCAGAATGTAAGGACAACATAGATATGGACTCAAGCACGGAGGGTGAGAAACCATCGACTCCTATGTCTAATGTATGCAACAAAAAAGATAAAGTGAAGTCTCAAAGGATGCAGCTGTTGCTGGGTGATTCAATCATAAGAAGTGTGGAGCTTAAAGAAAATGGTTTTGTGAGATGTCTCCCTGGGGCTACTGCTAGAAGAGATAGAAGACGTATTATTAATATTGTTAAGCAAGCAAAGCAGGAAGGGGACGTGGATGTTCTTGTCCATCTAGGGACAAATGACCTGGCTTGCAATGAAGTGTCAGAGGTGAAAAAATCTTTTATCACACTTGGTAATGACGTACAGGATTTTGCATCCACCATTTCATTTTCTGAAGTTCTGCCTGTGCATAATGTTCAGAATGATAGGCAGAGGCGCATAAAGGAGTTCAACATATGGCTTGGTAAATGGTGTCAAGAGCAAGGATTTGGCTTTGTTTCTCATGATAGCTCTACTTGGAATAGAAAGGAACTGTACAAAAAAGATGGTTTGCATCTTTCTCTCAAAGGAACAAATGTACTTAGTGAACAACTCCAAGAATTTGCGAAAGAGTATTTAAACTAGGAAGGGGGGGCAAAAGAGTGAAAATAAAAGAGTCCAATTGCCCCCCGAAACAATGCCAGAACAGGTCAGAAGCACAGAGGTTAAGAAATGATAAGCTCAGAGTCCTGTCTACAAATGCTCGCAGTTTAGGTAAAAAAAATCAATGAACTTGGGTCAATAATGGCATCTGAGAATGTAGATTTAGTGGCTGTTACGGAGACATGGTTTAATGAAAGAAATGACTGGGACATAACCATACCAGGGTACTCTTTATACAGAAGAGACAGAGAAGGCAAGAAAGGAGGAGGAGTGGCCCTGTATGTAAAAGATAGCATTAAATCTAACCTAATACAAGTTGGTAAGGCCAACATAGAGTCAGTTTGGGTTACGTTGCAGTTTGCTAACCATGCAGTAACTCGTGTAGGTGTGATATATAGACCACCTGGTCAAGTTAAAGAACTAGATGATCTACTAGTTGAAGAAATAGCTAAAATGACAATGAAAGGAGAAGTTATCATTATGGGAGATTTCAATCTTCCAGATATAAACTGGAAAACCAAAATAGCAAGTTCTACCAGGAGTACAGATATTCTAAATTCCCTACTGGGGTTATCTCTACAACAAGTGGTTGAGGAGCCAACCCGGAGGGAGGCCATTTTGGATTTGGTATTCACAAACGGGGATTCGGTATATGATGTCATTGTAGGCGAAACCTTGGGATCTAGTGATCACCAGTCAGTGTGGTTTAATATAAGAACTGTGAAAGAGTCCCACCACACAAAAACAAAAGTTTTAGATTTTAGAAAAACAGACTTTTCAAAAATGAAATTAGTCATAAATGAGTCCTTATCAGACTGGAACGGATTACATGGAGTCCAGGAGAAATGGGACTACTTAAAAGGTGCATTATTGAAGGCAACAGAAAATTGCATTAGACTTGTCAGTAAAAGCAAAAAAAGGAGGAGACCAATGTGGTACTCAGCAGAAGTGGCCCAAATCATTAAAAATAAAAAGCTAGCATTTTGTAATTATAAAAAAACCCAGAGCAATGAAGATAAGGAAATCTACAAGATTAGGCAGAGAGAGGCCAAGCAAGTTATAAGAACTTCTAAAGCGCAGGCAGAAGAAAAACTAGCTCAGTCTATGAAAAAAAGGGATAAGACATTCTTCAGATATATAAATGAAAAAAGGAAATTAAAACAAGGAATAACTAAATTAAAAACAAAGGACGGAAGGTATGTAGAAGAGAATAAAGGGCTAGCCGACTGCCTTAATGAATACTTCTGTTCAGTTTTTACAAAAGAAAAAGAAGGACCTCCACTAGAAAGAATGACTATTAAATCGTTTGATGCATGTATCTTTACAGAGGAAGATGTTCTAAGTTTGCTGTCTAAGGTGAAGACAGATAAGTCACAGGGGCCTGATGAGATACACCCAAAATTATTAAAAGAGCTTAGTGGTGAGCTGGCAAAACCGTTAACAGATTTATTTAACCAATCATTAGTAACAGGAGTCGTCCCGGAAGATTGGAAATTGGCAAATGTCGTGCCCATTCACAAGAAAGGTAGTAGGGAGGAATCGAGCAACTATAGACCAGTGAGTCTGACATCAATAGTAGGCAAATTAATGGAAACCCTATTAAAGGATAGGATTGTGGAACATCTAAAATCCCATGGATTGCAAGATGAAAAACAACATGGGTTTACTTCAGGGAGATCATGTCAAACAAATCTTATAGAGGTGCAGTAGACATCGCATATCTAGATTTTAGTAAGGCTTTTGACACTGTCCCACATAGAAGACTTATCAATAAACTGCAGTCATTGAGCATTGACTCCCATATTGTTGAGTGGATTAGGCAGTGGCTGAGTGACAGACAACAGAGGGTTGTAGTCAATGGAGAACATTCAAAACAAGGTAATGTTACCAGTGGGGTTCCACAGGGATCTGTACTGGGACCGATTTTGTTTAATATCTTCATAAGTGATATTGCAAAAGGCCTCGCTGGTAAGGTTTGTCTTTTTGCTGATGACACAAAGATATGTAACAGGGTTGATGTTCCTGGAGGGAAACGCCAAATGGAAAAGGATTTAGGAAAACTAGAAGAATGGTCAGAACTCTGGAAACTGAAATTTAATGTGGATAAGTGCAAGATAATGCACCTGGGGCGTAAAAACCCAAGGGCAGAATATAGAATATTTGACACAGTCCTGACCTCAGTATCTGAGGAAAGGGATTTAGGAGTAATTATTTCAGAAGACTTAAAGGTGGGAAGACAATGTAATAGAGCAGCACGAAATGCCAGCAGAATGCTTGGATGTATAGGGAGAGGTATAAGCAGTAGAAAGAGTGAAGTGCTTATGCCGCTGTACAGAACACTGGTGAGACCTCACTTGGAGTATTGTGCGCAGTACTGGAGGCCATATCTCCAGAAGGATATAGATACTCTAGAGAGAGTTCAGAGAAGAGCTACTAAACTAGTACATGGATTGCAGGATAAAACTTACCAGGAAAGGTTAAAGGACCTTAATATGTATAGCTTGGAAGAAAGAAGAGACAGAGGGGATATGATAGAAACTTTTAAATACATAAAGGGAATTAACTCGGTAAAGGAAGAGAGCATATTTAAAAGAAGAAAAACTACCACAAGAGGACACAGTTTTAAATTAGAGGGGCAAAGGTTTAAAAGTAATATAAGGAAGTATTACTTTACTGAGAGAGTAGTGGATGCATGGAATAGCCTTCCTGCAGAAGTGGTAGCTGCAAATACAGTGAAGGGGTTTAAGCATGCATGGGATAGGCATAAGGCCATCCTTCATATAAGATAGGGCCGGGGGCTATCCATAGTATTCAGTATATTGGGCAGACTAGATGGGCCAAATGGTTCTTATCTGCCGACACATTCTATGTTTCTATGTTTCTATGACACATTAAAACATAATTTTTTTGTTTCAAAAATGCTATTATTGTGTAAAACTTTAATAAATAAGAAAAAGTATACATATTAGGTATCGCCACATCCGTAACAATCTGCTCTATAAAAATGTCACTTGACTGAACCCCTCAGGTGAACGCTGTAAAAATAAATAAATAGAAACTGTGCTAAAACAACCAATTTTTTGGTCACCTTGCCCCATAAAGTGTTATAATGAATGATCAAAAAATCATATGTACCCAAAAATAGTAGCAATTAAACTGGCACCTTATCCCCTAGTTTCCAAAATGGGATCACTTCTTGGGAGTTTCTACTGTAAGGGTGCATCAGGGGGCTTCAAATGGGACATGGCATCTAAAAACCACGTGGAGTTCCTTTTCTTCTGTGCCCTGCCGTGTGCCCATACAGCAGTTTATGACCACATGTGGGGTGTTTCTGTAAACCGCAGAATCTGGGTAATAAATATTGAGTTTTGTTTGGCTGTTAACCATCTATGTGTTAAAGAAAAAAATTGATTAAAATGGAAAATCTGCCAAAAAAGTGAAATTTTAAAATTTGATCTCCATTTTCCTTTAATTCTTGTGGAACGCCTAAAGGGTTAACAAAGTTTGTAAAATCGGTTTTCAATACCTTGAGGGGTGTAGTTTCTACAATGGGGTCATTTATGGGGGTATCCACTATGTAGGCCCCACAAAGTGACTTCAGACCTGAACTGGTCCTTAAAAAGTGGGTTTTGGCAATTTTCTTAAAAATTTGAAGAATTGCTTAACTTCTAAGCCTTCTAACGTCCTAAAAAAATAAAATGACATTTCCAAAATGATGCCAACATAAAGTAGACATATGGGGAATGTTAAGTAATAAATATTTTATGAGGTATCACTTTCTGTTTTAAAAGCAAAGAAATGTAAATTTAGAAAATTGCAAATTTTTCAAAATTTTTGGTCAATTTCGGATTTTTTCATAAATAAAGGTGAAATATTTTGAGTCAAATTTATGACTGTCATGAAGTACAATGTGTCACAAGAAAACAATCTCTGAATGACTTGGATAAGTAAAGGCGTTCCAAAGTTATTACCACATAAAGTGAGATATGTCAGTTTTGCAAAATTAGGTCTGGTCAGGAAGGGGGCAAATGGCCCAGATGGGAAGTGGTTAAGGACTGCGATATACCTGCTTCCACAAAACACTGATTAAGGGGTTCGATATACAGTGAGGAACAGTATTTGAACACCCTGCGATTTTGCAACTCCCACTTAGAAATCATGGAGGGGTATGAAATTCACATTGTATGTGCATTTCCACTCTGATAGACAGAATTTAAAAAACAAATTCAGGAAATCACATTGTATGATTTTTAAAGAATTTATTTGTCTTGCACTGCTGAACATAAGTATTTGAACACCTGAGAAACAGCAGGAATTCTAGTCCACCTCTACTCCACTCATTAATCTAAATTATTAGCACCTGTCTGGGCTCTTTAAAGACCCCTGTCCATCCCACAGTCAGTCAGATGCCAACTACTACCATGGGCAAGACCAAAGAGCTATCAAAAGACACCAGAGACAAAATTGTGGACCTCCACAAGGCTGGAAAGGGCTACGGGGCAATTGCCAAGCAGCTTGGTGAAAATAGATCAACCGTTGGAGCAATTGTTAGAAAATGGAAGAGGCTAAAGATGACTGTCAGTCTCCCTCGGACTGGGGCAACATGCAAGATCTCACCTCATGGGGTATCACTGATGATAAGAAAGGTGAGGAATCAGCCCAGAACTACAAGGGAGGAGCTGGTCAATGACATAAAGAGAGCTGGGACCACAGTTTCAAAGGTCACTGTCGGTAGAACAATACGCTATCGTGGTTTCAAATCATGCATGTCCTGGCCCATCTGAAGTTTGCCAATGACCATCTGGATGATCCAGAGGAGGCATGGGAGAAAGTCATGTGAGACCAAGGTAGACCTTTTTGGTCTAAACTTCACTCGTCGTGTTTGGAGGAAAAAGAAGGATGAGTTGCATCCCAAGAACACCATCACTACTGTGAAGCATGGGGGGTGTTAACATCATTCTTTGGGGGTGCTTTTCTGTGAGGGGGCAGGACAACTGCACTGTATTAAGGAGAGGATGAATGGGGCCATTTGTTGTGATATTTTGAGCAACAACCTCCTTCCCTCATTCAGAGCATTGAAGATGAGTCGTGGCTGGGTCTTCCAACATCACAACGACCCGAAGCACACAGCCAGGATAACCAAGGAGTTGCTCCATAAGAAGCATATCAAGGTTCTGGAGTGGCCTAGCCAGTCCCCAGAACTAAATTCAATAGAACATCTTTGGAGGGAGCTGAAACTCTGTGTTGCTCAATGACAGCCCTGAAACCTGACAGATCTAGAGGAGATCTGTGTGAAGGAGTGGGCCAAAATACCTGTTGCAGTGTGTGCAAACCTCGTCAAGAACTGCCAAAATACCTGTTGCAGTGTGTGCAAACCTCGTCAAGAACTACAGGAAATGTTTGACCTCTGTAATTGCAAACAAAGGCTTCTGTACCAAATATGAACACTGATTTTCTCAGGTGTTCAAATACTTATGTTCAGCAGTGCAAGACAAATAAATTCTTTAAAAATCATACAATGTGATTTCCAGATTTTTTTTTTTTATTCTGTCTCTCAGAGTGGGAATGCACCTACAATGTGAATTTTAGACCCCTCCATGATTTCTAAGTGGGAAAACTTGCAAAATTGCAGGGTGTTCAAATACTTCTGTTCCTCACTGTACCTGTTTTCACCAAATATTGATTGAGGCCTGCAATATACCTGCTTCCAGAAAATACTGATTAAGTGGTTTAATATACCTGCTTCCAGAAAATACTGATCGAGGGCTGCAATATACCTGCTTCCACAAAATACTGATTACGGGGTTTGATATACCTGTTTCCACCAAATATTGATTGAGGCCTGCGATATAACTGCTTCCACAAATACTGCTCTTCTGTAGTAACTTAGGCACAGGGTCATTTTGAAAATGACAGGCAGAGGAAGAGGCAGGCCGTTCCGGAGGGGTGGTAGGGGTCGGGCAGGTGCACCAGGCCGGAGCCTAAGTGGGAAGTTAGATAAGGCGCGTGCGATTATTTCAAAGGGGGCACCACAGTTGATTGAGTGGCTCACTCAACCTTCCGCTTCTGCACCCTCCTCATCCACTGTATCTGCACCCTCCTCACTCTCTGCTGTGTGCACCTCCAAATACACCACCACCATAGCCCCTCCACTCGAGTCAGAGGAATTATTTTCCCATTCATTCCCAGACCTTACCGATGCGCAGCCATTCTTGACATCGGATGAGAAAGAGGGGGTAGCAACGGTCGCCACCCAGCGGTCTGATGACAGTACCCAGATCAGCCCAAGGAGGAAAGTCCCTGCTGTTGCTACCTAAATGTGTCAGTGGTGGTGACAAGGATGACGTGTCGATGGACATCACGTGGGTACCCACCAGTGATGGACGAACATCGGCCGGGACAATTCGCAAACGCAATCGCGATCAAATGTTCACGAACCGCAAGTTCGCGGTGGAACCCATTCACTTTAATGGCAGGCAAACCTGATAAACCTTCACGTCATTATTGTAGCCACCAAATACTTACAAGAAGTGCACAAATCATCCCACAACATGGACAGTGACATACCAGAGGTGGAAAAATGGCAAAAATTCCCACTAAAAGTATTTATTTTAATCAGGGGTAATTTTTATGCGTCTTGAAGGGAAACTGTCAAAAATGTGGCCTGCTGGACCCTAGAAAAATTTTATTTTAGGCCACAGGAGAATAGGCCCCAAAAACATGACAGAAAACATCAAGTGATTATGTGGCTGAAGCTATATTAGACGGTCATTGGATATCAATTTTACTGCAGGCCAGTACAAATAGATGTCAAATATATATGTTTAAAAGAACAAAAAATATAAAATTGGATTAAAAACATGGCTAAAGAAATCCCCCCTTTTGAAAAAAAAACTAATGATAATAGTTGAAATTCGATAATACGTGGTCGTTGTCAACAGGTGTTGAATTATTCTGAGGTCCCAAACATTAGGCATTCACCGGACAGAAAAGAACAATTGATAATGTGACTGGAGGTACATTAGGCGGTCACCGTATAACAATTTTACTGTTGGCCAGTTAGATTACAGGTCCCAAAAATTATGCATTCAACGTACATAAATGATCAAGTGATTATGTGGCCGGAGGTGAATTAGACGGTCAATGGATATGAATTTTACTGCCGGCCAGAGTACTACAGGCCCTAAAAATTATTCAATTACCGTACAGAAAAGCACAATTGATAATGTGGCTGGAGGTAAATTAGGCGGTCACCATATAACAATTTTACTGTTGGCCAGTTAGATTACAGGCCCAAAAAATTATGCATTCATCGTAAATAAAAGATCAAATGCTTATGTGGCCGGAGGTATATTAGATGGTCAATGGATATCAATTTTACAGAAGGCCAGTGGACTACAGGCCCCAAAAATGATTCATTCACTGTACAGAAAAGCACAATTGATAATGGAGCTGGAGGTAAATTAGGCGGTCACCGTATAACAATTTTACTGTTTGCCAGTTAGATTACAGGCCAGGCAAGTGATTAGGTGGCTGGAGGTATATTAAACAGCCATTCAATATCAATTTTATTGCAGGCCAGTGTAGTACAGGCCCCAAACATTAGGCATTCACTGCAGAAAAGAACAAGTAATTATGTGGCTGGAGGTATATTAGACGATCATCAGATATCAATTTTACTGCAGGCCAGTACAAATAGATGTCAAATACATATGTTTAAAAGAACAAAAAATATAAAATTGGATTAAAAACATGGCTAACGAAATCCCCCCTCTTGAAAAAAAACCAAATGATAATAGTTGAAATTCGATAACATGTGGTCGCCACAGGTGTTGAATTCCTCCGAGGTCCCAAACATTAGGCATTCACCAGACAGAAAAGACCTTTTATAACGCTGTCTTTACCTAAGCCAGGGACCATTATTTGTTCTGGGTGGTGGTTAGAAATGTTCGGTAGTCCACACTGTCGTGAGCTAGGCGAGTGCGCTTATCGGTCATGATCCCCCCTGCTGCGCTGAATGTCCTTTCGGACAGGACACTGGACGAGGGGCAAGCCAAGAGTTCCATGGCAAATGGCGCCAGCTCTGGCCACAGGTCAAGCCTGCACACCCAGTAGTCCAGGGGTTCCTCGCTTCTCAGAGCGTCCTCATGGGCCGTTAAACTGATGTAGTCAGACACCTGTCGGTCTAGATGTTCCCTGGGCTGGATCCGAAGGGCGGCTGTCGATGGGTTGGCTGCAAGAATGATTTCATATCCGAAGTGACCAACACATCTTCAAACCACCCTCTTCTTGCATGCGCTGTAGGAATGGTACTCGCAACTGTTTCTCTGTGGGTGGAAATTCACTGCAACAGAAGAATGCAGCATCTCTCGCAGCAAGGCCTGGAAATGCTGCATTCTGACAGCCCTCTGTAATGCTGATAGCATGTGTTTGTATCGGGGGTCTAAGTACATTGCCACCCAGTACTGGTCCTTGCCCTTTATGCTTTTTATATGGGGGTCCCTCTTAAAACACTGGAGCATGAAGGCCCCCATTTGCACTAAATTGGAAGCGGTGGAGCTGCCTGGCTCCTGCTCATCGCCCAGGAGAATGTCGTCCTCGGTCTGCTCCCACCATCCACGGACAACACCAGGGATCCCAAAAAAGTTTAATGCCTGCTATTCTTGCTCCTCCTCCTCCCTCCAGGCACCATCCTTCTCTGACTCCTCTTCAGACTTCTGCTGACTTGTCTCAGATGGAGTAGCTCTCCCTGGGAATTTATTCAGCATTGCGTCTGCCTCATCTTCCTGCTCCTCGACGGCTTTATCAATGACACGACACAATGCACGCTCCAGAAAGAAGGCGTAAGGTACGATGTCACTGATGGTGCTCTGTCTGCGACTGAACAGTTTGGTGATCTAATCAAATGGCCGCAGAAGACTGCATGCATCGAGCATGAGCAGCCACTGGCGCGGTGAAAAATAAACAAGCTCCCCAGAACCTGTCTTGCCGCAGAGTTCGTATAAGTAGTCGTTAACGGCACGTTTCTGCTGGAGAAGCCTAACAAGCATATACAAGGTGGAGTTCCATCGTGTCGGGCAGTCACAAATCAGACGTCTGACGGGCAAGTGGTGTCACCGCTGAATGTCAGCAAGACGAGCCATGGCTGTGAAAGATCTTCTAAAATGGCCAGAGATTTTCCTGGCCTGCCGCAAGACGTCCTGGACCCCGGGGTATTTGGCAACGAATTGCTGCACGACTAAATTCAGGACATGTGACATGCACGGCACGTGTGTAATTTTGCCCAGTTTCAGCATGCTCAGCTGATTGGCACCGTTGTCGCACACCACTTTACCAACCATCAAATTGAGCAGGGTTAGCCACTGATCGGCCGCAGCACAGCATGGCATCATCTCACCTGGCACTTCTAATAGGTTCTGGGGAGCATGGGGGGTGCAGCGGAAGAGGCTGTAGCAGTGGAAAATGAGGAGTCAGCCGAGGAGGAAACGGAGGATGGAGTAGGAGTAGGAGAAGAAGAGGCAGGCCTGCATGCAATCCGTGGCGGTAACATCACATCCACACGGGTGCCACAGGTTACATGCTTGATGGCCGTCAGAAGGTTCACCCAGTGGGCAGTAAAAGTTATGTACCTTCCCTGCCCATGTTTGCTAGACCACGTGCCTGTGGTCAGATGTATCTTGGCGCCGACACTGTGTGCCAGAGACATATTCACTTGCCACTTAACGAGGCCATATAGCTCTGGGATGCCCTTCTGGGAGAAATATTTCCTTCCAGGGACTTTCCATTGCGAGTCCACCAGTTTATATGGCAAACCAAAGAATGGGTTACATAAAAAAACGAAAGATGACAAACCACGTAAACCCCTCTAAACAGAGATAGCTCAGCAAAATGAAATGACCTACAACAAAACACTGAGGCTAATTAGCTATAATCATTACAACTTTATTAAGACACATATAAAAACATCCAAGAGAGAAATGACAACGTATAAATGCTAGGTGCGTTACATCCCTGGGAGATAAAGATTAAGGGTATGGTACTAGGGAAGATATAGGGAGAGGGCACTTAATAACCTGCTGAGTGGGCATCAATACATATAAAGTGCAAAGTGCAAAAATGTGCAAAACAAGCCCTATTATACAACAGAGGCAGTGTCCCTACCCGTAACCACATACCCTTACAAGAGTGATATCACCTCAGGAAGACCGTACACCCCGACGCGCGTTTCGGTGGAAACCTTCCTCTGGGGGCAGAGGAAGGTTTCCTCCCTATATCTTCCCTAGTACCATACATTTAATTTTTATCTCCCAGGGATGTACCGCACCTAGCATTTATACGCTGTCATTTCTCTGAACAGCTAAGGTATTTCATCAGAACCGCAAACAATTGCTGCACTATACAAATGCACTATAAAGAAATTATATTATTTGTATATCACACCTCTGCCTCAATCAGATTTTTGGGGGGGCAACTGGTATATCACACCAGTTGCAAGTAGTTGTTCCAATGTCGTTTGACACTCTGTATAGCTGTGGTAGCTCAGCAGAACCGCACACAAATGCTGCACAATACAAATGCACTGTACAGGGAGTGCAGAATTATTAGGCAAGTTGTATTTTTGAGGATTCATTTTATTATTGAACAACAACCATGTTCTCAATGAACCCAAAAAACTCATTAATATCAAAGCTGAATATTTTTGGAAGTAGTTTTTAGTTTGTTTTTAGTTTTAGCTATTTTAGGGGGATATCTGTGTGTGCAGGTGACTATTACTGTGCATAATTATTAGGCAACTTAACAAAAAACAAATATATACCTATTTCAATTATTTATTTTTACCAGTGAAACCAATAGAACATCTCAACATTCACAAATATACATTTCTGACATTCAAAAACAAAACAAAAACCAAATCAGTGACCAATATAGCCACCTTTCTTTGCAAGGACACTCAAAAGCCTGCCATCCATGGATTCTGTCAGTGTTTTGATCTGTTTACCATCAACATTGCGTGCAGCAGCAACCACAGCCTCCCAGACACTGTTCAGAGAGGTGTACTGTTTTCCCTCCTTGTAAATCTCACATTTGATGATGGACCACAGGTTCTCAATGGGGTTCAGATCAGGTGAACAAGGAGGCCATGTCATTAGATTTTCTTCTTTCATACCCTTTCTTGCCAGCCACGCTGTGGAGTACTTGGACGCGTGTGATGGAGCATTGTCCTGCATGAAAATCATGTTTTTCTTGAAGGATGCAGACTTCTTCCTGTACCACTGCTTGAAGAAGGTGTCTTCCAGAAACTGGCAGTAGGACTGGGAGTTGAGCTTGACTCCATCCTCAACCCGAAAAGGCCCCACAAGCTCATCTTTGATGATACCAGCCCAAACCAGTACTCCACCTCCACCTTGCTGGCGTCTGAGTCGGACTGGAGCTCTCTGCCCTTTACCAATCCAGCCATGGGCCCATCCATCTGGCCCATCAAGACTCACTCTCATTTCATCAGTCCATAAAACCTTAGAAAAATCAGTCTTGAGATATTTCTTGGCCCAGTCTTGATGTTTCAGCTTGTGTGTCTTGTTCAGTGGTGGTCGTCTTTCAGCCTTTCTTACCTTGGCCATGTCTCTGAGTATTGCACACCTTGTGCTTTTGGGCACTCCAGTGATGTTGCAGCTCTGAAATATGGCCAAACTGGTGGCAAGTGGCATCTTGGCAGCTGCACGCTTGACTTTTCTCAGTTCATGGGCAGTTATTTTTCGCCTTGGTTTTTCCACACGCTTCTTGCGACCCTGTTGACTATTTTGAATGAAACGCTTGATTGTTTGATGATCACGCTTCAGAAGCTTTGCAATTTTAAGAGTGCTGCATCCCTCTGCAAGATATCTCACTATTTTTGACTTTTCTGAGCCTGTCAAGTCCTTCTTTTGACCCATTTTTCCAAAGGAAAGGAAGTTGCCTAATAATTATGCACACCTAATATAGGGTGTTGATGTCATTAGACCACACCCCTTCTCATTACAGAGATGCACATCACCTAATATGCTTAATTGGTAGTAGGCTTTCGAGCCTATACAGCTTGGAGTAAGACAACATGCATAAAGAGGATGATGTGGTCAAAATACTCATTTGCCTAATAATTCTGCACTCCCTGTATAGAAATTATATTCTAGGTATATTGCACCCCTGCCTCAATCAGATTTTTTGGGGGGCAACTGGCATATCATACCAGTTGCAATTAGTTGTTCCAATAGCGTTTGTTCCTCTGTATAGCTGCGGTATCTCATCAGAACAGCACACAAATGCTGCACTATACAAATGCACTATATAGAAATTATATTCTAGGTATATTGCACCCCTGCCTCAATCAGATTTTTTGGGAGGCAACTGGTATATCACACCAGTTGCAATTAGTTGTTCCAATGGTGTTTGTCCCTCTGTCAACCATGTAACCCGTGGCTCCCGTGTGGATTTTGTGTTACCGCTAAGGAATGCATGCAGGCCTGACCTGACTCCTCCTTTTCCACTGCTACTGCCTCTTGCGCTGCACCACTCCAAGCTCCCCAGACCATATTTGACTTCCCAGCTGAGACATTGTCATGCTGTGCTGCGGCTTTTGTGCCTGGAAGCCAAGAGCCTCACTGATCCTGCACTGCTTTCAGCTCTGCGGCCACAGGCCGGTCAGTGGCTAACCCCACTCAATTTGACAGTTGGTAAAGTGGTGTGCGACAACGGTGCCAATCAGCTGAGCGCGCTGAAACTGGGCAAAATGACACACGTGCCGTGCATGGCATATGTCCTGAACTTAGTCGTGCAGCGATTCATTGCCAAATACCCAGGGGTCCATGATGTCTTGCGGCAGGCCAGGAAGATCTAAGGCCATTTTAGAAGATCTTACACGGCCATGGTTCGCCTTGGTGACGTCTAGCGGCAACACCACCTGCCCGTCAGATGTCTGATTTGTGAATGCCCAACATGCTGGTACTCCACTTTATATATGCTTGATAGTCTGTTTTTTTTTCACTGCGCCAGTGGCTGCTAATGCATGACACATGCAGACTTCTCTGGCCATTTGATGAGATCACCAAACTGGTCAGTCGCAGCCAGGGCGCCATTAGTGACATCGTATCTTACGCCTTCTTTCTGGAACATGCATTGTGTCGTGATATTGATCAAGCTGTCGAGGAGCAGGAGCTGGCAGATGAAGAAGTTGCAATGCTGAATGAATTCCCAGTGGGGGCTACTCCATCTGAGACAAGTCAGCAGGAGTGTGAAGAGGAGGAGGAGGATGGTTGCTGGGGGGATGAGGAGGAGGAGGAGCAAAAAGAGTAGGCTTTGAGGGGGACTTTTAACTTTTCGGGGATCCCTGGTGTTGTCCGTGGCTGGGGGGAGTAGACTGAAGACGACATTCTCCTGCCATGTGCCCTTACATCAGTTTACGACCACATGTGGGGTGTTTCTGTAAACCACAGAATCAGGGTAATTAATATTGAGGTTTTTTTGCCTGTTAACTCTCGATGTGTTAAAGAAAAAAATGGAATAAAATGCAAAATCTACCAAAAAAGTTTCCATTTCCCTTTAATTCTTGTAGAACTTGTGGTAAACAAAGTTTGTAAAATCAGTTTTGAATAACTTGAGGGGTGTTTTTTTCTACAATGGGCTCATTTATGGGGGGTTTCCACTATGTAAGCCTCACAAAGTGACTTCAGACCTGAACTGGTCCTTAAAAAGTGGGTTTTGGCAATTTTCTTAAAAATTTGAAGAATTGCTTCTAAAATTCTAAGCCTTCTAACGCCCTAAAAAAATAAAATTACATTTACAAAATGATGCCAACATAAAGTAGACATATGGGAAATGTTAAGTAATAAATATTTTATGAGGTCTCATTTTCTGTCTTAAAAGCAGAGAAATAGAAATTATGAAAATTGTGAATTTTTCAAAATTTTTGGTAAATTTGGGATTTTTTTTATAAATAAAGGTGAAATATATTGACTTCAATTTATGACTATCATGAAGTACAATGTGTCACGAGAAAACAATCTCAGAATTGCTTGGATAAAAAAAAGTGTTCCAAAGCTATTACCACATAAATTGACACATGTCAGATTTGAAAAAAATGGCCTGAGCAGAAGGGCGAAAACTGGCACAGGGTAGAAGGGATTAATACAAAATTATTAAAATGTATAATCCCTATACTCAATGTTTGCCAAGTTTTGTTGCATTGTGTGTTTGCATTTGTATTGTAATCATCTAGTATTTCCTTTTAGTTACATTTCAATTATTTGACATTGTATTTGTCTTGTGATTAAATTTTTTTTTTTAAAGTTGATAGCACGATACCCAGTTCAAATAAATATTTAAAGCCATTTCAGCAGCATCTCAAGTGTTAACAATATGGAAGGGTTTTTTTTTATTATTATTTTAAGAATGTTTAACACAGCTGTCTGTGTATATACATAAAGCACACTATCAAGTGGTCTGGACACTAATGTTGATCCTTTTGCAGAATTCAAATGATCCCTGCAGGCAACCAACAACTGGTAGATATGTGGAATGTGCTCTTTGAACTGTACAAAAGCCTTCAGCCTTCCATGTATGGCTGCAAACAAAAACTGCCAAGTGCAATTATTTCTGAGTTTAAATGTAATGGAAGTGTTGCATCATATTTTTTTACAATAGCTACAGAACAAAAACCAACATAGGTATTATATTTACTTCAATATTTGACAACCACCCACACCTCACAGTGGATCAGCCATAAAATACAATACTATGTAAATAATCTTGACAATAACAACTTCAAACATATCTAATACTTAATACATAATTACTTTCAATTAATTATTCGGTTGTAAATTATTTATTAGGCAAATTTTCCATCCATTTCAAATAAGCATCTTGAACAATAAAGAACTGAAGTGAAAATGCTTTTGTCCCTATTGTGCCTGTACAATGCCTGTTCCCTATTATTTTCTTGTTGTCACAATAAATTATTTCTTTCTTACATTGCATTGGTCAAAGAGGACCTGATTAAACATGCAACACTGCATTCCTAAGGGCTTATGCACACAAACAATTTTTTTTGCGGACCGTATGCGGAACCAATCACTTCAATGGGTCCGCAAAAACAACGGAAGGTACTCCGTGTGCATTCTGTTTCCTTATTTCCATTCTGCATAAAAGTAGTGAATGTCTTATTATTGTCCTCAAATCACTGTCCGAGGTCCTATTCAAGTCAATGGGTTCGCAAAAAATACGGAACATACACATCCGTATGTTATCCGTATTTTGCGGATCCATACTGTAGAAATGCTATGCCCAGCCCATATTGCTCATGTGTTTGGTGATTAATAAGTTACTGTTTCCGTTCCCGTTCCGCCAAAAACGGATTGGATACGGAAACCATACGGATATGTTTTGTGGAATAATGGAACGGAAGAAAACTTAAATAAGAGGGGGAAAAAAACTCAGGTATGGAACAACGGATCTGTGAAAAACGGACCGCGAAACAACAACAGTCATGTGCATGAGCCCTAACTCCTGAAGACTTGCAGGGAGCATATTGCAACTTCTGCTCCATTTATCTCCATTTCCTGTCTGCCAAATTATAGCGTGTCAAGATATGGGCCCCCCTTTTAAAGAACTAAAAGCACATATGGACCAGGGTTGTCTTCATGAGGTAAATACTTTAACCTTGTTATTTAGAATAGAAATGATACTTCCCAGTTTAGGGCATTGAGAGAATGTTGAAACAGGGCCAGGATGAGGGGTAGTTAAGGGTAGGCGCCTGCCTAGGATGCTACCTTGCTACCCAGAAGTGGGGGCGCATTGAAACCTATAAGCCAGTAGACCAGCACAAGCGGTCGTTACCACATCACCACGACCTCCTGCGCCAAGTCTCACATGATCACGTCATCACATGAAACCAGGCGCAGGAGAAGGGATGTTATATGGACCACCAAAACCAGAACACGGCAACAGAGACCATGGATCACAAGAGGTCTGTGGTCTGCAGTGCAGATGGCATGGGGAGAACTGGAAACAGTGTTTTTTGTTTCTTTTTTTACCCTTAAGCAATAGCACTAGTAGTACTGGGGACATCAAGGAAGGCACTAGGGTAGGGGAGAGCATCATACATATACTAGCACTGGGGTAGGGGGGAGCAAATTATATACTTGCACTGGGGTAGGGGGGAGCATCATATATACTGGTTTGGGGGAGAGCATCATATATACTGGCACTGGAGTGGGTGAGAGCATCATATATACTGATGTGGGGAGAGCATCATATATACTGGCATTGGGGTGGGGTGAGCATCATATATACTGGCACTGGAGTGGGTGAGAGCATCATATATACTGGCACTGTAGTGGGTGAGAGCATCATATATACTGATGTGGGGGGGAGCATCATATATACTGATGTGGGGGAGAGCATCATATATACTGGCATTGGGGTGGGGTGAGCATCATATATACTGGCACAAGGGTGGGGGGAGCATTATATACTGGCACTAGGGTGGCAGGAGCATTATATACTGGCACTGAGGGGGGCATTATATAATTATATACTGGCTCCACAGGGGAGAAGCATTCCATACTAGGAGAGAGCATTATATACTGGCGTAAAGGGGGGGCATTATATGCAGGAACAACAAGGGGGATAGAGGAGCATTATATACTGGTACTAAAGGGATACGCTATGTGTATACTGGCACTATAGGGGGGCGGAGGAACATTATATACTAGCACTACAAAGGTATATATATACTCGCACTACAGAGGGGGCAGAGAATTATTATATACTGTACTATGGGGGAGCTATATAATACAGGGGGCACTACAGGAAGGGCATTATAAATATTGGGGGCACTGGTGGCATTATTTCTACCAGGGATACTGTGGGAGCATTACTATTACTGGGCACAATATAGAGGGCATTGTTTCTAATTTATGTATTATCACGGTTGGGAGCACTATTGCTAATGAGGGCATTCTGGGAGCACTATTACTATGGCTGTGGTGCTATCTGTATGGCACTTGTAAGGTAGAACTTTGTGGCACTCTGCCAATATACGCTTGGAGTCGGGTTCCCACCCCTCGTATAATAATGAGGAAAACTACAGCAGTTATGTTGCAAACAGGTGAATAGTTTATTTGAAGTGCGGCCTTTACATACAGTAAAGTTTCGGCCGGATATGGCCTTTATCAAACTGACAAAAATGAGTGAGAAAACAATGTGTCAATGTACAAGCAACTCATGGTACAAGTCAGCTATTAGAAAGTATAATACAAGCAAATACAGTACACTCAGGTCTCATATGGTTTATAGAATCCATGAGGAACAACAGGACGGGGTATCTAGTGGGATCATATAAGGAAAACGGTCCAAAATGTATAATCATAGAAGTTGTGTATAATATGTCAAGTATCTACAATATATGCAATATATACAACATATACATTCCGGTACTTGTGCTCAAAGATATTGTGTTAACATTGGAATCAGATACTCTGCATCAGAAGTTAGACCAAGGAGCAAATTGGGCACAGTATTGGGGGTAGCAGCAGGATAGTTCTGTATAAATTTGTGGGCTGATTTTCAAAATCTATAACAGTCCCCCATGTGCCATATAGTAATACTGGTGTCTGCTTATACAGCTGAGGGGAGTGCACACCCTGACAAAAGATGTCTGCGTGTGATGGTCTGAACCAAATGGGGAAGAAAAGGAAAGTGAAGAACTGAAATCCAACTGTAAGTCACTGGATCTGCCCTGCCCTGACTGCTTCTTTTAAATGTAGTTCAATCTTTTTATTAGGAAGTAATGCCACTTTACATTGATTTGGGGTGGGGGGCCCTCGCTCCCTGGTGCAGTGAAAGGTAGTGTGAAGAATCGGGCCAGAAGTAAATGTATAAGGCCTCTTTCACACGAGCGAGTTTTCCGCGCGGGTGCAATGCTTGATGTGAACGCATTGCACCCGCACTGAATCCTGACCTATTCATTTTAATGGGTCTGTGTACATGAGCGTTGTTTTTCACGCATCAGTTCGGCATTGCGTGAAAAACGCAGCATGTTCTATATTCTGCGTTTTTCCCGCAGCCCTGGCCCCATAGAACTGAATGGGGCTTCAGTGAAAAACGCATTGCATACGCAAGCAAGTGCGGATGCAATGAGTTTTTCACTGATGGTTGCTAAGAGATGTTGTTTGTAAACCTTCAGTTTTTTATCATGTGCGTGAAAATGGCACCAAAACGCATTGCACCCGCGCGGAAAAAACTGAACAACTGAACGCAATCGCAGACAAAACTGACTGAACTTGCTTGTAAAATGGTGTGAGTTTCACTGAACGCACCCTGAACGCATCCGGACCTAATCCGTCACGCTTGTGTGAAAGAGGCCTAACAGCCTCTCTTTACTTCACTCTACCCTGTGGCACATCCAGCAGCATGAAGTACAAAGTGCAGTTTCTCTGGCACCAGATGAGGAGGTATGGTGGCTGGTTGGATAGCAATAAGTTGGCACTAGCAAGCATTTGTGGATATGTGTCCACTATCATACAGGCTTGATGTAAGTCTGGCCTAGCAATGGTTTAGGTAGGTTGTGATGTCTGTGCTGTTGTCCCTCACCTTGTAGAAGTGTCTGTAAGGCCTCTTTCACACTACAGTATGTCCATTTCAGTGTTTTGCGTTCCGTTTTTCACGGATCCGTTGTCCCGTTTTTGGGTTCCGTTGTGTCTCCGTTTCTGTTCCGTTTTTCCGTTCCGTTTTTCCGTATGCCATATACAGTATACAGTAATTACATAGAGAAAATTGGGCGGGGCATAACATTTTCAATAGATGGTTCAGCAAAAAACGGAACGGAAACGGAAGACATACGGATGCATTTCTGTATGTGTTCAGTTTTTTTGGCGGACCCATTGACTTGCATTGAGCCACGGACCGTGATTTGCGGACAAACATAGGACATGTTCTATCTTTTCACGGCACGGAAAAACGGAAATACGGAAACGGAATGCATACGGAACACATTCCGTTTTTTTGCGGACCCATTGAAATGAATGGTTCCGTATACGGACCGTATACGGACCGCAAAAAACGGACCGCAAAACGGAAAAAAAAAAACGGTAGTGTGAAAGAGGCCTTAAGCTGTATTTCACTGATCACTCTGCTGTCTGGTTGCACTGGTGTTTTCTTGAAGCTGAATTTGCTGATCTCTCTGGAGTGTTGGTATCACAGGAGAAGAATATCTGCTTCCTGAGTTTCCCTCTGCTGTGTAGATCTCACAGAAGAATAAAATATGGTTAGCACTTTGCCCCAGTTTGATAGGTGGCCCTATTGCAGAGATGTTCATGATTTTATTTTATGAAAATGTGCTCCTTGGTACATCAAAAGTATCACTGTTGCACATTGTTGCACCTAAAGCTCCACTCACTTTCCCTGCTGCCTCTTCCTCATCAACCAACTTTTAGTGACAGGGCCAGGCATTGTTGATGCAATTATGCCTGGTCCTAAACTCTCACACCCGTGTGTTGGATTAGCACCCACGCATTACAGGCCTGAGGCTTGCCAGGAAGAAGGAATCTATACTGTGAATGCACCGTTGTTGTCACTGTGCACCCAGAAGAAGTGGACGTAACTGTGCATGCGCAATGTAGATTCCTTCTGACAAGCTTCAGGCCTATACTGCGAGTGTGCCTATATCAGAGGTGAACAGGCAGCTGTGACAGTTCAGGGCCAGGCATGATTATGTCAGTGCTACCTGGCCCTGTCACTCAAAGTGGAGGGGGGAAGGGCATAGGCAGTAGGGAAAGTGAGCAATACTTCAGTTGCAAAAGCGACACCCTTATTGCACCAAGGAGCTAATTGGCCTAAAATAAATGAATATCTCTGCAGTGAGGCCGCCGATTGAGATGGGGCAAAGTGCGTTGAAATAAGCTGGCCAGCTCAGCTCAGCTCGGCTATTTTCGGTGCTCCCATAGGAATGAATAGGGATTGCTCTCCCCATTAATTTCCATGGCGCTGACGGATATAGCTGAGAGCGCAGCCCGGCTATTTCCAGCAGCCTCACAGAAATGAATGGGGAGAACACTCCACATTCATTTCTATGGGGCCGACGGAAATAGTGTTCTGCCCCATTGTCTCCTTTCTTCTTCTTGCAGGTCCTGCAAAAGGACCTGCGCTGACGTCATCGTGTTCACCACGTGGTGAGCGTGGTGACGTCAGCGCAGGTCCTGCTGAATGAAGGTAATGGCTGCGCAGGTCCTTTTTCAGATCCTGCAAGAAGAAGAAAGAAGACGATAACGGCTGCGTGATCAAGTGGATGAGGTGAGTCATTTTTTTATTATTTTTTAACCCTCAAGGGACATTTTACTTAGCATTCTGTATTAAAGAATGCTATTATTTTCCATTACAACCATGTTATAATGGAAAATAATAAAATCTACAGAACACCTAACCCAAACCGGAACTTCAGTGAAGAAGTCCCAGTTCGGGTCTGGGAACCACATTCAGTTTTTTATCATGCGTGTGCATTTTTAAAGAATGCTATTATTTTCCATTATAACCGTGTTATAATGAAAAACAATAAAGTGAATGGACCTCATCCCTATTTATTATCATCTCCTTAGAAACTATCATTTAAAATCGCATTGCATCCACACTTGCTTGCGGATGCAATGCGATTTTCACGCAGCCCCATTCACTTCTATGGGGCCTGCGTTGCGTGAAAAACACTGAATATAGAACATGCTGCGATTTTCACGCAACGCAGAAGTGATGCGTGAAAAACAATGCTCATATACACAGTCCCATTTAAATAAATGAGTCCAGATTCAGTGCGGGTGCAATGCGTGACGTGAATTCTCGACCGTGTGAAAGAGACCTAAGACATTTGACAGGGTGGAGTGGTCTTTTGTCTGGAGGATTATGGGAAGAATACTCCCAATTGTGGCACCAGTCTGTTGTGAATATATACTGTCACCAAATAAATCCCATAGTGAGGCTGTTAGAGACCAAGTTTACATCTGCAGAGCTAGGTGGCATAAAACAGGTGTGACATCATAGGTAGCAGACCTATCAGGTGCCAATGAGTAGCAGGAGAGTAAAACAAGTCTGAACTAAGAGACCCAACAAAATCCAAAACAGCAGAAAAGGAGTTAAACCAGAAACAAGCAGAGGAGTCAAGCAAGGAGAAACAGTAAAAGTCTAGTAGTGAAAGCGTTCATTCAGAGACAAGCCGAGGTCCAAACACAGGAAGGTCCAAAATAAATGAAGCAATGAACTAACAGGAGCCAGAACTAAAGGATTGGAAATAAATTCAAGAACCTGTATATGCAGAGGTAGCTGTCAGTTACTGATAAGAAAGCCCTGTGTACAACTTATTTCAGAAAGAGGAGGTATATATTACAAGTCTTGCTGAATTGTTTCCCACAAAACTATATATCAGTCTGTTCAGCACCTCCTGCTATTCAACATGCTAACTGCAGATTGTACTGCATTTAATGGTGACAGATTATTTTTAAGGAATGTGTCCATCGGACCTGGTGGGAGCATAACAACCATGGACCAGATCACAATCAGCACACAATAAAACTTTTACCTCCTTATCTATGAACTGCTCCAATATTTACTGCTACTCTCCTGTCATGCTTCGGTGTGGGAGGGAAACACCACACCGAGCACAGGAGGAAAGGGGGAACAGGAAATCAGGCCTGAGAACTAGGGAAGGAAAATGGACACCTTCTAGTGGAAACCCTAACCAAAATTCTGACTGATTACCAGTATGAACAGACCCCAAAGGTAGGTGAGTTCATACGCAGGAATACCTAGACTCCTATCAAGCCCTATAGGACCCTGGTACTAATGGCAGGGGCGAGACTACCTGTTTCTCCAAAAGGAAGTACGGACAGGAGTCTACTTCAGGCCTAATACAAACAATAGGGAAATGCAGCACACAGAACCCATACAAAATACAAAAGGGAAAGAAAAGACTTAACTTTAAAGGAGCAACGGAAGCACCAAGAACTCAGCCGAGACCCAACCACAATCTATCCAAAGGTCCAAACAGAAGCTATAAACCACACAGCATTGTGGGAGAAGCAACTATAAATAGAGAAGGTTAAATGACCCTAATAGCCACACCTAGGGAAAGAAAGTATGGCAAGCACCAGAAACAACACAGACGTCATTTGATCCAAACTGAAAACATGTCAGATCAAACCACGTGTTGCCAGTCTCACCAATCTCCTGCCACCTGTCGCGGGAACGTCTGTGACATCTTCTCCTTATATTGATAATTCTACCAAACTTTTCACATTTACCACACTGTTCCTATGTCCATTATCGTAAAAATATGTGACTCTTTTAATATTTTGTTATATCGTATCTGATGAAGAGACCTAAATAGAATTAAAATATTATCTTATTGTCAGTTAGCCATTAAAAGGTATCGACTGAGAGGATTTTCGAATGCATCTTCCCTATCTGCTATAGACAGATGTGCTTTCCTTTTTAAAATAACATTATAACACAACATGCTTTTTTGGGGGAATTTTCATGTGTAATTAATCTGATCAGCTTCTCTGAGGTCAGCTTTAGGCTGGACTTTTGTGAAGTCAGATTATTGTATATTTAATTTTTTGTAAAATATTTGATACTATTCCTAATAAAGGATTAGAAATGTTGGACTTGATAAAAAAAAATATATGTGACTGGGTAAATTACTGGCTGAAGTGAAGAAGCCAGATAGTAATCACTGATAGAGCACGTTATGGTTGGGTTATCATAGTAACTCATAGGTACCACAGGGGTTACTGCTGTATGTAGCTGTAAAAATATAGCATGGGTTAACAGTAAAATAAACCACAATATGGATTAACCTTATTCTGAAGTTTATAAAAAACACCCATATGTGGTAGTAGACTACTGTATGGACACACTGCAGGGCTCAGAAGTAAAGAAGAGCCATATGACTTTTCGATAGCAGATTTCATATGAATGGTTTTCAGGCACAATGTTGTATTAAAAAGACCTTCATTTACACCTACAGTGGAAACTGTAAAAAAAAAAAATAAGTGACCCCATTTTGAAATGACCCCCTTAAAGAATTTTTCAAGTGGTGTAGTGAGCACTTTGACACAACAGGCTTTTCCTAGAATTTTCACATGGGGTAACAGGAGAAAACGCAGGCCAAAAATTCTTACCTATTTTCTCCTGAATATAGTAACACCTCATATGTGCTCATAAACGGCTGTATCGGCACAGCGCAGGACTTAGAAGGGAAGGATTGCTATATGACTTTTGGAAGGCAGACTTTGCTGAAATGTATTTTGGGCACTATGTCATATTTCAAGAGAACCTGAGGTACCCCTACAGTTGAGACACCAATAAATGACGTATATTGCAATTTTTCTTTTGACAGTATAAGGCAACGTTCCTATGACTATGGCTAGGCTAATATGTGTATTTTACGAATATTCTATATATAGCTATAACTTCGTCTTTTAGAATATTACGAATATTCTAAAAGACGAAGTTAGAGCAATATTACGAATATTCGTAAAATACACATACTGACTGTAATTTAGCTAATATAGTGCTATAATCTTTTTTTTTTGTTGAATTTTTTTGGCCTCTTCTGAACTTCGGTTTTGGAAAATATGTACACTATTAAAAAAATTACTATAGCACTATATTAGCTAAATTGCAGTCTATATGTGTATTTTACAAATATTCGCTATATTGCTATAACTTCGTTTTTTTAGAATATTCGTAATATTCTAAAAGATGAAGTTATACCAATAGAGTGAATAAATTCGTTATTTAGAATATTTGTCTTTTTTTTTCCAATGTGTACTGTTATTCCACTTTGGCATACTGCTCCCCGACAAGCGTCCCCGTAACCATGGGAACGCCTGTGGGTTAGAATATACCATTGGATCTGAGTTTTCACGATCTCAGGGAAAACTCAGATCCGATGGTATTTTCTAACCAACAGGCATTCCCATGGTGACGGGGACGCTTGTCGGGGAGGAGTATGCGAACAACTGTACAGATAGGAAAAAAATAATGCCAAAATTCTAAATAACGAATATATTCACTATATTGCTATGTATTCGTTTTTTAGAATATTGGTCATTTTATTTTCCATATGAAAACCTGATTCCCCCCTGCTTAAGTTGCTTGTGGGACAATTTCTTATTGACACACAAGAAAAAAGCAGGGAGGAATCATGTTTTCAGATGTTAAAAAATGACGAATATTCGATATAACGAATATATAGCACTATATTCGTAATATTCGCGAATTTACGTAGTTACGATATTCGCGATTAATATTCGCTATTCGAGTATTTGAGTTCAACACTATAAATGACCATATTTTGGAAACTACACCCCTCAAGAAATTTTTTGAGGGGCATAGTGAACATTCTGAAATGTGTAGTGAAGTGAATGCGCAGTGGATTTGGAAAAATTAAAATTGCAATTTTTCCACAGATATGCCATTTCTGTACTCAATTTTTGTCATTGTAAAAACCCAGCTTTCTAATTATTATACTGTTTTCTGTTTGTAGAAACACCCCACATGTGTCCCTGAACAGTAGTCTGGATGTATACGACAGGGCTCCAAAGTGAAAATGCACTATGCACACTGAAGGCCTAATATGGTGATTTATACAGCATTGGCTGACAATTGCTGAGGCCCTGATGAAATAAAAAAGTGCCCCCTCCCCAAGAAGTGACCCCATTTTGGAAACCACACCCCTCAAGGAATTTTTCAAGGGGTATAGTGAGCACAAAGACCACACAGGTATAGTGAGCGCAAAGTCGACACAGGCATTACATAGACGTCAGAAACATTTATTATAGAATATTCACTTGGCTGTGAAAATGAAAAATGACATGTTTTACAATAATATGCTGCTTTGTAGAGAAAGTAAATACAAGGCACTTACTAGTGTATTGTTATTATCCATATTGCCTCCTTTGCTGGCTTGGTTCATTTTTCTATCACATTATACATTGCTCGTTTCCATGGTTATGACCAGCCTGTAATCCATCAGTGGTGCCCGTGCTTGCACACTATAAGAAAAAATTCCAGCCTCTCTGGTGGCTGGGACCGTGGTGCTTTTTTCTATAGTGTGCAAGCACAGCCATGTGGTCCTAACCATGGAAACTTTCTCTGCATAATAAACGGTATTTGCTGAAGTGGCAAAACCCCTTTAACCCCTTAAGGACACGGCCAAATTTCACCTTGAGGACCAGGCCATTTTTTGCAAATCTGACCAGTGTCACTTTATGTGTGAATAACTTTAAAACGCTTTTACTTATCTAGGCCATTCTTAGATTGTTTTTTTCATCACATATTGTACTTCATGACACTGGTAAAATGGAGTAAAAAAAAATTCATTTTTATTTATAAAAAATACCAAATTTACCAAAAATTTGGAAAAATTAGCAAATTTGCAAGTTTTAATTTCTCTACTTCTATAATACACAGTAATACCTCAAAAAATTGTTCCTACTTTACATTCCCCATATGTCTACTTTATGTTTGGATCATTAAAATGCCATTTTATTTTTTGGGGACATTACAAGGCTTAGAAGTTTAGAAGCAAATCTTGAAATTTTTCTGAAAATTTCTAAAACCCACTTTTTCAGAGCCAGTTCAGGTCTGAAGTCACTTTGTGAGGCTTACATAATAGAAACCACCCAAAAATGACCCTATTTTACAAACTACACCCCTCAAGGTATTCAAAACTGATTTTACAAACTTTGTTAAGCCTTTAGGTGTTTCACAAGAATTAATGGAAAATAGAGATAACATTTCAAAATTTCACTTTTTTGGCAGATTTTCCATTTGAATCAATTTTTTCCAGTTACAAAGCAAGGGTTAACAGCCAAACAAAACTAAATATTTATGGCCCTGATTCTGTAGTTTACAGAAACACCCTATATGTGGTTGTAAACTGCTGTACGGGCACACGGCAGAGCGCAGTAGGAAAGGAATGACATACGGTTTTTGAAAGGCAGATTTTGCTGGACTGGATTTTTGACACCATGTCCCATTTGAAGCCCTGTCATCTGACAGGTAAGATCATGTGGTATTTTTATAGAGCAGGTTATTATGGACGCGGCGATACCTAATATATAAACTTTTTTATTTATGTACCTTTTACACAATTATTTCATTTTTTAAACAAAAAAAATCATGTTTTAGTGCCTCCATAGTCTGAGAGCCATAGTTTCTTCAGTTTTTGGGTGATTATCTTGGGTAGGGTATGATTTTCGTGGGATGAGATGATGGTTTGATTGGCACTATTTTGGGGTGCGTATGACTTTTTGATCACTTGCTATTACACTTTTTGTGATGTAAGGTGACAAAAAATGGCTTTTCTTAAACCGTTTTTTTTTTTTTACGGTATTCACCTGAGGGGTTAGGTTATGTGATATTTTTATAGAGCAGGTAATTACGGACGCAGCAATACCTAATATGTCTACTTTTTTTATTTATGTAAGTTTTACACAATTATTTCAATTTTGATACAAAAATCATGTTTTAGTGTCTCCATAGTCCGAGAGCAATAATTTTTTCAGTTTTTGGCGATTACCTTGGATAGGGTATGATTTTTGTGCGATGAGATGATGGTTTGATTGGCACTATTTTGGGGTGAATATTACTTTTTGATTGCTTGCTATTACACTTTTTGTGATGTAAGGTGACAAAAAATGGCTTTTTTTACACCGTTTTTATATAATTTTTTTTACGGTATTCACCTGAAGGGTTAGGTCATGTGATATTTTTATAGAGCAGGTTATTACAGACGTGGCGATACCTAATATGTTTAGTGCATTTTTTATTTTATTTTTAATTAGTGATAAATGTGTTTTTTTATTTTTACATTAAAAAAAAAACTTTTTTTTTTTACCCAGACCCACTTAGTTCTTGAAGATCCAGTCGGTCTGATGTCTGTATAATACAGTACAGTACACTATATAATGTACTGTACTGTATTTTCACTTTACAAAGTCTGATCAACACCATGGACAGCCTCTGATCAGCACCATGGACAGCAGGAAGCCTGTAAAGGCATCCGATTGCCATGGTAACCATCACTCGGGGGCTGAAAAGGCACAGCAGCCCCCGATGGGAGAGGGAGGGAGCTCCCTCCCTGTTAACTCCTTCCATACAGCAGTCCCTACAGTCCACGGTATGGAAGGGGTTAAACGGCTGACAACACAGCACAGATGTCAGCCGTCTCAAGCAGAGTGGCAGCAATGTGCTGACACTCTGCTTGATAACCGCTCGGCCATCCTTAAAATGAGAGGGGGCGGGCGGGATGATCGCTCTCGCGCGCACGCGCCTGCCCCCCGGGACAGCCTGCACCTCCCCCCCTGCACAGCCCGCCGCCAGATAACAATGAGGGCTGCAGGGGAGGGTTAAAAATTACAATTTAGGTCATTTTGAAGTTTCTGATCCCCGCGGTCACAGACCACGGAGATCAGAAACTTCCAAAAGCGCTGCAAACCGCAGGTCTGAATTGACTTGCGGTTTGCGGCTATCGCCGATACAGGGGGGGGGGGGTCACAGGACCGTGCATTGTCCCAGGGTGCCTGCTGATTGATTTCAGCAGGCACCCAGTTCCGATCACCGCCCGCCGCGGTGATCGGAACTACACATGACGTACCGGTATGTCATGTGTCCTTAAGTACCATGACATCATGACGTACCGGTACGTCATATGTCCCCAAGAGGTCAAGGATTTTTTTCAAAGGGCAGAGTGAGCACAAAGAATTTTGAAATGCTTGTCATATATTTTAGAAACACTTGGACGTGAAAATAACAAATTGCATGTTTTCCAATTATATTCTGCTTTAGATATGCTAGAGTATTTCATCTCTTATGAGCAATCATAAATTGACACTTAAAGCCTCTTATTAACCTCCTCAGGACCGCCGTACGCAGGATTGCGTCCTGGCGGCGGCCCTGCTCTTCTGGGTGGACGCATATACGCGTCCTCTCGCGATGGCCGAGATTTCCTGTGAACGCGCGCACACAGGCGCGCGCGCTCACAGAAACGGAAGGTAAGCGAGTGGATCTCCAGCCTGCCAGCGGCGATCGTTCGCTGGCAGGCTGAAGATGCGATTTTTTTAACCCCTAACAGGTATATTAGACGCTGTTTTGATAACAGCGTCTAATATACCTGCTACCTGGTCCTCTGGTGGTCCCCTTTGTTTGGATCGACCACCAGAGGACACAGGTAGCTCAGTAATATGTTGCACCAAGCACCACTACACTACACCCCTCCCCCTGTCACTTATTAACCCCTTATTCACCCTTGATCACCCCTGATCACCCTATATAGACTCCATGATCACCCCCCTGTCATTGATCACCCCCCTGTAAGGCTCCATTCAGAGGTCCGTATGAATTTTACGGATCCACTGATAGATGGATCGGATCCGTAAAAATCATACGGACGTCTGAATGGAGCCTTACAGGGGAGTGATCAATGACGGAGGTAATCACCCTATATAGACTCCCTGATCACCCACCTGTCATTGATTACCCCCCTGTCATTGATCACCCCCCTGTAAGGCTCCAATCAGAGGTCCGTATGAATTTTACGGATCCACTGATAGATGGATCGGATCCGTAAAAATCATACGGACGTCTGAATGGAGCCTTACAGGGGAGTGATCAATGACGGAGGTGATCACCCCATATAGACTCCCTGATCACCCCCCTGTCATTGATCACCCCCCTGTCATTGATCACCCCCCTGTAAGGCTGCATTCAGATGTCCGTATGATTTTTACGGATCCACTGATACATGGATCGGATCCGCAAAACACATACGGACATCTGAATGGAGCCTTATAGGGGGGTGATCACCCCATACAGACTCCCTGATCACCCCCCTGTCATTGATAACCCCCCTGTCATTGATCACCCCCCTGTCATTGATCACCCCCCTGTAAGGCTGCATTATGATGTCCGTATGATTTTTACGGATCCACTGATACATGGATCGGATCCGCAAAACACATACGGACATCTGAATGAAGCCTTATAGGGGGGGTGATCAATGACAGGGGGGTGATCACCCCATATAGACTCCTTGATCACCCCCTGTCATTGATCACCCCCCTGTAAGGCTCCATTCAGACATTTTTTTGGCCCAAGTTAGCGGAAATTATTTTTTTTTTTCTTACAAAGTCTCATATTCCACTAACTTGTGTCAAAAAATTAAATCTCACATGAACTCACCATACCCCTCACGGAATCCAAATGCGTAAAAATTTTTAGACATTTGGATCCCAGACTTCTTCTCACGCTTTAGGGCCCCTAGAATGCCAGGGCAGTATAAATACCCCACATGTGACCCCATTTCGGAAAGAAGACACCCCAAGGTATTCCGTGAGGGGCATATTGAGTCCATGAAAGATTGAAATTTTTGTCCCAAGTTAGCGGAAAGGGAGACTGAGAAAAAAAAAAAAAAATCTATTTCCGCTAACTTGTGCCAAAAAAAAAAAATTTCTATGAACTCGCCATGCCCCTCATTGAATACCTTGGGGTGTCTTCTTTCCAAAATGGGGTCACGTGTGGGGTATTTATACTGCCCTGGCATTCTAGGGGCCCTAAAGCGTGAGAAGAAGTCTGGGATCCAAATGTCTAAAAATGCCCTCATAAAATGAATGTGGGCCCCTTTGCGCATCTAGGCTGCAAAAAAGTGTCACACATGTGGTATCGCCGTATTCAGGAGAAGTTGGGAAATGTTTTTTGTGGTGTCATTTTACATATACCCATGCTGGGTGAGATAAATAGCTTGGTCAAATGCCAACTTTGTATAAAAAAATGGGAAAAGTTGTCTTTTGCCGAGATATTTCTCTCACCCAGCATGAGTATATGTAAAAAGACACCCCAAAACACATTGCCCAACTTCTCCTGAATACGGCGATACCACATGTGTGACACTTTTTTGCAGCCTAGGTGGGCAAAGGGGCCCACATTCCAAAGAGCACCTTTAGGATTTCACAGGTCATTTACCTACTTACCACACATTAGGGCCCCTGGAAAATGCCAGAGCAGTATAACTACCCCACAAGTGACCCCATTTTGGAAAGAAGACACCCCAAGGTATTCCGTGAGGGGCATGGCGAGTTCCTAGAATTTTTTATTTTTTGTCACAAGTTAGCGGAAAATGATGATTTTTTTTTTTTTTTCTTACAAAGTCTCATATTCCACTAACCTGTGACAAAAAATAAAAACTTCCATGAACTCACTATGCCCATCAGCGAATACCTTGGGGTGTCTTCTTTCCAAAATGGGGTCACTTGTGGGGTAGTTATACTGCCCTGGCATTCTAGGAGCCCAAATGTGTGGTAAGTTGTTTGAAATCAAAATCTGTAAAAATTGGCCGGTGAAATCCGAAAGGTGCTCTTTGGAATATGGGCCCCTTTGCCCACCTAGGCTGCAAAAAAGTGTCACACATGTGGTATCTCCGTATTCAGGAGAAGTTGGGGAATGTGTTTTGGGGTGTCATTTTACATATACCCATGCTGGGTGAAAGAAATATCTTGGTCAAATGCCAACTTTGTATAAAAAAAATGGGAAAAGTTGTCTTTTGACAAGATATTTCTCTCACCCAGCATGGGTATAAGTAAAATGACACCCCAAAACACATTCCCCAACTTCTCCTGAGTACGGAGATACCACATGTGTGACACTTTTTTGCAGCCTAGGTGGGCAAAAGGGCCCATATTCCAAAGAGCACCTTTCGGATTTCACCGGCCAATTTTTACAGATTTTGATTTCAAACAACTTACCACACATTTGGGCCCCTAGAATGCCAGGAAAGTATAACTACCCCACAAGTGACCCCATTTTGGAAAGAAGACACCCCAAGGTATTCGCTGATGGGCATAGTGAGTTCATGACATAGGTAAAACACATGAATAAATGATGCCATAGACATGGTTAGGAGCGGAGGACAGAAAAAGAGACACCACCCTGACGAAGGTACGCCGAAACGCGCGTTGGGGTAGCGCCACCCTGGTCGTTCTGGCACACGGTTCTTTTCTCTGGTGAGTTCCTGTCTCCCGCTGTTTCCCTCTGGTTACTTTTATTATTGTTATCCTTCTTTACATCTCATTGGTCTGCAGCACAATAATTTCATAGCATACTGGCTGTCTGCACACCAACGATTATTTATACAGAGGTGTTCATGCGTCAGACAGGTGGCCCACCTGGTACTTTATTTTAGTTGTATCTTGCACATGGATTTGAGCATTGACTTCACATTGATGTTCATGTGCCTTACACTCTTTTTGTACCATGTCTTTTAGATCCGTGTGCTCTTGCTCCCAGGGTGGTGTCTCTTTTTCTGTCCTCCGCTCCTAACCATGTCTATGGCATCATTTATTCATGTGTTTTACCTATGTCATTTTATCATGTCTCAATAAATTAAATCATATATTTTTTTGGTACAATGAGCTCCGCTTTCTTTGTTTCTGCCATTTAGCTCGGGAGCTTTTTGCCGAGTTTTATCTTTGTGTGTCCCCATTGGAGGTATTTTGGGTGGACAACGTGTTTCCGCCCTTCTCCTCCCCTTTTTTTGGGACACCCTGGGTTTATTCTATGTTTCATAGTGAGTTCATGGAAGTTTTTATTTTTTGTCACAAGTTAGTGGAATATGAGACTTTGTAAGAAAAAGAAATAAAAAAATAAAAAATCATCATTTTCCACTAACTTGTGACAAAAAATAAAAAGTTCTATGAACTCACTATGCCCATCAGTGAATACCTTAGGGTGTCTACTTTCCGAAATGGGGTCATTTGTGGGGTGTTTGTACTGTCTGGGCATTGTAGAACCTCAGGAAACATGACAGGTGCTCAGAAAGTCAGAGCTGCTTCAAAAAGCGGAAATTCACATTTTTGTACCATACTTTGTAAACGCTATAACTTTTACCCAAACCATTTTTTTTTTTACCCAAACATTTTTTTTTAATCAAAGACATGTAGAACAATAAATTTAGAGAAAAATTTATATATGGATGTCGTTTTTTTTTCAAAATTTTACACCTGAAAGTGAAAAATGTCATTTTTTTGCAAAAAAATCGTTAAATTTCGATTAATAACAAAAAAAGTAAAAATGTCAGCAGCAATGAAATACCACCAGATGAAAGCTCTATTAGTGAGAAGAAAAGGAGGTAAAATTCATTTGGGTGGTAAGTTGCATGACCGAGCAATAAACGGTGAAAGTAGTGTAGGTCAGAAGTGTAAAAAGTGGCCTGGTCTTTAAGGGTGTTTAAGCCCTGGGGGCTGAGGTGGTTAAATGAACCAGTGCTGCCCAGTATCTGTGGCAGCGCTATTCTACATACAAGAGATGTCCCTATGTGCAAAGGATGCTTCTCTAACTAACCAGCACTGCCTGCCATCCAGAACAGTGCTCCTCAGCATGTTGGAGGGGCCTCCTGGTCTCCTAGCAACCTCAGGCTGATACGCCCATAACACCGCCAATTAGGCGAGGTGAGCTGATCACCTCAGGCGGCGTGGCCCTGGTGACAACTGGGGGGCGGCGGCAGGGCACAGGGAGATGAGGTCTTTCATTGTGGAAGAGCTCATCTTCACAGTCATCTGTATCGGCATCCTCAGGACAGCGATACAGATGGATGCTGCGGGGCAGGGGAGAGGCCTCTCCCTTCCCCGTTACTCTGATAGGCCTGAACCGTACAGCGCGGGACATAGGCCGGAAGAGGCCTGCATCGCATCACTGCCAGCCTGATGGAGGTAAGTATGTGAGGTTATTTTCTTTATATAGTACAATACAAGAGAGGAGCGCTTTGGGGTCACTTATTAATGGCACATGATTGGGGGGCACTTGTTACTGGCACATGATTGGTGGGGCATCTATGGGGGGCACTTCTTACTTGCACATGATTTGGGGAATCTATGGGGGGCACTTCTTACTGGCACATGATTGGGGGGCATCTATGGGGGGAACTTCTTTCTGGCACATGATTGGGGGGAATCTATGGGGGGCACTTCTTACTGGCACATTATTGGGGGGCACTATGGGTGTACTTCTTACTGGCACATTATTGGGGGGCACTATGGGGGCACTTCTTATTGGCACATTATTGGTGGGCACTATTGGGGCATCTACTGAGGCCACAAAGAAGGGGTATTTTATATGGTGGGCTCTGTATAGGGGCATTTTATACTGGGACACATTATTGTGGGTACTATGGGGAAGGGGGGAGAGAAGTGCTATGGAGTCATCTACGTGGGGGCACTAAGAAGGGGGGAGACACTAAGGGCATCTACTGGGGCACTATATATACATTTTTTACTGGTACATTATAGGGGGCACTAAGAGGAAGGGGGAGAGGAGCACTATGGGGGAATTTACTGGGGGCACTATATAGGGATATTTTATACCGGCACATTAACCACCTCCGGACCGCTGTACGCAGATTCGCGTTCCGGAGGTGGCAGCGCTGCGCACAGTCACGCATATACGCGTCATCTCGCGAGACGCGAGATTTCGCTCCAAGCCGGCCCGCGCATGCGCATCGCGGGCCGGCAAAAGTTAAAGAACAAGTTTGTCACCAGCCTGCCAGCAATGATCATTGGCTGGCAGGCTGGCGATTTTTAAAAAATCCAATCACAAGCCATATAACAGATCATATTAGTAAATATGATCTGTTATATGGCTTCTCTGCTCCTCTGCTGGTCCTTTTCGTCGGTTGGATCCAGCAGAGAAGCAGACATCACTGTGAGTACACCAAACACTTCACTGTAGCCCCTGATCACCCCCCTGCACCCCAATTAACCCTTTGATCACCCCTTTGATCACCCCTGTCAATCACCAGTGAAAGGAAAAAAAGTGATCAGTGTAAACTGTCACTTTTTTTTTTCACTAGTATTGGCTGTTAGGTTTTAGGGATAGTTTAGGCCCCTTGGTTAGGTAGTTAGCGTCAGTTAGCGCCCACCCCACCGCAGTCACTTTTATTCGCTGAATAGCGTATCGCTAATCAGCATTTGTACTTTTATAGTATCTGTAAGTGATCAAAACTGATCACGGTCAGATCTATAATAGTATTAGTGTCACTTTAGTTCGCCCTCCACCCAAAACGCAGTGTTTGCCCGATCAGGCCTGATCGGTCGCCCACACGTGCGTTCACCCACGCCCGCCCCACCGCAGTGACAAAAAATATATTTTTTTTGATCACTGCACATTCATTTTACACGCACTGCGGCGATAAAAAAATCAGTTTTGATATTTTTTATCAACCGCAGCGGCCTCCGGTACTTCGCTAGCCTCCCCTTTGTAAGACAGGCTTGCTTTTTTTCTTGGGTAGTCTCAGGGAATACCCCTAAATTTAGTAGTCCAAAATGTCAAACAGGGGGTATTCTTCTGAAGAGGCCTACAGGATTCTGACCCAGTCGGATGAGGAGTGGGAACCCTCATCTGATGAATCTAGCGGGTCAGAATATGAACCTGTGGAAAGCAGTGGCTCTCTGACCCAAAGTTCGGACGAGGAGGTGGAGGTCCCTGGCAGCACCAGGCGTACCCGGCCCCGTGTCGCTAGACCACAGGTTATGCAGGATCCGCTTCAAGAGCAGCAGAGTGGGGCTGTCGCTGTCGGATCACGTGGTGAGGCATACACCAGCAGCGCAGCCCTCCCTGGACCTAGTACCAGCACTGCCGTACAACATGGTGACGTGGCGAGCACCAGAAGGGCAGTTGAAGCTGGTACGGTGGCACGTGCACTAGTTACCCCGTCGCAGCCACCCCACAGACAGGCCCGTAGAGCCCCTAGAATCCCTGAGGTGCTGGCAAACCCTGATTGGCAGTCACCAACTTCAGCCGCACCTGTAGTTCCCCCTTTCACCGCCCAGTCTGGAGTTCGGGTTGAGACGGCTCAAATCGGTTCGGCCCTGGGATTTTTTGAGCTGTTCTTGACTGCGGAGCTCTTAGACTTAGTCGTGGCAGAGACCAACCAGTATGCCACACAATTTATATCCGCCAACCCGGGAAGCTTTTATGCCCAGCCTTTCCGGTGGAAACCAGTCCAAGTTTCCGAAATTAAATTTTTTTTGGGCCTTCTCCTCAACATGGGCCTGACAAAAAAGCATGAATTGCGGTCATATTGGTCAACGCACCCGATTCATCACATGCCCATGTTCTCTGCTGCTATGTCCAGGGCACGATTTGAGGCCATCCTCCGTTTCCTGCATTTTAGCGACAACACCACCTCCCGTCCCAGAGGCCACCCAGCTTTTGACCGGCTCCACAAAATTCGGCCCCTCATAGACCATTTCAACCAGAAATTTGCAGATTTGTATACCCCCGAGCAAAACATCTGCGTAGACGAGTCCCTAATACATTTTACCGGGCGCCTTGGCTTCAAACAGTACATCCCAAGCAAGCGTGCCCGGTATGGGGTCAAATTGTATAAGCTCTGTGAAAGGGCCACAGGCTATACCCACAAATTTCGGATCTATGAGGGAAAAGATCAGACCCTGGAGCCGGTCGGTTGCCCTGACTACCTGGGGAGCAGTGGGAAGACAGTCTGGGACTTGGTGTCACCCTTATTCGGCAAGGGGTACCATCTTTATGTGGACAATTTTTACACAAGTGTGGCCCTCTTTAGGCATTTGTTTCTAGAACGGATTTGCGCCTGTGGCACCGCGCGAACTAGTAGCGTGGGCTTCCCCCAACGGCTTGTAACCACCTGTCTTGCAAGGGGGGAGAGGGCTGCCTTGTGTAACGAAGAACTGCTCGCGGTGAAATGGAGAGACAAGCGTGACGTTTACATGCTCTCCTCCATTCACGCAGACACGACAATCCAAATTGAGCGAGCAACCCGTGTCATTGAAAAGCCCCTCTGTGTCCACGACTATAATGCGCTCATGGGAGGGGTGGACTTCAATGACCAGATGTTGTCTCCGTATTTAGTTTCCCGCAGAACCAGACGCTGGTATAAGAAGGTGTCTGTATATTTAATTCAATTGGCGCTGTACAATAGTTTTGTTCTCTACAGTAAGGCTGGGAGAACACGATCTTTCCTCAAATTCCAGGAAGAGATCATCGAGAACCTCCTTTACCCAGGAGGTTCCGTGGCCCCATCCCCCAGTGTAGTTAGCCGTCTACACGAGCGACATTTCCCCAGTGTCGTTCCTGGTACCTCAACCCAACCGTCACCCCGAAAAAGATGTCGTGTCTGTAGCAGGAGTGGAATAAGGCGTGACACCCGCTATTTCTGTCCTGACTGTCCGGACCACCCTGCCCTATGCTATGGAGAGTGTTTCCGGAAGTACCACACACAGGTACACCTAGCATAGGGATTGCATCTCACAGGACAGGCACACAGGGCTATTAGGGCCCTTTTACTCTCAGCTGCTGCAAACCTCTCCTTTCACCTGGGATAAAGTGCATAACGTACTTCGCCACATCTTTGGGCAATTTGCGCTTTGCACATTGTCCCATGGGGAAGGAGAGGTTTGTTCTATAAAGGTAAAAAAAACTAAACAAAAAAAAAATTACCGGTAAGTAAAAAAGTTAAAAAAGTTTAAAAAAGTTAATATGTTCTGTTCTAAAGTTAATAAAGTTATTGCTTTGCGGCCTGGTTTTTTCTTTTTTGTTTTGTTTTTTTTACCTTCCAGTTGGACCAACCGATCGACTAGCTGCAGCACTGATGTGCATTCGGACAGAAGCATTGCGCTGCTGTCAGATTACACGCAAGTCGGTGTATGCGGCGCTGCAAGACGAGATTTCTCCTCTGCAGTAAAAGATATGTTTGCCGAGGCATATGAGCTGAGGAGGTGGCGGTGTTCATATACTTTGGCAAACACTTTGTATATATAAAAAAAAAAATCCCGGCAATGATTTATTCATCCACATCGATTGATGTGAATGGAGAAATCTGGTTTGCCAGGGCATACGAGCTGAAGTGGGTATGGATGTTGGGCGGAGCTCCTATGTCCTGGCAGACGCCTTTCCCCTCCTTTTTCTTTTTTTGGCAGAGATTTTTTCATCCACATTGATCGATGCGAATGAAGAAATCTGTGCCGTTCATTTTTTTCTTTCAGCCCAGAGGCTGAACGGAAAAAAAAAATCTCATTACCCGTATGCTCAATATAAGGAGAATAGCAGAGATTCCTAATGCTGGGCATACATGTAATGATTGCGGAGACCCTCAAATGCCAGGGCAGTACAAACACCCCACAAATAACACCATTTTGGAAAGAAGACACCCCAAGGTATTCGCTGAGGGGCATATTGAGTCCATGAAAGATTTAAATTTTTGTCCCAAGTTAGCGGAAAGGGAGACTTTGTGAGAACAAAATCCAAAAAATCAATTTCCGCTAACTTGTGCCAAAATTTTTTTTTTTCAATGAACTCGCCATGCCCCTCATTGAATACCTTGGGGTGTCTTCTTTCCAAAATGGGGTCACATGTGGGGTATTTATACTGCCCTGGCATTTTAGGGGCCCCAAAGCGTGAGAAGAAGTCTGGTATCCAAATGTCTAAAAATGCCCTCCTAAAAGGAATTTGGGCACCTTTGCCCACCTAGGCTGCAAAAAAGTGTCACACATGTGGTATCTCCGTATTCAGCAGAAGTTGGGCAATATGTCTTGGGGTGTCATTTTACATATACCCATGCTGGGTGAGATAAATATCTTGGTCAAATGCCAACTTTGTATAAAAAAAATGGGAAAAGTTGTCTTTTGCCAAGATATTTCTCTCACCCAGCATGGGTATATGTAAAATGACACCCCAAAACACATTCCCCACCTTCTCCTGAGTACGGAGATACCAGATGTGTGACACTTTTTTGCAGCCTAGGTGGGCAAAGGGGCCCACATTCCAAAGAGCACCTTTCGGATTTCACAGGTCATTTACCTACTTACCAGACATTAGGGCCCCTGGAAAATGCCAGGGCAGTATAACTACCCCACAAGTGACCCCATTTTGGAAAGAAGACACCCCAAGGTATTCCGTGAGGGGCATGGCAAGTTCCTAGAATTTTTTATTTTTTGTCACAAGTTAGTGGAAAATGATGTTTTTTTTTTTTTGTTTTTTTTTCATACAAAGTCTCCTATTCCACTAACTTGTGACAAAAAACAATTTTTTTCCATGAACTCACTATGCCCATCAGCGAATACCTTGGGGTCTCTTCTTTCCAAAATGGGGTCACTTGTGGGGTAGTTATACTGCCCTGGCATTCTAGGGGCCCAAATGTGTGGTAAGGAGTTTGAAATCAAATTCTGTAAAAAATGACCTGTGAAATCCGAAAGGTGCTCTTTGGAATATGGGCCCCTTTGCCCACCTAGGCTGCAAAAAAGTGTCACACATCTGGTATCTCCGTACTCAGGAGAAGGTGGGGAATGCGTTTTGGGGTGTCATTTTATATATACCCATGCTGGGTGAGAGAAATATCTTGGCAAAAGACAACTTTTACCATTTTTTTATACAAAGTTGGCATTTGACCAAGATATTTATCTCACCCAGCATGGGTATATGTAAAAAGACACCCCAAAACACATTCCTCAACTTCTCCTGAGTATGGGGATACCAGATGTGTGACACTTTTTTGCAGCCTAGGTGGGCAAAAGACAACTTTTCCCATTTTTTTATACAAAGTTGTCATTTGACCAAGATATTTATCTCACCCAGCATGGGTATATGTAAAAAGACACCCCAAAACACATTCCTCAACTTCTCCTGAGTACGGGGATACCAGATGTGTGACACTTTTTTGCAGCCTAGGTGGGCAAAGGGGCCCATATTCCAAAGAGCACCTTTCGGATTTCACTGGTCATTTTTTACTGAATTTGATTTCAAACTCCTTACCACACATTTGGACCCCTAGAATACCAGGGCAGTATAACTACCCCACAAGTGACCCCATTTTGGAAAGAAGACACCCAAAGGTATTCCGTGAGGGGCATGGCGAGTTCCTAGAATTTTTTATTTTTTGTCACAAGTTAGTGGAAAATGATGATTTTTTTTAAATTTTTTTTTTTCATACAAAGTCTCATATTCCACAAACTTGTGACAAAAAAAATAAAAACTTCCATGAACTCACTATGCCCATCAGCGAATACCTTGGGGTCTCTTCTTTCCAAAATGGGGTCACTTGTGGGGTAGTTATACTGCCCTGGCATTCTAGGGGCCCAAATGTGTGGTAAGGAGTTTGAAATCAAATTCTGTAAAAAATGACCTGTGAAATCCGAAAGGTGCTCTTTGGAATATAGGCCCCTTTGCCCACCTAGGCTGCAAAAAAGTGTCACACATCTGGTATCCCCGTACTCAGGAGAAGGTGGGGAATGTGTTTTGGGGTGTCTTTTTACATATACCCATGCTGGGTGAGATAAATATCTTGGTCAAATGACAACTTTGTATAAAAAAATGGGAAAAGTTGTCTTTTGCCAAGATATTTCTCTCACCCAGCATGGGTATATATAAAATGACACCCCAAAACACATTCCCCACCTTCTCCTGAGTACGGAGATACCAGATGTGTGACACTTTTTTGCAGCCTAGGTGGGCAAAGGGGCCCATATTCCAAAGAGCACCTTTCGGATTTCACAGGTCATTTTTTACAGAATTTGATTTCAAACTCCTTACCACACATTTGGGCCCCTAGAATGCCAGGGCAGTATAACTACCACACAAGTGACCCCATTTTGGAAAGAAGAGACCCCAAGGTATTCGCTGATGGGCATAGTGAGTTCATAGAACTTTTTATTTTTTGTCACAAGTTAGTGGAATATGAGACTTTGTAAGAAAAAAAAATTTTAAAAAAAAATCATCATTTTCCGCTAACTTGTGACAAAAAATAAAAAGTTCTATGAACTCACTATGCCCATCAGTGAATACCTTAGGGTGTCTACTTTCAGAAATGGGGTCATTTGTGGGGTGTTTGTACTGTCTGGGCATTGTAGAACCTCAGGAAACATGACAGGTGCTCAGAAAGTCAGAGCTGCTTCAAAAAGCGGAAATTCACATTTTTGTACCATAGTTTGTAAACGCTATAACTTTTACCCAAACCATTTTTTTTTTACCCAAACATTTTTTTTTTATCAAAGACATGTAGAACTATAAATTTAGAGCAAAATTTCTATATGGATCTCGTTTTTTTTGCAAAATTTTACAACTGAAAGTGAAAAATGTCATTTTTTTGCAAAAAAAATCGTTAAATTTCGATTAATAACAAAAAAAGTAAAAATGTCAGCAGCAATGAAATACCACCAAATGAAATCTCTATTAGTGAGAAGAAAAGGAGGTAAAATTCATTTGGGTGGAAAGTTGCATGACCGAGCAATAAACGGTGAAAGTAGTGTAGGTCAGAAGTGTAAAAAGTGGCCTGGTCTTTCAGGGTGTTTAAGCACTGGGGGCTGAGGTGGTTAAGGGGGCACTATGGGGACATTAGCTCAACTGGGGGCATTAAAAGGAGGTATTTTTTGCACTGGCACATAATAAGGAGAATTATTACTACCGGGGAGCATTATGGTGGGCTCTATTACTACTGGGGGTCTATCAGGAACATGATTACTAGTATGGACACTATGGGAGCATTATTTCTTCTGGGGCACAGTGGGGACATGTTGGGGGCTCTGTAGGAGCACTATTAGTATCATGTGTGCTCTGGTAGAGAATTATTACTATTGGTGGGACTTTTGGGAGCACTATGACTATGGGGGCACCTTGGCACAATATAAGCTTACCACAATTATTTTTGCATGCCAATTTTTATTGAAGGGCACTATCTGCATGGTACTACTATTATCAGGGGGTTTATCTGTTTCTGCAGTATAATATTGGGGCGCACAGCAGCACAGTAGCACAGTATTGGGGGTGGTAGGATGATTTGTCCAGAAGATGGGAGGATGATGGAAAAGTAGTAAACTAAGATTTTTTTTTGTCAAACTGCAGAGACGAGAAATGGCTGAAAAATGGTGGTCTGGTCAGAAGGTCTGAAAGGAGAAGATGAGGAAAGAGAACATCTACATCAAAGGAGACGTCACTGGATGTAAGAAGTATGTGGAGCTGAATTACCCTGTATGTTCTGTAGTGATATACAGTGCTGCCCATAATTATTCATACCCCTGGCAAATTTTGACTTTTTGATGAGAAATGACATACTGTAGGTGCCTCCCAAAAGATAATAAGACAAGAGGCATTATTGTGGAAAAAAAACATTTCTCATCTTTTATTTACATTTGAGCAAAAAGTGTCCAGTTGGCATAAAAAAGGAGAAGCCTTCAACCCAAAGAACACCATCCCCACTGTCAAACATAGTGGTGGGAACCTAATGCTTTGGGGGTGTTTTTCAGCCAATGGACCAGGCAACCTAATCACAGTAAACAGCACCATGAAAAAAGAGCAATACATGAGGATTCTCAATGACAACATCAGGCAGTCTGCAGAGAAACGTGGCCTTGCGCACCAGTGGACATTTCAGCATGACAATGACCCAAAACACACAGCAAAAGTGGTGAGGAAATGGTTAGCAGACAACAACATTAATGTTTTGGAGTGGCCCAGCCAGAGTCCAGACTTGAATCCAATTGAGACTCTGTGGAGGAAGCTAAAGATCAGGGTGATGGCAAGAAGACCCTCCAACCTGAAAGATTTGGAGCTCATTGCTAAAGATGAATGGGCAAAAATACCTGTGGAGACTGGTCTGCAATTATAGAAAGCGTTTGATTGCTGTAATAGCCAATAAAGGCTTTTCTATTGATTATTGAGGAGGGTATGAATAATTTTGGACTGGACACTTTTTGCTCAAATATATACACCGATGTCATTTCCGTCAAAATTACTTGCTGGTTGAATAAAAGTAACTTTAAGTCAAAATTATGGGCAGCACTGTATGTAATGTTAGGAGGGAATGGGTTAGTTTGAGAATTTTGTATGGGTGGCGGGGGGGGGGGGGCTCTTTTTCAATTTTTGCCTCAAGCAGCAGAAAGTCTAGGCTAGGTGCACCCCTGGCAAGAACATGCGAGATTACATCACCGAATGTCAGCAGCACGGGATAACGGTCTCCATCAGCATGATGCTTCCTAGGACATGTGGAGCAGGTATGCTGTCCTCCATAACCTACATGCCTGTAAGAGCCCCCAGCATCATTTCATAGGACTCATTTGTCCTCACATATGCTGCCTGTTGGAACGCTGCAAATCCAATGCAGTGCTCCAGCTACTAGCCCTAGAGCAGGGACTTACATTAATCAATAGTTCCCTGATCTTTAACTAATGTCTTATGTCTGCTTCTATACAAATTTCCCCGGATGAGAAATCCTTGGTGCGAAACATGCATGTAGGGAATTCTTAGAAGGGCTTTCTAGGGAAATTTACCACAGGGACGGGTTCCGGATGGGGTCACTTATCAGGGTCGGTTTTCCATGGCTAGGACATAGGGGCCAGCATAGCACACCTCTTAGGGCTTTCTAGGGACACAATTTTCCCTTCAACTTTTACGTTTGAAGGAACCTAGACCGGATACTTCTAAATGACATCTTCAAAGAACTATAAAAAACATCACAAGAACCACCACCAGAAGGGAACCTACGCAGGACGTGATAGAATAATCTGGTTCTGTACTTCATCTCTGGTTGGGTGCCGTACACTCTGGTGCCGACGTGCACTTTGGTAACGTTACGTACCATAATTTGTACTATTATTTAGGGAACCTACACTTTAATTGCACTTATGTCTCATTTATTTTAACCTATATTAGTAAAGGTTACTGTATGTTTTAACTAGTGTTGATCAAGCATCGTAGAGCTCGGGGGCTTGGGCCGAACACATCAGGATGCTCGGGTGCTCTAGCGAGCACCCGAGTAATATAGAAGTCAATGGGAGAACCCGAGCAATAAACCAGACACCCCCTGCTCTGAAGAGGGGAGGGTGCCTGGTTCATAGGAAAAGGTCAGAAATTGATGGAAACACCACCAAAATGATTCTGGAACAGCATGGGGAGGATGTCTGGATGCATCTTGGACTCCCAGGTTGCTGATGGGAACAATGTTGTCCGAGAAGTTAAATTTTTAGGCACACACGTTACACTGGAGATATGGCGCAGCTAATCTCACTGTCCGCAGCGGACACCATCTATTGAAAAAGTACACGGGATGTCACAGATATTTTTGGGATGTGCACACTTTACACTGGAGATGTTGCACTGGTAATGTCACTGTCTGCAGCGGACACAGTCTATTGAAAAAGTACACTGGATGTCCCAGATATTTTTTGGATGTGCACACTTTACACAGGACATGTGGCGCAGCTTATCTCACTGTCCGCAGCGGACACCGTCTATTGAAAAAGTACACTGGATATCACAGATATTTTTGGGATACGCACACTTTACACTGGAGATGTGGCAATGGTAATGTCACTGTCCGCAGCGGACACAGTCTATTGAAAAAGTACACTGGATGTCCCAGATATTTTTTGGATGTGCACACTTTACACAGGACATGTGGCGCAGCTTATCTCACTGTCCGCAGCGGACACCGTCTATTGAAAAAGTACACTGGATATCACAGATATTTTTGGGATACGCACACTTTACACTGGAGATGTGGCAATGGTAATGTCACTGTCCGCAGCGGACACAGTCTATTGAAAAAGTACACTGGATGTCACAGATATTTTTGGAATGCGCACACTTTACACTGGAGATGTGGCGCAGCTTATCTAACTGTCCGCAGCGGACACGTCAATTGAAAAAGTACACTGGATGTCAGATATTTTTTTGATGCGCACACTTTACACTGGAGATGTGGCGCGGATAATTTAACTGTCCGCAGCGGACACCGTCTACAGAAAAAGTACACTGGATGTCACTGATATTTTAGGGATGCAAACACTTTGCACAGGAGGACTTTTGGGTCTCTGAAAAGTTTTTGTAATAAAAATCTTCCTACACTATCTTTCCTTTCCTATGCTCAGCTCTCCCTGACTAACACTGAGCCGAACACGTGTCATCGGGTGCTTTATAGCACCTAATGACGCGTTGCTGCCAGCCAATCAGTGTAATGCCAGTAGCCAACATGGCTACGGCATGACAGTGAAGGGCAGTACTTACCTGCATGTTTATTGGCTGCATAGCAGCCAAGAAACGTGCAGGGAGGAAACTTGAGTATTGCGCTCAAGCACATGCGGTACTCGGCCAAGTACCGCCATGTGCCGAGCATCGAGATGCTTGAACCGAACAGGTGTTCGGCCGAGCATGCTCGATCATCACTAGTCTCAATCATTACCATTATTCAAACAGGTTGTTACCTTTTGAGAATTTTTATTGGTTATTCCTGTGACTCTTTTCCTTCACTCTATCCAGGGAAGGTTGGGTTTATGAATATGCTGCTTTAGCCCCAAATTTCTTTTTTCCTTTTCACAAGGGGTAACAGGGCTAAAAATGCACCTTACAAAGTGCTATCCATTCTCTCCAGAATACAGCAACACACAAATGTGCTTTTAAATTGCTGTATGGGCAGACTGCAGGAAGCAGAAGGGAAGAAGTGCATAATTGATTTAGGAGGCCAGATCTCGTTGAAATAGGTTTTATGTGCCATGTCACATTTGAAGAAATCCTGAGGTAACCCTACAATTGATATTGCCATTAAGTGACCCCATTTTGAAAAGTGCACTTCTTAAGGAATTTTCAAGGGGTGCAGTGAGCATTTTCACCAGAGAGGTGTTTTCCATAAATGAATGTGTAGTGGATGGTGAAAAGTGAATATGTTAGCTGTACGGAGTATATCAGAGTGCAATAGGTGGTACAATTACAGGGTACATAAAGGATAAAATGATTAATCCGGGGATGAGTGGTATATTTTGAAGTAATCCTTTATGCAAATGTAAGGTTTTTCAGGATAGGACAGTGATAAATACAGGGAGTGCAGAATTATTAGGCAAGTTGTATTTTTGAGGATTAATTTTATTATTGAACAACAACCATGTTCTCAATGAACCCCAAAAACTCATTAATATCAAAGCTGAATATTTTTGGAAGTAGTTTTTAGTTTGTTTTTAGTTTTTAGCTATTTTAGGGGGATATCTGTGTGTGCAGGTGACTATTACTGTGCATCATTATTAGGCAACTTAAGAAAAAACAAATATATACCCATTTCAATTATTTATTTTTACCAGTGAAACCAATATAACATCTCAACATTCACAAATATACATTTCTGACATTCAAAAACAAAACAAAAACAAATCAGTGACCAATATAGCCACCTTTCTTTGCAAGGACACTCAAAAGCCTGCCATCCATGGATTCTGTCAGTGTTTTGATCTGTTCACCATCAACATTGCGTGCAGCAGCAACCACAGCCTCCCAGACACTGTTCAGAGAGGTGTACTGTTTTCCCTCCTTGTAAATCTCACATTTGATGATGGACCACAGGTTCTCTATGGGGTTCAGATCAGGTGAACAAGGAGGCCATGTCATTAGATTTTCTTCTTTTATACCCTTTTTTGCCAGCCACGCTGTGGAGTACTTGGACGCGTGTGATGGAGCATTGTCCTGCATGAAAATCATGTTTTTCTTGAAGGATGCAGACTTCTTCCTGTACCACTGCTTGAAGAAGGTGTCTTCCAGAAACTGGCAGTAGGACTGGGAGTTGAGCTTGACTCCATCCTCAACCCAAAAAGGCCCCACAAGCTCATCTTTGATGATACCAGCCCAAACCAGTACTCCACCTCCACCTTGCTGGCGTCTGAGTCAGACTGGAGCTCTCTGCCCTTTACCAATCCAGCCACGGGCCCATCCATCTGGCCCATCAAGACTCACTCTCATTTCATCAGTCCATAAAACCTTAGAAAAATCAGTCTTGAGATATTTCTTGGCCCAGTCTTGACGTTTCAGCTTGTGTGTCTTGTTCAGTGGTGGTCGTCTTTCAGCCTTTCTTACCTTGGCCATGTCTCTGAGTATTGCACACCTTGTGCTTTTGGGCACTCCAGTGATATTGCAGCTCTGAAATATGGCCAAACTGGTGGCAAGAGGCATCTTGGCCGCTGCACGCTTGACTTTTCTCAGTTCATGGGCAGTTATTTTGCGCCTTGGTTTTTCCACACGCTTCTTGCGACCCTGTTGACTATTTTGAATGAAACGCTTGATTGTTCGATGATCACGCTTCAGAAGCTTTGCAATTTTAAGAGTGCTGCATCCCTCTGCAAGATATCTCACTATTTTTGACTTTTCTGAGCCTGTCAAGTCCTTCTTTTGACCCATTTTGCCAAAGGAAAGGAAGTTGCCTAATAATTATGCACACCTAATATAGGGTGTTGATGTCATTAGACCACACCCCTTCTCATTACAGAGATGCACATCACCTAATATGCTTAATTGGTAGTAGGCTTTCGAGCCTATACAGCTTGGAGTAAGACAACATGCATAAAGAGGATGATGTGGTCAAAATACTCATTTGCCTAATAATTCTGCACGCAGTGTAGTGTCCTTTCATATACCCAGCATCTGCATTTTTTGTGTCTCTCCCTTTCTTGCTGTTTGGGACACTTCACCAAGGAAATGTTGCCCTCGTATAACACAGGCACAATCACTTCCAAAAGTACTGTGGCCCTCCCTTTCCTGGTTTTGAAAAATTAGGGCCTTGAGCATCACCACTTCTTGCAACTGATGAAATTTGCCTGCCTGGCCTGCCGATCTAAATAAAATGTAAGCATTACACAGTGCCATCTGTAAAATGTGCACAGCCAGCTTTTTGTACACGCCTTCGTTTTCCACATGGCACTGTATGGATTTAGAAATTGATCTGAAAGCTCAACCCCTCCCATGTTAGTATTGTAGTCCAGAATGCAGTTTGGCTATGGGTAGTGGTACCTCGTACAGGGGCAGGGGAGCTGGTGTTCCCGTGATTGATGGTCAGCACAATGAGATCCCTCTTGTCCTTGTGCTTAACCACTAGCATGTTCTCATTTAGGATCTACTGTTGCTCTTTCTGAGCGGTTGCAAGATCTAGATACGCCTTTCTGATATTTGCTTACCCTGCCACAAGCTGCTGAACCTTAGGAACTTAAATAGTGGAATACTCATGAAATAGTTATCTACATAGAAGTGATCTAGCAGTGGGTGCATTAAATCACAAACTATTTTTGTACTAAATTGTTTGATGGAGTGGACATTCTGAGGATTCAATCTGGGTGTCCCTCCCTTCATAAACCCAGAATCGGTGGGTGTACTAAGAGGAATTATCGCACAGCTTGTAAGTTTTAATTGCATACCTTGCCCTCTTGCTGGTCAGATATTGGTGAAGTTTTTCTCTTTCTTTAAAATATATAAGGGACTCGTTTATGCAGATAATTTTTTCAGGGATGTACACCTCAGCAGATTTGATGTTAAAGTGGTCAAGAATTGGGCTAATTTTAACAGTCATACGTTGGCTCATTTTGGGGTGGGCATTCTGTGTTATATTTGTTAGAGATGAGTGAAGTTTTGAAAAATTCAATTCGGCAATTTCGCCGAAATTCGCTAAGAAATTTGATTCCTTATGAATAGATATACCCAGGCCACTCTGTCTTAGAGTATGGCCACACGGAGTGGCCATGCTGCGGGCGGGTTGTGGCAATGCTGCGGTGAAGAACCGCATGACCAATTAACCCGCAGATGCCTTTCATTTAATAATGAAGACCGCACTGTACTGTATATTCGGTGTTCATTGTTAGTTGCTGTGTTGCACCGTTAATGCACCTTTAAACAGGGGCTGTTTCTGGTATGGGGTTTGGCGGGGGCACAATATGCAAATTGCCACAAAGGGACAGCTGCTGGGGAGGTATTCTGTGCTGCACTGTGGTATTACCGACCCGGCCTACTTGTAGTAGCCCCGCTTTCTGTCAGTTTGGACCCATTGGGGCTACTTTGAGTTTTTTCCAGGGCCTCTTTAAGTTTCCAGTCTGCCCCTGTCTTCTAATGTTTGTTTTCAGCAACACTGTCCCTAGAGCATGAGTGCTTGCCACATCTCTTCATAAGCTCAGCTAACAGGACAATGGCGAAGAACTCGCTGGATGAAAGATTGGGATGTGACATCACAGGGGATGGCTATCTGCAGATTGGCTGGCTGCATAGCATTATGGGTGATCTTGCATTCCCGGGCTTGTCTCCTCTACACTTAGTTTTGCTTTGTAAGCGTACAGCTGCCATTTTAGGAAAACCTGATTCGTTTCCACAAAGTGCTTGGAAATTCGTATTTGTTTCAAATCAAAGTTTTCCTAAACTTTGGACCGAATTCTGCTTCGAATGCTTCACTTCGCTCAACACTAATCATTGCAGAGGCATTACTAGGGGCTCAAAATATCCGGGGCCCAAGCCCCAATGCATATGGCCCAGTTCTGTAAGTGGCCCCCCATACCCCACACACCGCATTTTGCTGTACTTGCTATACAGAAGCACATACCTCTCACATCTAGTGATGATCGAGCACCCCGATGCTCGGGTGCTCTGCCCGAGCACACCGGGATGCTCGGGTGCTCTACCGAGCACCCAAGCCCTATAGAAGTCAATGGGAGGACCCGAGCATTAAACCAGGCACCCCCTGCTCTGAAGAGGGGAGGGTGCCTGGTTCATAGGAAAAGGTCAGAAATTGATGGAAACACCACCGAAATGGGTCGGGGACAGCATGGGGAGGATGTCTGGATGCATCTTGAATTACAATGTCGCTGCTGGTAACGATGTTGCCCGAGTTGTACGCCACTTTTACAGACTGACCATAAAACTCACAAAGCCGAAGATAAAAGCGATTTTAGATGAAAAATTGTTAGGAAACATTCTTTCCAGTATATTTATTTTTATATAAAGGGCAAGTTCAGACAAAAATTTTCGTGATTTTCCCAACTGGGGCCATGACTAAGAGTGACGGCCGGTGGTTTCGATTGTGTTGACCGGACTCTTGGACGATCAAACTGAACTCATTGGAAGAGGAACGGCCGGTGGCATCCGTATTGTACCTGTAGAGGTGAAATTCTTGTACCGGCGCAAGCCGAACCACAGCCGAAACCTTTGTTGCCCACGAACGTTTTCATTAATCAACAACTTAAGTTGTAGGTTCGAAGATGATCCCCGGCAGCGTTATTCCCATTTCCCGCTGAGAATTTTCTGGGAAACTAAAGTCTTTGGGTTCCGGGGGGAGTATGGTTGCAAAGCTGAAACTTAAACTAATAATGGAAGGGCACCACCAAGAGTGGAGCCTGCGGCTTAATTTGACTACGCACGGGAAGCCTCACCCGGCCCGGACACAGAAAGGATTGACAGATTGATACCTATTTCACGATTCTGTGGGTGGTGGTGCATGCCCGTTTTGAGCGTGTGGATCGAGTTGATGTGTGTGGTTCATTCCGATAACCAAAGAGACTCCTCCATGCTAATTAGTTACGTGACCCCCGGTGATTACGATTGTGTTGACCAGACTATTATCTGATGATAATGAACTTAGAAGAGAAACGGACGTTGAGCTGACCATGTAAAAAATTGTAGGTGAGGGCCTGCTGGTGAGCTGACCATCTAAAACATTATGGGTGAGGACCTGCTGGTGAGCTGACCATCTAAAACATTATGGGTGAGGGCCTGCTGATAAGATGACCATCAAAAACATTATGGGTGAGAGCCTGCTGGTGAGCTGACCACCTAAAACATTATGGGTGAGGGCCTGCTGGTGAGCTGACCATCCGAAAAATTATATGAGAAGGCATATACGTGATGGACGAGGAGGATGAGAAAAGGAAGATTCAACCATATACCCTTTTTTGTGGCGGAAGGGGTGCATGGGAATACAGAGTATTCAGTACATTCTAAACAACACTTTTTTTTTTTTTTAACTCGTTTTATTGACCGAATCATCAAAAGAGTTCAAATAACAGCAGTATACATGAAAGTCAATAAGACATTCAAATACATAAACAGTACCATATTCTTACCAATATCAGTTGTAGTGAAGTGACAATTCACATGTGCATTGCATGTACAGAGCAATCATAATGGACAGGATACACTTTCGTAGTGAGTACATAAACATCTTACCCTAACACTGCGTTAAGATTATCTGAAAATCTAGGAGCTGAATACATAGTTTGCATGGACGAACACCAGGGTCCCCACACTTTATTGAATTTCTGAGGACAACCTTGATTCTTAAACACAATATTCTCATAGGATACCACATTGTTCACAAGTACTTTCCATTGATTAAGAGAAGGTCGTCTATCACCCATCCAATGAATCGCAATGGCCTTTCGTGCGAGGAACAATGTTTCTCTTAAGAATATTCTGGTATGGTGAGGATATACTTCCTCATCCAATATGCCAAACAGGCATACCTGCGGGGTTAGTGCTACCGGAGGGTGTGTAAGCGCGGAAAGAAAGCTTATGACATCAGACCAAAAGCAAAAGGTTTGTATATATGGACAATCCCATATAAGGTGCCAAAAACCTGCCCCTTCCGCGTCGCATCTGTGGCACCTAGAATGTGTCAATTTGCCTATCCTTTGTACCCAGACGGGTGATAGATAACCTTGGTGGATAATATATAACTGTATAAATTTATTATTGATAGATGGGGAGACCAACATAGGGGATTCCAACAGGTCGTTAATTTCTTCACTTGTAATACCCGGTATTAGAGTTTCCCATTTAGATAACACCAAGAGAGGGGCCCTGTGCATTTTAGTACTCAGCAAGTGGGTGTAAAGAGCAGAGATGAATCCCTTGGGGCCTTGGGAGCGTATGACACCAATCAGTGGGTAATCAGAAATAGAAATTGTAATATCCTTAAAGTGAGTGCTCATAGCATGTCGTACCTGAAGGTATTTGAAGAAGGTGGTTCTAGGGAGATCATGGTGTTCTCTCAATTGTTCAAAGGAGTTAAACACATTGCTGGAATATAAATCTCCCAGGACGGCAATCCCATGATCCCTCCAGAACTGCCCATCCATTCCTGCACGAAGAGAGGGAAACATAGGGTTATCCCATAAAGGCACATGAGAGGTCAATCCTGTGTGAGAATGCCTTTTTTTTGCCAGCATCCCACACTTGAATGGCTAATTTGTGTACGGGTAGGAGCGTTCGGCTAAATAGTTTTGGCTGTTCCAACACTGGCCATAATGATGAGATATCCAAGACTACAGCTAACTGCTTTTCTGCTCTAGTCAGGGTACCCTCCGAGGAGACCCATGACTTTAACTGCCTCAACTGCCCCGCCAGATAATAAAGATATAAGTCAGGCAAGGACATACCTCCCTAACCTCTAGGTCTACACAGTACGTCAATGGACAACTTGGGTCTGTTATTGCCCCAGATAAATAGAGATAATAGAGATTTGTAGCGTTGAAATATTTTTTTAGGAACAATAAAGGGTGCGTGCTCCAACACATATAACCATTTAGGTTAATCAGATTTATTCGGCCCGGGACGGACAAAGGGAGCCCACTCCATACCCTAAATTTGTCTGTTCTATAATTCAGGAGAGGCTGTATGTTGAGGGTGTGGAAAGAGGCCGCATCTTTAGTGATATGAATTCCCAGGTTTTTAAACTCAGAGACTATAGGCAGCTCGGTAGTGAGAGAGGATGAGGGTAGGGAGTACAACGGAAATAGAACCGATTTAGACCGGTTTATCCTAAGCCAGGAAAATAGACTAAATATTTCAATGAGATGAGTAGCACGAGGTAGCGTATATTCCACGTCTGACATGAACAGTACCATGTCGTCCGCGTATAGTCCCACTCTGTCCTCTTGATCTCCTATAGATATCCCCTTGAATTTGCTATCAGATCTAATTCGTATAGCTAAAGGTTCAATCGCCAGAGCGAATAATAGTGGGGACAGCGGGCATCCTTGTCTGGTCCCACGACCCAGGTCAAAGTTCGCAGAACACATACCATTCACCAGAATACCAGCTGAGGGTCGTTTATACAAAACTGAGATCCATTTAATAAATGCGGGGCCTATTCCAAAGCATTCCAGGGTTGCCAGTAGGTAGGGCCATTCTACGGAATCAAAGGCCTTGGCCGTGTCTAAAGAAGCCAGGGCCCACTGCCTTCCCCCTTGAAGGCCTATCTGGGTGACAACCTGTACTCTGCGGATATTATCTGTTGTAGACCTACCAAGCAAGAAACCAGACTGATCCGGGTGAATAAGATTCAAAATAACCCCATTTAGCCGCTGTGCCAAAATCTTAGCCAAGATTTTGTAGTCCAGATTCAACAGTTATATGGGTCTATATGACCCACAATCAGCTGGATCCTTGCCTGGTTTAAGCAGTATTACAATGGTGGCTTCATACAGTGAAGGTGGTAAGACACCCTTTGAGAAGGAGTCATGGTACATTTGTAATAAGGGAGTGGTTAACTGATCAGCATATCTGGAATATACTTCTAAGGGTAATCCATCTGGGCCAGGGGATTTCCCATTTGCTAAAGATTTGATGGCTTCTAGTATCTCCTGATCCGATATTGAGCCTTCCAGAGATTGGGCCAGCTCCTGCGAAAGCGTGGGGTATTCCAGCTCCCGCAGGTAGGTATTAACCGTCTCCGTGGTGTAATCTGCCCGGGCCTCATACAGATCTTGATAAAATTCCTGGAAACGCTGGGCTATAGCCTCCGGTTCTACTACTATAATGCCCTCCCCGTATCTAATACGCAGGATAGCAGGAGATGCTTGATTCTGGTCAACAATATGTGCCAGCAACTTACTAGACTGGTTGCCCAATTCAAAATAAGATTGCTTAGTGAAAAACATTTTACGCTGGGCCTTTTCCTGTAATAATGTAAGGTAACGTCTCCCAACTTGTAGCCAACCGTCCCTATTCTGAGACGTTGGGTCTGCAACATACAGCCTCTCCATCTCAGCACACTCCTCAGCCAGATCTTTTTCTTGTTTAGCAGAGTTACGTTTGATAAACGAGTTAGAGGATCTCAGGCACCCTCTCAGAAAAGCCTTCAGCGTCTCCCACACCATTGATCTATCATTATAAGCAGCATGGTCAGATAAAAACACAGATAATTGATCTGGGATAAGGTCCGAGGGCAGAAATAATGTAAGCCAAAAGGGGTGCACCCTCATGGAGCGCCTTGTGCCCCTCGCAGACATCATTAGGGATAACAGAATAGGGTTATGATCCGACACCCCTCTAGTACCATACTCCACCTGATAGGAGAGTGAGCACACTGTGGAGCTACCAAAGACATAGTCAATGCGGGATAAAGAGTGGTGGCTCGCTGATTGGCATGACTAAGTCCGATCATCTGGGTGTTTAAGACGCCATAAGTCCTCCCACCCCACCTCCGCCAACAATTTGGATAATGGTGATTCTGATGGAGTACTCCCACGAGGCTGCTCCTCTCCCTGAAACCGGTTTAGTAGGGGATGTAGAGTCATGTTGAAGTTCCCCATACTTATTAACCCGTGCTGTGGGGAAAGTGGCTGCGAAACATATCACCTGGTGTAGCACTTGGAAGGAGGAGGCGGGAGGGATATAAATCCCTAGGATAACATATAGTATGCAATTAATGTATGCTGCCACAAAAATATATCTTCCCCCATTATCTACCTGTAGCCTCTCCACCTCCCACCTCAGGGATTTGTGAACCATAAGAGAAACCCCCCTGGACAGATTAGAATAGCATGAGTGGCTAGACCATTGGACCCAAGGTCTACATAACCTCCTAGTCTTGTCAGGGAGTAGGTGGGTCTCCTGTAAGCAAAGAATGTGAGGGTTAAACCGACCAATCGCTGAGAACATCATGGTACGCTTCCTAACACTCCCAAGGCACCTGACATCCCAGGACATCAACCGTATATATGCCATTGGGACATTATGGAATATGCATATCGCTCCCCACACTCTATCACATACTGCCGCCTCCCGCCATACCTCTGCATATCGTTCACGAAGTATGATGGTATATAGATAAGCATGAAATGGTAGCTAAGAACTAGAGAAAACCAAACATTTAACAGTGAATCCTTAAATGACATTATAAGAGAGGATCCAGCGCCAGGCATCCGGGCATTACAAGCATGCAGCGGGATACTCGGCGGTAGATCCTGTGTGGCAAACAGTGTATGGGGTGTGCTACTAGGTAACTTAACCCTTCGCACTGTAATTGGTTAAAGAAGCAAAAGAACTTGCGCCCTGACTTTGTGGTGCTTAAATACAACTACCTGAGGGGAAGGCCCCTCACTCCTATACCGACAATCATACCACCTCCCTTCCATAGCTATAGGTTTGCAAGATAGATATTTCATGTTACTTCTAACATATATGCTGCCTCACAGCAGCTAAGGCAAGACAACATTATCACGTATCAATGATATGCTATAAACGCACGTCATGCAATGAGTAATAAAGATCAGATGGTGGAAAACATAACATAGGTAACCTCAGATTATAAAGTAGGTAAGGCACACAGTTAGTGTAACATGTCAACAACAGGCCCCCTTTGTCCCAAACGAAAGAAACCTGGACAGGTGATACACCGAAGGGGAGCAGTGAATGTTCATCTCTGTGGTCTCGCTGGACGTGGCTGTCCCTCCAACCAGGCCGCGGCTTCTGCAGGAGTGTTGAAGAACTTAATGGAGTCCCCGTCCACTACCCGTAGCCTGGCTGGGTAGGCCATTGAATATGGAAGATTTAAGTCACGAAGACGCCTCTTAATCACCGTGAAAGTCGCTCTACACTTCTGGAGCTCTGCGGAAAAATCCGGGAAGAGCATGATATTTGCATTCTCAAAGCGGAGCTCTTGCTTGCGACGAGCCAATTGCAGGATGAGGTCACGATTCGCCGATGTCAGGAGACGTGCCAGTAATGGCCGTGGTGGTGCTCCAGGCGGTAACGGTTTGGCCGGTACCCTGTGCGCTCTCTCAATAATGAAAGCGGCATAGAAGGCCGCATCTGGGAAAGTGGCTCGCAGCCATGTTGACACGAAATCGCAGGGGTTATTACCCTCTGCACGCTCAGGGAGTCCCACTATAGGTAGGTTGTTGCGTCGCGAGCGGTTTTCGTAGTCGTCACATTTTTGCTGCCAGTAGTCCACCTTCTTTTCCAGTTCGGTCAAGCGGGCTGGCAATTGGTGCAGTTGATCTTCCGCCGTGGATACACGGTTCTCCCTCTCTGCAATACAATCACACATGTTCTGCATGTCGGGTCTCAGGAGACCGATATCTATCTTCACCTCCTCAATCTTCCCTGATAGAGAGGAGCGGCATGTGGCTATCGCCTGGAGTAACTGATCGGTCACCTGCTTAAGGGAAAGTTCACTGTCTGGCACGCCATCCTCACTAGGAGCAGGGGAGGCACTCGGGAGGTTACTGCTTGCGCGCGCGGCCCAGGGCCAGCGCCATCTTGGGAATCAGACCGGGCAAATTCTCTAAGCCTCTCGGCCGGCGACAGCGCCTTGTTGCATGCCATCCTGGTTCTACGGGAGCGTCCCGATCTCCTCTCCTCCGTGGGTGATATGATTGCGGTCAGAAAGTTCAGGATAATTACAAAGTCAGGGCTTCAGAGATGGAGCTCAGCTAGACACGTCCAACCATGTTGCGCTCAGTCCACGCCCCCCTAAACAACACATTTAAAGTGCCTTTATGTTCAGTCGTGGCTTTCCTCTGGTGGAGTGGAGAAGTCAAGGGCAATCCAGGCCTTGTTCATTTTTATAAGAGTCAACCTGTCAGCATTTTCAGTTGACAGCCGGAAACGCTTATCTGTTATAATGCCACCAGCAGCACTAAATACTCGCTCAGACAAAACGCTGGCGGCAGGGCAGGCCAGCACCTCCAAGGCGTAGAGCGCCAGTTTGTGCCACGTGTCCAGCTTGGACACCCAGTAGTTGTAAGGCACTGAGGGATCACTGAGGACGCTGACACGGTCTCCTACGTACTCCTTTACCATCTTCCAAAACTTTTCCCTGCTTGTGACACCAGGATGTGAATCATGTTGAGGGTGCTGGCGGGGTGTCATAAAACTGTCCCAGGCCTTGGAGAGTGTTGCCCTGCCTTTGCTGGAAGTGCTGTGTGTTCCCCTTGTCTCCCCACCTCGGTTGCCTAAGGAAGTACGGACTCTGCTGCCAGCGCTGTCAGATGGAAATTTTTGCAGCAATCTGTCAACAAGGAACTTCTGGTATAGCACCATTTTGCTCGTCCTCTCCACCGGAGGAATGAGAGATGAGAAGTTCTCTTTGTAGCGGGGGTACAAAAGGGTGAACACCCAGTAATTCCTGTTATCTAAAATGTGTATAGCACGGGGGTCACGGGAAAGGCAGCCTAACATGAAGTCAGCCATGTGTGCCAGAGTACCAGTGGGCAAGACTTTGCTGTCGTCATCAGGAGGATGACTGTCCATCTCCTCATCCTCTTCCTCCTCTTCTGTCCACCCACGCTGAACAGATGGAATTAAAGTTCCATGGCTACTACCCTGTGTAGCGGAGGCAACCGTCCCCTGCTCCTCCTCCTCTAATACGCGCTGAGAAGACAAACTGAGGGTGTTCTGGCTATCACCCAGGGTCATGTCTTCTTCCCCCATTTCCAACTCTTCCCCACAAACAGTGTCGGCCTTAATTGTAAGCAGCGAGCGTTTGAGTAGACACAGAAGTGGGATGGTTACACTGATGCAGCGTCCCACTACGTGTGTGTGGGCACTGCTTAAAGGGTACACAAAATCCCGGTGACAGGTTCCCTTTAAGAGCACTTTTTACCTTGTCAATTGCATTATATTGTATTGTGGTACTTTGTAGTAATGTATCTGCAAAATCCCTGTTACCAGGCAGATTAGGTGTAATTTATACATCCCACCACTAGATGGGGATAAAGCTTAGGTCTTATATATACCTAGTTCAGGCCTAGTGGGACGGGATTAGAATAGAATGGATGCAGATCTGAGGAGGTCAGATTAGATTAGTGGGAGAGAATGTAGAGTGAAGACTCCATGACACAGATCAGTGAGTGGAGCCAACTTTGCTATGAGGTGATACTAAGATGTGAGGCACAGAAGAACGGACTATATACTTGCATCCCTGACCAGTAGGAGAGAGTTTGCCTCCCTGGAATAGAAACAAGCTTTCCTAAGGAATCATCGGTGATAAGAGCCATTATTGAGGGCCACAGACACCTTTGCATGGTGGAGGACTTATAGCTTCTGGCAGCCACACCATACTTCTGAGAGACAGTTGAGTTTTCCTGTCCAAATGTTCAGCTTGTAGGGAAAGGACAAGGAATAGGACTGAGAACATCAATAGGAACAAGGTACACCTAACCCACAGCTCCAAATCAAACCAAAAAAGCCTAGAAACAGTGGATTTGCAGAATCAACTCTGTAACATCAAGAGACTGCATTTTTGTACTGCTGCAACCAAGCTCTGGGCTCCTGTGAACAAGGCAGACTTAGCAGAGCTGGAGAGGGTCCAGAGGAGGGCAACTAAAGTAATAACTGGAATGGGGCAACTACAGTACTCTAAAAGATTATCAAAATTAGGGTTATTCACTTTAGAAAAAGACGACTGAGGAGAGATCTAATAACTATGTATAACTATATTAGGTGTCAGTACAGAGATCTATCCCATCATCTATTTATCCCCAGGACTGTGACTGTGACGTCCACAGATCCCCATGAGAGTATCAACCACAGACCCTTCATAACAATGTGTCATCCACAGATCCTCCATAACAATGTGTAATCCACAGATCCTCCATAACAGTGTCATCCACAGATCCTCCATAACAGTGTCATCCACAGATCCCCCATAACAGTGTCATCCACAGATCCCCCATAACAGTGTCATCCATAGATCCCCCATAACAGTGTAATCCACAGATCCCTCCATAACAGTGTAATCCACAGATACCTCCATAACAGTGTCATCCACAGATCCCCATAACAGCACCATCCACAGATCCCCCAAAACAGTGTCATCCACAGATCCCCCATAACAGCGCCATCCACAGATCCACCCATAGCAGTGTCATCCACAGATCCTCCATAACAGTGCCATCCACAGGTCCCCATAACAGTTTCATCCAGAGATCCCCCATAACAGAGCGTCATCCACAGATCCCCCCATAACAGTGCGTCATTCACAGATTCCCTCCATAACAGTGTCATCCACAGATCCCCCATAATAGTGTCATCCAGAGACCACCATTAGTTCAAAACCCACCAAAAGCACACCTTTTGGTTCAAAATATTTTTTTTCCTATTTTCCTCCTCAAAAACCTAGGTGCATCTTATGGGCAGGTGCGTCTTATAGGGTGACAAATATGGTACTTGGAAACCATTACATACAGAGCAACAAAACATACAGGAGAATACAGCGCACATACCTCTTATATCCAGTGATGTTTCCTCTGATGTAGACATTTTCTTTCCTCATCTTCTCCATTCAGACCAGACCACCATCATGACTAGTGTTGAGCGAGAATATTCGAATCACGAATTTTAATCGTGAATATTGGCACTTAGAGAATTTGTGAATATTTTTTTTTGTAAATCTCTTTTTATTGTTTCAAAGCTTACAAGTACAAAAAATTGCATCATTTCCAATACTGTAAACATAAATGTGTGTACATTGTTGTAAATTACAATGTGCATATTGGTACAAATCTTTGTTCAGATACACCTTCATCACAAATATTTAATAACAGATGAGGAAAAGAAGGGAGGGGATAAGGTGAAATAATACAGAAAATAAGGGACAAAATAATATAGAGGTAAGTAAACGAGTAGGCTCTCCAACAGCATCTGGTTAATACCCTAATACAGGCTAAGTCATAAATAATGTACTAAGTTACAAAATACATATTATATTGCCATCAAATAATGTGTTAAATTAACTTATGGATGTGTCAAGGTCCTTCATAACTAGACCCAATCTGGTGTGGAAGTATCTCATATCTCACTCAATGGGACCTACATTTACTTGTGTGACAGTGACGTCTATTGAGAGTCTCACGCCCAACCCGTCTAGAGCTTCAGAGTCTCTGACCTCCTGAGATTTTTTCCAAGGAAGCCAAGTCTCCAAATATCTGAGCCTACTACCATGGATCCATCCCACCATCTCCTCCATTCTGTGAAGCTGGTGCATTTTGTTAAACCACATTTTCAAATCTGGTGGAGAAGAATCTCTCCATTTAGTTGGAATAAGCAGTATTGCTGTAGCAATCATATGCGTAGGTAGATCTGCTTTTGATGGTTTAAAGTTGGAGGCAGGGATCCATAGCAGCACAAGCTCGGGAGATAAAGTTATACATGTTGAGCAAATAGAGTTTATAGTCTTTTCAACATCTTTCCAAAACTGTTTAACTAGGGGGCAAGACCACCATATGTGAATCATAGATCCTACATCTGATTGGCATCTCCAACACTGATCAGTGGGGGAAAGGCCTATGGAGTATAAATACTCAGGGGTTCTGTACCATCTAGTAATGGTTTTATATGAGTTCTCCTGATAGCGAACACAAGAAGAAAAACCCTGCGCATGGGAGAGGATATATTCAGATTCAGTGTCTGAGAGGGTCCTTCCCAGGTCGAGAATTTGTGAATATTTTGAATATAGTGCTATATATTCGTATTCGTGAATAGTGTTGAATATTCTAATCGCAAATTTACTGCGAATTTATCGCAAATATATTACATTGCCAATTTTCGCAATCAAGTAAACAATCACTGGAGATCACGAATTCTCGAAATTGCTAATTTATGGCGAATATTCAGCCAAAAATTTGTGAAATATCGCGAATTCGAGTATTGCCTATGCCGCTCATAACTAATCATGACTTCTTTCAGCCATCTTTTGTCTGCACAGTTTAACAGAAAAATGAAAAATAAATAAAATAATAACAAACTAATAAAATAAAAATAACTGTGCCCAGGAAATAGTATTTCTGACATTAATAGTGTATCCATAATGTCCCCCAAAAATAATTGCGCTAAGCTGATACTGTGCCAGGGTGCCCCCCACAGTAATAGTGCTTCCCAAAGTCCCACTAGTAGAAATAATTATCTGCCAGAGTGCACTTAGTGTTAACAATGCCCCCAATAGTAATAATGTCCGTATTGTGCCCGGAAGTAATAATGCCCCCATAGTGCCCATACTAATAATCATGTTCCACATAGTCCCCCAGTAGTAATAATTCTCCTTACAATGAGTAGAAGAAGGCCCCCTTATAATGTTTGTCGGTACAAAAATACCCCCTATAATGTGTGACAAAACAAAAAATACCCCCCTTCCTTTTGGATCAGACCCCCATATCAGACCTCAAGTCAGATCCTTAAATCCAAAAGCCGTATTAGATCCTCAAATCAAGCCACCATATTAGATCAGACCCTCATATCATATCCTCAGACCACCTTATCAGAATCTTAGACATCCATATCAGATTCGAACCTCATATCAGACACTCAGACCCACTGATCAGATCAACATACCCCCTTATGAGATCCTCAAACCCCCTTATCAGATCCTCAGAACCCCATATCAGATGCTCAGACTTCCTTATCAGATGCTCAGGCCCCCATATCATATGCTCAGGCCCCCATATCGATGCTTAGTATCCCATATCAGATGCTCAGGTCCCCTTATCGATGCTCAGACAGCAATATCAGATGCTCAGGCCCCCATATCGATGTTAAGACCTCTATATCAGATGCTCAAATGCCTATATCAGATACTCAGACACCAATAATTAGAAGCTCAGGCCCCCATATCGATGCTCAGGCCTCCTTATCGATGCTCATACCCCATATCAAATGCTCAGACCCCCATATCAGATGCTCAGATCAGAATAAATAAACTTACCTCTCCTGCTCCACCACTGCTCTCTATGTTCAGTGGTCTCTCCTGAAGTCCCTGGTCGCTAGTCTCCTCTGGCCTGCGCTGCACTATCACTGCGTACCATTCCAGGTCATAGTATACGAAGTACATCCTGACGCTGTTTGCAGTCAGAACAGGGAGGAGGGGTGAGTACAGCGCTGATACGATAATTAGCAGTGGGCTACTGGCAAGGGGGGCCCTGCAGGCCCCTGGCTTAGGGGATGGTTGCAGATGTCACAGATCCAGCTCTGCTATACACACATACATCTCTGCTACCTACAAAGTTCAGTTACATACATACATACATACAGCTCAGCTACACACAAACAGTTCAGTTGAACACATACAGCTACACACATACAGTTCATTTACATACATACAGCTCTGCTACACACATACAGTTCAGTGACATATATGCAGCCCTGCTAAATACACACACACACATCTCCCTACACTAGTGCTGGCTGTACAATCTTCCTGCTCTGGCTCTTCCCATAGATGACATCATCAAAGGTCCTTAAATTGTACTGGAGTTCTCATCTCCTCTCATTACAGCACAGAACCTTCCTCCCCAAGCACTAAATGATCTTGCTGTGCTCGATGTTGACTGGAAGAGAGAGGTGAGTGCATGGCCCCCACCCATGCTGGTCCCCTGTGCAGCAGAGCTGCACATGCGGTATGTCCGCCCCTGGTCCATTTGAAATCAATCTGGGGGCTGCCTCAGAATTTGGTGGCATTCATCCGAAAATGTAGCATAAACATTTACCACAGTTAAAAAATTATAAAATTATATATATATTTAGAGAGAGAGAGAGAGAGAGAGAGACATTCACAAATTGTGCCAAAAAAATGAGCACGGAAGAGAAAAAAAAACACATGCATAAAAAACTCAGGATCAGATCAGGGTTGCCAAATGTCCAGAAATTTCTGAACAGTCTGTAAAAATAGGCAACTTCTTTTCTGTGTCCGTAAAAATAAATAGATGTGATTTTTTTGAGGGTGGTGGTTCTTAAGTAGATTATTTTGGTGGTAATTATCATTTTGATAATGAGGTGTTATTAGTACATTGAGCTATAAACATGTAGTACTTTATAATCTTTATCATTCATTATGGTTTTCCAATTTGTCCATGAAAAATGTTTGATGTCCATGATTTTGGGATAAGTTGTCCAGAAAAAAGAAATATTTTGGTTGGTAACCCTGGTGCTGATCATCTGCACTGATTAGCACTTGGCGGTCACAGCCCATACACAGAAAAAAAATGGTGCAGGGCTTAAAGGAAAAGACAAAAAAGTGACAAAAAAAGCATACCTGGATTGCTTGGCATTCATCAAAAGGAAGAGGGGGGAACATAGACAGGGATTTGAACTTGGGATCGGGGGTCAATGATCTGGAACTGCTGCAAATGCATAATAAATCGCTGAACGCAGTTCCAGAAAAAAATGTTTTTGTTTTTTTTAACAGAAGTACTTTGAACCCCAGATGCATTAGGATGCAAAGTCCCCGTGGCGAAATCCAAAGCACTAATCCTTTTGAAGGCTACTAGGCCTGTCCTAGTGAGCTGCCTGCAGAGACAGCCAGCAATCCTATAGACTGCAATAGTAAAATGTGCCTGCTCCACTACAGCCTGGTATAGTATATATGGTATATCAGCCTCTAGCAAAGCATTGTTGGAACATGTAGGAGAAGCAATGTGCATTCACACCTTTATAGTGCTCATTGCAACCCCTCAGTAGAATCTGTACACCTCTGACATGTTTCTGTTAGTCCTCATGCACACGAACATATGTATTTTGCGGTTCGCAAAAAACGGATCCGCAAAAAATACCGATGACGTCCGTGTGCATTCCATTTTTTACGGAACAGCTGGCCCCTAATAGTATAGTACTATCCTTGTCCGTAACGTGGAACGGAAATACGGACATACGGAAACGGAATGCACACGGAGTAACTTCCTTTTTTTTTGCGGACCCATTGAAATAAATGGTTCCGTATATGGTCCGCCAAAAAAACTGAACGGAAAACGGAAAGAAAATACGTTTGTGTGCATGAGGCTTTAAAGAGATTTTGGGGAGTAGAATATTGATGACCTATCTCCAGGATAGGCCATCAATATCTGATCAATGGGAGTCAGACACCTGGCACCACCACTGATTGGGTGTTTAAAGATGCTCCGGAATACCATGCACAGCGTTGTAAATTCTATAGGGGCTGTGCTTGGTATTGCAGTCCAGGCCTGTTCACTTAAATGGGGCTGAGCTGCATATACGCCATATGACTGATGACATCGCTGGCCGAGGATGAGACTACAGCTCTACCCAGAGTGTCGTAGGGTGCCAAAAGTCAGTCTCCACCAATGAGATATTAGTGACCTATCCTGTAGAGATGAGCAAAGTTATCAAAAATTCGATTTGGCTGCTTTGCCGAAGTTCGCAAAGAAATTTGTTTCAAATTACTTTGTCACGAATCGCATTCCATTATATGTAGCTGGCATAATGATGGGTAACCGCGATTGCTCTGCCCCCCCTCATGATTGAACCCCTCAGATGCCACGTTCAACTCTGATCGCGGCTTCTGACAGTCATATTCAGGACTTTCATGGGTAAATAAGGGGTTAAAAAAGATATCTCATCCATTTGCTCATAGAGAGGCCGTCACGGCCATCTTGATTGAAGAAAGCACACCAAATCTTGCGCATGATGACGTCCTGATGACGTCACCATGCCCGGCCAGCATAATGACGTGGTGACGTCACACATCAGCGTTAGTGAGATTTGTCACGTTTTTTTAATCAATCAAAATGGCAGCGGCAGCCTCTCTGCGAGAATATAGATGAGGCGAGTATGTATTTTTTGTTTTTTTACCGCCATTTCAGGAAAAATTTATTCATTCATCCCAAGTGTGTGGAAATTCGGCCTTGTGACAAATCAAATTTATCCTGAAATTTGGATCAAAGTCGACTTTGTTAACTTCGATTCTCTAAGCACTACTCATCAATATTATATTCCTCGAAAACCCTTTTAATTTGAGGTATATAGCTCTGTACATTGGAGATGACCTGTTCTTTTAAGGGAGTCAAATCTGGCACTGTGAATGGAGGGTTCTCTTATCTCCAATTTGTCCTATGGCATCTCAGTTCCTCTTTTCCACCCTACTTCAGTTGTATAAAACTTTACCTTCAGTTATGGTAAATAGTAAAAAAAAAATGCTTAAAGAAAGTGGTAACCTATTTCATACTCTGAGTGCTGTGGCAAAAATGTGAGCAGTGTTACTTCACACCAATCCCTATATTGTAATTAGAGATGGCCTTGTGGTTCGCCCAGCGGTCGTTTCGCAGTGAACTTTGCACGTTCGCGATTCGCTGAACAAGTGAACATATGACGCTGTCCACCGGCGCCATATTCTTTTGCATTGCCCGGAACTTTAACCCATGACACACACATCAAGTGGGACAAGACAGCCATTTGAGATGTTTCAGCACATGGACACACCCCCACCCTATAACAGAACCCGATCTGGCAGCCATTTTACATTCTGTGTTTTGCCAGTGTAGGGAGAGGTTGCTTTGTGGAACAGGGACAAACTGTTAGGGACACCAAATGCTAGCTAATAGGACTGGTATAGGTGTGCTATCGATAGGTGTGATATACTGAGGGGTGTGATAAACTTATAATATACTTTCTACCATAGAAAGTATATTAAAGTGCAATTGTATTGTGCAGCAGTTGTGTGTGGTTCTGCTGCGATACCGCAGCTATATAGAGGGACAAACGCTATTGGAATAACTAATTGCAACTGGTGTGATATACCTGTTGCCCCCCAAAAAACTGATATACAGTCGTGGCCAAAAGTTTTGAGAATGACACAAATATTAGTTTTCACAAAGTTTGCTGCTAAACTGCTTTTAGATCTTTGTTTCAGTTGTTTCTGTGTTGCAGTGAAATATAATTATACGCACTTCATACGTTTCAAAGGCTTTTATCGACAATTACATGACATTTATGCAAAAAGTCAGTATTTGCAGTGTTGATAGCAACCCATTCTTTCATAATCACTTCTTGGAGTTTGTCAGAATTAGTGGGTTTTTGTTTGTCCACCCGCCTCTTGAGGATTGACCACAAGTTCTCAATGGGATTAAGATCTGGGGAGTTTCCAGGCCATGGACCCAAAATGTCAACGTTTTGGTCCCCGAGCCACTTAGTTATCACTTTTGCCTTATGGCACGGTGCTCCATCGTGCTGGAAAATGCATTGTTCTTCACCAAACTGTTGTTGGATTGTTGGAAGAAGTTGCTGTTGGAGGGTGTTTTGGTACCATTCTTTTTTCATGGCTGTGTTTTTGGGCAAAATTGTGAGTGAGCCCACTCCCTTGGATGAGAAGCAACCCCACACATGAATGGTCTCAGGATGCTTTACTGTTGGCATGACACAGGACTGATGGCTTGTCCGGAGAAGAAAAGGTGAGCGCTACCTTTTTCCAGATGCCCCAAACAATCGGAAAGAGGCTTCATCGGAGAATATGACTTTGCCCCAGTCCTCAGCAGTCAATTCACCATACTTTCTGCAGAAGATCAATCTGTCCCTGATGTTTTTTTTGGACAGAAGTGGCTTCTTTGCTGCCCTTCTTGACACCAGGCCATCTTCCAAAAGTCTTCGCCTCACTGTGCGTGCAGATGCGCTCACACCTGCATGCTGCCATTCCTGAGCAAGCTCTGCACTGGTGGCACTCCGATCGCACAGCTGAATCCTCTTTAGGAGACGATCCTGGCGCTTGCTGGACTTTCTTGGACGCCCTGAAGCCTTCTTAACAAGAATTGAACCTCTTTCCTTGAAGTTCTTGATGATCCTATAAATTGTTGATTGAGGTGCAATCTTAGTAGCCACAATATCCTTGCCTGTGAAGCCATTTTTATGCAATGCAATGATGGCTGCACGCGTTTCTTTGCAGGTCGCCATGGTTAACAATGGAAGAACAATGATTTCAAGCATCACCCTCCTTTTAACATGTCAAGTCTGCCATTTTAACCCAATCAGCCTGACATAATGATCTCCAGCCTTGTGCTCGTCAACATTCTCACCTGAGTTAACAAGACGATTACTGAAATGATCTCAGCAGGTCCTTTAATGACAGCAATGAAATGCAGTGGAAAGTTTTTTTTGGGATTAAGTTAATTTCCATGGCAAAGAAGGACTATGCAATTCATCTGATCACTCTTCATAACATTCGGGAGTATATGCAAATTGCTATTATAAAAACTTAAGCAGCAACTTTTCCAATTTCCAATATTTATGTAATTCTCAAAACTTTTGGCCACGACTGTACATAATACAGATTGAGGGGTGCAATATACCTGCTTCCACCAAATATTGATTAAGGGGTTCTATATACCTGCTTCCACAAAATACTGATTGAGGGGTGTGATATACCTGCTTTCACCAAATATTGATTAAGGGGTTCTATATACCTGCTTCCACCAAATATTGATTAAGGGGTTCTATATATCGGCTTCCACCAAATATTGATTGAGGCCTGCGATACACTTGCTTCCACAAAATACTGATTAAGGGGTTTGATATACCTGCTTTCACCAAATATTAATTGAGGCCTGCGATACACTTTCTTCCACAAAATACTGATTAAGGGGTTTGATATACCTGCTTCCACCAAATACTGATTGTGGCCTGCAAGATACCTGCTTCCACAAATTACTGATTAAGGGGATTAATATACCTGTTTCCACCAAATATTGATTGAGAACTGCGATACACCTGCTTCCACAAAATAATCATCAAGGGGATTGATATACCTGCTTCCACCTAATATTGATTGAGGCCTGCGATACACCTGCTTCCACAAAATACTGATTAAGGGGTTTGATATACCAGCTTCCACCAAATACTAATTGGGGCCTGTGATACACCTGCTTCAATAAAATACTGATTGAGGGCTGTGATATACCTGCTTCCACCAAATATTGTTTGAGGCCTGCGATACACCTGCTTTCAAAAAATGCTGATTAAGGGGATTGATATACTTGCTTCTACCAAGTATTAATTGAGGCCTGCGATACACATGCTTCGGCAAAATACTGATTAAGGGGTTTGATATACCCGCTTCCACAAATACTGCTCTTCTCTAGCAGTGATGAGCAGCAGGGGCAATATTCAAATTCGTGATATTTTGTGAATATTTGGGCGAATAATCGTCATATATTCTCAAATTCTCAAATTCGTGATCTCCAGTCTTTCTTTTCTTGATTGCAAAAATCGGCAATCGGAAAATTATCAATAAAAATTTGTGCTAAAAAAATTTGCGATACAAAAATTTGCAATCAACACTACTCCTAAAATCAAAGATATTGCAGCCTTCTCATTGTCCCACACTCAAAAAGCAGTGAGGGATCATGGGTACTGATGAAAAAAAATCGTTATTATGAAGATATAGCACTATATTCTAGATATTCGCGAATTCTCAAAGTGCAAATATTTGTGCTAAAAATTCACGATTAGAATATTCGTGATCAACACTATTCTCTAGGTACTTTGGCACAGGGTCATTTTTGAAAATGACAGGCAGAGGAAGGGGCAGGCCATTCCGCAGGGGTGGTAGGGGTCGGGCAGGTGCACCAGGCCAGAGCCTAAGTGGGAAGTTGGAAAAGGTGCGTGCGATTACAACAAAGGACACACCAGAGGTGGTTGAGTGGCTCACTCAGCCTTCCGCTTCTGCACCCTCCTCATCCTCTGTATCTGCACCCTCCTCACTCTCTGCTGTGTGCACCCCTAAAGACAGCACCACCACCACCACCATAGACCCTCCACTCGAGTCAGAGGAATTTTTTCCCTATTCATTTCCAGACATTACCGATGCGCAGCCATTCTTGGCATCAGATGAGGAAGAGGAGGTAGCAATGGCCGCCATCCAGCGGTCTTACGACAGTACCCAGATCAGCCAAAGGAGGGTGGTCCCCGCTGTTGCTGCCTACTCCGAGATCTCCAATGTCAGTGGTGGTGAAGGTGACGATGATGACGTGGGTGTCCACAAGAGTGGAAGAGGAGGGGAGTTCAGAGGGAGAGACGGAGCAGCAGTTAGGGAGGAGGAAAAGTAGGCAAAAAGCAGACTGCAAATGTTTCTGGAGCGAGCCATCCACCATGCACGGTTACATCTTGCGCTCCCAGGACGCTGGCACATGGCTCCACAGGGTGGGATTTTTTTAATGTGTCAGCTGCTGAGAATAGTGTTGCCATCTGCAGCCTGTGGTGTCAACGCATAAGTCGCGGTAAGCCCAACACTCACCTAGGGACGACCGCCTTAAGAAGACAAATGGCCTCCCATCACCGAGCCCAGTGGGAGCAACGTCGTCAGAACCCACAAAGCCACGTCCTGCCTCTTCTCCTTCTCCTTCTCCTCTCTCTTCCCATTTGTCCTCCACTCCACCTTCCACCGTGCCATCAGCATGTTTATCTTGCACAAGGCAGGCTTCCGTGGCCAAAATGTTCGAGCATAAAAGAATGATGACGTTGGATAATCCTCTTGCCCAACGGCTGATCGCTGGCTTCTCGGAACTGCTAGCCTGCCAACTACTGCCATATAAATTGGTGGTCTCGGAGGCCTTTCAAAAATTTGTGGCCATTGGCACACTGCAATGGAAGGTCCCCAGAAGGTACATAACTTTTACTGTCCACTGGGTGAACCTTCTAACGGCCGTCAAGCATGTAACCCGTGGCACCCGTGTGGATTTGGTGTTACAACCATGGATTGCATGCAGGCTTGCCTCTTCTCCTCCTCCTACTCTATCCTCTGTCTCCTCCTCGGCTGACTCCTCCTTTTCCACTGCTACCGCCTCTTCCGCTGCACCCCCCAAGCTCCCCAGAAGCTGGCCATTGGCACACTGCAATGGAAGGTCCCCAGAAGGTACATAACTTTTACTGTCCACTGGGTGAACCTTCTAACGGCCGTCAAGCATGTAACCCGTGGCACCCGTGTGGATTTGGTGTTACAACCATGGATTGCATGCAGGCTTGCCTCTTCTCCTCCTCCTACTCTATCCTCTGTCTCCTCCTCGGGTGACTCCTCCTTTTCCACTGCTACCGCCTCTTCCGCTGCACCCCCCAAGCTCCCCAGAAGCTATTTGACGGGCCAGGTGAAACTTTGCCATGCTGTGCTGCGGCTGTTGTGCCTGGAAGCCAAGAGCCACACCGTTCCTGCACTCCTTTCAGCTCTGCGGTCACAGGCCGATCAGTGGCTAACCCTGCTCAATTTGACAGTTGGTAAAGTAGTGTGCGACAACGGTGCCAATCTGTTGAGCTCGCTGAAACAGGGCAAAATGACACACGTGTCGTGCATGGCACACGTCCTGAACTTAGTCGTGCAGCGATTCTTTGCCAAATACCTCGGGGTCCAGGACGTCTTGCGGCAGACCAGGAAAATCTCTGGCCATTTTTGAGATCTTACACGGCCATGGCTCGCCTTGCTGACATTCAGCGGCGACACCACTTGCCTGTCAGACGTCTGATTTGTGACTGCCCGACGCTCTGGAACTCTACCTTGTATATGCTTGATTGACTGCTCCAGCAGAAACGTGCTGTTAACGACTACCTGTACAAACTCTGCGGCAGGACAGGTTCTGGGGAGCTTGTTTACTTTTCACCGCACCAGTGGCTGCTCATGCGCGAGCATGCAGACTTCTGGAGCCATTTGATGAGATCCCCAAACTGGTCAGTCGCAGCCAGGGCGCCATCAGTGACATCGTACCTTAAGCCTTCTTTCTGGAGCGTGCATTGCGTTGTGTCATTGATCAAGCCGTCGAGGAGCAGGAGCTGGAAGATGAGGAAGACGCAATGCTGAATAAATTCCTAGGGGGGCTACCCCATCTGAGACAAGTCAGCAGGAGTCTGAAGATGAGTCAGAAGAGGCTGGGGCAGGAGGAGGAGGAGCAAGAAGAGCAGGCTTTAAAATTTTTGAGGATCCCTGGTGTTGTCTGTGACTGGGGGCAGGAGCATTTTCCTGGGCGATGAGCAGGAGCCAGGCCGCTCCACCGCTTCCAATTAAGTGCAAATGGGGGCCTTCATGCTCCAGTGTTTGAAGAGGGACCCCGTATAAAAAGCATAAAGGTCAAGGACCTGTAAAGGGTGGCAACATACTTAGTCCCCCGGTACAAACACAAAATGGCGGACATGTTACCAGCATCACAGAGGCCTGTCCGAATGCAGCATTTCCAGGCCTTGCTGCAAGAGATGCTGAATTCTGCTGTTGCTTGCACTGGCAGAGGAATCTCCACCCATAGCGAAACAGGTGCGTGTACCAATCCTACCGCGCCTGCAAAAAGAGGGCGGTTTGAAGATGTGTTGGTCACTTCGGATATGAGATCATGGGATTATAAATAATATAATTGTACCATAAAATATATATTCACATTCATAAATAAATAATAAAACACGTGTGCACAAGTATTTGGGTGGAATAAATTACAGCTATATACCTGTTAACGACAAATATTGCTTGAGGGGTGCCATATACCTTCTTCCACCAAATACTGATTGAGGGCTGCGATACACCTGCTTCCACATAATACTGATTGAGGGGTGCCATATACCTGTTTCTGCCAAATACTGATTGAGGGGTGCCGCATACCTTCCTCCACCAAATACTGATTGAGCGCTGCAATACACCTGCTTCCACAAAATACTGATTGAGGGGTGCTATATACCTTTTTCTGCCAAATAATGATTGAGGGGTGCCCTATAGAGTTGAGCGAACACCTGGATGTTCGGGTTCGACGAGTTCGGCCGAACTTTCGAAAAATGTTCGGGTTCGGGATCTGAACTCGACCCGAACTTCATCCCGAACCCGAACCCCATAGAAGTCAATGGGGACCCGAACTTTTGGGCACTAAAAAGGCTGTAAAACACACCCGGAAAGGGCTAGAGGGCTGCAAAAGGCAGCAAAATGTAGTTAAATCCCCTGCAAACAAATGTAGATAGGGAAATGATGAGTTAACATAAAATAAATAAAAATTAAACAATATTAATTGGAGTGAGGTCCCATAGCACAGAATCAGGCTTCAAGTCACCCACCAATGGAGAAGGTCACTTACTATTATTTTGACCACAGCACCCAGACAAAGGAGAGAGGTCCCACAGCAGAGAACCAGGCATCATATCACCCACCACAGGAGTAGGCCACCATTTAGTTACTTTGACCCCTACACCCAGACGGAGGAGAGAGGTTACACAGCAGAGAATCAGGCATTTAGATCACCCACCACAGGAGTAGGCCACCATTGAATCAGACCCCGGCAACCATGTCAGATGGCACAAGCATAAGCTTTATATCAATCAGCACAGGAGAAGGCGACTTTGACAGACTTTGACCCCTACACCCGGACGGAGGAGAGAGGTTTCAAAGCAGAGAATCAGGCATTTAGATCACCCACCACAGGAGTAGGCCCCAATTTAATGGGACCCCGGCAACCATGTCAGATGGCACAACCATCAGCTTCATATCAATCAGCACAGGAGAAGGCGACTTTGAAAGACTTTGACCCCTACACCCAGACGGAGGAGAGAGGTTTCACAGCAGAGAATCAGGCATTTAGATCACCCACCACAGGAGTAGGCCCCCATTGAATCAGACCCTGGCAACCATGTCAGATGGCACAACCATCAGCTTTATATCAATCAGCACAGGAGAAGGCGACTTTGAAAGACTTTGACCCCTACACCCAGATGGAGGAGAGAGGTTTCACAGCAGAGAATCAGGCATCATATCAACCACCACAGGAGAAGCCACCATTTAGTTACTTTGACCCCTGCACCCAGGAAGAGGAGAGAGGCACCACAGCACATATTCTGGCATCATATCAGCCACCACAGGAGAAGCCACCATTGAGTTACTTTGACCCCTGCACCCAGGAAGAGGAGAGAGGCACCACAGCACATATTCTGGCATCATATCAGCCACCACAGGAGAAGCCACCATTGAGTTACTTTGACCCCCGCACCCAGGAAGAGGAGAGAGGCACCACAGCACATATTCTGGCATCATATCAGCCACCACAGGAGAAGCCACCATTGAGTTACTTTGACCCCTGCACCCAGGAAGAGGAGAGAGGCCCCACAGCACATATTCTGGCATCATATCAGCCACCACAGGAGAAGCCACCATTTAGTTACTTTGACCCCTTCACCCAAACAGAGGAGAGAGGTTCCACATCAGAGAATCAGGCATCATATCAACCACCACAGGAGTAGGCCACAATTTAATGGGACCCCGGCAACCATGTCAGATGGCACAACCATCAGCTTCATATCAATCAGCACAGGAGAAGGCGACTTTGAAAGACTTTGACCCCTACATCCAGACGGAGGAGAGAGGTTTCACAGCAGAGAATCAGGCATTTAGATCACCCACCACAGGAGTAGGCCCCCATTGAATCAGACCCTGGCAACCATGTCAGATGGCACAACCATCAGCTTTATATCAATCAGCACAGGAGAAGCCACCATTGAGTTACTTTGACCCCTGCACCCAGGAAGAGGAGAGAGGCACCACAGCACATATTCTGGCATCATATCAGCCACCACAGGAGAAGCCACCATTTAGTTACTTTGACCCCTTCACCCAAACAGAGGAGAGAGGTTCCACATCAGAGAATCAGGCATCATATCAACCACCACAGGAGTAGGCCACAATTTAGTTTATTTGACCCCTGCACCCAGGAAGAGGAGAGAGGCCTCACAGCACATATTCTGGCATCATATCACACACCACAGGAGAAGGCCTCTTTCAGTGATTTAGGCCTTTGGACCCAGACAGAGGAGAGAGGTCAGAGATTAGCTTCATATCACCCAGCACAGCAGAAGACCGCTTTATTTGACTTAGGCCTCAGCACCCAGACAGAAGACAGAGGTTGCATGGCAGAGGTTATGGCTTCATGTCACCCGTTAGTTTAACCGGCCACTTTCATCTGGTTAGGCCCCGGCGCCCAGACAGAGAAGAGTTTCATTCAACTGTGGGTTTCATAAAATTTGTATCAAATAAAGAAGTAGCCCGTAGCACAACAAGACATGTTTTAGGCAGTTAATAAGGACTACTCTGCACAAGGGAGGGACAGGTCCTGTGGGATCCATGCCTGGTTCATCTTTATGAAGGTCAGCTTGTCCACGTTGGCTGTGGACAGGCGGCTGCGCTTGTCAGTAATGACGCCCCCTGCCGTGCTGAATACGCGTTCAGATAAAACGCTGGCCGCCGGGCAGGAAAGCACCTCCAAGGCATAACATGCTAACTCTGGCCACGTGGACAATTTCGAAACCCAGTAGTTGAATGGGGCCGAACCATCCGTCAGGATGTGGAGGGGTGTGCAGACATACTGTTCAACCATGTTAGTGAAATGCTGCCTCCTGCTAACACGTTCCGTATCAGGTGTCGGTGCAGATAGCTGTGGCGTGGAGACAAAACTTTTCCACATTTCTGCCATGCTAACCCTGCCCTCAGATGAGCTGGCCGTGACACAGCTGCGTTGGCGACCTCTTGCCACTCCTCTGCCTTCACCTTCCACCTGTTCCCCTGTGACATGTGGGAATGCTCTCAAGAGCGCCTCTATCAGCGTGCGCTTGTACTCGCGCATCTTACGGTCGCGCTCCAGTTCAGGAATTAAAGTGGGCACATTGTCTTTATACCGGGGATCCAGCAGGGTGGCCACCCAGTAGTCTGCACACGTTAAAACGTGGGCAACTCTGCTGTCGTTGCGCAGGCATTGGAGCATATATTCGCTCATGTGGGCCAGGCTACCCATGGGTAAGGACAAGCTGTCCTCTGTGGGAGGCGTATCGTCATCGTCCACCGTATCCCCCCAGCCACGCACCAGTGATGGGCCTGGGCTGCCACCCCGCTGTGAACTTGCGTCATCCTCGTCCCCCTCCACCTCCTCCTCCTCCTCATCCTCCTCGTCCTCCAGTACAGTGCCTTGGCTGGCGACTTGTGAACCTGTCCTCTGCTGCTTAAACAAACCACCTGTAACGCTGATAACAGTGTCATCGCCACTGGCCATGTTGGTGGAGTACTCGAAACAGCGCAGCAGGGCACACAGGTCTCGCATGGAGGCCCAACCATTGGTGGTGAAGTGGTGCTGTTCGGCAGTACGACTGACGCGAGCGTGCTGCAGCTGAAACTCCACTATGGCCTGCTGCTGCTCGCACAGTCTCTCCAGCATGTGCAAGGTGGAGTTCCACCGGGTGGGCACGTCGCATATGAGGCGGTGAGCGGGAAGGCCGAAGTTCCGCTGTAGCGCAGACAGGCGAGCAGCGGCAGGATGTGAACGGCGGAAGCGCGCACAGACGGCCCGCACTTTATGCAGCAGCTCTGACATGTTGGGGTAGTGGTGAATGAACCTCTGCACCACCAAGTTCAGCACATGCGCCAGGCAAGGGATGTGCGTCAAACCGGCTAGTCCCAGAGCTGCCACGAGATTTCGCCCATTATCGCATACCACCAGGCCTGGCTTGAGGCCCACCGGCAGAAACCACTCGTCGGTCTGTTGTTCAATACCCCGCCACAACTCCTTTGCGCTGTGGGGCCTGTCCCCCAAACATATGAGTTTCAGAATGGCCTGCTGACGTTTACCCCGGGCTGTGCTGAAGTTGGTGGTGAAGGTGTGTGGCTGACCGGATGAGCTGGTGGAAGCAGTGGAGGAGGAAGCCGAGTAGGAGGAGGAGGCTACAGGAGGCAGAGAATGATGCCCTGCGATCCTAGGGGGCGGAAGGACGTGCGCCAAGGAACTGTCCGCCGGGGGCCCAGCCGCCACTACATTCATCCAGTGTGCAGTTAGTGAGATATAGCGTCCCTGGCCGTGCTTACTGGTCCACGTATCTGTGGTTAGGTGGACCTTGCCACAAATGGCGTTGCGCAGTGCACACTTGATTTTATCGGACACTTGCATGTGCAGGGAAGGCACGGCTGTCTTGGAGAAGTAGTGGCGGCTGGGAACCACATACTGCGGGACAGCCATGGCCATCAGCTGTTTGAAGCTGTCTGTGTCCACCAGCCGGAATGACAGCATTTCAAAGGTCAGCAGTTTAGAAATGCTGGCGTTCAGGCCAAGGGCTCGAGGGTGACTCGGGGGGAATTTGCGCTTCCTCTCTAAGGTTTGAGATATTGAGAGCTGAACGCTGCTGTGTGATATAGTGGAGACGCTAGTTGACGGTGGCGGTGGTGGTGGTGTCGGTTGCACATCCTCTGTTTGCTGCTCGGCAGGTGGCAACATTCCTCTCGAGGCGGAAGCCGAGGCAGCAGCGGTAGAGGGAGCAGGGGGAGCCTCAGCGAGTGCCTGGTTTTTAAGGTGTGTACCCCACTGCAGTTCATGCTTTGCATGTAGATGCCTGGTCATGCAGGTTGTGCTGAGGTTCAGAACGTTAATGCCTCGCCTCAGGCTCTGATGGCAGAGCGTGCAAGTCACTCGGGTCTTGTCGGTAGGACATTGTTTAAAGAAGTGCCATGCCAGGGAACTCTTTGAAGCTGCCTTTGTGGGGCTGGGTCCCTGTTGGCGATGTCCAGTAGCAGGCGAACTCTGGGGGCGGCGGCTCGTCTGCTTTGGCCCCCTGCTCCCTCTTTGGCTTCGCTGTTGTCTCGGTCTCACCACTACCTCTTCCTCTGAACTGTGAAAGTCATCGCCACAACCTTCAGTCCATGTGGGGTCTAAGACCTCATCGTCCTCTGCATCGTCTTCCACCCAGTCTCCCTCCCTGACCTCCTCCTGTTCAGTCTGCACACTGCAAAAAGACGCGGCAGTGGGCACCTGTGTTTCGTCATCATCAGAGAGTCAGTGACTCTGCTGTGGTGGTATTCCCATGTCCTCTTCATCTGGAGACATAAGTGGTTGTGCGTCAGTGCATGGTATGTCTTCCTCCACTGGGGAAGGGCTAGGTGGACGCCCCTGGGAAACCCTGGAAGCAGAGTCTTCAAACAGAAGAAGAGACTGCTGCATAACTTGTGGCTCAGACCGTTTCCCTGATATGCTTGGGGGTGATGTGACAGACTGATGGGCTTGGTTTTCAGGTGCCACCTGTGCGCTTTCCGCAGAAGACTGGGTGGAAGACCATGTGGTGAACGTGCTGGAAGCACTGTCGGCCACCCAATCGATTAATGCCTGTACCTGCTCAGGCCTTACCATCCTAAGAGCGGCATTGGGCCCCACGAGATATTGCGGTACATTCTGCCGGCTAGTTGAGGGAGTTCGTTCCCTACTGTGTGCGCCTGGGGCCGAACGGCCACGTCCTCTACCAGCAACAGAGGCTCCACGGACACCACCACGACCGAGTCCTCGTCCCTTAATAGTATTTTTCTTCATTGTTGCGATTCAACTCGCACCACAATGAAATATATTATTTTTTATAAGCAAAATCCCCTCACTGGAATACTTTCAGTCTTTTGACTGTATGGATTACAGATGGAATGACTGTTATATGTGAGTACCGCTTTCTTTGACAGATTCTAGTATGGGTACATATATGTTTTCCCAACCCCAGCACATTAGTTTGCTAATTCCAGATGTATGAAACGCAGGCCTAACTGTATCTAGTATATTGAACGCCAGATAAACTAACTTGGCCTTTTTTAAATAAAAAAAATCCCCTCACTGGAATACTTTCAGTCTTTTGACTGTATGGATTACAGATGGAATGACTGTTATATGTGAGTACCGCTTTCTTTGACAGATTCTAGTATGGGTACATATATGTTTTCCCAACCCCAGCACATTAGTTTGCTAATTCCAGATGTATGAAACGCAGGCCTAACTGTATCTAGTATATTGAACGCCAGATAAACTAACTTGACCTTTTTTAAATAAAAAAAATTCCCTCACTGGAATACTTTATGGCTTTTCACTGTATGGATTACAGGTGGACTGGTATTAGTAGGGGTGACACAAGCACACCCAAGTCCCTGATGTAGGATTTCTATGGCACAGACCACTATTACAAGTGATTAATGGACGTTGGGAGAGATTGTGCTGCAGCACTAGTCCCAAGATGGCCGCCGCCTATCAGCCCAGTAACATGTGCCACAAAATGGTCTGCACAACCTTTAAAAAAAATAGCCTTGGACTGTGCTGCTAAATCGCTATTGGTCTGAATCCCAGGTGTAGATGTCTGACTTGTTTGGAGCTTTGGAATGCACACTGTGGCAGCTTCTGCTTGTCATGGTCTTACCTGCTTGCTGCTCTCCTTCGTTTGACATGTGCTGGCGGCCATCTTGGGTCCTGGGTTTCTTGTAGCCTTCCACCCTGCGGCTCCTCCTTCCCCTGGGAGGAGCTGGATGCCTAGCTCATATATATAGGAGGTCTGTGGCTTCAGTTCCTTGCTTGGTCCTCTTGTGTTCACATGCTTCTAAGACTGCTGCTGCTTCTGGTTCCTGATCCTGGCCTCGTCTGACTACCCTGCTGGTTCCTGATCCTGGCTTCGTCTGACTACCCTGCTGGTTCCTGATCCTGGCTTCGTCTGACTACCCTGCTGGTTCCTGATCCTGGCTTCGTCTGACTACCCTTCTGGTTCCTGACCTCTGGCTTCGCAAAGACTCTGCTCGGTTTCACCATCCGTTTGGACTTTTGCTTTACAGCTTTATTTTTAATAAAGCCTTCTTATTTTCACTTATCTCTTGTTGTACGTCTGGTTCATGGTTCCGTGACATTAGGACCAAGCCATGAATTCTGACGGTACAGGGCCATCCTCGCTACCCACGCTGGTTGCCAGACTTGATCAGCAGGATCACCTGTTGGGTCGGTTCGCTGTGGCGTTGCAAACCCTGCTTGAACGCACGGCTCATTTCGCTCCCGTTGCCGATGGGTCGGTTGTCGCTCCTGGGCTCGCTCCTACTGCCGCTCCGGTTGTTGCGCCAGAGTCTACCCCGACACCTGTTGTTGCGCCTGCGGTGTTTCGGGGTATGACCGGTTCTGCCCCTCTTCCACAGCGCTTTGGGGGAGAGCCAACTCAGTGCCGAGGTTTCCTTAACCAGGTGGGCATTTATTTCGAGTTGCTGCCACATGCCTTTCCTACTGAGAGATCAAAGGTGGGCTTCTTGATCTCGCTGCTCTCGGACAAGGCCTTGGCCTGGGCCAGCCCTTTATGGGAGAACAACAATCCGGTGGTTGCCGAGTTTTCCGGTTTTGTTGCTTCTCTTCGGAAGGTATTCGATGTGCCGGCTCGTGCTGCCTCTGCTGCGAAGCTCCTTATGTCCATCAGACAGGGTTCACGATCCGTAGCTGAATACGCCATTGAGTTTCGTACCCTGGCAGCAGAGGTGGGCTGGAATAATGAGGCTCTGGTCGCTGCTTTCTCTCATGGTCTCTCGGATGCCTTGAAGGATGAGGTTGCAGCTAAGGACCTACCAGTTGAGCTCGAGTCTCTTATTTCTTTCCTGATTTTGTTTGACACCAGACTCAGGGAGAGACCTTCCTTTAAGGAGAACCTGCGGAGGTCTTCTAACAGATTGGTGCCTACGTTTGCTGTCCCACCCGTGCCTCCCTCTCCTCCCACGCCTCCTGGGGATGACTTGTCTGGGGGTGAATCCATGCAGCTGGGGTTTGCTCGCCTGTCCGAGGGGGAGAGGGCACTCCGGAGACGCGAGGGCCGATGCATGTACTGTGGTCTCGGTGGGCATTTTCGGTTGGCATGTCCGAACCGTCCGGGAAACGCTCGTACCCTGAGATCCTGTCGGGGGCAGATCTTGGGTGGAGTCTCCTCGTCCCCGGTTTCCCGTGTTGACAAACCACTGATCACTGTTGTCCTTTCCTGGGTCGGGGGCTCGGTGACGACCCAGGCGTTGGTGGACTCTGGTGCTGGTGGTTTGTTCATTGATAGTGTGTTCGCTGCCGCCAATTCCATTCCTCTGCAGGCTCGAGGTTCCCCACTGGCTCTTGAGGCGATAGACGGCAGACCCCTTCTGCCGCCACACGTGACTCATGAGACCCTTCCAGTGGGAATAGCCATTGGTGCCGTTCACAGAGAGTCGGTCTGCCTCCAGGTTATTTCGTCTCCACACTACTCGGTGGTCTTGGGGTACCCCTGGCTCCAGAAGCATAATCCGACTTTCGATTGGAGATCGGTCGAGATCCTCTCGTGGTCACCGCAGTGTGGGGCTAGTTGCATCCATGGGTCTGTCAAGTTGCTGTGTACTTCCTCGGACTCTCTGTTGCCTCCTGAATACGAGGAGTACCGGGATGTATTCGATAAGGTGCGCGCGGTTGCCCTACCTCCGCACCGCCCATACGATTGTGCCATAGAGTTACAATCTGGTGCCGTTCCTCCTCGTGGCAAAGTCTATCCACTGTCGGTAGCGGAGAATGAGGCCATGGAGGAGTACGTGAGGGAGGCGCTTTCACGCGGACACATTCGCAAATCTTCGTCCCCGGCAGGGGCTGGATTTTTCTTTGTGAAAAAGAAGGGCGGTGAGTTGAGGCCTTGCATCGATTACAGGGGTCTCAATCGCATCACGATCAAGAACGCTTACCCGATACCCTTGATCTCCGAGCTGTTCGATCGCCTTAAAGGGGCCACGGTCTTTACCAAACTCGACCTGAGGGCGGCATATAACCTGGTAAGGATCAAGGCGGGCGATGAGTGGAAGACCGCGTTTAACACCAGGACCGGTCATTACGAATCCTTGGTTATGCCCTTTGGGTTGTGCAATGCGCCCGCAGTCTTTCAGGAATTCATCAACGATGTTTTCCGTGACCTGTTGCAGCAGTGTGTGGTAGTCTATTTGGATGACATCTTGGTATATTCTGAATCCATGGAGGCCCACATTCTGGATGTCAGACGAGTGTTGCAACGGTTACGAGAGAACAAGCTGTTCGGTAAGCTTGAGAAATGCGAATTTCACCGATCCCAGGTAACCTTCTTAGGTTACATCATTTCCGCTGAGGGGTTCTCCATGGATCCTGAGAAGGTTTCGGCTGTCTTACAGTGGCCCCAGCCCAGTGGTCTTCGTTCCCTGCAGCGCTTTTTGGGCTTCGCCAATTATTATCGGAAGTTCATCAGGGACTTTTCCATGCTGGCCAAGCCTCTCACGGATCTGACCAGGAAGGGCAGTAATTCCCAGGTCTGGCCGCTCGAGGCCATCCGAGCTTTTGAGGCCCTAAAGTCCGCCTTTGTGTCGGCTCCGATTCTGTCGCATCCCAACCCTGGGTTGCCCTTTGTCCTCGAGGTGGACGCGTCTGAGACGGGAGTAGGCGCCCTTCTGTCTCAGCGTAGAACACCAGAGGGTCCTCTGCTTCCTTGTGGGTTTTACTCCCGGAAACTGTCTTCCGCGGAGTGCAACTATCAGATTGGTGACAGGGAGTTATTGGCCATCGTGCAGGCCCTTAAAGAATGGAGGCACTTGCTCGAGGGTTCGGTGGTTCCGGTTCTCATCCTGACGGACCACAAGAATCTGACCTACCTTTCTGAGGCCAAGAGATTGACACCACGTCAGGCCAGATGGGCTCTGTTCTTGTCACGTTTTAATTACGTGGTCTCCTACCTACCCGGTTCCAAGAACATCAGGGCGGATGCCTTATCACGGCAGTACTCCGAGCTGTCCAGGGAGGAGTCGATTCCGACTTCGGTCATACCTCCGAATCAGATCCTGGCCGCCATTCGCACCAGCCTGACCTCTCCCCTGGGTGAGCAGATTTTGGCGGCTCAATCTGGTGCTCCCTCTGGGAGACCCAACGGCAGATGTTTTGTGCCTGAGGAGTTGCGCACTCGGTTGTTGCGAACCTACCATAACTCCAAGACCGCGGGGCATCCTGGAAAGAATCAGCTGTCCTGGGCTGTTTCACGTCTGTTCTGGTGGCCTTCCCTACGTTCCGACATCGCCGCATATGTAGCGGCATGCTCCGTTTGTGCCCAGAGTAAGTCCCCTCGGCACCTTCCGTTGGGCCTTCTGCAACCCATAGCCACCGGGGAGCGCCCATGGTCACACCTGGGGATGGATTTCATTGTGGACCTCCCTGCATCCCGAGGCCATACGGTCATTCTCATGATTGTGGATCGGTTTTCCAAAATGTGCCACTGTGTTCCTCTCAAGAAGTTACCCTCTGCACAAGAGTTGGCCACGATTTTTGCCAGGGAGGTCTTCCGGTTGCACGGTTTGCCTAAGGAGATTGTGTCGGATCGGGGGAGTCAGTTTGTGTCCAGGTTCTGGCGCGCCTTTTGCTCCCAGTTGGGGATTCATCTCTCCTTCTCCTCGGCCTACCACCCTCAGTCCAATGGGGCCGCAGAACGATCCAATCAGGCCTTGGAGCAATTCCTTCGTTGCTATGTCTCCGATCACCAAGACAATTGGGTTGACCTCCTGCCTTGGGCTGAGTTTGCCAGGAACACGGCGGTGAACTCTTCCTCTGGGACGTCTCCCTTCATGGCCAATTATGGGTTCCAACCTGCCGTGTTACCGGAGGTATTCTCTCCCCAGGATATTCCGGCTGTGGAGGATCACCTTTCCGTCCTACGTGCTTCTTGGGTACAGATCCAGAAGTCCCTTGAGGTCTCTGCGCAGCGCCAGAGATTCCAGGCTGATCGCAGACGAGCGCCTGCTCCTTCCTACCAGGTCGGAGACCGTGTATGGTTGTCCACCCGCAACCTCAACCTTCGAGTGCCCACTCCCAAGCTGGCGCCTCGCTTTGTTGGTCCCTTCCGAGTGCTTCGCAGGGTAAACCCGGTAGCCTATGCCCTTGCGCTTCCTCCTGGCATGCGGATCTCCAACGTGTTTCATGTCTCCCTGTTGAAGCCACTGGTGTGTAATCGTTTCACTTCCTCGGTTCCTCGGCCTCGTCCGGTCCAAGTGGGCAATCGTGAGGAATATGAGGTGAGCAATATCCTGGACTCACGCCTGGTCTGCGGTCGGTTGCAGTTTTTGGTCCATTGGCGTGGTTATGGTCCAGAGGAGCGTTCCTGGGTTCCCTCCGCAGATGTCCATGCTCCTGCCTTGCTCCGAGCCTTCCACGCACGCTTCCCTCAGAAACCGTTTTGTGCTTCGCGGAGGAGGGGCCCTTGAGGGGGAGGTACTGTCATGGTCTTACCTGCTTGCTGCTCTCCTTCGTTTGACATGTGCTGGCGGCCATCTTGGGTCCTGGGTTTCTTGTAGCCTTCCACCCTGCGGCTCCTCCTTCCCCTGGGAGGAGCTGGATGCCTAGCTCATATATATAGGAGGTCTGTGGCTTCAGTTCCTTGCTTGGTCCTCTTGTGTTCACATGCTTCTAAGACTGCTGCTGCTTCTGGTTCCTGATCCTGGCCTCGTCTGACTACCCTGCTGGTTCCTGATCCTGGCTTCGTCTGACTACCCTGCTGGTTCCTGATCCTGGCTTCGTCTGACTACCCTGCTGGTTCCTGATCCTGGCTTCGTCTGACTACCCTTCTGGTTCCTGACCTCTGGCTTCGCAAAGACTCTGCTCGGTTTCACCATCCGTTTGGACTTTTGCTTTACAGCTTTATTTTTAATAAAGCCTTCTTATTTTCACTTATCTCTTGTTGTACGTCTGGTTCATGGTTCCGTGACACTGCTGCAGCACTACAAGTCGCAAAATGGCGGCCGGCGGTCAGCCCAGGTACATGTGGATGGAAAAATCACTCTGGCCACTCTAAAAATAGCCAATCCCTATCAAAAAAGCAGCTCAGCTGCAGTTGTTCAGATGAATCACAGGTGGAGGAGAGAAATTTGCTTCCAGTTATTCAATTATCCCTGCCTATTCTCGCCCTAGCATCAGCTGCGTCTATCCCTGTTCTATTCACATCGGGAGTGAGCACGTCCCGACGTGCGCACAAGCTTATAAAGAGCCTAGTCACATGCTGCACTTGGCCAATCACAGCCTTGCCAATAGTAGGCATGGCTGCGATGGCATCTTAGGGCAAGTAGTATGATGCATGTTGATTGGCTGCTTTGCAGCCTTTCAAAATGCGCCAAAATACATGCCGAACGACGAACCCGAACCCGAACTTTTACGAAAAAGTTCGGGTTCGGGTCCGTGTCACGAACACCCCAAAATTCGGTACGGACCCGAACTATGCTCGAACTGTTCGCTCAACACTAGTGCCCTATACCTTCTTCCACAAAATACTGTTTGAGGGGTGCTATTGCTATATTCTTTTTTTCACCAAATACTGATTGAGGGCTGCGATATACCTTCTTCCTCAAATACTGCTCTTCTCTACGGACTTAGTCAGACGGTCATTTAGAAAATGACAGGCAGAGGAAGAGGCAGACCGTTTTGCAGGGATGTTAGGGGTTGGGCAGGTGCACCAGGCCGGAACCTAAGTGGGAATTTGGAGAAGGCGCTCGCGATAACTTCAAAGTGCGCACAAAAGTTGGTTGAGTGGTTCACTCAGCCTTCCTCTTCTGCATCCTCCTCACTCTATGCTGTGTGCACCCCCAAAGACACCACCACCAGCACCACCATAGCCCCTCCACTCAAGTCAGAGGAATTATTTTCCCATCTATTCCCAGACCTTATAGATGCGCAGCCATTCTTGGCATTGGATGAGGAAGAGGAGGAAGCAATCGCCGCCACCCACTGGTCTGACGACAGTACCCAGATCAGCCCAAGGAGGGTGTTCCCAGCTGTTGCTGCCTACTCTGAAATCTCTAATGTCAGTGGTGGTGAAAGTGACGATGATGACGTGTCGATGGACGTCACGTGGGTGCCCACAAGAGAGGAAGAGGAGGGGAGTTTAGAGGGAGAGATGGAGCAACAGATAGGGAGGAGAAGGAGGAGAATTAGGCAGAACTGCAAATGTATCTGGAGCGAGCCATCCACCATGCACGGTGGAGGAGCCAGAGACCTTTCTTGGACTTTGAGGTCACACACAAAAAAGTTGAACTACGGCTCCCCCATATAGATAAATAGAAAATTATTTATTCAATAAGCATTAGACAGACATTATAACATGTAAAATCAGCAGTAAAAAGACATACTTCGGTGAGGAATAAAACCCAAGGGGACTGGGGAATCCAAAGTCAAAAGAAAAAGTTCACTGGCGAAACGACGTTGGGAGGAGGAGACTGAGGGATCAACGCGCACCTTTGGGGTGTTTACTATTGCCTGTTGATTTCCACATTTAGTTCGCCAACTTTCTTTTTGGACCATTATGTTCGGGGGTTAAATGTTCCTTGTTGGTCTTATGTGTGGCTTTTTCTTTTGACTTTGGATGCCCCTGTGTGTCGACCCCCAAGTCCCCTCGGGTATTATTCCTCATCGAAATACAGTCGTGGCCAAAAGTTTTGAGAATTACATAAATATTGGAAATTGGAAAAGTTGCTGCTTAAGTTTTTATAATAGCAATTTGCATATACTCCAGAATGTTATGAAGAGTGATCAGATGAATTGCATAGTCCTTCTTTGCCATGAAAATTAACTTAATCCCAAAAAAAACTTTCCATTGCATTTCATTGCTGTCATTAAAGGACCTGCTGAGATCATTTCAGTAATCGTCTTGCTAACTCAGGTGAGAATGTTGACGAGCAGAAGGCTGGAGATCATTATGTCAGGCTGATTGGGTTAAAATGGCAGACTTGACATGTTAAAAGAAGGGTGATGCTTGAAATCATTGTTAACCATGGTGACCTGCAAAGAAACGTGTGCAGCCATCAATGCGTTGCATAAAAATGGCTTCACAGGCAAGGATATTGTGGCTACTAAGATTGCACCTCAATCAACAATTTATAGGATCATCAAGAACTTCAAGGAAAGAGGTTCAATTCTTGTTAAGAAGGCTTCAGGGCGTCCAAGAAAGTCCAGCAAGCGCCAGGATCGTCTCCTAAAGAGGATTCAGCTGCGGGATCGGAGTGCCACCAGTGCAGAGCTTGCTCAGGAATGGCAGCAGGCAGGTGTGAGCGCATCTGCACGTTCAGTGAGGTGAAGACTTTTGGAAGATGGCCTGGTGTCAAGAAGGGCAGCAAAGAAGCCACTTCTCTCCAAAAAAAACATCAGGGACAGATTGATCTTTTGCAGAAAGTATGGTGAATGGACTGCTGAGGACTGGGGCAAAGTCATATTCTCCGATGAAGCCTCTTTCCGATTGTTTGGGGCATCTGGAAAAAGGCTTGTCCGGAGAAGAAAAGGTGAGCGCTACCATCAGTCCTGTGTCATGCCAACAGTAAAGCATCCTGAGACCATTCATGTGTGGGGTTGCTTCTCATCCAAGGGAGTGGGCTCACTCACAATTTTGCCCAAAAACACAGCCATGAATAAAGAATGGTACCAAAACACCCTCCAACAGCAACTTCTTCCAACAATCCAACAACAGTTTGGTGAAGAACAATGCATTTTCCAGCACGATGGAGCACCGTGCCATAAGGTAAAAGTGATAACTAAGTGGCTCGGGGACCAAAACGTTGACATTTTGGGTCCATGGCCTGGAAACTCCCCAGATCTTAATCCCATTGAGAACTTGTGGTCAATCCTCAAGAGGCGGGTGGACAAACAAAAACCCACTAATTCTGACAAACTCCAAGAAGTGATTATGAAAGAATTGGTTGCTATCAGTCAGGAATTGGCCCAGAAGTTGATTGAGAGCATGCCCAGTAGAATTGCAGAGGTCCTGAAAAAGAAGGGCCAACACTGCAAATACTGACTCTTTGCATAAATGTCATGTAATTGTCGATAAAAGCCTTTGAAACGTATGAAGTGCGTGTAATTATATTTCACTACATCACAGAAACAACTGAAACAAAGATCTAAAAGCAGTTTAGCAGCAAACTTTGTGAAAACTAATATTTGTGTCATTCTCAAAACTTTTGGCCACGACTGTATGTCTTTTTACTGCTGATTTTACGTTTTATAATGTCTGTCTAATACTTATTGAATAAATAATTTTCTATTTATCTATATGGTGGAGCCATAGTTCAACTTTTTTGTGTTTGAGTTTTGATTAGTGGAGGCTCTTCTTAGTATTATTTTTATGACCCGGTGTTAAAAATTTAGTGGGCGTTGGTTTTTGAGGTGTCTACTTCACTGCAGCTCATGCTTTAAACTTAGATGCCTGGTCATGCAGGTTGTGCTCAGGTTGAAAACGTTTATGCCTCGCTTCATGCTCTGATTGCACAGCGTGCAAACCACTCGTGTCTTGTCGTAAGTACATTGTCTGAAGAACTGCCACACCAGGGAACTCCTTGGTGCTCGCTTTGGTGTGCTCGGTCCCTTGCTGCTGTGGGCAGTAGCAGGCATACTGTCTAGCAGACGGCCACTCCGCTTTTGCACCCTGCTCCCTCTTCTGCTGTGCTTTTGGCTCTGTGCGACCACCACCTCTTCCTCCGATCTACACAGGTCACTCGCATGACCTTGATTCCATGTGGGGTCGAGGACCTCATCGTCCTCCACATCATCTTCCACCCAGTCTTCACCCCTGCCCTCCTTGTCGGTCTGCACACTTTCAAAAGCCCCAGCAGTTGGCACCTGTCATCATCCGAGACGTGCTGCGATGGTCCTCTCATGTACTCATCTTGAAACATAAGTAGTTGCGCATCGGTGCACTCAATCTCTTCAACTTCTTGGGCAGGGCTAGGTGGATGGCCCTGGGAAACCCTGCTAACAGAGTCATCAAAAAGCAGAAGAGACTGCTGCATGACTTGGGGCTCAGACAGCTTAAATGATTTGCAAGGGGGTGAGGTAAAAGACTGATGGACATCGGCTGCAGGTGCCAACTCTGATCTTTCAGCAGGAGACTGGGTGGGAGACAATGTGAAGGAACTGGAGGCACTGTCAGCAACCCAATCTACTATCGCCTGTACTTGTTCTGGCCTCACGATTCGTAAAGCCGCATTAGGCCCGACCAAATACTGCTGAAGGTTCTGTCGCCTACACGCACCTGAGGAAGGTGTTTTCACTTGTGCGTGTAGCTGGCACAGATCGACCACGTCCTCTCCCTGCAACAGGAGCTCCACCAGCAGCACCACGATCGGGGCCAAGTCCCTTATTTGACGCTCTCCTCATATTTCTCAAATTTAGGATCTTGCCCAAAATGGGTGTTTTTTTAATTGCAGAATAGAACAACAGTATCTAAAGGGTGTATCTCACAATTTCATATGCAGCAAAGGCTGCAAAATTAAATTTTTTGCCCTAAATGGGTGTTTTTTTAATACCAGAATAGCACAGCAGTATCTAAAGAGTGTATCTCACACGTACAGATGTAGACAAGGCCGCAAATTAAGATTTTTGCCCAAAATGGGTGTTTATTTAATACCAGAACATGACAGCAGTATATAACGTTTGAATTTCACACGTACAGCTGCAGACAAGGCTGCAAAACAAAGTATTTTTCCCTAAATGGATGTTTTTTATAACCCAAACATCATTTTTTTGGTTTCAGAAATGCTATTATTGTGTAAAACTTAAATAAATAAGAAAAAGTATACATATTGGGTATTGCCACGTCCGTAACGATCTGCTCTATAAAACTGTCACATGACCTAACCCCTCAGATGAACGCTGTAAAAAAAAAAAAAAAAAAACTGTTCCAAAACAGACACCTTTTTTGGCCACCTTGTCCCATAAAGTGTAATAATGAATGATCAAAGAATCCTATGTACCCAAAAATGGTACCATTAAAAACCTCAACTCTTTCTGCAAAAAATGAGCCCCTGCACAAGACGATCGGTAGAAAAATAAAAAACATATGGCGTTCAGAAAACCAATCCAGCAAAATCTGCCTTTCAAAAACCATACGGTGTTCCTTTCCTTCTGCGCCCTGCCGTGCGCCCTTACATCAGTTTACGACCACATGTGGGGTGTTTCTGTAAACCGCAGAATCAGAGTAATATATATAGAGTTTTGTTTGGCTGTTAACCCTTAATGTGTTAAAGAAAAAAAATGTAATAAAATAAAAAATCTGCTAAAAAAGTGAAATTTAGAAATTTCCTCTCCATTTTCCTTTAATTCTTGTGGAACACCTAAAGGGTTAATAACGTTTGTAAAATTGGTTTTAAGTAACTTGAGGGGTCTAGTTTCTACAATGGGGTCATTTATGGGGGTATCTACTATATAGGCCCCACAAAGTGACTTCAGACCTGAACTAGTCCTTAAAAAGTGGGTTTTGGAAATTTTCTTAAAAATCTTAAGAATTGCTTCTAAACTTCTAAGCCTTGTAACGTCCTAAAAAAAATAAAATAACATTTCCAAAATTATGCCAACATAAAGTAGACATATGAGGAATGTTATGTAATAAATATTTTATGAGGTATCACTTTCTGTTTTAGAAGCAGAGAAATTTATTTATTTTTGGTAAATTTGGGATTTTTTCATAATAAAAGGTTGACTCAAATTTATGACTGTCATGAAGTACCCTTTGGTCATGAAAGGGTTAAAACCCAGAAAGTTATAGCTGTATTTCTAGCTTAAATTGCACACTGACTAATGTGGCAGAGGCCTAAGATGGAGGTTATTTCCAAAAATGTTTTTTTTTTTTTTTAAACCCAGATTATTATTGCAGTATTTCAAGCGTGGATTTCAATGTCACAAAAGCACATATGCAATGCTGGTGCACTTAGCTTGCATAAAATGGCCACCGCCGCCCACCTAACAGACGGATAAAAGTTATTTTTCTCTGTCACTGGGCTCAGGGCAGGGTAAAAAGATTGTGCACTGCACCCACATAACTAAATCTATGTAGATCGCTGAGTTCAATTGCAGTTCTGATTAGAGTTTATTTCCTATTCTCTCACTCACAGCATCAGCATCCTATCCCTACACTAAGCACGGCAGAGTGACGTGCAGCGCTACGTGACTCCAGCTTATATGGAGGCTGGGTCACATGCTACACTGGCCAATCACAGCCATACTATTAGTAGGCATGTGTCACCGCCAGTTCTGTGAGAAGGTCTGTTAGACGTTCTTCTCTACCTCTTGCATGAGGTTCTTTGTTTTGGTTTCACTTTGTCATCTCCTTTCCTTCTCCCAGCTGTCAACTATTTACACTAATTGTCTCCCTTTATATTCCCTCCCATACTGCCTTACTTTGCGGTTTATACTTCTTCCTGGATGAGTTGTTCACTGCTGGAGGCTCCTACTGCTGATTCCTCAGATATGTCCTTTTCCTTTATTTGTGTTTCCTTACTGGCTTGATTCTAGGTGACCCTGACTCCGTCTGTATTAAGTGCAGGGAGCCGGTGGTCGTGTCCCCTCACTATTATAGGGTTTTCAGGTGTCACACAGTATAAGGTACGTGGGCATGCAATCGTCTACCATAAAGAACTTTGCATGGGCATAGCAGTCAGGGTGAGCTCTAGGGGTTTTATAGTGCTCACCCATATGCTCCTTAGTTTGTGATCAAGCCAGTCGGATGTTTATTTATAAGTTACAGCTTTCTGCATCACCATCCGTGACAATATAAACCACCATAACCGTCTTAAGCATGGATCCGGTTTCAGCCTTGATTGACCGCATGCAAGGTCTTTCGCTGGAGTTAGCAGATCTCCGTAAAACTGTGTCTTAGTTTCAGGTGACCGGTTCTGCTGACGTTCATGTAGTTTTTTTCCTAGCCTAAGATCTCACTTCCGGATACGTTCTCCGGGGGTAGTAAGAATTTTGTTCGCTTTAGAGAGGCTTGCAAACTCCATTTTCGCCTACTTCCCCATTCCTCTAGTGATGAGGAGCAGAGGTTGGGGATCATCATCTCACTGCTCAGGGATAACGCTCAGTCTTGGGCCTTTTCGCTGCCGGTGGGGGCACGGCCCCTCCGATCGATGGATGAATTTATTGTAGCCCTGGGGCAGATATATGATGACCTGGATCGTATTGCTCTGGCTGAATCTAAACTGCGTCTTTTATGCCAGGGTAAACAGTCCGCAGAGATATATTGTTCTGAATTTCGGAGATGGGCTGCTGATACTGGTTGGAATGATGCTGCACTCCGAAGTCAATTTTGCCATGGTCTTTCGGAAAGATTGAAAGATGCATTTGCTTTTCATGAGAGACCAGCCTCTTTAGAATCTGCCATGTCTCTAGCTGTTCGTATTGACAGGGATCATCATCTCGCTGCTCAGGGATAACGCTCAGTCTTGGGCCTTTTCGCTGCCGGTGGGGGCACGGCCCCTCCGATCGATGGATGAATTTATTGTAGCCCTGGGGCAGATATATGATGACCTGGATCGTATTGCTCTGGCTGAATCTAAACTGCGTCTTTTATGCCAGGGTAAACAGTCCGCAGAGATATATTGTTCTGAATTTCGGAGATGGGCTGCTGATACTGGTTGGAATGATGCTGCACTCCGAAGTCAATTTTGCCATGGTCTTTCGGAAAGATTGAAAGATGCATTTGCTTTTCATGAGAGACCAGCCTCTTTAGAATCTGCCATGTCTCTAGCTGTTCGTATTGACAGGGATCATCATCTCGCTGCTCAGGGATAACGCTCAGTCTTGGGCCTTTTCGCTGCCGGTGGGGGCACGGCCCCTCCGATCGATGGATGAATTTTTTGTAGCCCTGGGGCAGATATATGATGACCCGGATCGTATTGCTCTGGCTGAATCTAAACTGCGTCTTTTATGCCAGGGTAAACAGTCCGCAGAGATATATTGTTCTGAATTTCGGAGATGGGCTGCTGATACTGGTTGGAATGATGCTGCACTCCAAAGTCAATTTTGCCATGGTCTTTCGGAAAGATTGAAAGATGCATTTGCTTTTCATGAGAGACCAGCCTCGTTAGAATCTGCCATGTCTCTAGCTGTTCGTATTGACAGGCATCTTAGAGAGAGAGGAGACTACTCCTTCCTGTCATATTCAGTCCAAGGACAGTGGGGCTGTCTCATTCAGTGTGCAGGGGTCTCAGTCTCTCTCAATCCCCTCTGAGAAGGAGGCCATGCAGCTGGGTTTGCTTGCCTCTGATAGTAGATAATTCAGCTCTCAGAGGAGGGTTTGTTTATGTTGTGGGGATATAAATCATTTGGCTAATGTTTGCCCCTCTAGGAGATTCATGGAGTTTTCTGAGGGTAATAAAAGAAAAACAAAAAGAAGGTTGATTGAAGGAAGGAAATTGAAGGTTTGCCGTTTACTTATAGTTCCCGTTTTCTCCTACCTGCCAGGGTGGCGCTAGACAGCAAGAACATTGTTTGTGAGATTTTTGTAGATAGTGGAGCAGCTGTCAATCTCATTGATAATCAATTTGCAATAACGCATGGTTTCCAGGTATGCACTTTGGAAAAGGATATACCTGTTTTTGCTATCGATTCCGCTCCACTTTCTCAAAGATCATTAAAGGGCATAGTTCACAATATCCGTTTGACTGTGGGTGACGCTCATGTTGAGAATATGTCATGTTTCGTCTTAAGCGGATTAACTACTCCTCTAGTGTTGGGGCTACCCTGGCTCACTAAACATAACCCCACCATTGATTGGCAAACAAGGCAAATAAATGGTTGGAGTGAGTTTTGCAGAGAGAATTGCCTCACGGCGTCTATTTCAGAGGTTTCTACCAAGACTGTGCCATCTTTTCTCTCTGAATTTTCGGATGTGTATTCCGAGAGTGGTGTCCTGGAGTTGCCCCCGCACCGGGAGTACAACTGCCCTATTAATCTCATCCCAGGCGCCAAACTGCCAAAATCAGGTTTATACAATCTCTCCCAACCTGAAAGAGTCGCTATGCGTACTTATATCTCTGAGAGCCTGAGAAAGGGACACATCCGACCCTCGAAGTCACCTGTTGCCGCTGGTTGTTTTTTTTGTTAAGAAAAAAGATGGTTCTTTAAGACCTTGTCTGGATTTCAGGGAGCTGAACCGTATCACGATTTGTGACCCATATCAGCTTCCTCTGATCCCGGACCTGTTTAACCAGATTGTTGGGGCTAAGGTTTTTTCTAAGTTGGATTTAAGAGGGCATACAACCTGGTCAGGGTGAGGGAAGGGGACGAATGAAAAACGGTCTTCAATACCCCTAAGGGTCATTTTGAGAATTTGGTTATGCCCTTTGGTTTGATGAATGCTCCGGCCATCTTCCAACATTTTGTGAACAGCATTTTTTATCATTTAATGGAGAAATTTTTACTGGTGTATCTAGATGACATTTTGATTTTTTCTCCTGATTTCAAGACTCATCGGGACCACCTACGTCAGGTCTTGCTGATTCTGCGGGATAATAAATTGTACGCTAAACTGGAAAAATGTGTGTTTGCGTTTCTGGAGATTCAATTTCTTGGTTTTCTTCTCTCCACTTCTGGTTTTCGCATGGACCGTGAGAAGGTCAGCACTGTGTTTGATTGGGAGCTTCCTGAGAATCAGAAGGTGCTGATGCAGTTTTTGGGTTTTGCCAATTATTACAGAAAGTTCATTTTGAATTATTCCTCTGTTGTTAAGCCACTCACTGATATGACTAAAAAGGGGGTAGATTTTTCTTCGTGGTCGGTAGATGCGCTTAAAGCCTTTTCTACTATCAAAGAGAGTTTTGCTTCCGCTCCCATTTTGGTACAACCTGATGTCTCTCTACCGTTTATTGTTGAGGTGGACGCTTCTGAGGTGGGTGTGGGTGCGGTCTTATCTCAGGGTCCCTCTCCTGCCAAATGGCGACCGTGTGCCTTTTTCTCAAGGAAACTCTCCTCTGCAGAGAGAAATTACAATGTGGAGATAGGGAGTTGTTGGCCATCAAATTAGCTTTTGAGGAATGGCGCCATTGGTTAGAGGGAGCCAGACACCCTATTACCATGTTTACAGACCATAAGAATCTGGCCCACTTGGAATCAGCCAAGCGTCTGAACCCGAGACAGGCCAGATGGTCTTTGTTCTTTTCTAGGTTTAATTTTGTTGTTACGTTCCACCCTGGGGTTAAAAATGTGAAGGCGGATGCCCTGTCACGTTGTTTTCCGGGAGGGGGGAACTTTGAAAACCCGGGTCCCATTTTGGCTTAAGGGGTGGTCGTCACTGCTCTTTATCCTGATTTGGAGGCAGAGGTTCAGGCAGCCCAGGCAGAGGCTCCTGATCTTTGTCCCCCTGGGAGGTTGTTTGTGCCTCTCGCTTTACGACACAAGGTTTTTAAGGAGCACCACGATACTGTCCTTGCTGGGCACCCGGGGAGTAGAGCCACAGTGGATCTCATTGCTCGGAGATTCTGGTGGCCGGCTCTTCGTAAGATGGTTGAGGGTTTTGTGGCAGCCTGCGAGACCTGCGCTAGTGCCAAGGTCCCTCAATCACGGCCATCGGGTTCTCTCCTCCCGTTACCCATTCCTTCCCGTCCTTGGACGCATCTGTCCATGGACTTCATTACGGACCTGCCTCGTTCCTCGGGGAAAACTGTGATTCTGGTAGTAGTGGACCGTTTTAGCAAAATGGCGCATTTCATTCCCTTTCCTGGGTTACCCAATGCTAAGACGCTGGCGCAAGCGTTTGTTGATCACATTGTTAAATTGCATGGCATTCCTTCAGACATCGTTTCTGATACAGGCACGCAATTTGTTTCCAGATTCTGGAAGGCCTTCTGTTCTCGCTTGGGGGTTCGGTTGTCGTTCTCTTCTGCTTTTCACCCGCAGTCGAATGGTCAGACCGAACGCATCAATCAGAATCTGGAGACATATCTGCGCTGTTTTGTGGTGGAGAATCAGGAGGATTGGTGTTCTTTTTTGTCCCTTGCTGAGTTTGCTTTAAATAACCGTCGCCAGGAGTCCTCTGATAAGTCACCATTTTTTGGTGCATATGGGTTTCATCCGCAGTTTGGGACATTCTCTGGAGAGGGGTCTTCTGGTTTACCTGATGAGGAGAGATTTTCCTTGTCGTTGTCATTTATTTGGCAAAAGATTCAGCGTAATCTGAAGAGGATGAGTGAGAGATATAAGCGTGTGGCCGATAAGAGACGTGTGCCTGGTCCGGACCTGAATGTGGGTGATCTGGTGTGGTTGTCTACAAAGAATATCAAACTGAAGGTTCCCTCCTGGAAGTTGGGTCCTAAGTTTATTGGGCCTTACAAGATCTTGTCCGTCATTAATCCCGTTGCCTTCTGTCTTGATCTTCCTCAGATTTGGAAGATCCATAATGTTTTTCACAGGTCCCTATTAAAACCTTATGTCCAACACATTGTACCTTCCTCTTTGCCTCCTCCTCCGATTGTTGTTGATGGTAATCTTGAATTTCAGGTCTCTAGGATTGTGGATTCTCGCATTATCCGCGGTTCTCTCTAATACCTCCTTCATTGGGAGGGTTATGGTCCTGAGGAGAGGATGTGGGTCCCAGTGGCGGACATTAAGGCCGCTCGTCTCATCAGGTCTTTCCATAGGTCTCATCCTGAAAAATTGGGCTCTGGGTGTCCGGAGTCCACCCGTAGAGGGAGGGGTACTGTCATCGCCAGTTCTGTGAGAAGGTCTGTTAGATTTTCTTCACTACCTCTTGCATGAGGTTCTTTCTTTTGATTTCACTTTGTCATCTTCTTTCCTTCTCCCAGCTGTCACCTATTTACACTAATTGTCTCCCTTTATATTCCCTCCCATACTGCCTCACTTTGCGGTTTATACTTCTTCCTGGATGAGTTGTTCACTGCTGGAGGCTCCTACTGCTGATTCCTCAGATATGTCCTTTTCCTTTATTTGTGTTTCCTTACTGGCTTGATTCTAGGTGACCCTGACTCCGTCCGTATTAAGTGCAGGGAGCCGGTGGTCGTGTCCCCTCACTATGATAGGGTTTTCAGGTGTCACACAGTATAAGGTACATGGGCATGCAATCGTCTACCATAAAGACCTTTGCATGGGCATAGCAGTCATGGATAGCTCTAGGGGTTTTATAGTGCTCACCCATATGCTCCTTAGTTTGTGATCAAGCCAGTCGGATGTTTATTTATAAGTTCCAGCTTTCTGCATCACCATCCGTGACAGCATGGCCGTGATGGCTTCTAAGGGCACAGAGTTAAACGCTTGTTGATTGGCTGCTCTGCAGCCTTTCAAAAAGCGCCATTAACTCACAGAACACCGAACCCGAACCTAAACTCTTACTGAAATGTTGGGTTTGGGTCCGGGGTCCAAAAATCCTAAAGTTCAGTACGAACCTGAACTTTACAGTTCGGGTTTGCTCAACCCTAATTAAAATATAAAATAATTTATCCCATATGGTGAATGCCATAACAAAAAAAGGAAGATTTGCCGTCACCTCCCTTTTCCAAAAATGTAATCATTTGCACAGTATTTATCCTACAGGGAGTGCAGAATTATTAGGCAAGTTGTATTTTTGAGGATTAATTTTATTATTGAACAACAACCATGTTCTCAATGAACCCAAAAAACTCATTAATATCAAAGCTGAATATTTTTGGAAGTAGTTTTTAGTTTGTTTTTAGTTTTAGATATCTGTGTGTGCAGGTGACTATTACTGTGCATAATTATTAGGCAACTTAACAAAAAACAAATATATACCCATTTAAATTATTTATTTTTACCAGTGAAACCAATATAACATCTCAACATTCACAAATATACATTTCTGACATTCAAAAACAAAACAAAAACAAATCAGTGACCAATATAGCCACCTTTCTTTGCAAGGACACTCAAAAGCCTGCCATCCATGGATTCTGTCAGTGTTTTGATCTGTTCACCATCAACATTGCGTGCAGCAGCAACCACAGCCTCCCAGACACTGTTCAGAGAGGTGTACTGTTTTCCCTCCTTGTAAATCTCACATTTGATGATGGACCACAGGTTCTCAATGGGGTTCAGATCAGGTGAACAAGGAGGCCATGTCATTAGATTTTCTTCTTTTATACCCTTTCTTGCCAGCCACGCTGTGGAGTACTTGGACGCGTGTGATGGAGCATTGTCCTGCATGAAAATCATGTTTTTCTTGAAGGATGCAGACTTCTTCCTGTACCACTGCTTGAAGAAGGTGTCTTCCAGAAACTGGCAGTAGGACTGGGAGTTGAGCTTGACTCCATCCTCAACCCTGAAAAGGCCCCACAAGCTCATCTTTGATGATACCAGCCCAAACCAGTACTCCACCTCCACCTTGCTGGCGTCTGAGTCGGACTGGAGCTCTCTGCCCTTTACTAACCCAGCCACAGGCCCATCCATCTGGCCCATCAAGACTCACTCTCATTTCATCAGTCCATAAAACCTTAGAAAAATCAGTCTTGAGATATTTCTTGGCCCAGTCTTGACGTTTCAGCTTGTGTGTCTTGTTCAGTGGCGGTCGTCTTTCAGCCTTTCTTACCTTGGCCATGTCTCTGAGTATTGCACACCTTGTGCTTTTGGGCACTCCAGTGATGTTGCTGACTTTTCTCAGTTCATGGGCAGTTATTTTGCGCCTTGGTTTTTCCACACGCTTCTTGCGACCCTGTTGACTATTTTGAATGAAACGCTTGATTGTTCGATGATCACGCTTCAGAAGCTTTGCAATTTTAAGAGTGCTGCATCCCTCTGCAAGATATCTCACTATTTTTGACTTTTCTGAGCCTGTCAAGTCCTTCTTTTGACCCATTTTGCCAAAGGAAAGGAAGTTGCCTAATAATTATGCACACCTGATATAGGGTGTTGATGTCATTAGACCACACCCCTTCTCATTACAGAGATGCACATCACCTAATATGCTTAATTGGTAGTAGGCTTTCGAGCCTATACAGCTTGGAGTAAGACAACATGCATAAAGAGGATGATGTGGTCAAAATACTCATTTGCCTAATAATTCTGTACAGGGTGTATATGGTGAATGCCGAAACTGAAAAAAATGGCAGATTTGATATTTTCCCCACGAAAAAAAAATCATGATTATCAAATTATAAAAAAGATGTATACACTCCAAAATGTTATCACTGAAAGATCATGTTGCAAAAAATTAGCCCTCACACAGCTTTGTAGACATAAATAAATTAATAGGTTATATGGCTCAGAATATGGTGATGCAAAAAATAATACATTTTCCAAAGTTTTTTTTTTTTTTTTTCAGCAAGACAAGATGGCAACACTATACATAAGAATTAGGCTCTGTATACATCTCTCCTGCCACTCCAGGACTCTGGTTGAGGGCTGTTCTACATCACTTCCTGGAAACTATTATCATCTATGTCATTTCTGTGTCAATTCATTTCAGCCACCATAAAGCACACACATCCTGCTGCACAATCTATACAGTTAGGACTGGAAGAATGTGTGTGGCCCCAGTACAACTGACCCATGGTATTTTTAAAAACAAAGATATAAATGCCTGTAACATTTACATAAAGAAATCTGACTAAAGAAACTAAAATGAAATATATGATACATTTCTTTTAAAGACCATTGTATGTAATAATCCAGAAAAAAAGAAAACCTTATGTAAATTGAAATAATGCATATATTATCGGCATGGCTTTCAATCCATGGGCATGGAGCATTATTTCAGACTGCTGAGACAGCTTTGAATGGATAACTGTGTTTTGTAAACTTTGCAGAACAGTGTTGAAAATGTAATTACCCTCCATTTAAAATCTAGACATTACTGTTGTATTTTAATGCCCTTTATAACATGCATGCTTCTTTAAACTTAGCAAAGCTCAGTCTTGACCATATAAATTAACGAAGAATGCAACAAAAGCTGCAATAAAAGAACTTTATCCTTCAAGCCTTCAAGTTGCAGCAGAATGAGATTTCTTTGAAATGCAGATCAGTTGAACTAGATTAGTGAATTTTAGCTCCTGTCAACATCATAACAAAATACAAATACAATTGTTCACTGGCCTTATCTCCATGCTTCCATCTGCTGCCTTGTTATTTACTTTCCTTGATTTACTATGCAGATCTAAATAAGGCACATCAAGGAGGGCTTACAACACAATAGCTTCTTAAGCTTTACATCAAGGTATTTGAAACTGAAGCCCTGAAAGGGCTGCCATCAAAGACATATCTCTAATGAACTTCCATATCTGAGAAGGTTGGGTATTTAATACTGCTGTGAAATGGAAGAAAAACAAATCAGAACAGTCTTCGAAATAAAATGGTAGGAAATCTTGATGAGATTAGCACCTACTGGAATTAATATCCCAATAAAAGTAATGTGCTGAGCCATTGAGAGTTAACTCCAAACCTTGTAGAAAATCAGTGTCAAATAGGCCCATAACAGCTGACAAGGTTGAAAGGTCATAATAGGATTTCAGCGTTTTGATAGAAGACAATGAAACAGCTTTGGCTCTTTAATCAAATCTTGTATAAGTCAAATTATCAGCAGCATACGGTTGTAGATCACTAACAGATCCAGCAGCTTTCATTTCAAAAATATATTTACTGTATCTTTTACAATTTTAGAGCAGCATCAATGTATACTAACCTAATCTTAAATGACAGTTTCCAAATTCCAACATTTGTACATCAAATTCACTATTCCAATTCCTCCCCCACAGCAATCTACACTTGCTTAAGGAAAAGTCTTCTGCCAGACTGGTTAAAAAAATTCTTATTGTAAGTTATTTCATGCATCTAATATATCACAACTAATATATAATTTTTGAGTTGATAAACACAACCATTTTTAAAGAAAAGCTGAAATAAGTCTATTGTGTGGCCTGATAATAATCTCTCTGAAGTACATATAGAAAAGAGTAACACTTTGTTTAAAAGTAATGCAATTCATTAAGATCCTATAAGCAAAAACTTAGCCACTAAAGTCAAGATGACATGTCACAAGCTTCAGTGCCTGTAAATCGTGCTGGAGGCTCACCAGATGATGGTAAATAAGGCACACGTTGGATCCCTTAGCTTTTGGGCATGTCACATCTTCAGCATATTTTTCATCAGGACAGAAAACACCTTCACGTTGCTCTAGATTAGTGTATTAAGAAAATAGTTTTTTCAATGCTCAACTCTATAATATTTGGTTTTGAATTGTGTACATTTTGATTATCATATAGCACAATAACAAATGTGTGTAGAGTATAACTTTACTTTAAAGTAAAATTGTCATATAAAATGGAAAGAGACTTCTAATTAACTACAATTATCACCTTTTTGTACTGTTACTATGAACAGCATATTTTTGTGTCTCGTTTTCATCTTTAATGACAATGCTTTAGAAACAGGTGCTTGAACAGGTTTTACCTTAAGGTGACTTTAATCATATTGGAACTTTTATTTTACATTAGCTTTGAAAGATTTGTTACCAAAGATAACCAAATACTGCGAGACAAAATAATCCTTCTTAAATAATCCTATGTCCTACTATTCCTATTCAACCAAAATTCCGGATACAGAAGGGCATATTTACACAGAATTGTACAGTAATACAGGATTTTAGTGTAATGTACACAGTTTTAATCACTGTTAATAGAGATGAGCAGATTTACAAAAAAAAAAGTCAGTTCCGATTCTATCAATTCGGCCGTCAGATTCAATTTGGTTCAAATTAAAAGTGCCCTAATTGCCCCAAGAAGTTGTGTATGACACTCGGGGGTCTCCCACAACTGTATTTAATCCCTTTCAAGCTCTTCAATACCAAGATAGCATTAGGCAAAATGACAGCAACCCATATGGCATGTGCTTTTTAAAATTAAAGTTCCCTTTTGGGAACAGATGCCTGATGATGATTACACTGTACAAACTTGCTGATATGAAAAAAAGACAATGGGCCAGATTTATCATTACACTTACATCTTACTCCACTTTTACATATGTCCAAAGTCACTTTTGGCTAAGTCAGATTTATTAATGGTCCTTTAATACTGTGATAAATGTGGTTTGACGGTAGCAGTTTATCCTTCATTAAGCGGCTTTACAAAAGTCGCATGTCTTTACGAAAAAGTTGCATGTTCTATTGAAAAGTAGAGATGTCCCGAACTATTCGCCGGCGACCAGTTCCCGGCGAACATAGCTTGTTCGCGTTCGCCGCGGCGGGCGAACATATGCAATGTTTGGTCCGCCCCCTATACATCATTATTGAGCAAACTTTGACCCTGTACCTCACAGTCAGCAGACACATTCCAGCCAATCAGCATACCCTCCCTCCCAGACCCTCCCACCTCCTATCAAAAAGCAAGGACACCATCCATCTTAGATTCATTCTGAAGCTGCAATGTCACAAATTTGACTAAGTTGTAATCGCAATGCGATTAATACAGGTTATATTAATCGCATTGCGAATTCAACTTAGAGCTGGGTTCCTAATGGTTGTATTGCTAGAATATAACGAAGATTGAGAATATAGTGCTATATTCGTTATATTCGTCAATTCTAGCAATACAAACATTAGGAACTCAGATCTAAGTTGTAATCGCAATGCGATTAATACAGGTTATATTAATCGCATTGCGAATTCAACTTAGAGCTGAGTTCCTAATGGTTGTATTGCTAGAATATAACGAAGATTGAGAATATAGTGCTATATTCGTTATATTCGTCAATTCTAGCAATACAACCATTAGGAACTCAGATCTAAGTTGTAATCGCAATGCGATTAATACAGGTTATATTAATCGCATTGCGAATTCAACTTAGAGCTGGGTTCCTAATGGTTGTATTGCTAGAATATAACGAAGATTGAGAATATAGTGCTATATTCGTTATATTCGTAAATTCTAGCAATACAACCATTAGGAACTTAGCTCTAATTTGAATTCGCAATGCAATTAATGCAGCTTATATTAATCGCATTGCGAATTCAACTTACCACACTCTGCGTCAACTACGTAATTTTCCATGGGAGTTTTGCCATGGATCCCCCTCCGGCATGCCACAGTCCAGGTGTTAGTCCCCTTGAAACAACTTTTCCATCACTATTGTGGCCAGAAAGAGTCCCTGTGGGTTTTAAAATTCGCCTGTCTATTGAAGTCTATGGCGGTTTGCCCGGTTCGCCCGTTCGCAAACATTCGCGGAAGTTCGCAGTTCGCGAACGGAAAATTTCATGTTCGCGACATCTCTATTGAAAAGTCGCATAAGATAAGCATGGTCCTCACTGGAGTGAAATTGCGAAATTTTTTGCGAAATTTTTCAATGACTTTTTAAATTGTCGCAATAGTAAATCTAGAGATTCATTTACATAAGAAAACACGCCCACTTTCAGAAAACTGGCGAGCATAGCACAGAGCCAATAAAGGTCGCAAATGTTTGCGCAGTTTGAGCGATTGCGCAAAAATGTGCGACTTTTTCACTCCATTATTTTGACTTGAGCTAATGATAAATCTGGCGCAATGTTTTTTTTTTTGCTTGTTTTTTAAAGCAAACGTTCCAATAATTATTCATTTTTGGTGAGTAGAAACAAGTTTGGTGTTAACAGAAAATATAAGATTGTTCTGGAACGTAAAGAAGAAGTGGCTTTTTAAAAAAGCTATAAAAAATTATCCTTTTTAGGGAGCAGCTTTAGGTTTCTTACACTGTGTATGATAGGGTTCCCAGCAGCAGCAATATAATATGGAGAATAAAGGACAAAGCAGGAGGTTGCTGCTGTGTAGGAGCAGCAGTAGTGACAGCAGCAACACAGTATGGAACATGATGGACAAAATAGCAGATGTGCGGCTTTGTAGGTGTAGTATTAGCGGCAGCAGGTGTAGTAGTAGCTGTAGTTGCGGGGCACAGTATGGAACAAGATGGACAGACAGACAGCATCAGTGGCATCATTGGGCCAGTGATAAATAGCCAGTGCCAACTGTCAGCAATGGCAGATACATTCTTTGGCAATAGACAGAGGTATGTGAAATTCCTCACAGATACATGCCTGATTCATTTTCCCAAATGTAATGTTTTCCAAACTTGTGCAGGACAATTTTGTCCACTTTGGTTTGATGACACCATATACTGCACTGAACACCACTGAACCCACTGGTCCAATCAGCTGCTCATGTGTGTCAGGTTGGCATAGTGGTCAAAAAAACGGTTCCATCATGTTATGTTATGCAAATTATATTGGCTGCTGCTTCTGCTGCTTGTTGTAGCTGTAGTGCTGGTAGAGGCTGTGGAGTGGAGAAGGGTGTCCAGGGCAGATATGTGTCCAGCAGCTATCTGCATGGCAAAAGTTGTGGCAAGGTCACATTCTGTAATAAACTAATTTTGCCTCCATTTTGGAAGAGGGTAAAAATTTTCCCATTTTTCTGTTACAGTGAAGGTCTAAAAGCATAGCTATCCAATAGTAATCTCTTTGCGTGATGCTAACAAAACATTTATTAACACATAAGCAACCAAGCAGCCAACCATGCCTAAGGAGCAAGTTGTTTTTCATTCTCCACCTCGCACTGCGAAGGCTGCAATGGCCAGCTTCATCATGATCGTCAACCTCATCCCCTAGCTGTGCCATGAAAAATACATGTTGCCCTCTATTACCAATTTTTCCAGTTTACCTTCCTGAAGCCCAGCAAGCAACTCACCCTTCTTCACTTTCTCCTGCATATTGTCCTCAACAGCCGTGGGCAGCCATAAAGATGTGACGGCTGTGATTAATTACTGATGCCGCTGTTCTCTATACTCACATATCTGGTGGTCCCTTCAAAGGGCCTGAGTATGGGACATGTGTCTCTGATAAGCTGCCATTACTAAAATGAGCTAAAATTAACACATGCTCCTTGCTGTGGTGGCCTAGTTCACGATGTGATCATTGACCACTGTATGCTGCTCGCAAAAACAGTCCAGCACATGCAAGCTGGAATTCCAGCGATTTGGAACATCACAGATCAAGCAGTGCGAAGGCAGAGCATTTGTAGCCACATAAGAAAGGTTGAAATGCACACACACACTCCTGAACATGTTTAGTACCTTGTTCAAGCCACAATACATTTTTAAAAAAGCTGCTCCACCAAATGCTGGAAGCATGTGCTACATTTACCACTTGCAGTGTAGCTACAATATTCCTGCCATTGTCACTGACTACTGTACAGTACTCATTTGTACTGTAGCTGGCAACGAGATATCCAGAGGGAAATTTGCTGCTTAATGCACAGTAGTAAGTGATGCACTGTCCGTTTTCTCTTGCCTAGTCTCACTATCTAGTTTCTGTCTCCCAGTCTCATAAGTTGTAAGACAGCATGGCAACACGTCAGCTTACACATATGAAAGACGGGAGAGGAAGTGGAAGCAATGCTCTACTTTGTTTCGACTCAGGATGTGAGGACATGAACAGGTGAAGAAGGTTATGGAGAAGGTGGTTATGTACCTGGTTTGGGAACCAGACCTGCACAACCACAGAGAGGCCAGTAGCACCTGACCTCGAAGAGATGGTGGATCGGCGACACTGTTGCATAAAACATTGACCCAGAAGGCTTTAAAAGATATGTACTGTCCCTGGCCGCAATTACTTCTCCATGTGTTGATGGTAGTGTGCACCTTGCCAAACAGTGACAATTCCAAGGAGGAGCCATAATTCTCCACCACATGAGATTAAAAGGAAGGGACAGCTTTTCTTAGAAAAAATTGTGTTTAGGTATCCTCAGTCAAGCGTGAAGCAAAGCCATTGGTTGTCTAAAGGCTATGGAATCCAATAAGTAGTACGGCAGCTGCAACATGGCCAGGTGGGTGTTCTCTTGTGATAACTGACTGCTCATCAGTGGAGGTGAACAGCTGCATTTACATGTAACTCTCACCTCCACTTTATGAGGACAAGTGATGATGCACACCGATAGAACAGCATAAGTTAAACACTGACACAATGACTCCTGACATTTTTCTATCTCTCTCACTGCCAAAAAAGAGTAAAAAGCATGGATTGCACATCCCCATGCTATGTATTGATTTGTTACTGTATCTTAGTGAAATTCATATCCCTTCTCAGTGTAAATAATTGTATACTAAGCCTTAATTTACATACTGCACACAAGGCCTTAGTATATACCCCTGCTGTCAGACTAAGCCCATTTGGCACTGGGCAGCACCAGCCCTCAGGCACAGCACCATATTAAAAACAGCAGCCGTTAAGCACCGTACCCAGTGAACAGGTGTCACATGCTCACCTTTGCACATGGTCTCAGGAACTACAAACTGAGACCTATAGGAGTTTACTAACCCTTCTGCAGTCTACTGCTAATTAAAAACACCTGGGGTGAATGGGAGATACCATAGGATAAAGACAGACTATAGTAAAATTCCCCAAAAAAGAGCAAAAAAACACATCCCTATGCTATGCAATGATCTGTATTTGCTTCACTGCCCAATTCGCATCACTTCTCAGTATAAATAATAGTATACCAAGCCCTAATCTACATACTGTACATGAGACATTAGTATATGTTTTGATCAAAAGGCATAGGCACTCCTCCCATTCAGCCCAGGTTTTTTTAATTAGCAGGAGACCACATAAAGGTTGAAGACTAAGTTCTGAGACCACATGGACAGGTGAGTTATATACATCTGTTCACAAGGTGCTGCACTGTGTGGTTGCTGCTGTGGCTATGATGCTGTGCCTGTGTTTGGTGAGGCCCAGTGCTAGGAGGCTCAGTCTTACAACAGGGTTGCTGTTGGGCCGCTGGGTCTCACCACCTGTGGGTGCTATGTTTTGGCGGTAGTGGTTGCCACGTGGTGAGGTCCCAAATTAGGGTAGTTCCACTCTACAGTGACAACCTTGATGTGGAGAGTGGGCTTACACACTTTAATCAAATTGCATACAAATGGCCTTGTGTACAGTAGTGGACTATGATGTTGCATACTGGTATTTATGTTGAGAAGCAATATAAATTGTGCTGTGCTAAGAGTTTAAGTTTATTCTCTCTTTTTTTGGAATGATTATCTCTGGCAATTAATTAAAGTAATCTGACTAGATATTGTGATCTTTTTACTGTGAAAGAACCTCTCTGACTCTAAACTAGCTGTATTTTGTGTTTTAAGATTCCTTTTCTCTAACAGACATGTTATCCCTCTAATATACTAGTGAGATAAACATGGCAGATCCCGGCTAGGATTTTATATAGCACCTACTGTATGACACATCCACTGACATCAAGGCTATAGTCCCTCCCCTGAGGCTCGAGCCATTTATTATTGAAAAAACAACAACCTATAGACATATTTTAACAACCTGCTTTATAAAAATATCACATTATCTACTCCATTAGTAAAGACCATAAAAAAATAAAAACATTGCCAGAAAAGACTTTTTTGTCACTTCGCCTCACGAAAAGTGTAATAATTCACCAAACAATATGCCCACTATAACAACAACAAGTGTGTGGTCCCAATAATACGTAACACCACAATACCACACCACTAATAAATATTAAATAACATCTTTATTCAAATACATCTATAAAATATTACAATGATACATAGTACATGATAATAATAATACTCAGTAAAAATTGGATCCCAATGTGACAGGAGGCCGCGGAAGAATAGCAGCACAGATTACATGGTCAAAACCACACAGGATCAGAAACAGCCCACATAAGTTCAAATGTACGATAAATGCAGACCGCAGTGCTATCACCGCGGTGGTGGTGTGATAGCACTGCGGTCTGTATTTATTTAGTTTGAATTGTCTCCCTTGTGTCTCATGTATCTGCTGTGATATAACTTATACTCTGACATACCTGCCATCTGATTAGTGCCTTTGTGGCTTATACATACAGGATTGACTTTTGTCTACCTGTGGACCATATGAAGTGGTGGGGGGTACTTTCATTTGAGCACCTCCCATAGCTATTGTTATTTGGTTATTCTGATGGCATGTACAGTACAGACCAAAGGTTTGGACACACATTCTCATTCAAAGAGTTTTCTTTATTTTCATGACTATGAAGACATCAAAACTATGAATTAACACATGTGGAATTATATACATAAAAAACAAGTGTGAAACAACTGAAAATATGTCATATTCTAGGTTCTTCAAAGTAGCCACCTTTTGCTTTGATTACTGCTTTGCACACTCTTGGCATTCTCTTGATGAGCTTCAAGAGGTAGTCCCCTGAAATGGTCTTCCAACAGTCTTGAAGGAGTTCCCAGAGATGCTTAGCACTTGTTGGCCCTTTTGCCTTCACTCTGCGGTCCAGCTCACCCCAAACCATCTCGATTGGGTTCAGGTCCGGTGACTGTGGAGGCTAGGTCATCTGGCGCAGCACCCCATCACTCTCCTTCATGGTCAAATAGCCCTTACTTTCAAAGTTTTCCCAATTTTTTGGCTGACTGACTGACCTTGATTTCTTAAAGTAATGATGGCCACTCGTTTTTCTTTACTTAGCTGCTTTTTTCTTGCCATAATACCAATTCTAACAGTCTATTCAGTAGGACTATCAGCTGTGTATCCACCTGACTTCTCTTCAACGCAACTGATGGTCCCAACCCCATTTATAAGGCAAGAAATCCCACTTATTAAACCTGACAGGGCACACCTGTGAAGTGAAAACCATTTCAGGGGACTACCTCTTGAAGCTCATCAAGAGAATGCCAAGAGTGTGCAAAGCAGTAATCAAAGCAAAAGGTGGCTACTTTGAAGACCCTGGAATATGACATATTTTCAGTTGTTTCACACTTGTTTGTTATGTATATAATTCCACATGTGTTAATTCATAGTTTTGATGCCTTCAGTGTGAATCTACAATTTTCATAGTCATGAAAATAAAGAAAACTCTTTGAATGAGAAGGTGTGTCCAAACTTTTGGTCTGTACTGTATATTGGAGACATATAGTCACTAGGGGGACTGATATTCATTGTACATTTGAACTTATGTGGGCTGTTTCTGATCCTGTGTGGTTTTGACCATGTGTTCTGTGCTGCTATTCTTCTGCCGCCTACTGTCACATTGGGATCCAATTTTTACTGAGTATTATTATTGTCATGTACTATGTATCATTGTAATATTTTATAGATGTATTTGAATAAAGATGTTATTTAATATTTATTAGTGGTGTGGTATTGTGGTGTCACGAAAAGTGTAATATCCATAATCCATAATAACGATCAAAAAGTATGATGTAGCCTAAAATGGTACCAAGAAAATCACCACCACATCCCGCAAAAAAAACGAGCCCTCACACAAGACCATTGCCAGAAAAATAAATGGCTACACAAAAAGCATGATAAAAAAAAAAAAAAATCCTTTTAGGGTGTAAAATTAAACAAAGTTAAAAAAAGTAGACATATTAGTTATTGCTGCATTCATAATTATCTGCTCTATAAAAACATTGCATGATTTATCCCCGACAGGTTATTCCTGCATAAAAAAAAAATGAAACAGTGCCAAAACAGCAATTTTTTTGGTCAGCTCGCTCTGCACAAAGCATAATATTGAGTACCCCAAAATCATATCAATAAACTGTCAGCTGATCATGCAAAAAAAACAAGCTCTTACAGAAGACCATTAGCAAAAAAAAAAAAATGGCTTTCAGAAAATGACACAAAACATGATTTATTTTTTTTCAAAAATGCTTTTATTGTGTAAAATGAAACAAAAATAAAGAAAATACATATATATGGTACTACTGCATCTGTAGCAACCTGCTCTAAAAATAATACATGATCTACTTGTCAGGTGAAAGCAGTTAAAAAATAGATAAAAACTATTCCAGAATAGACATTTTTCGGGTCACCTTACCCGCCTAAAATCGTAATATCAAAAAGTCCTGTACTGTGCTTCATAATGGTACGAGTGAAAACATCATCTCATCCTGCAAAAAATTAGCCCTCTCACAAGAAAATTGTAAGAAAAATTACTTCAAAAAATAGTCACACAAAAGAATATTTTTAAAAAAATGCTTTGTGTAAAAGTGATAAAATGTAAAAGAAAATATACAAAATTGGTATCTTTGTAATCGTAATAGCCAGCCGAAAAAAAGAAAATGTCATTTTTCCAGCACAGTGCATGCCATAATAATACAACCCAAAAAGCTATGGCAGAGTTACTACCTTTTCTTTATCATGCTTCTCAAAAAGCAAAATAAAAAGTGATCAAAAAGTTGTATGCACCCCAAAATAGAACTAATGAGAATGGCAACTCATCCCACAAAAAATAAGCCCTCACACAGCTCTGTCAAGAGATAAATGGCGCTCAGAAAATGGGTGTACTACTACCCCAAAAGGCTTTTCAAATGCAGCATGACACCCGTAAAACAATCCATCAAAATCTGCTCTGCAAAAGCCTGAGGCCTCTTTCACACGAGTGACGGATTAGGTCCGGATGCATTAAGTGAAACTCACACCATTTTGCAAGCAAGTTCATTCAGTTTTGTCTGCAATTGCGTTCAGTTGTTCAATTTTTTTCGAGCAGGTGCAATGCGTTTTGATTACTTTTTCACACGCGTGATAAAAAACTGAAGGTTTACAAACAACATCTCCTAGCAATCATCAGTGAAAAACGCATTGCATCTGGACTTTCTAGCGGATGCAACGCGTTTTTCACTGAAGTCCCAGCCGGGCTACGTAAAAAACTTAGAATATAGAACATGTTGCGTTTTTCACACAACGCAGAACTGACCCATTGAAATTATTGGGTCAGCATTCAGTGCGGGTGCTATGCGTTCATGTCATGCATTGCACCCATGCAGAAAACTCGCTCATGTGAAAGGGGCCTAAACATGGTGTTTTCCTTCTGAACCATGCAGGGTACCGAAACAGCAGTTTAAGTCCACACTTGATACATTTCAGTACTCAGTAGAACCTTCCTAACAATTTAAGGGGTGGAGTGTATTAGATGGCACAAGCTGGACACCATTTGATGTGAATTAATTTTTGCAAAACACCTGTGGGGAGAAAATGCCTACTAAACCCTTTAACTTAATTTTTGTGAATGGCGTAATTTCTAAAATGGGTTCACTTCTTTGGGGTTTCTTCTTTATTTCACCTCAGAGCCTCTGTAGTTGTTGACCTGTGCTGTACAAATGACTAAACTAGGCCAAAAGTGCACACGGTGCTCCTTATCTTCTGAACCCTGTGGTGTGCCCAAACAGCAATCTATGACCACATATGGTGTATTTTCATATTGAGTAGAAAATGCGGTCCAATTTTTCCTGTTACCTCTTGTGAAAATGGAAAATCTTAGGCTAAAGCAACATTTTATTGGTAAATATGTAATTTTTTATTTTCACAGCCAAGGTTTCTAAATTCTATGAAATGCCTGTGGGGTCAAAACACTCATCACACCTATTAATAAATTCCTTGATGGGTCTAGTTTTTAAAATGGGGTCACTTTTTGGGGATTTCAACTGCTGAAAACCATTCTTGCAAAATCTGCCCTCCAAAAGCCATATGGCACTGTTTCCCTTCTGAGCCATGAAGTGTGCACATACAGGAGTTTACAGCCACATATGGGGTGTTGCCATATTTAAGAGAAAATGGGTAACAAATTGTGGGGTCCTTTTCCTCTTGCCACCTCTTATGAAAATGAAAAATCTGGGGCTAAAGCAACATTTAATTGGAAAAATGTATTTTTCTTTTTCACGGCCAAGTGTTTCTAAATTCTATTAAATGCCTGTGGGGTGAATGCACTCACTACACCTCTTAATACATTTCTTGATGGGTGTAGTTTCCAAAATAGGTTAACTTTTTGGGGGGTTTCCTCTGTATGGTACCTTTCTGTGTTAATAGAAAAATGGATTCAATGAATTCTTGTGAAACACCTATAGGGTTACAAAGTTAGTAAAAATCTGTTTTTAATAACTTGAGGGGTGTAGTTTCTAAATTGAGGTAATTTGTGGGTGGTTTCTATTATGTAAGCCGCTCAAAGTAATTGGTCCTTAAAAACGGTTTTGGAAATTTCCTTAAAAATCGGAAAAGTTGCTTCTAAAATTGAAAGCCTTTTAATGTACTATAATATAAAATGACATTTACAAAATAACATAAAGTAGACATATGGTGAATATTAAAGCAGAGAAATTCAAATTCAGAAAATAGAAATTTCTTTTCATTTTCTGAAATTTTTGATTTCTTTTTATAAATAAGCTTAAAACATTCTGACTTAAATTTAACACTATCATGAAGTACAATATGTCACGAGAAAACTATATCAGAATCGCTTGGATAAGTAAAACTTGTCCAAAGTTATTACCACATAAAGCAGCACATCAGATTTGCTAAAATAAGCTCTGTCAAGAAGGCGAAAAATAACTGTGTCAAGAAGGGGTTAATCTACTGTTTGCTATGAGGTTATGCCATTAAATACCTTTAGTTTTTATGTCCTTTTTCTGGGTATGGCAAAAATTCCTTTTTGTTTCCAGTAGTCCATTGGCTTTGTTTGAGTGCATCCTGTGATTTGTGGTTCCACAATCTTTTTGATGTCTGTATAGTTGTGTTAGCTGTGGGTTCAGCTTTCTGTTTATTATTTTGGTTTGGATTTTCTACTGTCATGTTGGACTTAGCAGTTCAGGGTCAATTTCTGCTAGGTTTTATTCCTCTTAGGCCCCATGCTCAAAAACTGTGGATCAGATGCGGACCAAAAATACAATTGTGTGCATGGGGCCTTGCTTATATTTATTGGTCTCCATGTATAAACCATTGGCATCTGCTGTCTGTTTCATTACTGTTCTTCATTTTCCCCATCCATTGCATAAAAGAGCTAAGCTAAAAAGCAGCCAGGTAACAAGAACAGAAAAAATAGCAGGTAAATATGGCCATTAGGTACTGTCTTTCATATGATTTTTGACCTCATAGATTTATCAAAAACAATATTTTCTGCACTAATATTGATATCTCTTGCACTGCTGGAGGATGCACTTACGGTAATTTATGATAAGGCACACGTCTCCTCATAAATTAGGTACATCCCCTGGTAGCCTGTGCACCTAAACAGAAATCTACGACAGCAAAAATCTGCCATAGATTTCTGGCTTCATTTACACCAGAAATCTGCAAATAAAGATAAGTTTATCTAGGCTGTTGAACACTCCCCTTTTCTGACCTTGCCACACCCCCTTTTGGAAAAGTGGCAAGGGTGGCCCATAAAGAGGCACTTGTGACTTTTTTTTCAAAAAGGCACATTTAAAAAGTCACAGACACACAGCTTGTGACTTTTAAAGCCTTTTTTTCTGGTGCAAGGGAGATGATAAATGCTCATTCTCATTTTATAAAAATATATTGCAAACAATGCAGGACTGGCATAAGTATAAAAATATAAAAAATTATTTATGATAGCAGCACACAAGGTGATCAGTAATTGGTAAAGTTGCCCAAAAATTTATTCAAAACCATAATGTTTATAGCAGTATTTGTGGGGGAAAAAAAGTGCAACAAAAAGAGTTTAAAGAGGTTTTCTGGAAATAATTCCTTTTTATTTAATGCCTGCCACTGTAAACAAAAAAAATCATACTTACCTGCTCCCCACCACTCCAGTCCTCCATGCTGCCTCTGCTGTGTCCATGTTTTGGTCCTGCAGTGTTTACATTCAGCGTTGCATGGGTATGATCACATGCTCCGCTGCAGCTAATAACTGGCTTCAGCGTTTATGTGTTGCTTTTGGCCACTTCACCGCTGAAACCAGTTATTGCCTGCATCAGAACATGTGACCGTGCCCATGCAACGCTGGATGTAAACACTATGTAAGGCATCATTGGGGACAGTGCTGCTGGGAGCAGGTAAGTTTTATTTATTTTTTTGTTTATGGGGGCAGGCTGCATGTATTAGATAAAAATAAATGATTCCCAAAAAACTCCTTTAAGCTAAAGTACCAAAAGCACAAATATTACACTACTGCATTCACTGTGCTTTTCGTATTCTTTGCCTGGATGAAGCTGAACCATGTCAATCTCAATCAACAAGTGATTTATTTTAATTTTTTTTTACATTTTTACAAATTGGCAGTAAACTAGTAATATAGAAGCATATACAGTTAACAAAGCATACCTAATAAATACACAATTATGAAGTAGTAGAAGCAAGTGCATACATGAGTACTACCCCCTAAGTATCATGAAAAGACTACTGACAATCATCTATACACAAACTATAATAGCTAAATAGTAAATATAACAACTATAATAATCCAGACACGGAGGTCATACCTGATATAATTAGGAATTAGATATAATATAATTAGAAATAAGTGAGCTGATTATGCTTCAAAATTACAAGGTGAAAACAATATATATTAAGCTGAATCAAACATATGTATTTGTTTTGTACAATTATTGTACTTAAGAGAGACTTATATGAGCAGTGTCATTATAGTTTTGAGATCTGTCAACAGAAGGTAACACCATATGCCCCAAGCTTGACATTCGATGCTCTTTCTGCAGTCTAATGTGGCTGTCAAAATGTGTTATAATCACTTATCTTCTCTTTCTGCCTACAATCCATTACTTTGAATGGTGCACAATTCATAGTTTTATATTTTTATTTTTATTTTCTTCAGGCTTCTTCATATAATGTTAAAACATATCTCTAGTTATAGAAGACATTGATTATAGTGAAAAAGTTTGCAATACAATTGTTTTTCTAGATTATTTTTTAAAGGGGTTTTCCGAGATTTTTATACTAATGACCTACCCACATCCCATCATATGCAACACGTAAAATAGATACTTTTATGTCAAAATCATGGAAACCTCGGTGGAACACAGCACATATTGTAAGTCAATGGCAACTCAACATACCTCGTTGTAAATCAGGGGGGTATGTTGGGCGCTGATGGTGTCTGTCATGTGATAGATCCACCACTGAGCTGTGTTATACACCTAGATAGATTCTATACTCTGATATTTCACTTTTTCTTTGAGAGATATTAAAGAAAAATCAGACTTTTCAACAGATTCTTACTTCTCATCCATGACAGAAAAAGGCCGGACCAGGGTTTTATAATTTTCTAGGCTGAGATAAGAAGTGGCTTGTAGTATCCGTAAATACATGATATGGGTATTTGGCCAGCAAAAGGGACATGGATATTTGTATTTTTCTATGGATCCATGGATTCATGCTGAGTGATTCTGATTTTGTCAAATTAATTTTTAAATTGGAAAGAAAATAGGGTTGAGCGAACCCATGGAAGTTCGGGGACCAGAACTTTATTATTTTCCGTTATAACATGGTTATAACGGAAAATAATAGCATTCTTAAAACAAAATGCTATTGAGGGGTTAAAAAAAATAACCTCATCCACTTGATCGCACAGCTGGTATCTTCTTTTCTTCAGGACCTGCAAAAGGACCTGCGGTGATGTCATCATGCTCACAACGTAGTGAGCGCGGTGATGTCACCGCAGGTCATGCTGAATGAAGATAGAAGGTCCTTCTATCTTCATTCAGCAGGATCGTCACAGCGCTCACCACGTGGTGAGCATGATGACATTATCGCAAGTCCTTTTGCAGGTCCTGAAGAAAAGAAGATACCAGCTGCGCGATCAAGTGGATGAGGTGATAATTTTTTTTAACCCCTCAATAGACATTTTATTTAGCATTCTGTTTTAAGAATGCTATAATTTTTCGTTATAACCATGTTATAACGGAAAATAATAAAATCAAGACAAATCAGGCGTGGATCAGTCAGTATTTCCACCTACCAATGCCTAATGCATCAGATTAGATAATCAATCTCCACACTATGTTACAGTGCCACTCTGTGGTATCATGCTGCTGCTGTTGCTGCCATGTCCACACTATGTCACCATGTCACTCTGTGGCCTCCTGATGCTGCCATGTCCACACTATGTCACCTTGCCACTCTGTAGTATCATGCTGCTGCTGTTGCTGCCATCTCCACACTGTCACCTTGCTAATCTGTGGCATCCTGATGCTGCCATGTCCACACTATGTCATCTTGCCACTCTGTGGTATCATGCTGCTGTTTCTGCCATCTCCACACTATGTCACCTTGGCACTTTGTGGCCTCCTGATGCAGCCATGTCCACACTATGTCACCATGCCACTCTGTGGTATTGTATCTGGCCAGCTAAGACCTGTCCTAGGTTGCTAATATAGCTTGTATGTTTATGCAGCTGGACCTGCCAATAACCTTAATACAGTTCCTATGTTTATGTGTTAGAGAAAAAAGCTGAGTTATTTACTGTGACATCATGTTTTGGATGTCATATAACTGTTATATTTTGTGTTCACAGAAGCAGAAAAAGATAATATGCCTTTAAGATTCATTTTGTAATGTAAGGTAAGCTCAGTGACACAGCCGAAACAACAGAAAGCATAGTGTTAATCTGTTGTTGCTGGGCAGTAGTCTAGACCAATCACAGCCAACTTCTCACACAGCAAGAGTTTTCACCAATCACAGCCAGCCTCACACACAGCCTGTCTGGGAATTCCCTCAGCTCCTGCTGCTAGAATCATTATTCACCAGAGACAGGAGCTGAAGAGACATTCACTCCACTGAGAGCTGTTTTTTTATGGAAGCAGGAGAGGCCAGAATAGGCATTTAAAACAGTTATATAATGTTCCTGTTAGCATTGTGATTGGAACTGTATATTATTTGTGAGTTTACTTAGAGTTCCACCAATTGCAAATTGCAAATACAAATTGCAAATTGCAAGCTACAGTTGCAAACTGTGAACTACTACAAATACCATACAAACATATTGCAATCCAAATAGCATACAACCATACCAGATCATACTCAACAAATCTGCAAATAGTTATAGATATCTTTTCAACACGTGTTTTGTACATGGAATATCTGCTGCGGAGACGGCAGTGTTATATATGAAGAAAAGTTGAAGTTAATAAAGAAGTTATTTGAAGCATTTGGTATGCTCTTTAAACCTACTGTTTCCATTGAACAGCGTTAGAGAAATTACAGAGCAATAGACTGTCTGGTTAGACTAAAAGTCAGAGATATCAAAATTATTGTAATGCCACAGCGCAAAAGGCACTTCATAGTGCTGCGCCTGCCACAGGTATCATGCTGCTGCTGTTGCTGCCATCAACACACTATGTCACCTTGCCTCTCTGTGGCCTCCTAATGCTGCCATCTCCACACTATGTCACCGTGCCACTCTGTGGCCTAATCATCCTGCTGCTGTCACCTCCACACTTTGTCATTGTGCCACTCTGTGGCCTCCTTGTGCTGCCGCCACCTCCAGACCCTGTCATTGTGCCACCTGGTGGTCTCCTCATGCTGCTTCCACATCACCACTATGTCATAGGGCCAGTCTGTGGACTTCTCAAGCTGTTACCACCCTCCCCTCTCTATGACAGGGTCGCTATTGTCCTTGTTTTGCCTTCTTGAAATCACCATTTATTTGACCTTTCTTTTGACCGGTCAGGAGGGAGAAAAATAAGATGCACAACGGATCCTGTCTGTGTAGCAGCTGTAAGGCCTGTATGGTCGCATCAGAATTGGCTTATGATTTGGCAGCCAAAAGCAGAAGTGGGTACAAAACACAGAAGACATGCAAATACACTGCTCAAAAAAATAAAGGGAACACATCCTAGATCTGAATTAATTAAATATTCTTCTGAAATACTTTGTTCTTTACATAGTTGAATGTGCTGACAACAATATCACACCAAAAAAAAAAAATGGAAATCAAATTTTTTAACCCATGGAGGTCTGGATTTGGAGTCACCCTCTAAAGTGGAAAAACACACTACAGGCTGATCCAACTTTGATGTAATGTCCTTAAAAGAAGTCAAAATGAGGCTCAGTAGTGTGTGTGGCCTCCACATGCCTGTATGACCTCCCTACAACGCCTACAACGCCTGTGCATGCTCCTGATGAGGTGGTGGATGGTCTCCTGAGGGATCTCCTCCCAGACCTGGACTAAAGCATCTGCCAACTCCTGGACAGTCTGTGGTGCAACGTGACGTTGGTGGATAGAGCGAGACATGATGTCCCAGATGTGCTCAATTGGATTCAGGTCTGGGGAACGGGCGGGCCAGTCCATAGCATCAATGCCTTCGTCTTGCAGGAACTGCTGACACACTCCAGCCACATGAGGTCTAGCATTGTCTTGCATTAGGAGGAACTCAGGGCCAACCGCACCAGCATATGGTCTCACAAGGGGTCTGAGGATCTCATCTCGGTACCTAATGGCAGTCAGGCTACCTCTGGCGAGCACATGGAGGGCTGTGCGGCCCTCCAAGAAATGCCACCCCACACCATTACTGACCTAATGCCAAACCGGTCATGCTGGAGGATGTTGCAGGCAGCAGAACGTTCTCCACGGTGTCTCCAGACTCTGTCACGTCTGTCACATGTGCTCAGTGTGAACCTGCTTTCATCTGTGAAGAGCACAGGGGCGCCAGTGGCGAATTTGCCAATCTTGGTGTTTTCTGGCAAATGCCAAACGTCCTGCACGGTGTTGGGCTGTAAGCACAACCCCCACCTATGGACATTGGGCCCTCATATCACCCTCATGGATTCTGTTTCTGACCGTTTGAGCAGACACATGCACATTTGTGGATTGCTGGAGATCATTTTGCAGGGCTCTGGCAGTGCTCCTCCTGTTCCTCCTTGCACAAAGGCGGAGGTAGCGGTCCTGCTGCTGGGTTATTGCCCTCCTACGGCCTCCTCCACGTCTCCTGATGTACTGGCCTGTCTCCTGGTAGCGCCTTCATTCTCTGGACACTACGCTTACTGACACAGCAAACCTTCTTGCCACAGCTCGCATTGATGTGCCATCCTGGATAAGCTGCACTACCTGAGCCACTTGTGTGGGTTGTAGACTCCGTCTCATGCTACCACTAGAGTAAAAGCACCGGCAGCATTCAAAAGTGACCAAAACATCAGCCAGGAAGCATAGGAACTGAGAAGTGGTCAGGTCACCACCTGCAGAACCACTCCTTTATTGGGGGTGTCTTGCTAATTGCCTATAATTTCCACCTGTTGTCTATCCAATTTGCACAACAGCATGTGAAATTGATTGTCACTCAGTGTTGCTTCCTAAGTGGACAGTTTGATTTCACAGAAGTGTGATTGACTTGCAGTTAGATTGTGTTGTTTAAGTGTTCCCTTTATTTTTTTGAGCAGTGTATTACCTTCATGTGTCATCTCTGTTTTAGATCCACTCCTGTTTTTTTGGGCATTACCAATACTCATGGATTACTGAGTAAATGCTGACCGAGTGAAGGCGTATGCTCCCCAGACAGGTCTGTTTTTTGGGGGTTATTGTTCTGACGGATAAGAGGAAGGGCAAAATAATCAGCGACTTCAACACAAACTTACTGCTGACACCCTCTCCACTCTGTTGCGGGGCTCTACTTGTATAAGCGTTTAATAGAACAGGTTTTGTAGACATCTATGTGGAATCAGCTGACGATGGTGTAAAAGGAGCGAGCTTTTTCTTGATGCTAACATCGATCTGTAAGGCTGAGTTCATACTTGAGTTATTTGATCAGTTTTGGCCCCGTGACTGCTCAAATAAGTGAAGTGTGCAGTGATTCTAATAGCGAAGCCTGTCATCTGCATGTCATACTGACTGACAGTATTATTTCACTACCCCAGCACACTCCCTATGCGTGTTACTGCAAGGCTCTATGCAGCCCAGAAATAGCCGTTTTTTATCTCGATTCGTCTCGGATGGAAGCAAATGTTTTCGGAAAATTCGTCAAACCGGCTGAATCAAATTTTTTAGAAATTCGCTCATCTCTAATTATAACTTACACTCGCTATCCCAAAAATATAAATATAAAAAATGTTTGCAAATTTTAATGCACTATTGCAATCTATTTGCAGAATTTATCATAAGCAAAATGTTTGGGTACCTTTCAGATAGACAAACTGTGTTTTTTTTGCAATGTCTTCAACTTAAAGGGTTTCTGTCACCTGAAAAATGGGTATTAAGCTGGCTGACATTAGTGAAGTGCTAATGTCAGTTGAACATAACTATATTAGTGCCATCTCACTGCCTAAAGCCTTTATTTAGAAAAATATACTTTTATAATATGTGAATTAGCCTCTAGGAGCAGGGGGGGGGGGGGGGGCGTTGAACCTGCTCCTAGAGACCCATTTGCCCACCTCTTTTCACGCCCTTATTCTTTTAATTGACAGGTTCCAGGCAGCGCTGCTCTCCTCCTGCTGGCCGTGTGTGCAGAGTCAATATCGCACCGTTAAGGCCAAGTTCACACTTTAGTTATTTGGTCAGTTATTTCCACCAGTGAGCCAAAACTAGGTTTGGGTTAAAAACACAGAACAGGTGAAGATCTTTCCATTACACCTTATCTCTGAGTAGGCTTCACTACTGTTTTTGGCTCACAATAACTGATGGAAATAACTGACCAAATAACTAAAGTGTGAACTTGGCCTTAACTTGTTAGGCATTAATCCAATTTAAGTTTTGCAATTCCAAAAGTTTATATATTTTGAGATCCTTAACCTCCAATAGTCACATCAAAATTAGAAAAACCCTTCTGAAAAATTCACTTTTCTATTATAGATTTTGATTGTATGGCAGAATTAAATATAGTTGGCGCACTTCTTAGGTGGTTGAAGTGCATTTTACCCTTTAGTGATATAACTAATTTTAGCCTTAAAAGGGTTGTCTGAGTTATGTAAAAAAAAGCACTAAAAATCTGATGGTCAGCAATATGTACATAAGCTAAGCAAGTTTTAGGCAAAAAATAAATAAATATATATATATATATATATATTTACTCATTTCCATAGTTCTATTCCCTTTTGACATGCTATTTCAGAGCTGGGGGAGGGGTGTAACAATGATCTCTCAGGTTTTCCTCATGTATATTTGTGGGTGTCAACAAAGACTGCCTTTCCCCTCCACCTTCTCTGCAAAGGGTGTGAATAAAATTGCCGCCCTGTCTGCGGTCTGACTGTTTGGATATTCATGTTGTATATGTGGGACTACACGTTACAGCTTTACAGTACAATAATATTGCCGATACACACAGGATCTTCCCCCTACCTGTTCTTCACAGCCATCAGAAGAGTACACAGAAGAGAACTCCTCCTGTCCTTGTCAGCTCTGTGTATGCAGGGTGAGGAGGGAGGGAAGATCCTGAGCAGAGCATTAGTCTCTTCAGTGCCTGGAGGAGAGGGAACCTTGCAGATGCTCAGTACCTGAGGCAGAGCCTCCAACCGAGTCTGTGCTGCTCATGGTAGAAGGGGTTAAGCATTCCTGAAGAATCCAGTGAGAGGGGAGACACAGGGCAGACAGCTCAGCCAGCAGATAGGGCAGTGCAGGGGGCATGGCTTATTACTCCAACCACCACAGCCTTCACAGTGATGTTCCGTGCACAGAGGCAGACCTGCTCGACCTGCTCCCTGAGAGTTGTGCATGGAACGTTCCATACAGGAAAGAAAGCTGACATCACAGGTTACATGACCCTCAGCTAACTAGAAGAACAGGGCCACTGTATATGAAGTAAGTGAATTGTAAACCCTGTACATTTGTTTACTTAGAAGCATACAAAGAACAAAAAAAAAACTTGGACAACCCCCTTTAAGAAGAAGCAGATTCCCCCCCCCCTCCCCAGCTGTATGAGCCCTTGCATTTTAGGGACAAGGGGGAGGGGGTGATTAAAAAATACTGTACACCTATTTCAGTGCTGTGCAGGAGTTTAGCTTGCCCTGGTTTGTCATACTGGTTTGTTTTGTAAATCTAATTGAAAACAATCGTTTATGCCGAAAGTGAGAGAAAACCTTTTTCTGACTGACTTAAACCCTCTGTCATAAATATATTAGATATTCTTCTCTAGTGATAATCATTATCGCTGTTACTGCAGCATGTAATGGGTATCGCTAGAGAAGCAGTTTTCATGTTTTACTTTAAAGATCAAGTATGGACAGGGGACAGTGTAAAATAAAAACTTTATTGATGTTTGTGTGTGTGAGGTACAAATGTTTGGTGCAACTTATTTGACAGCATGATCTAGATGATGGTAAACATCTGGGTTATGGCATCAATAAATGGCATAGACACAGTGGATTAATTGGATGAACAAGCATTCATCTTCTCACTCCTTTTCTCTCCTTGTCTCTTCTGTCTTCCTGCAGCCTTTTAGCAAATCCGCCACTGGTCTACACAGTTTTCACACTGGCCACTAAGACTACATGCACACGGATGTTAAAAAATGACATGTGACACAGCCATTTTCAGCACCAATTAAAGTCTATGTGGCTATACACATGACTTTTTTTTAAAGGCCAGTGAATAGCTGCCGTAAAAAAAATAGGACATGTCCCATTTTTGGCTGTTTTCATGGCCAGACGGACCCCATTGAAATTAATGGGATCATTTTTAATAGGCGCTTAGAGAGGAATGCATCCATCTAAAAGCCTTTAAAGATGGGTACGCTAGTTTAATATGGCCTTTTAGGGGCTAAACAAATCACTCATGTCATCCACTTGGATGTGCAGAGGCAGTTGCTCCTCTCTTGATTGTGAAGGCTCTGCCGAAGGACCTGCGCTCATCACCACGCTGTGACATCATGATGCTTATGGGGGACTGGGGGCCACTATGTGGGACTCTTTGACACTTTCCCATCATTTGTATGGTACTTGTTGATTGACACGATGCATTATTAGACTGCTGGTGTAGTGTGGTTCATAATATGTGGTACAGGATCAGTGCCTGTACTGTAAATTGCATACATCCAAATAGCCTAACATAAAATGTGAAAATGCAGGAACTAACAGAAAATATATATATATATATATATGTAAGTGACAAAAGACAAAGTTTATCTGTTAGTGAAATGGGCAGAAGTCAGCAATTGAGTGCTACAAGGTTCTATGTTAAAGAGGTTGCACCATAAAAAAGAATTTACATGTTTCAAAGTAGCATGGACTGGTCTATATTTTATCAGATTTAAATTTTTTGCATTAACCTCTTCCCTACCATGTATGATACATGTACGGCAGAAGTTGAATCTTTAAAAATAGTGCCCACTACAATCGCTAGATCCTAGTTATCTGCTCTTTTAAATGGCATCTGAGATTGGAAAACCTCCTGGATCCTGAGAAGCTCCCCCATGCAACGATCAGCCGTTCACTGTCTGCGATAGCATAGGTCTCTCTGAAGAAACCCATGCTATTTCAGTTATAGTTCCTACGGAGCTCTTCAAGTGGCAGGGCTCCATTGGAACATAGCAAATAGGCAATTCATTGCAATGTAAGGAATCTAATAATTAGTCAAAGAAAAAGTAAAAAAATAAAAAGAATGAAAAAAAATTCTAATTACATCCCTATTCCCCATAATTAAAGTAAATAATATAAAAAAAAAATCATACATACTCCAAAATGCCATCAATAAAAATTAGAGATTGCCCTGCAACATAGTTTGTAAGACATAACTATAAAAAAGTTATGCATGTCAGAATATGGCGATGAAAAGAAAACAATTAGGCTACGTCTACACGACGACATTTGTCACGCGACAATAAGTCGCAACTACACTGCAACATTTGTAGCGCAACATTTTGTTGCACTAATGTCGCGCGACAATTTTTATAATGGCAGTCTATGGTGTCGCACTGCAATATGCAACATGCCTCGACTGCGACGCATCAGTCGCAGAAAGATCCATCTCAAAAGTCTTTTTCCAAAGTTTTTTTTTTTTTTTTAAGGTAACAGGTCAGTTTTACTGCATAGGGATTGCCATAAAAACAAAACCCATAAAACTGTGGTGGAATTGCCTTTTTTCCAGTTTCACTCCATTTGGAATTTTCTTCCAGCTCTACATTGCATTTTATGCCTCATTAAATGGCATTACCAGAAAGAACAACTTGTCCTGGAAAAAAACAACCCTCAAATATGGCTATTTGAACAGAAAAATAAAGAAGTTTATGGATCTAAGAAGGCAGGGAGTAAAAGAGTTAAAATGAGGGTCTGAAAGGGGCTGTAGTCATAGGATAGACCCTTTAAGCTCAGTTCTTTTATAATATTTTTATGAATTACCTTATGGATGGAATACAAATAATATACTAGTATGTGCTAATTAGGCAAAACTATATAGGATATTTAAAACTCAGCAGAACCATAAAAATTACAGAAAAGCTTTACAGGCTGGCAGCCTCGACAATTAAATGAAATAAAAATGTAATGTTGACTCTATATCCGGTTTGTAGTATGGGTGCATGCTGATAGAATACAACTGAAGATAAAAGAGAGCAAGAGGATGACTTGGTTAAATATATTAAAACAGAGTAAAATTATAGTATCATTCACAATGAGGGTCACTTAAAAAACTTCTGCACCACTTTTCTGAGATGAAAAAAGTCACAGCTTTTTTCTGTTTCTCATTCCTCTCAACACTTTTAAAAAAGTGGGTAGAGCTTAGCAGAAGGACATGGCCACCATGGCCGAGCACAGTCGCAATCATGTAAGCCAGAAACATGGACTAAATTATCACTGAAATTCCCACAAGATCTTCGCTAGAGTTGATTTCAGTTTGTGGGGCATGCAGGGCCGTTTTTAATATTGATTGGACCCTGGACAAAAATGTACTTGGGCCCCCTGGATCTCGCCTTCCCACACCTTAGCAGGCAATCACGCCCTCCACCACAACACACACACAAAAAATCCACACATCTGGTAGAGTACAGTGAATGACTGTAAATACTTCCAGTTCTGAAGACTCCAGCGGCTCAGGATCAGTGCTCTGGGCAGCTGGGCTCAGGCTGGAAGTGGGCACCGCTCTGCAGGAAGGAGACCAGGGCTCGGCTCACCCTAGCGTTACAGTGCACCACAGCACCCCACAGTATGCAGTATAGCACCCTATAGTATACAGCACCACACAGTATGCAGTATAGCACCCCACACTATACAGTACCCCACAGTATGCAGTATAGCACCCCACACTATACAGTACCCCACAATATATAGTAGAGCAGTATAGCAGCCCACAGTATACAACACCTCACAGTATACAGTAGAGCAGTATAGCACCTCACCGTACACAGCACCCCAAATTATACAAGATACAGCCCCCCACACTATACAGTACAGCAGTATAGCACTCTACAATATACAGCACCTACAGTATACAGCCAACCACAGTATACAGTACAGCAGTATAGCACTCCACAATATACAGCACCCACAGTATACAGCCCCCCACAGTATACAGTACAGCAGTATAGCACTCCACAATATACAGCACCCCCAGTATACAGTATACAGCCCCCACAGCATACAGTACAGCAGTATAGCACTCCACAATATACAGCACATACAGTATACAGTATACAGCCCCCACAGTATACAGTACAGCACTCCACAATATACAGCACCCACAGTATACAGTATACAGCCCCCACAGTATACAGTACAGCAGTATATCACTCCACAATATACAGCACCCACAGTATACAGCCCCCCACAATAAACAGTACAGCAGTATAGCACTCCACAATATACAGCACCCACAGTATACAGCCCCCCACAGTATACAGTACAGCAGTATAGCACTCCACAATATACAGCACCCACAGTATACAGCCCCCCACACCATACAGTACAGCAGTATAGCACTCCACAATATACAGCCCGCACAGTATACAGCCCGCACAGTATACAGTACAGCAGTATAGCACTCCACAATATACAGCACCCACAGTATACAGCCGCCCACAGTATACAGCCCCCCACAGTAAACAGTACAGCAGTATAGCACTCCACAATATACAGCCCCCCACACAATACAGTACAGCAGTATATCACTCCACAATATACAGCACCCACAGTATACAGCCCCCCACAGTATACAGCCCCCACAATATACAGTACAACAGTATAGCACTCCACAATATACAGCACCCACAGTATACAGTATACAGCCCCCCCACAGTATACAGCCCCCACAGTATACAGTACAGCAGTATAGCACTCCACAATATACAGCCCCCACAGTATACAGCCCCCCACAGTATACAGCCCCCCACAGTATACAGCCCCCCACAGTATACAGCCCCCCACAGTATACAGCCCCCCACAGTATACAGTGGATGTAGGAAAAAGCAGCACTCGCTCAGGTGCACGCTGCCCGGGAGAAGAGGCCACTCCACATCAATAATATAGGAAAAGAATCCCAGCAGATGTGTCTTGATGCAAGTAGAGTATCTAATAGTGGTGCTGACCAATCGATTGCGAGAGTGAACCCGAATGATGCTAGGATAGCATTCATACACAAATTCCATTCATTCAATATACAGATTGATAATATTGTCATTAAACACTGGCATTTGTTGGGTAAGGCCTATCCAGAGGTCTTGAAATTTAAAAATCCACCCCTAATCTGCAACAGGAAGAACCCTAGTTATAGGGACATGTTAGTTAAAGCAGACATAGGGGGTACCAAATACTGGTTGCACAAAGTGTATTATCAACACCACGTAGAGGTACGTTCCCCTGCCTGCATTGTCTACAATGTTCGCATATCATAAAGGGCCCCATATTTTACCATCCACATACTGGACGTCCATTTGAAGTAAAGGGTTTCTTTACATGTCTTCAAATGTCATTTATCTTATTAAATGCCCTTGTGGTCTGCTATACATTAGTGAAACAATGCAGGCAGTGAGAGACAGAATTAATAAACATAAATCGACCATCAGAACTAAAAAACTGTTATTACCCATACCAAGCCACTTTGAAAAATGTAGACACTCCATAGCCCAGCTGAAATTTCAGGTTCTGGAACAGGTGACCAGACCACGAAGGGGGGGGGGGGGGGGGTGACATTAAAGGGCTTCTGTCACCCCACTAAACTCATTTTTTTATCATTTTCGTTCTGTAGATATGCCAAAAAACGTACTTTTATAATATGCCAATTACCTGTCTACCAGCAAGTAGCACTGAGGGAGTGCTGAGGAGGCGAGCCTCCTTATCTCAGAATGAACACAGGCGCGTGATTTTTGAAATGCTGACAGGGTAGGCCGGAGGAGGAGATTGCAGCTGGCCCTGTCAATCAACAAGAGGAGGGGGCGGTTTTTTGCGGCTGCTACCAGCAAGTAGACACCCTACTTGCTGATAGACAGGTAATTAGAATATTATAAAAGTAAGTTTTTTGGCATATCTACAGAACAAAAATGATTAATAACATAATGTATAGATATATCGCAGGATAGGGATTATAAGTACACAAAAAAAAATTAGTTTAGTGGGGTGACAGAAGCCCTTTAAGAAAATCCTGTTACGGAGGGAAGCCTTTGGATCCACACGCTGGACACATTACACCCTAGAGGCCTCAATAGGGAATATGAGGTCATGCATTTGTAAGGAAAGATTTCTGTTATATGTTTACAATATACTTATTATTTATCTTTCAGACATCGAATATCTGAATATTTCAGAAGAATATTGTCTACAACATGTAAGATAGAATATCTATCCAAGTGTTTTTTGCTTTCTGTTTGTTCACTATTATTGTATTACATTTACTTCGATTATATTATTGTGCGGCCATTCCCCTTAGGGGATGGACCTCCCGCCCCTGTGGGTGGTACCTGTAGTATATATAGCTCGTTTGGATCATTTTTGGATTACCTGTTGATGAAGGCACATTGCCGAAACGCGCCCCACAGTATACAGCACCCCACTATACAGTAGTTTACAGTATATTAACATAACAGCCCCTGTCACCTTTTTCTGATGTAATCTTCACAAAAAAAGCTCCACAGTTAAGGCAAACTTCTACAGCAACACTCCTGGTAAGACCTTGATGACCTCATAGCCACGTGACCAGTAATATTGCTAGGTTACTGGTCACATAGTGATGATGTCATCTAAGGTACTAGACTAGAGAATCACAGCTCTCACAGTACGCTGCTGGAGTGCCAGCAGGCATGGCATGGCAGCACCCCCTGTGTAGCTGACAGCCTGACACCTGGGGCAGTGAGCAACTGGGCCCGGGGCAGCTGCCCCTTTTGCCCCTTGTTAAAGATGGCCCTGGGGGCATGGACAGCAGAAGATGCAAAAAGTTATGGTACTGGGCTGGTTCTAGATTTGATAGAAAAAGATTACCATAAATAATATGATGTCTGAATTTCATTTTTTAGATTAAACATGGGATAAACCCTTTAAAGAGGACCTTTCACCTCTCCTGACATTCCTGTGTTAATAGCTCCATGCATTCCCCATGTAATAACAATTCTGGAGCATCTATTCTTATGGCTCTATGTTGTCCCATTCCTTTATTACTTGTACTAGAAGTTATGAATTAATTGCTATTAGCCTCCAGTAAGGGTACAAATGGGAAGTAACCAGTCGGGTGTGTGTACCTGCACAGTCTGACTCTATCCAATCAGTGCTGCCATTTTCAGATTGTGCAGGTACACACCCCAACTTGTTACCTCCACTCTGTACCCTTACTGAAGGCTAATAGCAATTCATTCATAACTTCTGGTAGAAATAAAAAGGAATGGCACAACATACAGAGATAAGAATAGATGCACAAGAATTGTTATTACATGGGGAATGCATGAAGCTATTAAAAAAGGCATGTTAGGAGTCGTGACAGCCAGGTCCTCTTTAAGTAAATAAGCTCCATTAGCTGCTGGAAGTGCTGGAAATTCAGGACGGGAGCTGTCTTATACTCATGCAGCGAGTACACAGTATGCAACTCGCTCGTCTGAAAGTGGCCATTGTCTTAAACTTCATCCACAAAGAGCCAGTCTTTAGGTAGGAAGATCTAATCCCTCAACAATGAAAAACATGTCAATATAATCCTGGTTTCATTGATGATACTTTAGCTTTTTTCTTAATGCAGCATGCTCAAGGTATGGTGTTTTTTTCTAGCATTTTCTCCATAGGCTTTTCTAGAGGACAAAAAAAAAAAAGCATGTTTTTTAACTTCACAAAATGCCAAAACAAAAAGAATTTGAGAATGCTGAGAAAATGTGTGTGTATTTGTATGTCAGAAGCAGTCCTTAAAGACCTTTCACCATAATAAAACCTCTAAACTGACTATACAGACGTGTAGAGCGGCGCCCAGGGATCTCCCTGCACTTACTGTTATCCCCGGGCGCCGCTCCGTTCTTCGGTTATAGCCTCCGGTATCTTCATAGTTAGGCTCCACCCAGGGGAACCTGACGGCGTCTCTTTCTCCAATGCTGTAGCGCTGGCCAATCGCAGCGCTCAGCTCATAGCCTGAGAGTTTTTTTTCTCTCTCAGGCTATGAGCTGAGCCCTGCGATTGGCCAGCGCTACAGCATGGAAGAATGAGACGCCGGCAGGTTCCCCTGGGTGGAGCCTAACTATGAAAATACCGGAGGCTATACCGGGTGAACGGAGCGGCGCCCGGGGATAACAGTAAGTGCAGGGGGATCCCTGGGCGCCGCTCTACAATAGTTAGTTTAGAGGTTTTATTATGGTGAAAGGTCCTCTTTAAGAAGTTGTACAAGATTACTGTTTTTATCAGATATGCTCACTTTGTTTTGTAACATCCTGTATGTAGCACTTCTTGTTGCTCTATCCAACCAAACACATGATACATTTCTTTCTCTGCCACTGCTCCAGCACCACTTCTAACAATGCCCAGATAGCGAGACACATCGCTAGGGAGGGTAGGTTTGGGTTGAGTGGGCTGGAAATAGATAAAAAAGAAGGACAAGAAATACCAATGTCATTGATTAATTATGTATTTGTTTTAATTTTGTTGTTTCCGAAATAAAAATTATAAAAAAAAAACAATGCCCAACTAGTTTATAGCTCTTCCAACCCAGCTAGTTAGATAGATATTCCCCTGTCACTACCCATGTTGTTGCTTTGACACACCCATGGACATAACATCCTAAGAAATATGAAATAACTTGTAGCCGAAGCCTAGAACAGAAGATAGGAGTGATACAGATAAAACAATGCAAATAATAATTTACACAGATAAAACAATGCATTACAAAATTATATTAAAGGATTTAAATGCAAAATGGAAAACCTTGTTATAGAGGCACTCCCAGAATTTTATTGATGTATTATATTTTCAGCCAACATTACTTATGACAGTTACATCATGTGATGCCCAAAAAGACTCCCTGCCTACCGCAGCATCTGCTGTGTGGACAGGAAGTCAGTTTCCCTATTCATTTTTATGAGACTTTTATGAGAAACTGACTTCCTGTTCACGCAATTCTGTCTGGCGATGAGTCTCATTGGGGGGGTCAAATAATCTAACTGACAAAAGTAGCTGAAAATACATAAATTAATCTATATATACGTTTGTTAAACAAACTATAAGGGTTTATTTACACGACCATATGTATTTTGCGGTCGCAAAACGCGGATCCGCAAAAATACGGATGACATATTTTTTGCTGACCTATTGTTTGTACCTATTCTTGTCCACCAAATAGACAAGAGTAAGACATGTTCTAGCTTTTTTGCAGGGCTGCGGAACAGACAGTATGTGGATCGGATGCGGAGCAAAAATATGGTTGTGTGAATGGGGCCTTATGCATACCATCATATTTAATTTTTTATTCATTTTATTTTAAATCCCAACCTCATCTTACATTTACTTCATAGGGTCTTGCCATAACATTCTCCACAGGATGTTATTCCATTATTTCCATGTTGCCATAGGTAATGCAGCTTGTTTAGATGTAAGTTTTCTCTCCATCATTCATCTTGACCTATGTGCATAATAACCCCACATAGTGCAAAAACGTAACTATTAAAAGCATGACATGTAGTAGTACAGTGTAAATGAAGAGGCTCAGAGGTGCAACAAGGAAAGGATGAGCCCCACAGCAAGCTTTTCAATAGGCCCCCTTCTATTGAGCATTGACATTACACCCCAAAATGCGCACTATTTTGTATGCATATATTATGCATATATTATTTTGGGAAACAATTATTTGATGTAGTACAGTCTACTCGCATTCAGGGTTGGAATAAGTGGACCAAAGACCCTGTGCTGTTCCTGAAGCTTGAGCCCCATGAGTAAAAAAAAGTATTCAGTACTATTAAACACACAGGAGACTCCGGCACTACATACCTATTAAATCCAGTAATGACTCCTGTAGCGTAGATGTTCTCTATCCTCATCTTCTCCATTGGGAGCAAATCGCCATAATGACATCTTTCAACCATGATTCTGTGACACAAACATCTTATATTCCTCAATTTTCTATCATCCTTATCATATTTATTGCATACAGAGAGATAAAAGACCTTAGCAACCAGTTACTACTGGTCACTCTCCCCATAGGGAGGAGTTTAGATGATCCAGTACAGTCAGTGTAGGGAGAGTAGATGCAGAATAGTACACCCTTCACATCACTGAACAGCACAGGGGAATGTCAGAGTGAGTAATTTCAACCACCATTGTTGCTACTATCTCTCTTGTCCTTTCCTCTGCTTTCCTCTCCTGGCCATGGTGTACTCCATGTCCTGGTGCCCCAACAGTGTTATAATGTTGCTACCCCCAAAACTGTGCCTGCTTTACGCCCCAATGCCTCCAGTCACTATGCTGCAAAATAATGATGCCATATAGATAATCCCCACCATAGTAATATTACTCCCAAAAGTACCACCAATAGTAATTCTCTCCTAGAGTGACTTCCTTAGTAATTTTTCCCCCTAAATTGTCCCTAATAGTGATAATGATCCTGGAGAGTGCCCATGTCCTCCATATTTTCCCCACTAATAGTGCCCCCCAACAGTACGGACATCAGTAATAATGCACCCATAGTGCCCCCAGTAGTAATAGATCCCCTCTATAAGGCATTCCTATAAAGTAGTCCTCCAGTAGTAATAAGGCTCCTCTACAGTGACCACAGTAGTAATAATGACCCCTATTGTTTCCCCAGCAGTTATAATGGCCACTATAGCACCCCGAATAGTTACACCATTCCCCTATAGTGTTCCCAGGAGTTATAATGCTCTCAGTAGTGCCTTAGTAGTTATAATTTGCAGTATTAGTTACTAGTGCTCCTAATATTCATAATGCCCCAAATGTAATGCCCTCAGTAGCTATAATGTCCTCATGTAGAGCCCCCAGTATTTAAAATGACCCCTTGTATTCAAGTTGACTGGCAACCTCCACTGGCAGCAGAGATTTCTGCGCAGGAGACACGGGCGACACATACTTTTTGAGTACAGCTTTGGGAAAAACATTATAAAAGTGAAAGGAGTCAGGTAACAGTAACTTAAAAGACACAGGGTTAATGATGTCAATAATCTCATAAGGGCCAATAAATCGAGGTGCAAATTTACCCGAAGGTATCTTAAGACGCAAATTCTTGGTGGATAACCACACCTTGTCTACCAACCCGAAATCCACCCCTCTAGAGCGCCTTTTGTCAGCATTAATCTTTTGAACCTCCTGGGCTTCTTTCAGGTTCGTCTGAACCTAGGCCCAGACTGTGCACAGTTCTTTAACTACCAAATCAGCTTCAGGAATCTGAGAGGAAGATGGCGAGAATGAGCTAAATCGTGGATGAAATCCAAGATTACAAAAGGGAGATATACCAGTAGACGAGTTCACTTAATTATAAATAATGAATTCAGCCAAGGACAAATGTATCACCCAAAGATGTTGGTTGTCGGAGACATTACACCTCAAATACTCTTCCAGAGGCTGGTTTAAACGTTCAGTTTGACCATTGGTTTCAGGATGAAAGGCCGAAGAAAAAGACAAAGAAATATAAAATTTATGACAAAAGGCTCTCCAAAATTTTGAGACCAATTGAACACCTCTATCCGAAACCACATTCTCCGTATTTCCGTGTAGACTAGTGTTGAGCGAGCATTCTTGGCTGAATACCAGTTCAGCTCGAGCATCGCTATGCTCGGCACATGGCGGTACTCGGCCGAGTACCACATGTGCTCGATCGCAATGCTCGTTTTTCCCCCCCACACATTTCGCAGATGCTAAGCTGACAATAAAAGTGCAGGTAAGTACTGCCCTCACTGTAATGACAGTAGCAATGTTAGGTACTGGCATTACAGTGATTGGCTGGACGGAACGCATCATCAGGTGCTATATAGCACCCGATGACGCGTGTTCGGCTCATTCGAAGTCAGGGAGAGCTGAGCATAGGAAGGGACAGACAGTGTAGGGAGTGTATTTGAATATTATTTCTGCACAAAAACGTTTCAGAGACCCAAAAGTCCTTGTAAGGACTATTGTGTGTGACAGCAGCAATATACAGTGGAAATAAAAAGTTTACACACCTCTGTTAAAATGTCAGGTTTCTGTGCTGTAAAAAAATGAGACAAGGATGAATCATTTTAGAACTTTTTCCACCTTTAATGTGACCTATAAACTGTACTACTCAATTGAAAAACAAACTGAAATCTTTTAGGTGGAGGGAAGAAAAAATAAATAAAATAATAATAATTTGGTTGCATAAGTGTGCACACCCTCTGATAACTGTGGATGTAGCTGTGTTCAGAATTAAGCAATCACATTCAAAATCATGTTAAATAGGAGTCAGCATACACCTGCCAATATTTAAAGTGCCTCTGATTAACCCCAAATAAAGTTCAGCTGCTCTAGTTGGTCTTTCCTGAAATTGTCTTAGTCGCATCCCACAGCAAAAGCCATGGTCCACAGAGAGCTTCCATCAGCATCATTGTTAAAAGGTATCAGTCAGGAGAAGGGCACAAAAGAATTTCCAAGGCATTAGATATACCATGGAACCCAGTGAAGACAGTAATCAAGTGGAGAAAAGAAGTCACAACAGTGACATTACCAAGAACTGGACATCCCTCCAAAATTGATGAAAAGACGAGAGGAAAACTGGTCTGGGAGGCTACCAAGAGGCCTACAGCAACATTAAAGGAGCTGCAGGAATATCTGGCAAGTACTGGCTGTGTGGTACATGTGACAACAATCTCCCGTATTCTTCTGTTTTTTATAAGTCTGGGCTATGGGGTAGAGTGGCAAGACGAAAGCCTTTTCTTAAGAAAAACATCCAAGTCAGGCTACATTTTGCAAGAACACATCTGAAGTCTCCCAAAGCATGTGGGAAAAAGTCTGATGAAACCAAGGTTGAACTTTTTGGCCATAATTCCAAAAGAAATGTTTGGCGCAAAAACACTGCACATCACCAAAAGAAGACCATACCCACAGTGAAGCATGCTGGTGGCAGCATCATGCTTTGGGGCTGTTTTTCTTCAGCTGGAACTGGGGCCTTAGTTAAGCTAGAGGGAATTATGAACAGTTCCAAATACCAGTCAAAATTGGCACAAAACCTTCAGGCTTCTGCTAGAAAGCGGAACATGAAGAGGAACTTCATCTTTCAGCATGACAACGACCCAAAGCATACATCCAAATCAACAAAAGAATGGCTTCACCAGAAGATTCAAGTTTTGGAATGGCCCAGCCAGAGCCCAGACCTGAATCCAATTGAAAATCTGTGGGGTGATCTGAAGAGGGCTGTGCACAGGAGATGCCCTCGCAATCTGACAGATTTGGAGTGTTTTTGCAAAGAAGAGTGGGTAAATCTTTTCAAGTCGAAATGTGCCATGCTGACATACCCAAAAAGACGGAGTGCTGTAATAAAATCAAAAGGTGCTTCAACAAAGTATTAGTTTTAGGCTACATTCACACTTCCATCTTTTTTCTTTCCAGATTTACGGTCCGTTTTTTTGCGGATCCGTGTTTCCGCAAAAACCTGTGTAAGAAACCTCTGCTTGGCTGGCATAGTTTTCTACCAATTTCTCAGCGATCATCATGGCAGAAGACATGGATAACCTACTATTTCACTGGATTCTCTCTCGGCGATTCAGACGGCCGTCATCTATGCTGGATGAAGAACCGGGGTGGAAGAGGAGACGGCAGTGGGTCCATCCCATTGTTGCTCAGCGCCTTCAGAAAGGACAATTTCACAAGTTATACAACGATCTGCGACGTGATCCTATAAAGTTCAAAAGCTATTGCCGGATGTCGATGGAAGCATTCGATCATCTGCTGGTCTCTCTACATTCTGACCTTAATTTCCTGGACACCAGCATGAGGCGTAGCATATCTGCTGAACAACGGTTGATTGTCACCTTGAGGTAAGGGAGTGTGCCATTTTTATATACTATATATTAAATATTATTATATGAAAATGAAAGTTAGAACTAATTTTTATTTTTTATTTTAGATTCCTTGCTACCGGGAACTCATTTGCTTCTTTACATTTTGAGTTTCTCCTTGGAATCTCTACAATCTCTGGGATTGTCTGCCATACCTGCAAAGTTAGATGGCAGCGTCTCAGAGAAGCGGTGATGCCCACCCCCAAGGCGGAAGATTGGTGAAATCCCTCGGCGATACTTTACCAATCTGCGCAGTTTCCTAACTGCATTGGGGCACTGGACGGTAAGCATATCCATGTGAAGAAGCCGCCTCACTCAGGGTCCCGGTACTTCAATTACAAGCAGTATTTCTCTGTGGTGCTGATGGCCTTGGCTGACAGTAACTACAAGTTTGTAATTGTTGATATCAGGGACTATGGGAGCACTTCAGACAGCCGCATCTTTAGTGCTTCCAGAATGGGTGAAAGGCTTCGTGAAAACCAGCTTGCCCTGCCAGAGCCCAGTAGACTTCCCGGATCTGCAGGTCCGCCAGCTCCATTTGTGATCGTGGCAGATGAAGGATTCGCATTGTCACCCCACATGAAGCGGCCCTTCCCTAGACGCGATCTGGATGACTGGAAGCGCATCTTCAACTATCGATTGACTCGCGCCCGTCGGTATGTGGAGTGCGCTTTCGGAATACTGTCCACTAAGTGGAGAGTATTCATGTCATCCATACAGATGAATCCGGACAATGCCACCCTGGTGATACAGGCTTGTGTACTGCTACACAACTTCACCAGGATCCACGATTAGAGTTGAGCGAACACCTGGATGTTCGGGTTCGAGAAGTTCGGCCGAACTTCCCGGAAATGTTCGGGTTCGGGATCCGAACTCGACCCGAACTTCGCCCCGAACCCCATTGAAGTCAATGGGGGACCCAAACTTTTTGGCACTAAAAAGGCTGTAAAACAGCCCAGGAAAGGGCTAGAGGGCTGCAAAAGGCAGCAAAATGTAGGTAGATCTCCTGCAAACAAATGTGGATAGGGAAATGAATAAAATAATGAATAAAATTAATAAAAATTAACCAATATCAATTGGAGAGAGGTCCCATAGCAGAGATTCAGGCTTCATGTCATAGCAGAGAATCAGGCTTCACGTCACCCAACACTGGAACAGGCCACTGTCAGATATTTAGGCCCCGTCACCCAGACAGAGGAGAATGGTCCCATTGCAGAGAATCAGGCTTCATGTCACCCACCACTGGAACAGGCAACTGTCAGATATTTAGGCCCCGGCACCCAGACGGAGGAGAGGTTCATTCAACTTTGGGTTGCCCCGCAATATAATGGTAAAATTTAAAAAAGAGGATTGAATGAAGTGCCCTGGAGTACAAGAATATATTGTTAAGGGGAGGTAGTTAATGTATAATCTGCACAAGGGATGGACAGGTCCTGTGGGATCCATGCTTGGTTCATTTTTATGAACGTCAGCTTGTCCACATTGGCTGTAGACAGGCGGCTGCGTTTGTCTGTAATGACGCCCCTGCCGTGCTGAATACACGTTCAGACAAAACGCTGGCCGCCGGGCAGGCCATCACCTCCAAGGCATAAAAAGCTAGCTCTGGCCACGTGGACAATTTGGAGACCCAGAAGTTGAATGGGGCCGAACCATCAGTCAGTACGTGGAGGGGTGTGCACACGTACTGTTCCACCATGTTAGTGAAATGCTGCCTCCTGCTAACACGTTCCGTATCAGGTGGTGGTGCAGTTAGCTGTGGCGTGGTGACAAAACTTTTCCACATCTCTGCCATGCTAACTCTGCCCTCAGAGGAGCTGGACGTGACACAGCTGCGTTGGCGACCTCTTGCTCCTCCTCTGCCTTCGCCTTGGGCTTCCACTTGTTCCCCTGTGACATTTGGGAATGCTCTCAGTAGCGCATCTACCAATGTGTGCTTGTACTCGCGCATCTTCCTATCACGCTCCAGTGCAGGAAGTAAGGTGGGCACATTGTCTTTGTACCGGGGATCCAGCAGGGTGGCAACCCAGTAGTCCGCACACGTTAAAATGTGGGCAACTCTGCTGTCGTTGCGCAGGCACTGCAGCATGTAGTCGCTCATGTGTGCCAGGGCCCACTATTGTCACTGTTGCTGCTGCCACCCTCCCCACTCGGTCATGGGGCCACTATGTGAATAATGTTACACTCCACAGAGTCTGTAGGTCAGCAGTCTCCTATGCTGTCCCTGCACTCTCCCTGCAGTTTAACTTCCAAGCCTTTACACTGAGATTGGACCACCAAGTGGGAGGGATATAATACCCAGGTTGGCCTAGGTACACCAGATTTAAAGCGATTCATGACAAATTAATTCAGAACAAATCTAATTTCTTGTGAACTTCGGCGAAGCTGCCAAATCAAATTTTTCAAAACTTCGCTCCTCTGTAATTACCAGTATACAGCTACAGATACCAATGCAATACAAGTGCTCTGCAGAGTATTACCACGCTGAAAAACAAACAGGTAAATACAACAACCAGAGGCGTTCCTAAGCAGAATACACATTCAATGTTGTCTTGACACCTTTTTCTGGGAGGTCATTATCACCTACTGACTAATTAGGATAATGGAATCAACACCTTTGACCCCATGCTGGGTATAATGACCTCTGACCCCATGCTGAGTATAATTACCAGATGTTGATTCAGTTACATATTTATTCCCAGAGAATTCTTGTACAGTTACTCAGAATTGAGAAAGCTCGTTGGAAGAACGAGTGAAACGTTTTCAAGAAATCTACAGCAAGTCCAGTTGCCTTGATTTATTCTTTAGAGATTTGTGGTCGGATAGGCTATCAGAAAGGTGAACCTAACCTATCTAACCCCCATCTACAACAAGCAGTAGAATTATGCCATAACTGCTGTGGTAGGGCAGCCTAAAGAGGGGCCACCCTAATGTGAAGTGACTGTAAGAAGGTGTGGGTGGGTGGGTGAAATCAGCTGAATCATCGTCAGCCTGGGCCCACAGGTGCCTATAAATAGCCTAGTAATCAGCCATCCTGGGCCCACAGGTGCATGTAATTAGCCTTGTAATCAGCCTCCCCTCCCACAAATGCAGCAATATATTTGCTTAATACTTGTGGTCGGATAGGCTATCAGAAAGGTGAACCTAACCTTTCTAACCCCTATCTACAACAAGCAGTAGAATTATGCCATAACTGCTGTGGTAGGGCAGCCTAAAGGGGCCAAAAAGAGCAGGCCTTGTTTAGAGTAAATATGTACATACCGTTACGACACCCAATTTTGAACGGAAAGATCTTTCACGATGAAGGTGCGGAATATACCGTATATGTCACAGTGACTTCCACCTACCTTACCTCTTTGTCATATGTAGAGATGGCCCGAACTATCCGACGGCGAACAGTTCCCGGCGAACATAGCTTGTTCGCGTTCGCCTCTGCCGGGCGAACACATGCGATGTTCGGTCCGCCCCCTATACATCATCATTGAGCAAACTTTGACCCTGTACCTCACAGTCAGCAGACACATTCCAGCCAATCAGCAGCATACCCTCCCTCCCAGACCCTCCCACCTCCTGCACAGCATCCATTTTAGATTCATTCTGAAGCTGCAGTCTTAGTGAGAGGAGGGAGACTGTAACTGCTGCTGATTTAATTGGGAAATCGATAGCTAGGCTAGTGAATTCAGTGTCCACTCCAGTCCTGAAAGACTCATCTGATCTCTGCTGTAAGGACAGCGTCCTGACAGCACCCCAAAAAGCCCTTTTTAGGGCTGCAACATTAGTCTGCTTTTTTTTTTCCTTTATATACATATTGCAGTTGCCTGGCCTGCCTGTGTGTGAGGAGCTGCAGGCCCACAGACTGTAGTGTGCCCACTGCCAGTGCTCACCCCTGTCATTCCGTGTGGCACAGGACTTTGCTTAAAAAAAGGCACTTAATTTTTACACTTTAATCTAAGGTTAGTTGCCTGCCAGTGTGTGTCAGGCTGACTTCCACTGACTGTAGTGTGCCCACTGCCAGTGCCCACCACTCATACCGGCTGGCACAGGACTTTGCATAAAAAAGGCATTTAATTTTTACACTTTAGTGTAATTTCAGCTGCTTGCCTGCTGCTAGTGTGTGTCAGGCCGACTTCAACTGACTGTAGTGTGCCCACTGCCAGTGCCCACCCCTGTCATCCCGTGTGGCACAGGACTTTGCTTAAAAAAAAGGCACTTCATTTTTACACTTTAATCTAAGGTTAGTTGCCTGCCAGTGTGTGTCAGGCCGACTTCAACTGACTGTAGTGTGCCCACTGCCAGTGCCCACCCCTGTCATCCCGAGTGGCACAGGACTTTGCTTAAAAAATAGGCACTTAATTTTTACACTTTAATCTAAGGTTAGTTGCCTGCCAGTGTGTGTCAGGCTGACTTCCACTGACTGTAGTGTGCCCACTGCCAGTGCCCACCACTCATACCGGCTGGCACAGGACTTTGCTTAAAAAAGGCATTTAATTTTTACACTTTAATGTAATTTCAGCTGCTTGCCTGCTGCTAGTGTGTGTCAGGCCGACTTCAACTGACTGTAGTGTGCCCACTGCCAGTGCCCACCCCTGTCATACCGAGTGGCACAGGACTTTGCTTAGATTAAAGTGTAAAAATTAAGTGCCTATTTTTTAAGCAAAGTCCTGTGCCACTCGGTATGACAGGGGTGGGCACTGGCAGTGGGCACACTACAGTCAGTTGAAGTCGGCCTGACACACACTAGCAGCAGGCAAGCAGCTGAAATTACATTAAAGTGTAAAAATTAAATGCCTTTTTTAAGCAAAGTCCTGTGCCAGCCGGTATGAGTGGTGGGCACTGGCAGTGGGCACACTACAGTCAGTGGAAGTCAGCCTGACACACACTGGCAGGCAACTAACCTTAGATTAAAGTGTAAAAATTAAGTGCCTATTTTTTAAGGTTAGTTGCCTGCCAGTGTGTGTCAGGCTGACTTCCACTGACTGTAGTGTGCCCACTGCCAGTGCCCACCACTCATACCGGCTGGCACAGGACTTTGCATAAAAAAGGCATTTAATTTTTACACTTTAGTGTAATTTCAGCTGCTTGCCTGCTGCTAGTGTGTGTCAGGCCGACTTCAACTGACTGTAGTGTGCCCACTGCCAGTGCCCACCCCTGTCATACCGAGTGGCACAGGACTTTGCTTAAAAAATAGGCACTTAATTTTTACACTTTAATCTAAGGTTAGTTGCCTGCCAGTGTGTGTCAGGCTGACTTCCACTGACTGTAGTGTGCCCACTGCCAGTGCCCACCACTCATACCGGCTGGCACAGGACTTTGCTTAAAAAAGGCATTTAATTTTTACACTTTAGTGTAATTTCAGTTGCTTGCCTGCTGCCAGTGTGTGTCAGGCCCGCTTCTACTGACTGTAGTGTGCCCACTGCCAGTGCCAACCACTGATACCGGGTGGCACAGTAGCTTGCCGATAAATAAGGCATTTAATTTTTACACTTTAGTGTAATTTCAGTTGCTTGCCTGCTGCCAGTGTGTGTCAGGCCCGCTTCCACTGACTGTAGTGTGCCCACTGCCAGTGCCAACCACTGATACCGGGTGGCACAGTAGCTTGCCGATAAATAAGGCATTTAATTTTTAGACAGTAGTCTAAATTCAGTTGCTTGCCTGCTGCCAGTCAGTGTGTCAGGCCCTCTTCCACTGACTGTAGTGTGCCCACTGCCAGTGCCAACCACTCATACCGGGTGGCACAGTAGCTTGCCGATAAATAAGGCATTTAATTTTTACACTTTAGTGTAATTTCAGTTGCTTGCCTGCTGCCAGTGTGTGTCAGGCCCGCTTCTACTGACTGTAGTGTGCCCACTGCCAGTGCCAACCACTGATACCGGGTGGCACAGTAGCTTGCCGATAAATAAGGCATTTAATTTTTAGACAGTAGTCTAAATTCAGTTGCTTGCCTGCTGCCAGTGTGTGTCAGGCCCGCTTCCACTGACTGTAGTGTGCCCACTGCCAGTGCCAACCACTGATACCGGGTGGCACAGTAGCTTGCCGATAAATAAGGCATTTAATTTTTACACTTTAGTGTAATTTCAGTTGCTTGCCTGCTGCCAGTGTGTGTCAGGCCCGCTTCCACTGACTGTAGTGTGCCCACTGCCAGTGCCAACCACTGATACCGGGTGGCACAGTAGCTTGCCGATAAATAAGGCATTTAATTTTTAGACAGTAGTCTAAATTCAGTTGCTTGCCTGCTGCCAGTCAGTGTGTCAGGCCCTCTTCCACTGACTGTAGTGTGCCCACTGCCAGTGCCAACCACTCATACCGGGTGGCACAGTAGCTTGCCGATAAATAAGGCATTTAATTTTTACACTTTAGTGTAATTTCAGTTGCTTGCCTGCTGCCAGTGTGTGTCAGGCCCGCTTCTACTGACTGTAGTGTGCCCACTGCCAGTGCCAACCACTGATACCGGGTGGCACAGTAGCTTGCCGATAAATAAGGCATTTAATTTTTAGACAGTAGTCTAAATTCAGTTGCTTGCCTGCTGCCAGTGTGTGTCAGGCCCGCTTCCACTGACTGTAGTGTGCCCACTGCCAGTGCCAACCACTGATACCGGGTGGCACAGTAGCTTGCCGATAAATAAGGCATTTAATTTTTACACTTTAGTGTAATTTCAGTTGCTTGCCTGCTGCCAGTGTGTGTCAGGCCCGCTTCTACTGACTGTAGTGTGCCCACTGCCAGTGCCAACCACTGATACCGGGTGGCACAGTAGCTTGCCGATAAATAAGGCATTTAATTTTTAGACAGTAGTCTAATTTCAGTTGCTTGCCTGCTGCCAGTGTGTGTCAGGCCCGCTTCCACTGACTGTAGTGTGCCCACTGCCAGTGCCAACCACTGATACCGGGTGGCACAGTAGCTTGCCGATAAATAAGGCATTTAATTTTTAGACAGTAGTCTAAATTCAGTTGCTTGCCTGCTGCCAGTCAGTGTGTCAGGCCCTCTTCCACTGACTGTAGTGTGCCCACTGCCAGTGCCAACCACTCATACCGGGTGGCACAGTAGCTTGCCGATAAATAAGGCATTTAATTTTTACACTTTAGTGTAATTTCAGTTGCTTGCCTGCTGCCAGTGTGTGTCAGGCCCGCTTCCACTGACTGTAGTGTGCCCACTGCCAGTGCCAACCACTGATACCGGGTGGCACAGTAGCTTGCCGATAAATAAGGCATTTAATTTTTAGACAGTAGTCTAAATTCAGTTGCTTGCCTGCTGCCAGTCAGTGTGTCAGGCCCTCTTCCACTGACTGTAGTGTGCCCACTGCCAGTGCCAACCACTCATACCGGGTGGCACAGTAGCTTGCCGATAAATAAGGCATTTAATTTTTACACTTTAGTGTAATTTCAGTTGCTTGCCTGCTGCCAGTGTGTGTCAGGCCCGCTTCTACTGACTGTAGTGTGCCCACTGCCAGTGCCAACCACTGATACCGGGTGGCACAGTAGCTTGCCGATAAATAAGGCATTTAATTTTTAGACAGTAGTCTAAATTCAGTTGCTTGCCTGCTGCCAGTGTGTGTCAGGCCCGCTTCCACTGACTGTAGTGTGCCCACTGCCAGTGCCAACCACTGATACCGGGTGGCACAGTAGCTTGCCGATAAATAAGGCATTTAATTTTTACACTTTAGTGTAATTTCAGTTGCTTGCCTGCTGCCAGTGTGTGTCAGGCCCGCTTCTACTGACTGTAGTGTGCCCACTGCCAGTGCCAACCACTGATACCGGGTGGCACAGTAGCTTGCCGATAAATAAGGCATTTAATTTTTAGACAGTAGTCTAATTTCAGTTGCTTGCCTGCTGCCAGTGTGTGTCAGGCCCGCTTCCACTGACTGTAGTGTGCCCACTGCCAGTGCCAACCACTGATACCGGGTGGCACAGTAGCTTGCCGATAAATAAGGCATTTAATTTTTAGACAGTAGTCTAAATTCAGTTGCTTGCCTGCTGCCAGTCAGTGTGTCAGGCCCTCTTCCACTGACTGTAGTGTGCCCACTGCCAGTGCCAACCACTCATACCGGGTGGCACAGTAGCTTGCCGATAAATAAGGCATTTAATTTTTACACTTTAGTGTAATTTCAGTTGCTTGCCTGCTGCCAGTGTGTGTCAGGCCCGCTTCTACTGACTGTAGTGTGCCCACTGCCAGTGCCAACCACTGATACCGGGTGGCACAGTAGCTTGCCGATAAATAAGGCATTTAATTTTTAGACAGTAGTCTAAATTCAGTTGCTTGCCTGCTGCCAGTGTGTGTCAGGCCCGCTTCCACTGACTGTAGTGTGCCCACTGCCAGTGCCAACCACTGATACCGGGTGGCACAGTAGCTTGTCGATAAATAAGGCATTTAATTTTTACACTTTAGTGTAATTTCAGTTGCTTGCCTGCTGCCAGTGTGTGTCAGGCCCGCTTCTACTGACTGTAGTGTGCCCACTGCCAGTGCCAACCACTGATACCGGGTGGCACAGTAGCTTGCCGATAAATAAGGCATTTAATTTTTACACTTTAGTGTAATCTCAGTTGCTTGCCTGCTGCCAGTGTGTGTCAGGCCCGCTTCCACTGACTGTAGTGTGCCCACTGCCAGTGCCAACCACTGATACCGGGTGGCACAGTAGCTTGCCGATAAATAAGGCATTTAATTTTTAGACAGTAGTCTAAATTCAGTTGCTTGCCTGCTGCCAGTCAGTGTGTCAGGCCCTCTTCCACTGACTGTAGTGTGCCCACTGCCAGTGCCAACCACTCATACCGGGTGGCACAGTAGCTTGCCGATAAATAAGGCATTTAATTTTTACACTTTAGTGTAATTTCAGTTGCTTGCCTGCTGCCAGTGTGTGTCAGGCCCGCTTCTACTGACTGTAGTGTGCCCACTGCCAGTGCCAACCACTGATACCGGGTGGCACAGTAGCTTGCCGATAAATAAGGCATTTAATTTTTAGACAGTAGTCTAAATTCAGTTGCTTGCCTGCTGCCAGTGTGTGTCAGGCCCGCTTCCACTGACTGTAGTGTGCCCACTGCCAGTGCCAACCACTGATACCGGGTGGCACAGTAGCTTGCCGATAAATAAGGCATTTAATTTTTACACTTTAGTGTAATTTCAGTTGCTTGCCTGCTGCCAGTGTGTGTCAGGCCCGCTTCCACTGACTGTAGTGTGCCCACTGCCAGTGCCAACCACTGATACCGGGTGGCACAGTAGCTTGCCGATAAATAAGGCATTTAATTTTTAGACAGTAGTCTAAATTCAGTTGCTTGCCTGCTGCCAGTGTGTGTCAGGCCCTCTTCCACTGACTGTAGTGTGCCCACTGCCAGTGCCAACCATTCATACCGGGTGGCACAGTAGCTTGCCGATAAATAAGGCATTTAATTTTTACACTTTAGTGTAATTTCAGTTGCTTGCCTGCTGCCAGTGTGTGTCAGGCCCTCTTCCACTGACTGTAGTGTGCCCACTGCCAGTGCCAACCACTGATACCGGGTGGCACAGTAGCTTGCCGATAAATAAGGCATTTAATTTTTAGACAGTAGTCTAAATTCAGTTGCTTGCCTGCTGCCAGTGTGTGTCAGGCCCTCTTCCACTGACTGTAGTGTGCCCACTGCCAGTGCCAACCACTCATACCGGGTGGCACAGTACCTAGCACGCGTAGTACCACTTATCTAAAAAAAAAATGACAGGCAGAGGCAGGCCACCCCGCAGGGGCCGTCGTGGTCGTGGTGCTGTGATTTCCACTGTCCCTGGAATAATGCCCAGTTTTCAGAGGCCACGTACCCTGAACCCGAAAAATTCAGAGGACGTAGTTGACTGGCTTAGACAGGACACCCAATCTTCAACAGCTTCCGCTAAGAACCTTGACGCACCATCCTCCTCCAACTCAGCTTCGGTCACCTGCTCTCAAGTTACCACGCACCCGCCCGTCGCCACTACCACCACAGCCACCACAGCCGCTTCACTTGATCCGTCAGAGGAGTTATTTACACATCAGTTGGATGCAATTAGTGATGCGCAACCATTATTGCCAGATGATGTAGATTACGGGGATATGTCTCAGTCAGGCAGGATTACACACATGGACGTACAGTGTGATGATGATGATGTTGTACCCGCTGCTGCTTCCTTTGCTGAGGTGTCAGATACAAGTGAAGCGGTTGATGATGACGATGTGTCCACGGATGCCACGTGGGTGCCTGCTCGAAGAGAAGAAGAGGGGGAAAGTTCTGAAGGGGAGACAGAGAGAATGAGGAGACGAGTTGGAAGCAGGGGGAGGTCGTCGCAAGGAGTTAGTGGCACAGTCAGACAGCATGTATCGGCACCTGGGGTCAGCCAGACAGCACGCCAGTCAACGCATGCTGTTGCCACCACTAGAATGCCGTCATTGCAAAGCTCAGCAGTGTGGCATTTTTTTTGTGTGTCTGCCTCTGATAAAAGCAATGCCATTTGCAACCTGTGCCAAAAGAAACTGAGTCGTGGGAAGTCCAACACCCACCTTGGTACAACTGCTTTGCGAAGGCACATGATCTCACATCACAAACGCCTATGGGATCAACACATGAGTACAAGCAGCACACAAACTCAAAGCCACCATGCTCCTCCTGGTCCTGCATCTTCAGCCACGTCAACCACTGCTGTCCTCCCTGCCCCCTCTCAACCACCCGCCACTCCATCTCTCACCTTCAGCAGTTCCTGCTCATCTGCCCACAGTCAGGTGTCTGTCAAGGACATGTTTGAGCATAAGAAGCCAATGTCACAAAGTCACCCCCTTGCCCGGCGACTGACAGCTGGCTTGACGGAACTCTTAGCCCGCCAGCTTTTACCATACCAGCTGGTAGAGTCTGAGGCCTTCAAAAAATTTGTCGCTATTGGGACACCACAGTGGAAGGTACCCGGACGAATTTTTTTTTCAAAAAAGGCAATCCCAAACCTCTACCATGTCATTGAAAAGGAAGTCATGGCATCTCTGGCATACAGTGTTGGGGCAAGGGTCCATCTGACCACTGATACCTGGTCTGCAAAGCACGGTCAGGGCAGGTATATCACGTATACTGCGCATTGGGTCAACCTGCTGACGGCTGACAAGCATGGAATGCGTGGCTCTGCAGCGGAGTTGGTGACACCACCACGACTTGCAGGCAGACCTACTGCCACCTCCTCTACTCCTACTCCATCCTCTTTAATTTCCTCCTCGGCTGAGTCCTCTTCTGCTGCGGCGTCTGGCTGCACATCAACTGATTCCCCCCAGCTCCCCAGGGGCTATTCCACATCCCGGATACGACAGTGTAACGCTATCTTGGGGTTGACTTGCCTGAAAGCAGAGAGCCACACAGGACCAGCACTCCTGTCCGCCCTGAACGCACAGGTGGATCAGTGGCTGACCCCGCACCAACTGGAGATCGGCAAAGTGGTGTGTGACAATGGAAGCAATCTGTTGGCGGCATTAAATTTGGGCAAGTTGTCACATGTGCCGTGCATGGCACATGTGTTGAATCTCATCGTACAACGTTTTGTGTCTAAGTACCCAGGCTTACAGGACGTCCTCAAGCAGGCCAGGAAGGTGTGTGGCCATTTCAGGCGTTCCTACACGGCCATGGCGCACTTTTCCGATATTCAGCGGCGAAACAACATGCCAGTGAGGCGCTTGATATGCGACAGCCCGACACGTTGGAATTCAACACTCCTAATGTTCGACCGCCTGCTCCAACAAGAAAAAGCCGTCAACGAGTATTTGTATGACCGGGGTGCTAGGACAGCCTCTGCGGAGCTGGGAATCTTTTTGCCACGTTACTGGACACTCATGCGCAATGCCTGTAGGCTTATGCGTCCTTTTGAGGAGGTGACAAACCTAGTCAGTCGCACCGAAGGCACCATCAGCGACCTCATCCCATTTGTTTTCTTCCTGGAGCGTGCCCTGCGAAGAGTTCTGGATCAGGCTGTAGATGAGCGTGAAGAGGAAGAGGAAGAGTTGTGGTCACCATCACCACCAGAAACAGCCTTGTCATCATCGCTTGCCGGACCTGCAGCAACGCTGGAAGAGGAGTATGAGGAAGAGGAGTCAGAGGAGGAATGTGGCGGCTTTGAGGAGGAGGAAGACCAACCACAGCAGGCACCCCAGGGTGCTCGTTGTTGTCACCTATCTGGGACCCATGGTGTTGTACGTGGCTGGGGGGAAGAACAGACCGTCAATGACATCAGTGAGGACGAGGAACGGGAAATGAGAAGCTCTGCATCCAACCTTGTTCAAATGGGGTCTTTCATGCTGTCATGTCTGTTGAGGGACCCACGTATAAAAAGGATAAAGGAGAACGATCTGTACTGGGTGACCACGCTACTAGACCCCCGGTATAAGCAGAAAGTGGCAGAAATGTTACCAAATTACCGAAAGTCGGAAAGGATGCAGCAGTTCAAAACCAAACTAAAAAATATGCTTTACACAGCTTATAAGGGAGATGTCACAGCACAACGGGAATCTAACAGGGGAAGAGGTGAGTGTAATCCTCCTCCTACCACGGCGGCAAGGACTGGACGATTTACAGATGTGTTGTTGATGGAGGACATGCGGAGCTTTTTCAGTCCTACTCATCGCCACAGCCCTTCGGGATCCAGCCTTAGAGAACGACTCGACCGACAGGTAGCAGACTACCTCGCCTTAACAGCAGATATCGACACTCTGAGGAGCAATGAACCCCTTCACTACTGGGTGTGCAGGCTTGACCTGTGGCCTGAGCTATCCCAGTTTGCGATAGAACTTCTGGCCTGCCCTGCTTCAAGTGTCCTGTCAGAAAGGAGCTTCAGTGCAGCAGGAGGCATTGTCACTGACAAGAGAAGTCGCCTCGGTCAAAAAAGTGTTGATTACCTCACCTTCATAAAGATGAATGAGGCATGGATCCCGAAGGGACTGACAGTGGGGGATACGTTTGACTAACAAAAGGCCTGATTACATGCCTTGGCCTCAAAATGGTCCCCACGCTGCTGTATTTAATGTCTGCATACCGGATGACTTTCGTGAATTCTCCACCACCAACTAGGGTTCAAGCCGTAATGTTTTAGTCACTTTTCTGCCTGGAAAACATAAATTTTTCCGGCCGCTGCTACAATAGCGTCTGCAACAGTGCCATTATTTTTCAGGCATGTGTACATGCCTAATTTTTCTGTCCTATGGTGCAGCACTGTGGCTGCAAAAACAAACCAAAAAAAAAAAGGCACATACAAGTGTCAATTCCCCTTCGTGATCGTTACCTTGTTGTGGTGAAGGGGCTTGCGTATCACAATGAAGCAATCATCATCACCTCTATAAAAGTGTGTTGGCAATGTTGCCACACCCCAGATGATAAGGCCGTTGCTTCATTATGGTCAGACCAAAAGCGATCGGGTGGCCACGCTACTAGACCCCCGGTATAAGCAGAAAGTGGCAGAAATGTTACCAAATTACCAAAAGTCGGAAAGGATGCAGCAGTTCAAAACCAAACTAAAAAATATGCTTTACACAGCTTATAAGGGGGATGTCAATGGGGGATTCGACAATGGTTAATCAATTCGACCGGATAGGGTCCGTAACAGGGATTAAACTGATAGCAATAGTACTAGTTAAGACACCACTCATATAGGGTGTCACAGCACATTGCTCTGTGCACGCGCAGTGCCCCAATTTGGGAGTAAGAGGACCGACCAAGCTGCTTTTTCCATCTCCCGGTTCCTGAAATCAATTCAGTTTAGTGTATGAGAGTTTGGTCTGTCACTGTGAAGGCAGTCGAAGGTACCCGGCCTAAATTTTTTTTCATAAAAGGCAATTCCTGATATGGGACGTAACAGGGATTAAACTGATGAGAATAATACTACAGAAAATACCACTCATATCGGTGGAGGGAGCCAGCGTTTTTTTAACCATCTCCCCGTTCAAAAAATCTATTTAATAAATGGCCCCCAGATTGGGGATGTTAGAGGGATTAAACTGATGAGAATAGTACTACAGAAAATACCACTCATATCGGGTGTGACAGTAAATTGCACGGCGCAGATGCAGTCACCGTGGTTTAAAACAGAGTGGAGGGAGCCAGCGTTTTTTTAACCATCTCCCCGTTCGAAAAATCTATTCAATAAATGGCACCCAGATTGGGGACGTTAGAGGGATTAAACTGATGAGAATAGTACTACAGAAAATACCACTCATATCGGGTGTGACAGTAAATTGCACGGCGCAGACGCAGTCACCGTGGATTAAAACAGAGTGGAGGGAGCCAGCGTTTTTTTAACCATCTCCCCGTCCGAAAAATCTGTTTAATAAATGGCCCCCAGATTGGGGAGTCGGGGACGTTAGAGGGATTAAACTGATGAGAATAGTACTACAGAAAATACCACTCATATCGGGTGTGACAGTAAATTGCACGGCGCAGACGCAGTCACCGTGGATAAAAACAAAGGGGAGGGAGCCAGCGTTTTTTTAACCATCTCCCCGTTCGAAAAATCTATTCAATAAATGGCACCCAGATTGGGGACGTTAGAGGGATTAAACTGATGAGAATAGTACTACAGAAAATACCACTCATATCGGGTGTGACAGTAAATTGCACGGCGCAGACGCAGTCACCGTGGTTTAAAACAGAGTGGAGGGAGCCAGGTTTTTTTTAACCATCTCCCCGTTCGAAAAATCTATTCAATAAATGGCACCCAGATTGGGGACGTTAGAGGGATTAAACTGATGAGAATAGTACTACAGAAAATACCACTCATATCGGGTGTGACAGTAAATTGCACGGCGCAGACGCAGTCACCGTGGATTAAAACAGAGTGGAGGGAGCCAGCGTTTTTTTAACCATCTCCCCGTCCGAAAAATCTGTTTAATAAATGGCCCCCAGATTGGGGAGTCGGGGACGTTAGAGGGATTAAACTGATGAGAATAGTACTACAGAAAATACCACTCATATCGGGTGTGACAGTAAATTGCACGGCGCAGACGCAGTCACCGTGGATAAAAACAAAGGGGAGGGAGCCAGCGTTTTTTTAACCATCTCCCCGTTCGAAAAATCTATTCAATAAATGGCACCCAGATTGGGGACGTTAGAGGGATTAAACTGATGAGAATAGTACTACAGAAAATACCACTCATATCGGGTGTGACAGTAAATTGCACGGCGCAGACGCAGTCACCGTGGATTAAAACAGAGTGGAGGGAGCCAGCGTTTTTTTAACCATCTCCCCGTCCGAAAAATCTGTTTAATAAATGGCCCCCAGATTGGGGAGTCGGGGACGTTAGAGGGATTAAACTGATGAGAATAGTACTACAGAAAATACCACTCATATCGGGTGTGACAGTAAATTGCACGGCGCAGACGCAGTCACCGTGGATAAAAACAAAGGGGAGGGAGCCAGCGTTTTTTTAACCATCTCCCCGTTCGAAAAATCAATTCAATTGACCTTTCGGGGACCCTTGGTGTTGTACGTGGCTGGGTGGAGGAAGAAACCTTCAATGACATCACCGGGACGTGGCTAGCTTGGTATCCAACCTTGTGCAAATGGGGAGTTTGCGGTTGTGCAAATGAACTGTTTGCGGTGCATTAAAAGGGGAGTTTGGTCTGTCAATGTCTGTGATGCGGGCGTAACCCTTATACTACCTGATCGATACAACATCATACCTGATCGTATACACACACTGGATGTTTTAAAGCACGTTATTCCAAACAATTTAGGAATGTTAGTTGATTTATGCCCTTTATGGATTAAAACCCGACTCTGCGTCCACTACGTAATTTTCCATGGGAGTTTTGCCATAGATCCCCCTCCGGCATGCCACAGTCCAGGTGTTAGACCCCTTGAAACAACTTTCTCATCACTATTGTGGCCAGAAAGAGTCCCTGTGGGTTTTAAAATTCGCCTGTCTATTGAAGTCTATGGCGGTTCGCCCGGTTCGCCAGTTCGCGAACATTTGCGGAAGTTCGCGTTCGCTGTTCGCGAACTGAAAATTTTATGTTCGCGACATCACTAGTCATATGCACCGCCACATCGTTCTTGGAGATGGTTAATGCTGATGCAATTGAAAGAGTGGCCGGTAACCAGGAACGATTAACTCCTATGTTGACTAACATATGACCCTATTACGAGAAGGTCTGAATCCTGAGAGCTGCAGACTGAAACAAACAATTGAGAATCTGTTGGAAGGGCCTAGATGAACTCCAACCATCCGCCAAGGGCCCTGATCGGGCACCGACTGTTCCTAGTGGCAAAATACTTTACCTCTACTTATTCCCCAGGCCACACTTTCTATTAAGGGCCCAAAAGTTAGAACATGGTGTCTGCCGTCTTACTGTAGTAGTAAATTAAGTGAAATGTGAAAACCCACCAGGCCTGGGGAACCATCCACAGGAATACATGGCTATTTCGATTAATGAGCTAATGTTGCCTGTAATAAGGACAGAACGTACACATAATACCTGCAGTTGTGACAGAAAATAAGCTTAAGGTCGTGATAAACTATGTATGCAGCGCCTGTAGTCGTGATAGGACTTGTCGTGTCAGTAGACATGACAGACTTCCTAAGCTGCGCCTTATACTGTACCTCCTACTAGAAGATGGACCGATACCCAGGACTTAGGCCGGACACCAACACCCTCAGCCCGAGTTTGTAGATGAAGTAAGCATGCCTGGGAGAAGATGATGTCCGCAAAGGCAGGCTTGGGATGACTGCTTATAAAGAAAACAATGAAAACCCAACAACCTAGACAATAAAAGTCAGGGAAAACAATAACGTGAGTGAGACTCTAATGGCACAAGCCACACGTGCGAGCCACCACTAGAAAATTGAATTGCGAGCCACAGATGCCCGAGCCATGTGAGCGGGTCTGAGGACAGAAAAAGTCATGGAACTTACTTTTTGTGGGACCACGCAGCCGGCCTTGAATGGCGGAGTTATTTGTGTAAAATTTAAACGGAGAAGCCATGCGTGAGAGACTAATAGCGGAGTCATATGTAACACTAAAAGGGAGAAGTCGTGCGTGAGAGACTAATGGCGGAGTCATATGTGTACAACTAAAACGGAGAAGCCATGCGTAAGAGACTAATGGCGGAGCCATGCGTGAGAGACTCTAATGGCAGAGTCATATGTAACACTAAAAGGGAGAAGCCATGCATGAGATACTCTAATGGCAGAACCATATGTAACACTACAAGGGAGAAGCCATGTGTGAGAGACTAATGGCGGAGTCATATGTAACACCAAAAGGGAGAAGCCATGCATGAGAGACTCTAATGGCGGAGCCATGCGTGAGACTCTAATGGCGGAGCCATGCGTGAGACTCTAATGGCGGAGTCATATGTAACACTAAAAGGGGAGAAGCCATGCGTGAGAGACTCTAACGGCAAAGCCATGCGTGAGAGACTCTAACGGCAAAGCCATGCGTGAGAGACTCTAACGGCAAAGCCATGCGTGAGAGACTCTAACGGCAAAGCCATGCGTGAGAGACTCTAACGGCAAAGCCATGCGTGAGAGACTCTAACGGCAAAGCCATGCGTGAGAGACTCTAACGGCAAAGCCATGCGTGAGAGACTCTAACGGCAAAGCCATGCGTGAGAGACTCTAATGGCAAAGCCATGCGTGAGAGACTCTAATGGCAAAGCCATGCGTGAGAGACTCTAATGGCAAAGCCATGCGTGAGAGACTCTAATGGCAAAGCCATGCGTGAGAGACTCTAATGGCAAAGCCATGCGTGAGAGACTCTTATGGCGGAGTCATGTGTGTAAAACTAAAACGGAGAACCATGCGTGAGAGACTAATGGCAGATTTTTTATTTTTTTATTATTATTTTTTTATATACCACTTATGCAGCACCAGTATGACTTGGGGACTCGCATGACCATGACCCTCTCCGACAATAAACCTAGGACGCTAACCAGCCTACAACCATATTGTACCCCTAACGAACAACATGAAGAACGGTCATCGGGCCCCCGAAGCCATGAGGCCCCCTGAAGCCAAGAGATTGACCTGGATGACCTTACAGTGACGAAAAGTAATTAAAACGTGAGCCAGACCTAATGGAATATGCATAGACATTAGTGATCCGAACCACTTACATGAACGAAACATTACCCAACTGCGAAATTGAAACAGATGGTAGAAACACAAGAGCTAGGGGCATTGCAGTTCGCTAAGAACAGACCCTCTTTGTGACAAAGGAATGAACAACATAGTAGGAACTTACTCCTATTGGCCCACTGTCTGCTAGGGAGCTATTTGGTTAACTGGGGCGGGAGATCAATCTAAGTTAATGCGAACCAGAAGTAAAAGGAGACCAGTCTAAGTGAATGCAAACCAGGATTAAAGAACACCACACATTTTTTTTTCTTTTCTCCTCTCTTCCCCCCCCAAGTAAACAGAAAAGGGTAGGCCTAAGGAATGTAACAAACCACGAGGAAAGAAACGTAAGCCTGAAAAGAAAGCGGCTATCTTTGACGGAAGAGCAGTATCAGAGTGGTGTGCTGATAGCCCTAGTAAATACTGAGTAACCATTATGTAGCAATGAAAAGAAATGCAACTTTAAGTGGAAGCAGAGTATAACACATGATGTAAGAACAAGTGGGTCAATGCAGCTCTGGATGTGAGTGGTGCCTAAAAACATGGTATGGGCACAGCTCTGTGTATGAGTATAAGGAGCATGGTATGAAGCAGCCGTATGAATGCAATCTGAAAGTGAGCAGAGTATTAATGTAATGCAACAGCGGACGCATGAACGCAGCTCTAGTAGTGAATGGCGTATAGGACAAAATGTAAATGCAGACAAATCAGCGACCATTGATCCATATTTACCATCACTTAAACCCAGCACGCATAGCTTGAGCCAACTGCAGACACGCGCCCCGCATGTAACGCAGGTATCGGAAAACATACAACCATGCCCACTCTAAGCACATGCTACCCCAATAACTGTATGCAATGGCCCCACTAGGCCTCTGAATAGCCAGACAAACAATACAAACAACCATGGTTCGACCATTAGCGCCCAAACTCTGCTGCATCCCAGAGCGCTTCATGTCACGGACCGCAGCGTGGGTCCCGTACAAACAACTCCGATCCTACCATGAATACCAGCGCCCTCCTGAGCCATTCTGCCATCGCCCAGCCATAAGGAGCCTCCACACCATGCTGCTGTATCCTAGAGCTGAGCCAGAGGTAGTGAAATCAGCTGAATCATCGTCAGCCTGGGCCAACAGGTGCCTATAAATAGCCTAGTAATCAGCCAGCCTGGGCCCACAGGTGCGTGTAATTAGCCTTGTAATCAGCCTCCCCTCCTACAAATGCAGCAATATATTTGCTTAATACATACCATGACCTGGATAAATGAGAACCTTCACAGACACACAGCAATTAAATCCAATAGTTTACCATTGATGTCTTTTCTGGTTGTAGTCATGCTTTCTCTTTACAGTGTGTGGTGAGTAAAGGTCCTCTGATCAGATCCCATAGAAGAGCTACTCTAGCACAAATTACTGAAAAGTTAATTATATCATAGAAAGGTAACCAAAGCACATAGCAAAACTCAGCTTGATGCACATGGGACTGTGTGGTTGCAGACCCGTCAGAGTACTGACCACTGTTGAAAGTATCTAATATAGGCAAATGGAAATCAAAAATGGACCATGGAGCAATGGAAGAATATGCCTGGTCTGATGGATTCAGATTTTTATTATATCATGTGGACAGACCGGTGTATGTACATTGTTTGTCTAGGGAAGAGATGGCACAAGGATTCACAATAAAAAGAAGACAAGCTAACAGTGACAGTGTGATGCTCTGGGAAATGCTGGGAAATCTTGAGGGCTGGCATTCATGCAGCTATTACTTTAACCACCTCCGGACCGCCTAACGCAGGATCGCGTTCCGGAGGTGGCAGCGCTGCGCACAGTCACGCATATACGCGTCATCTCGCGAGACGCGAGACTTCCTGTGAACGCGCGCACACAGGCGCGCACGCTCACAGGAACGGAAGGTAAGAGAGTTGATCTCCAGCCTGCCAGCGGCGATCGTTCGCTGGCAGGCTGGAGATGTGTTTTTTTTAACCCCTAACAGGTATATTAGACGCTGTTTTGATAACAGCGTCTAATATACCTGCTACCTGGTCCTCTGGTGGTCCCCTTTGTTTGGATCGACCACCAGAGGACACAGGTAGCTCAGTAAAGTAGCACCAAGCACCACTACACTACACTACACCCCCCCCCCGTCACTTATTAACCCCTTATTAGCCCCTGATGACCCCTAATCACCCCTGATCACCCCATATAGACTTCCTGATCACCCCCCTGTCATTGATTACCCCCCTGTCATTGATCAACCCCCTGTAAAGCTCCATTCAGACGTCCGCATGATTTTTACGGATCCACTGATAGATGGATCGGATCCGCAAAACGCATCCGGACGTCTGAATGAAGCCTTACAGGGGCGTGATCAATGACTGTGGTGATCACCCCATATAGACTCCCTGATCACCCCCCTGTCATTGATTACCCCCCTGTCATTGATTACCCCCCTGTAAAGCTCCATTCAGATGTCCGCATGATTTTTACGGATGCACTGATACATGGATCGGATCCGCAAAACGCATCCGGTCGTCTGAATGAAGCCTTACAGGGGCATGATCAATGACTGTGGTGATCACCCCCCTGTCATTGATTACCCCCCTGTAAAGCTCCATTCAGATGTCCGCATGATTTTTACGGATGCACTGATAGATGGATCGGATCCGCAAAACGCATCCGGACGTCTGAATGAAGCCTTACAGGGGCATGATCAATGACTGTGGTGATCACCCCATATAGACTCCCTGATCACCCCCCTGTCATTGATTACCCCCCTGTCATTGATTACCCCCCTGTAAAGCTCCATTCAGATGTCCGCATGATTTTTACGGATGCACTGATAGATGGATCGGATCCGCCAAACGGATCCGGACGTCTGAATGAAGCCTTACAGGGGCATGATCAATGACTGTGGTGATCACCCCATATAGACTCCCTGATCACCCCCCTGTAAAGCTCCATTCAGATGTCCGCATGATTTTTACGGATGCACTGATAGATGGATCGGATCCGCAAAACGCATCCGGACGTCTGAATGAAGCCTTACAGGGGCATGATCAATGACTGTGGTGATCACCCCATATAGACTCCCTGATCACCCCCCTGTCATTGATTACCCCCCTGTCATTGATTACCCCCCTGTAAAGCTCCATTCAGATGTCCGCATGATTTTTACGGATGCACTGATACATGGATCGGATCCGCAAAACGCATCCGGTCGTCTGAATGAAGCCTTACAGGGGCATGATCAATGACTGTGGTGATCACCCCCCTGTCATTGATTACCCCCCTGTAAAGCTCCATTCAGATGTCCGCATGATTTTTACGGATGCACTGATAGATGGATCGGATCCGCAAAACGCATCCGGACGTCTGAATGAAGCCTTACAGGGGCGTGATCAATGACTGTGGTGATCACCCCATATAGACTCCCTGATTACCCCCCTGTCATTGATTACCCCCCTGTAAAGCTCCATTCAGATGTCCGCATGATTTTTACGGATGCACTGATAGATGGATCGGATCCGCAAAACGCATCCGGACGTCTGAATGAAGCCTTACACGGGCGTGATCAATGACTGTGGTTATCACCCCATATAGACTCCCTGATCACCCCCCTGTCATTGATCACCCCCCTGTCAATGATCACCCCCCTGTCATTGATCACCCCCCCTGTCATTGATCACCCCTCTGTAAGGCTCCATTCAGATATTTTTTTGGCCCAAGTTAGCGGAATTTTTTTTTTTTTTTCTTACAAAGTCTCATATTCCACTAACTTGTGTCAAAAAATAAAATCTCACATGAACTCACCATACCCCTCACGGAATCCAAATGCGTAAAATTTTTTAGACATTTATATTCCAGACTTCTTCTCACGCTTTAGGGCCCCTAGAATGCCAGGGCAGTATAAATACCCCACATGTGACCCCATTTCGGAAAGAAGACACCCCCAGGTATTCCGTGAGGGGCATATTGAGTCCATGAAAGATTGAAATTTTTGTCCCAAGTTAGCGGAACGGGAGACTTTGTGAGAAAAAAATTAAAAATATCAATTTCCGCTAACTTGTGCCAAAAAAAAAAATTTCTATGAACTCGCCATGCCCCTCATTGAATACCTTGGGGTGTCTTCTTTCCAAAATGGGGTCACATGTGGGGTATTTATACTGCCCTGGCATTCTAGGGGCCCCAAAGCGTGAGAAGAAGTCTGGTATCCAAATGTCTAAAAATGCCCTCCTAAAAGGAATTTGGGCACCTTTGCGCATCTAGGCTGCAAAAAAGTGTCACACATCTGGTATCGCCGTACTCAGGAGAAGTTGGGGAATGTGTTTTGGGGTGTCATTTTACATATACCCATGCTGGGTGAGAGAAATATCTTGGTCAAATGCCAACTTTGTATAAAAAAATGGGAAAAGTTGTCTTTTGCCAAGATATTTCTCTCACCCAGCATGGGTATATGTAAAATGACACCCCAAAACACATTCCCCAACTTCTCCTGAATACGGCGATACCACATGTGTGACACTTTTTTGCAGCCTAGGTGGGCAAAGGGGCCCATATTCCAAAGAGCACCTTTAGGATTTCACAGGTCATTTACCTACTTACCACACATTAGGGCCCCTGGAAAATGCCAGGGCAGTATAACTACCCCACAAGTGACCCCATTTTGGAAAGAAGACACCCCAAGGTATTCCGTGAGGGGCATGGCGAGTTCCTAGAATTTTTTATTTTTTGTCACAAGTTAGTGGAAAATGCTTATTTTTTTTTTTTTTTTTTTTTTTTTTTTTCATACAAAGTCTCATATTCCACTAACTTGTGACAAAAAATAAAAACTTCCATGAACTCACTATGCCCATCAGCGAATACCTTGGGGTCTCTTCTTTCCAAAATGGGGTCACTTGTGGGGTAGTTATACTGCCCTGGCATTCTAGGGGCCCAAATGTGTGGTAAGGAGTTTGAAATCAAATTCTGTAAAAAATGACCTGTGAAATCCGAAAGGTGCTCTTTTGAATATGGGCCCCTTTGCCCACCTCGGCTGCAAAAAAGTGTCACACATCTGGTATCTCCGTAATCGGGAGAAGTTGGGGAATGTGTTTTGGGGTGTCATTTTACATATACCCATGCTGGGTGAGAGAAATATCTTGGCAAAAGACAACTTTTCCCATTTTTTTATACAAAGTTGGCATTTGACCAAGATATTTATCTCACCCAGCATGGGTATATGTAAAAAGACACCCCAAAACACATTCCTCAACTTCTCCTGAATACAGAGATACCAGATGTGTGACACTTTTTTGCAGCCTAGGTGGGCAAAGGGGCCCACATTCCAAAGAGCACCTTTCGGATTTCACAGGTCATTTACCTACTTACCACACATTTGGGCCCCTAGAATGCCAGGGCAGTATAACTACCCCACAAGTGACCCCATTTTGGAAAGAAGAGACCCCAAGGTATTCGCTGATGGGCATAGTGAGTTCATGGAAGTTTTTATTTTTTGTCACAAGTTTGTGGAATATGAGACTTTGTATGAAAAAAAAAAAAAAAAAAAATCATCATTTTCCACTAACTTGTGACAAAAAATAAAAAATTCTAGGAACTCGCCATGCCCCTCACGGAATACCTTGGGGTGTCTTCTTTCCAAAATGGGGTCACTTGTGGGGTAGTTATACTGCCCTGGTATTCTAGGGGCCCAAATGTGTGGTAAGGAGTTTGAAATCAAATTCAGGAAAAAATGAGGAGTGAAATCCGAAAGGTGCTCTTTGGAATATGGGCCCCTTTGCCCACCTAGGCTGCAAAAAAGTGTCACACATCTGGTATCCCCGTACTCAGGAGAAGTTGAGGAATGTGTTTTGGGGTGTCTTTTTACATATACCCATGCTGGGTGAGATAAATATCTTGGTCAAATGACAACTTTGTATAAAAAAATGGGAAAAGTTGTCTTTTGCCAAGATATTTCTCTCACCCAGCATGGGTATATATAAAATGACACCCCAAAACACATTCCCCACCTTCTCCTGAGTACGGAGATACCAGATGTGTGACACTTTTTTGCAGCCTAGGTGGGCAAAGGGGCCCATATTCCAAAGAGCACCTTTCGGATTTCACAGGTCATTTTTTACAGAATTTGATTTCAAACTCCTTACCACACATTTGGGCCCCTAGAATGCCAGGGCAGTATAACTACCACACAAGTGACCCCATTTTGGAAAGAAGAGACCCCAAGGTATTCGCTGATGGGCATAGTGAGTTCATAGAACTTTTTATTTTTTGTCACAAGTTAGTGGAATATGAGACTTTGTAAGAAAAAAAAAATTAAAAAAAAAATCATCATTTTCCGCTAACTTGTGACAAAAAATAAAAAGTTCTATGAACTCACTATGCCCATCAGTGAATACCTTAGGGTGTGTACTTTCAGAAATGGGGTCATTTGTGGGGTGTTTGTACTGTCTGGGCATTGTAGAACCTCAGGAAACATGACAGGTGCTCAGAAAGTCAGAGCTGCTTCAAAAAGCGGAAATTCACATTTTTGTACCATAGTTTGTAAACGCTATAACTTTTACCCAAACCATTTTTTTTTTACCCAAACATTTTTTTTTTATCAAAGACATGTAGAACTATAAATTTAGAGCAAAATTTCTATATGGATGTCGTTTTTTTTGCAAAATTTTACAACTGAAAGTGAAAAATGTCATTTTTTTGCAAAAAAATCGTTAAATTTCGATTAATAACAAAAAAAGTAAAAATGTCAGCAGCAATGAAATACCACCAAATGAAAGCTCTATTAGTGAGAAGAAAAGTAGGTAAAATTCATTTGGGTGGTAAGTTGCATGACCGAGCAATAAACGGTGAAAGTAGTGTAGGTCAGAAGTGTAAAAAGTGGCCTGGTCTTTCAGGGTGTTTAAGCACTGGGGGCTGAGGTGGTTAAACACCTACCTAAACACTGTTACATACCACAGTACACCACTTCATGGCAATGGTATAACAGTCTCTTTAAGCAAGATACTGCACACTGTAGAGTCTAAAAATTGTTAATTTATGGTTTGAGGAACATGACAAAGAAGTCAAAGTGCTGACTTGTTCTCCAAATTTCCCAGATGTAAGTTGATTGGTCTCCATTAGAACTTACACACTTAAAGGATCTGCTGCTAATGTCTTGGTGTAAGATACCACAGGATACCTTCAAAGGTCTTGTGGAATCAGGGCCGGTGCTACCATAAGGCAGACCAAGCGGCTGCCTTAGGGCGCACCCTGGGGGAGGGCGGAAAAATGTGACATGGAGGGCTGATGTGACATAGGGGGGTGATTTGACATGGAGGGGGAGAAATGTGACATGGGGGGCTGATGACTGACATGGGGGCATGATGGCTTACATGGGGGCATGATGGATGGGGTCTAATGGCTGACATGGCGGCATAATGGCTGACATGGGGGGCTGATGGATGGGGGCTGATGTCTGACATGGGGGTCTGATCTGAGGTCTGATTAACATTGGGGGTCTGATTGATGGTCTGACCTGAGGTGTAATGGAAAATATTATTTTTCTTATTATCCTCCTCTAAAACCTAGGTGTGTCTTAGAGGGCGAAAAATACGATCCTCAAACAGGCGATTGTCTGAAGCAGAGAGAAGATACCAGGACCACACAGAGAAGAAGCCAGCTTCTGCAGACGGAACCAGGGCCAGGTGAGCTGCGAGGAGGGGCGCCAAAATGTAGCTTCGCTTGTGTTGGCAAAAATCCTTGCACCGGCCCTGTGTGGAATCCATGCCTTGATGGGTCAAAGATATTTTGGTGACACAAGGGGGCATGCATATTATTAGAGAGGTGATTATAATGCTGATCAGTGTAACCAGATCCAAGCACTGATCCTTTTATCCTGACAGTTTTCTGTTTTGAAATGCTTCAGTGTAGTCCTATACCATAGTTCTTAATATTCTTCTGGAATGCATTCTGCAGCAAGCTCTCCTCAACTGGTCAATAGAGATGTCGCGAACATAAAATTTTCCGTTCACGAACGTGAATTTCTGCAAATGTTCGCGAACGGGCGAACCGCCGTAGACTTCAATAGGCAGGCGAATTTTAAAACCCACAGGGACTCTTTCTAGCCCCAGTAGTGAAGGAAAAATTGTTTCAAGGGGACTAACACCTGGACTGTGGCATGCCGGAGGGGGATCCATGGCAAAACTCCCATGGAAAATTACATAGTTGACGCAGAGTTGGATTTTAATCCATAAAGGGCATAAATCACCTAACAATCCAATTTTTTTTTTAACAACGTGGTTTAAAACATCCAGTGTGTGTATACGATCATGTATGATGTTGTATCGATCAGGTAGTGTAAGGGTTACGCCCGCTTCACAGACATTGACAGACCAAACTCCCCTTTTAATGCACCGCAAACAGTCCATTTGCCCAACTGCAAACTCCCCATTTGTACAAGGTTGGATACCAAGCTAGCCATGTCCCGTTGATGTCATTGAAGGTTTCTTCCTCCGTCCAGCCACGTACAACACCAAGGGTCCCGGAAAGGTGAATTAAATAGATTTTTTGAACGGGGAAATGGTTAAAAAAACGCTGGCTCCCTCCCCTTTGTTTGAATCCAAGGTCACTGCGTCTGTGCCGTGCAATTTACTGTCCCACCCGATATAAGTGGTATTTTCTGTAGTTCCCTCTTCTCATCAGTTTAATCCCTGTTACGTCCCCAATCTGGGGTCCATTTATTAAATTGATTTTTTGAACAGGGAGATGGTTAAAAAAACGCTGGCTCCCTCCCCTTTGTTTGAATCCACGCCACGGTCACTGCGTCTGTGCCGTGCAATTTACTGTCACACCCAATATGAGTGCTATTTTCTGTAGTACTATTCTCATCAATTTAATCCCTGTTACGTCCCATATCAGGGTGGGATTGCCTTTTGTGAAAAAGAATTTAGGCCGGGTACCTTCGACTGCCTTCACAGTGACAGACCAAACTCTGATACACCAAACTGAATTGATTTTAGGAACCGGGAGATGGAAAAAGCAGCTTGGTCGGTCCTCTTACTCATAATTTGGGGCACTGCGCGTGCGCAGAGCAATGTGCTGTGACAGCCTATATGAGTGGTGTCTTAACTAGTACTATTCCTATCAGTTTAATCCCTGTTACTTCCCCTATCCGGGGACGTGTGTCGAATTGATTAACCATTGTCGAATTAACGAACCATTACGACATCCTGGAATAATTTTTTGTCTGCATTATTTCTAATAAACTATTAAGAGACTTTGTTATGATTTTTTTTATTTTATGTATTAAAAACCCACCCATACAACTTAAAAAAAATAAAATAAATTTTTTAAGTTTTTTCTATGAAAAATTATCCAGCCGATCGCTTTTGGTCTAATCATAATGAAGCAACGGCCTTATCATCTGGGGTGTGGCAACATTGCCAACACACTCATAGAGGTGATGATCGCCTCATTGTGATACGCAAGCCCCTTCACCACAACAAGGTAACGATCACGAAGGGGAATTGACACTTGTATGTGCCTTTTTTTGTTTGTTTTGTTTTTGCAGCCACAGTGCGCACAAAAGGCCAGAAAAATTAGGCATGTACACATGCCTGAAAAATAATGTTATTGTTGCAGCCGCTGTTGTAGCAGCGGCCGGAAAAATGGATGTTTTCAAGGCAGAAAGGTGACTAAAACATTGCAGCTTGAACCCTAGTTCTTGGCGGAGAATTCACGAAAGTCATCCGGTATGCAGACATACTGACAGTCAAACGTATCCCCCACTGTCAGTCCCTTCGGGATCCATGCCTCATTCATCTTAATGAAGGTGAGGTAATCAACACTTTTTTGACCGAGGTGACTTCTTTTGTCAGTGACAATGCCTCCTGCTGCACTGAAGGTCCTTTCTGACAGGACACTTGAAGCGTTCAGGCCAGAAGTTTTATCGCAAACTGGGATAGCTCAGGCCACAGGTCAAGCCTGCACACCCAGTAGTCAAGGGGTTCATCGCTCCTCAGAGTGTTGATATCTGCAGTTAAGGCGAGGTAGTCTGCTACCTGTCGGTCGAGTCGTTCTCTAAGGCTGGATCCCGAAGGGCTGTGGCGATGTGTAGGACTGAAAAAGCTCCGCATGTCCTCCATCAACAACACATCTGTAAAGCGTTCTGTCCTTGCCGCTGTGGTCGTGGTAGGAGGAGGATTACTTTCACCTCTTCCCCTGTTAGATTCTCGTTGTGCTGTGACATCCCCCTTATAAGCTGTGTAAAGCATATTTTTTAGTTTTGTTTTGAACTGCTGCATCCTTTCTGACTTTCGGTAAGTTTGTAACATTTCCGCCACTTTCTGCTTATACCGGGGGTCTAGTAGCGTGGCCACCCAGTACAGGTCGTTCTCCTTCATCCTTTTTATAAGAGGGTCCCTCAACAGACATGACAGCATGAAAGACCTCATTTGCACAAGGTTGGTTGCCGAGCTACTCATTTCCCGTTCCTCGTCCTCACTGATGTCAATGACGGTCTGTTCTTCACCCCAGCCACGTACAACACCACGGGTCCCAGATAGGTGACAACAACGAGCACCCTGGGATGCCTGCTGTGGTTGGTCTTCCTCCTCCTCAAAGCCACATTCCTCCTCTGACTCCTCTTCCTCATACTCCTCTTGCAGCGTTGCCGCAGGTCCGGCAAGCGATGATGACAAGGCTGTTTCTGGTGGTGATGGTGACCACAACTCTTCCTGTTCACGCTCATCTACAGCCTGATCCAGCACTCTTGGCAGGGCACGCTCCAGGAAGAAAACAAATGGGATGAGGTCGCTGATGGTGCCTTCGGTGCGACTGACTAGGTTTGTCACCTCCTCAAAAGAACGCATGAGACTACAGGCATTGCGCATGAGTGTCCAGTAAAGTGGCAAAAAAAATCCCAGCTCCGCAGAGGCTGTCCTAGCACCCCGGTCATACAAATACTCGTTGACGGCTTTTTCTTGTTGGAGCAGGCGGTCGAACATTAGGAGTGTTGAATTCCAATGTGTCGGGCTGTCGCAAATCAAGCGCCTCACTGGCATGTTGTTTTGGCGCTGAATGTCTGAAAAGTGCGCCATGGCCGTGTAGGAACGCCTGAAATGACCACACACCTTCCTGGCCTGTTTGAGGACATCCTGTAAGCCTGGGTACTTAAACACAAAGCATTGTACGATGAGATTCAACACATGTTCCATGCACGGCACATGCGACAACTTGCCCAAATTCAATGCCGCCAACAAATTGCTTCCATTGTCACACACCACTTTGCCGATCTACAGTTGGTGCGGGGTCAGCCACTGATCCACCTGTGCGTTCAGGGCGGACAGGAGTGCTGGTTCGGTGTGGCTCTCAGCTTTCAGGCAAGTCAACCCCAAGACAGCGTGACACTGTCGTATCCGGGATGTGGAATAGCCCCTGGGGGACTGGGGGGATTCAGTTGATGTGCAGCCAGACATCGCAGCAGAAGAGGACTCATCCGAGGAGGTTATGGAAGAGGATGGAGTAGGAGGAGTAGAGGAGGTGGCAGTAGGCCTGCCTGCAAGTCGTGGCGGTGTCACCAACTTCGCTGCAGAGCCACGCATTCCATGCTTGTCAGCCGTCAGAAGGTTGACCCAATGCACAGTGTAGGTGATATACCTGCCCTGACCGTGCTTTGCAGATCAGGTATCAGTGGTCAGATGGACCCTTGCCCCAACACTGTATGCCAGAGATGCCATGACTTCCTTTTCAATCACTGAGTAGAGGTTTGGGATTGCCTTTTTTGAAAAAAAATATTCTTCCGTGTACCTTCCACTGTGGTGTCCCAATAGCGACAAATTTTTTGAAGGCCTCAGACTCCACCAGCTGGTATGGTAAAAGCTGGCGGGCTAAGAGTTCCGTCAAGCCAGCTGTCAGACGCCGGGCAAGGGGGTGACTCTGTGACATTGGCTTCCTACGCTCAAACATTTCCTTTACAGACACCTGACTGTGGGCAGATGAGATGGAACTGCTGAAGGTGAGAGGCGGAGTGGCGGGTGGTTGAGAGGGGGCAAGGAGGACAGCAGTGGTTGACGTGGCTGAAGATGCTGGACCAGGAGGAGGATGGTGGCTTTGAGCTTGTGTGCTGCTTCTACTCGTCATCATGTGTTGATCCCATAGGCGTTTGTGATGTGCGATCATGTGCCTTCGCAAAGCAGTTGTACCTAGGTGGGTGTTGGATTTCCCACGACTCAGTTTCTTTTGGCACAGGTTGCAAATGGCATCGCTGTTGTCAGAGGCAGACACACAAAAAAAATGCCACACTGCTGAGCTTTGCAATGACGGCATTCTGGTGGTGGCAACAGCATGTGTTGATTGACGTGCTGTCTGGCTGACCCCGGGTGATGATACATGCTGTCTGACTGTGCCACTAGCTCCTTGCGACGACCTCCCCCTGCTTCCAACTCGTCTCCTCCTTCTCTCTGTCTCCCCTTCTGAACTTTCCCCCTCTTCTTCTTCTCTTCGAGCAGGCACCCACGTGGCATCCACGGACACATCGTCATCATCAACCACTTCACTTGTATCTGACACCTCAGCAAAGGAAGCAGCAGCGGGTACAACATCATCATCATCATCACACTGTACGTCCATGTGTGTAATGCTGCCTGACTGAGACATATCCCTGTTATCTCCATCCTCTGGCAATAATGGTTGTGCATCACTAATTTCATCCAACTGATGTGTAAATAACTCCTCTGAGGGATCAAGTGAAGCGGCTGTGGTGGTAGTGGTGGTGGTGGCGGCGGGCGGGAGAGTGGTAACTTGAGAGCAGGTGACCAAAGCTGAGCTGGAGGAGGATGGTGCGTCAAGGTTCTTAGCGGAAGCTGTTGAAGATTGGGTGTCCTGTGTAAGCCAGTCAACTATTTTCTCAGAATTTTTTGGGTTCAGGGTACGTGGCCTCTGAACACTGGGCATTATTCCAGGGCCAGTGGAAATCACAGCACCACGAACACGACGGCCCCTGCGGCATGGCCTGCCTCTGCCTGTCATTTTTTATTAGATAAGTGTTACTATGCGTGCAAGGTACTGTGCCACCCTATATAAGTGGTGGGCAGTGGGCACAGTACAGTCTGTGTGGGCCTGACACACACTGGCTTGCAACTGTGATTATATCACAGAAAAATATTAAATAGAATTTTTATTTATCTGCGAGGTATTTGTGAGTGAGTAACACCCTGTAACGGTAGTTATCTGCGAGGTATTTTCTGTCACACCCTGTATGAATGGTGTGCACACAGTACTGTCTGTGACTGAGCCTGCAGCCTCTCACACACGGGCAGGCAACTGCAATAAATATACAGTACAGACCAAAAGTTTGGACACACCTTCTCATTCAAAGAGTTTTCTTTATTTTCATGACTATGAAAATTTGAAAATTATAGATTCACATTGAAGGCACCAAAACAATGAATTAACACATGTGGAATTATATACATAACAAACAAGTGTGAAACAACTGAAAATATGTCATATTCTAGGTTCTTCAAAGTAGCCACCTTTTGCTTTGATTACTGCTTTGCACACTCTTGGCATTCTCTTGATGAGCTTCAAGAGGTAGTCCCCTGAAATGGTTTTCACTTCACAGGTGTGCCCTGTCAATTTTGATAAGTGGGATTTCTTGCCTTATAAATGGGGTTGGGACCATCAGTGGCGTTGAGGAGAAGTCAGGTGGATACACAGCTGATAGTCCTACTGAATAGACTGTTAGAATTTGTATTATGGCAAGAAAAAAGCAGCTAAGTAAAGAAAAACGAGTGGCCATCATTACTTTAAGAAATGAAGGTCAGTCAGTCAGCCGAAAAATTGGGAAAACTTTGAAAGTAAGGGCTATTTGACCATGAAGGAGAGTGATGGGGTGCTGCGCCAGATGACCTGGCCTCCACAGTCACCAGACCTGATCCCAATCAAGATGGTTTGGGGTGAGCTGGACCGCAGAGTGAAGGCAAAAGGGCCAACAAGTGCTAAGCATCTCTGGGAACTCCTTCAAGACTGTTGTAAGACCATTTCAGGGGACTACCTCTTGAAGCTCATGAAGAGAATGCCAAGAGTGTGCAAAGCAGTAATCAAAGCAAAAGGTGGCTACTTTGAAGAACCTAGAATATGACATATTTTTAGTTGTTTCACACTTGTTTGTTATGTATATAATTCCACATGTGTTAATTCATAGTTTTGATGCCTTCATAGTCATGAAAATAAAGAAAACTCTTTGAATGAGACGGTGTGTCCAAACTTTTGGTCTGTACTGTATATATAAAAAAAATAAAAAAAAGCAGACTGATGTACCAGCCCTGAAAAGGGCTTTTTGGGGTGCTGTCAGGATGCTGTCCTTACAGCAGATGAGTCTGTGGACACAGAACACTGCCCTAGCTAACGCTTTCCCTATTAGATCAGCAGCAGCAGCACTGTCCCTCTTCTATCTGAGAATGCAGATTCCAAATTTATCTAAAATGGATAATGTCTAGGAGGTGGGAGGGTCTGGGAGGGAGGGTCTGCTGCTGATTGGCTGGAATGTGTCTGCTGACTGTGAGGTACAGGGTCAAAGTTTACTCAATGATGATGTATAGGGGGCGGACCGAACATCGCATATGTTCGCCCGCCGCGGCGAACGCGAACAAGCTATGTTCGCCGGGAACTATTCGCCGGCGAACTATTCGGGCCATCTCTACTGGTCAACAGGAAATGTAAAGAAGCAGGTGATGTCAGAGGATACTGGGAGATCAAGTAGCAAAATACATTTGAAATAAGAACTAAGACCAAATCTGTATAGACTGTCTTAAAGGAGTTGTAGAACTTTAAACTTTTTTTAACAGACCTCACAGAGTAGCCAGACCCACTGTGGTGATCCTACTTACCTGGTCCTCGCCGATGAGCTCTGGCTCTATCGCTCAACGGCCAGCTCCGCAGGTCCAAGGTCTCTCAGAATCAACATGCTGTTGACAGAGGTCACATGACCACTGCAGCCAATCGCTGGCTGCAACACTGGCTGACCTATCACCCATACGGAATGTCATTGGGTTATGTAACACCTGGTTGACAGGTCACCGCTATGGCCAGTGATTGGCTGCAGCGGTGACGTGACCTCTGTCAACAGAGTGTTGATTCCAAGAGACCCGGGACTTGCGGAGGTGGCTGCGGAGCAATAGAGCTGGAACCCGGCTGTGGCCAACAGGCAACTATGAACACCACGGCAGGTCTGGGCACTCCGTGAGATCTGTTAAAAAAAATTAAGTTATAAAACCCCTTTAAAAAACCCTTTAAAACATTCTAGTCAAGTATGAAAAATCAACAACCACAGTGTCACAGTCTTATAGTTGTATATGAGTTCCTTACCTTTATATTGTAAATACTTCATTCTTACAAATCTTTGACACCTATGGTAAGTTATTTTTATAAAGGTTCACATATCTAGGTCTGCTGTTGGGTGAAGGTCTGAACTGAAAAACAAATATCAGGAGAGACAACAGCAGTGGCACATAGCGAGCTGAGGCAACTTGTTTTTTTTTTATACAATAAGCCACGACTCTAATCCTACTCAATCCCCTTTGTGCCCTCACACAGTAATGGTTATCCCTTAATGCCCCCAAACAATAAGAATTTCCTCTTAGTGCTCTCCTAGATAGTAATGATACCCCTTAGTGCCTCCCCACACAGTAGGATGCCCCGTTAGTCCCCCCTCTGCAGTATAATGCCCCATAAGTGACTCCTCATAGAGGGATATCCCCTTAAAGGGAACCTGTCACCGTGATTTTGTGTATAGAGCTGAGGACATGGGTTGCTAGATGGCCGCTAGCACATCCGCAATACCCAGTCCCCATAGCTCTGTGTGATTTTATTGTGTATAAAAACCGATTTGATACATATGCAAATTAACCTTAGATGAGTCAGAGCTTGAAAATATGACTCTTCTCTGGTCACACAAGTAAGATATGACTCTTTTATGTTAATTTGCATATGTATCAAATAGTTTTTTTTACACAATAAAAGCACACAGAGCTATGGGGACTTGGTATTGCGGATGCGCTAGCGGCCATCTAGCAACCCATGACCTCGGCTCTATACCCAAAATCCCTTTGACAGGTTCCCTTTAAAGCCCCTTCATAGGAGAATGGTCCCTTAAGAGCCCTAACACAGAGTAAGGTCGACTTAAGTGCCCCCATATAAAATAATGCCCTCTAAGTACCCCCACAGAGTTTGATGTTGCCTTAAGTTGCACCCCCCACAGTGATGCCCCCTTAACTGGCTCACGCACAATATAATCCTCCTTAAGTACTGACCCTCACAGAGTGATTTTCCCTGAACTGGCTATGCTCTCTGTAGCTCAGCATGGCAGACGCGATGGCATTATTGCATTGCGCTTGCTTGGGCTAAATCCCAGATAGCAGGAGAATAGTGAAGCAAGAAGCTGATGACTCCCTGATTCACCATTGTATTCAACCGTATCTGCATCCTAATGACGCAGGTATGGTTGTAACTAGGACATGTAGGGCTCCAGCAAACTGGCGACCATTTCCCGGCAGTTGAGTATCCCGGCTGGATATGCTCTACATTATAGCATAAAGCAGCAGAAATGTATGATAGACAAATTTCTAAAGGCTAGTAATTGCGCTGGAGATCCAGTAAATATCTTTCTTCACACAGGAACTACTTGGGTGGCGCACACAATTAAGCTCCTCCCATGGTGGCAAAAATGTTAAAAAGGCAGTTAGTTAGAATTCATCATTGGCCTAACCCAAAAAATAAATTAGGCATTTATATGTTTCCCATTTCTTTGCAAAATCATCTAACATGTGCTATTAGCATCCTACCAGAAGGGGATGTCATCAATGTGAAGGTAGAATTTTCCTTTAAAAACATAGGGACTCATTTACATCTCTTTTTTGGTGTAAAATTATCACACGATATGGTACGCCACTTGACGCCACTTTTCATAGTGTTTTATGTTTAGGACAAGGGTATGGTTTTACACCCATTGTAGACTTTACTTATCATTTGCAACAATTTCAAGTTTAAGACTAAGTCACACAACATAATAATGTAACGCTAAATACATGAAAACTGCAACATTTCATAAATTTGCCACAACCACAGAATACAAAACCAGACTTAAAAGTGACAAAAAAATGATCTCAATTGATAAAATACATTCTTTAGGCATATGATGGTGTAGCATCTGAAGTGCTTGATTTTTATGGTCTGTAGCATGGAAAAGGTGGCCGATGTATACGCCAAACACATATCACAGAAGTGATGTGAACAGTGCCCTACATTTACATGACAGATGGTGACACAAAAGGAAACTATCCCCTCAAACCTTAATTTCAGATGAATCCACACTGATAACTGCAGGTTAAGGCTACATGCACACGAACATTGTTTGTTTCTGTGTCCGTTCCGTTTTGTTTGCGGATAGGATGCGGACCCATTCATTTCATGTGCTGTTCGCATCAGTATGTCCGTTCCGTAGCCCGCAAAAAATTTTTTAATTTTTTTGTCCGTTTTAGGCATTGTTACAATGGATCTGCAAAAAAACGGATGGCATACGGATGTCATCCGTTTTGGTTTTTTTGTGGATCCGCAATTTGCGGACTACAAAACACATACGGTCATGTGCATGTAGCCTAAAACAGACAGGATTGAGTGTCTGGGTCTGGTTGAAGTGTTTCTTTGCAAAATTACAAACTGCTTCATTTTTCTTATTTATTACTAATTCTAGCATCTTTAAACACTAAACATAATAAAAATATACACTTGTTACATTGTTTCCTCTATGTCCCTTAAAAATTTAATATTCAAATACAATTTTGCTGCCATTTTCGTGCTATCGTCATTTTATTATTGAAATGTTTCAAATAGGTATTCTTAGAACTGCACCTGTAGAAATCTGCTTCCCCATTAACAAGACGGCTAAGGGTACTTTCACACTTGTGGCAGAGGAATCCAGCAGGAAGTTCAGTTCCGTCGAATGCCAACCGATGGCATTTGTAAGACTGATCAGGATCCTTATCCGTCGTACCAATGCATTGCAAGAACAGATCCATTTGTCTGTTTGTCATATGGACAAACGAATCCGTTTCTTTTTTTTTTTTTTTTACCTTTTTTTTCGGTCTGCGCAGGACGGATCCGGCATTCCTGTATTTTCAAATGCTGAATCCGGCACTAATACATTCCTATGTAAAAATAATGCCGGATCCGTCATTCCGGCAAGTGTTCAGTTTTTTTGGCCGGAGATAAAACCGTAGCATGCTGCAGTTTTATCTCTGCCCTCATAAATACTGAACTGAAGACATCCTGATGCATCCTGAACGGATTGCTCTCCATTCAGAATGCATGGGGATAATCCTGATCAGTACTTTTCCGGTATAGAGCCCATAGGACGGAACTCAATGCCGGAAAAGAATAACGCTAGTGTGAAAGTACCCTAAGCTAGACAGCTAGGACAGACTTGGCCATAGTTTAGCATATGTAACAAGTGATGTACCATAAACTCTGCTTACATCTACACATCCTACATAAATGTAAGCTGGCTGGTATAGATCACCTTTTAGCTTCTTTCTTTAAACTACTGTAACAAAATATGAGAAGAGGAAGCAGTGGAAAGATGACAGCTGCTGTAAGTATAATGGCTCGTCCTGGACGGTATTTTACTTCATGTTGCTTCTATCACGGAATCAAGCTAAACCAGCAGAGCTCTAGTAGATAGAGGGTTTGTTTCCAGATGTGCAGGAGGTGGTGGACCATGGGCATCCAGTAAGAGGAGCTGGGGCACAGTTTACAATAGAATGGGGGACACATGCAGTATCTCACCTTTCTGCCACATCTGAAACACATTACCAGGCTGTCTGCTGCTCTCCGTGTAGTTCTATTAACTCAGAGCCAGACAATATAGGAATAAGAGGAGACGGAGAGCAGAGGCTGTGCATAGAGCAATTGTAGAAAGCACTTGGTGGAATGGATGGACAGATAGATAGATAGATAGATAGATAGATAGATAGATAGATAGATAGATAGATAGATAGATAGATAGATAGATAGATAGATAGATAGATAGGCAGATAGATAGATATGAGATGATAGATAGATAGATAGATAGATAGATAGATAGATAGATAGATAGATAGATAGAAAGATAGATAATAGATACATATGAGATGATAGATAGATAGATAGATAGATAGATAGATAGATAGATAGATAGATAGATAGATAGATAATAGATAGATAGAGATGAAATAGGTAGGTAGATAAATAAATAGATAGATAGATAGATAGATAGATTGATTGATAGATAGATAGATAGATAGATAGATAGATATCAGATAGATAGATAAATAATATATAGATATATAATAGATAAATAGATAGAAATTAGATAGATAGATAGATATTAGATAGATAGATAGATAGATAGATAGATAGATAGATAGATAGATAGGATAGATATGAAATAGACAGATAGATAAATAAATAGATAGAAGATAGATAGATGACAGATAGATAGATAGATAGATAGATAAATAGATAGATAGATAGATAGATAGATAGGCAGATAGGTAGATAGATAGACAGACAGATAGATAGATAGATAGATAGATAGATAGATAGGCAGATAGAGATGAAATAGGTAGGTAGATAAATAAATAGATAGATAGATTGATTGATAGATAGACAGATATCAGATAGATAGATAAATAATATATAGATATATAATAGATAAATAGATAGAAATTAGATAGATAGATATTAGATAGATAGATAGATAGATAGATAGACAGACAGACAGATAGATAGATAGATAGATAGATAGGATAGATATGAAATAGACAGATAAATAAATAGATAGAAGATAGATAGATAGATAGATATTAGATAGATAGATAGATAGATAGGATAGATATGAAATAGACAGATAGATAAATAGATAGAAGATAGATAGATAGATAGATAGATAGATAGACAGATAGAGAACAGATAGTAGATAGATAGATAGATATATATGAGACAGATATATATTAGATAGAGGACAGACAGATAGATAACAGATAGATAGATATCAGATAGATATGATAGGTAGATATATAGATAAATAGACAGATGTGAGACAGATATCAAATAGATAGACAGATAAACACATAGAAAATAGATAGATAGATAGATAGATAGATAGATAGATACTGTCCCAAATACTCAGCAGTGAGGGACATCCACTTTAGGAGACTCTCTGATCTACTCCCAGACTTCAGGTCCATGGAGGAGGAAGAGAAGCTGCCCATCCTGCTGGGAGAGGAAGAGAACACTGTGGACATAGCAGCGCAATATATCAGTGACTGCCACAGACTGAGAGGAGCCTGATATGCCATGGACTCCGAAACCCTCACCCGGGGTGTGTTCCGCACCCCTTTTCCCCCTGTCATGATATGCCACGGACTCCTATACACGACCCCGGGTGTGTCCCTATTTCTCAATCCCCTATTTCCTAAATGCTTTGGCAATACTAATGTATAATTTTAGATCTGCCAATAAAGCTTTATTGATTGATAGACAGATAGATAGATAGATAGATAGATAGATAAATAATAATTAAATAGATAGAAGATAGATAGATAGATAGATAGATAGATAGATAGATAGACAGATATGAGATAGATATCAAATAGATAGATAGATAGATAGATAGATAGATAGATAGATAGATAACTGATAGATATGAGATAGATAGATAGATAGATAGATAGATAGATAGAAGACAGATAGAAAGATAGAAGATGATAGATAGATATGAGACAGATAGAAAGATAGAAAAAGATATATATATAGTAGATACAGATATTAGACAGACATATGGTTCTATAGATACAATGTATTATTCACCTGCACATCCTCTGATACCATTTGTACATATGTAACAATGTTTCTCTTAAGGAGCTGTAAATAACATACAGAGGTAAGCAGTCCTGTATCCTTCTAATATCCATAGACATTGGGGTCACCAGGAGCTGCTTTATTAATGTGCATCTAATTGTCTATTGTCCCCCTTATTCTATAACATGTCTTAATAGAATAGCCACATAACAAGTGCAGTGCAGACTGAGTACCCCACTACTAGAATTAGGGTTGGGGGCATGTAATATTTATTTCCTCTTTTCGTATCTTTGTTATTGGAGCTGGAAAAAGTTCCAGTAAGATGACATTTTATAACTCACACTATCAGTAATAGCACAGCATAATGTAATATAAGCACACTATCAGTAATAGTACAGCATAATGTAATATAAGCACACTATCAGTAATAGTACAGCATAATGTAATATAAGCACACTATCAGTAATAGTACAGCATAATGTAATATAAGCACACTATCAGTAATTGCACAGCATAATGTAATATAAGCACACCATAGTACCTTATACAGTATAATAATGGCCGTCACTGCACTGTGTAATGCATGTACTATGATACTATCATAACCAAAATATGCTTATTTGACAGCTTCTACTGACTTCGTCGTCTCATCTACTATGAACTATGGAAGTACTAGAAGTGAAGAGAGCCTGAAGTATCCAAGCAGCTGTAGACTAGCCTGTAGTCCATAGGGTAAGCGGGGGTCAGTGAGGTGGAAGTTCATCCCTGGGGCAGGCACACTCCTGGTGGGGGGAGTATGCTGGGTGGTCATCACTATACAAGTCTGTCCTGCTGCAGCTGATATTATAACTGTTCCTGGGGCTCTCCTATTCTATAATGGTGCACTCTGTCCTTTATAAATCCATACAGCAGCTCTTGAAGAACAGTCCCTTTTGTGTCAGGGGGATAATTGCTGCACGCTTCAGTGTCAACTAAGGCTCTGCAGCATGCATCAACTACAGCTTCCAGCATGTATAAAGGAAATGGTAAAAGTTAGAAAATAGTGCTGCGACAGCTGAAGAGGCAAAACATGCAAACCGTGTTTAATGTCACAATGCTAACAAAACAATTAGGATAAACTCCAGATGTGCCCAGGTTCTGTCCCCTCAGGAATGGCGGCAATAGTGCAATTCTCTCAGAAGTGACCTCAGTGTAAACTTCAGCACTTTACATGGAGAAGGTGAAGTAGGTCTCGCCCCCTGCTACACACAAATTGCACCTTTGTCCCCATGTAAATGACATCGCTTCACTTTCCCGCCTAGTCCCCGGAGGTTTAGTGTTACTTGTGGTAGTTTTGAAAACAGAGACATGGCTGGCATGGGACAACATTACTAGACGCTTATAGAGGGTGCGAGAAACGTTTATTTTCTCCACACGATTTAATGAAGACCCTAAGATGAAATTGGTTGTTCCACAAGACACGTGTTTATTAGAGGAATGCCATTAGAAGGATTAATTGTTAGTAGAGCGGGAACTCGGCTTCTTGTTTGTGCTTTCTGAAAAGCATATGTTCCGTTACAAGCTTTGCAGGCAGCAATGGAAAGCAGCCAGGCTGCTAAATGTGCGAGCAAAGGGATTTATCTGTGGAACACCAGCGCCACCTGTTGGAGGAGATTGTGATAGTGCAGTACCAGTCTGACTAAAGCCGGTGCTTCTCGGCTGGAGCAATGAAACCTGGAGTTTTTAACCAATGCTTAGCTTACTAAAGAAAATTAATATCAAGGTCAGCTCTGCATGCAAGTGTTTCCAGGAGTTCTCATTCCTGGGGATACTTTGGCGCATTTATAAACACGGGGAAATAGGGGCAATGGTGTCCCAAGCATCATACTTTCCAAAGGTAAAAATTGTGTCAAATATGCCAAGATGGCAGACACTTCATCACATATTTGGCGTAACACAAACCTCTACGCATTATACTCTTTCTTTCTGTCATACATGTACACTGGTACCTTGCTAATTCATCATACATGTGACACAGCTACTGCGGCTCCTTTTACCACAGACCCTTGATGCATCTGGTGAATTTCAGAGAATGAGATTAAATACGACACACACATCCTTCACAAGTAGGTGTCATGTCTCCGAGCTTTTTGGCTGTGATGCACATTAGACCACTTTTCGGGTATATTTCACATCATAAATGTGCCCCGGTATTTTGAAGACACTGTTAGGAAGGAAAAAGACTAAATTTATATGATGTCTGAGCATCATTTTTTAGTTTAAATTAAAAAAATAAAAGTTTTCTGTTTGTGACTGTGGTAGAAAAAAAAATACCACAGATGTGATTTACGAAGAACAGGTATTATCTTAACGACAAAAAAAAAGAGCACGCATATAGGGGGAGATTTATTATGGTTGTGTGCCAGTTTATGGTGTGTAAAAGTCACAAATTTGGTCGTTTGCATCAAAATTTTCAACTTTTTATCTTTGACAACCTTGCCAAAAAGGATTATCTTTCTCTGACAAGAATTTTCCCAAAAGTGGGCAGGTTGTAGGCAGGAGGAGGCTGGGGTAGATTTCAGTTTTGCATGGGCGTCCCGACATTATCCACAATTAATAAGAGGCGTGCACCTATAATAATTGTGGCTCATCTCACACCAGCGCAGGACAAATTTAGACTGTCGTATACAGTTTTATGCATATACCATAAACTTTGCGCTGTATCTGTTTTTCATCAGAACATTGTTGAGTAGCCACTACACCCCCCGGCGAGCAATATCATATTTATTTTGTGATGGCTCTCCTAAAAAGGCATGTGCTAGGCTTCTTTAAATGTAAAGCTTAACTTTTATATACTTATATTGCTACTCACAGAGACTTTTATGTGTGCACAATAAAGATTCAGTGTGAAAGATATTTAACATTTTTATTTTATTTTTAAGTGTATTTTTATATTTTGAGTTTTTACTGTAGGCAAATGTTTTTACAATTGTTCTGAAGTGAACAAATCATAATGATAATTGCCCAATGTAATTAAATGCATAGTATCAGTTTATAAGGCTGAAAAAAAAAAAAAAATTGTCCATCCAGGTCGGCCTATCCTGCAAGTTGATCCAGAGGAAGGCAAAAAACCCCTGTGAGGTAGAAGCCAATTTTCCTCACTTTAGGGGAAAAAATTCCTTCCCGACTTACTGTATTGATGTAGAAACCTTCTTTTCTCTAGACATAGAGGATCTCCTCTTGTCACCATCGTAGTCCTGGCAATCATAATTTGCAATATTGTTACAGGAATAATCATTCTTGTTCATACTATGGGCTTGTGCATTGGAGGCTCCATCACAGAGTCCGTCAAAAACGACCAGACAAAAAAGTCCTGCATGCAGGACTAAACAGGATCCCAAACAGAAACTGAACTGACTCCATTGTAGTCAATGGAGTCTGTTGAGCTCTGGTTTTCTCAGTTATGTGCCAAATTTGGCACTTCTGTTATTTCCCTTGATCAGCTCCTCTAAAGAGCAGAACAACAGAAATATATAGTAGTGATGTGAACTCGCCCTTAATGAGGTAATATAGAAATGCTAGCAGATTCTCTGAAGGCAAGCTTTTTTGTTCACAGTTCCACATACCACACATGATTTCCCTACCATTGCATTCCAAAAACTTTTAACTTTTTCGTTGATGTAGGCATATGACAGCTTGTTTTTTGTGGGATAGGTTGTAGTTTTTAATAGCACCATTTGGGGTGCACATAATTTACAAATTAACTTTTGTTAACTCTCTAGGGAGGATGGGAAAAACAACAATACTGCAATTGACTTTTCATGTTGTAAATTTTCCAATATTCACCTCTCCTCATAAATAACATGATAACTTTACACTTTTACACTCTGGGTTAGTACGAATGCAGCAGTACCAAATACAAGGATGTGTTAGAGTTGGTCCAGTCTGTTAGAAGCCATCTTGTCGTAGGTAGATGGGCACGACATATTTTTGATCAATAATATGCGCCAAGAGCTTCTACTTTGTCTCATAGTAAGTATAGCAGTGATGCATTTTACGTTTTTCACATATTCACTGTCTACCTGTGTCTTAGTGCATACAGTGGTGTGCTGCTACTTCTAGTTCTACATGTATAATAGCCATGGTATCTTGCACCTGCACCTAACTTATTCACCTGTAGGTGCTGGTTTATCTTGATTTATTTGTATATTTATATACAGCCGAACTCCACTGCCACCCTCCATTACGCTCACCTCATTTGAAGTACACTCTGTTCGCATCTACTCTCCCTCCAACCTTCAAGTAGCCGTCATTTACCGCCCCCCAGGCCCAGCCACCATCTTTCTTGACCATTTTAACACTTGGCTACTACACTTTCTTTCTGCCAACATCCCCACTATCATCATGGGTGACTTCAACATCCCTATTGACACCTGCCACTCGGCCGTCTCTAAACTCCTATCACTCTCTTCCTCCTTCGGCCTGTCACAGTGGTCTTCAGCTCCCACCCACAGAGATGGTCACACTTTGGATCTTATCTTTACCCGCCTCTGCTCCCTATCTAACCTTTCTAATTTGCCTCTCCCCCTATCAGACCACAACCTACTCACCTTCTCTTCATTGGTCTCTTCTGCTGCTCCCCCAGTCCACACACTAGCACACCCCCGCAGGAACCTTAAACATCTCGACTTTCACTTGCTTTCTGACTCTCTTCTCCCACTCTCTACCATCTGTTCCCTCCAAGACCCAGATGCTGCCACCACCCTATATAACACCACAATAAGTACAGCTCTGGACACTGTTTCCTCCCTAACACACAACAAAACCCGAAACCCTGGCACACCAACCTGACCCAAAAACTCAGACAAGCTTCCAGGGCTGCTGAGCGGTGATGGAAGAAATCCCATTCTAAAGATAATTTCACTGCATACAAACAATCCCTCCTCATATTCAAATCCTCACTCGCTGATGCAAAACAGGCCTACTTCTCATCTCTCATATCTTCAAAACAAACAACTTTTTAACACTTTTAACTCCCTTCTCCGTCCCCCAGTGCCCCCACCCTCTCCTCTCATCTCAGCTGAGGACTTTGCCAAATACTTCAAACAAAAGTTAGTCAACATCAGAGAAAGCTTCAGTACACAGTCCCCATAGACCCTCTACACAACTGCTCGGTCCTTTTCTCCCAAAACCCGCTTCTCCACCATTACAGAAGAAAAACTCTCCACTCTACTCTCCAGATCTCCTCTGACCACCTGTGCACTTGACCCAATCACATCCCACCTCATCCCTAACCTCACGCCGTGTTTATCCCAGCCCTAACACATCTCTTCAACCTATCACTAACCTCTGGTGTCTTCCCCTCTGCTTTTAAACATGCTACCATTACACCTATCCTCAAAAAGCCTTCACTTGACCCATCTTCTTTGTCCAGTTATCGCCCCATATCACTTCTTCCGTATGCCTCAAAGCTACTTGAACAACAAGTCCATTCAGAACTGTCCTCTCACTTCTCCTCCTGCTCCCTCTTTGACCACTTAAAATCTGGCTTCCGACACCACCACTCGACTGAGACTGCCCTTACCAAAGTCACCAATGACCTACTAACAGCCAAAACCAAGAAACAATACTCTGTCCTCCTTCTCCTTGACCTGTCCTCTGCCTTCGACAGTGTTGACCACTCCCTTCTGTTGCAAACTCTCTCATTTCTTGCATCACTAACCTGGCCCTCTCCTGGATCACATCATACCTCACAGACCGGACGTTTAGCGGCTTCCACTCCCGCACCACCTTCTCGTCTCATTCCCTCTCTGTTGGCTCTATCCTAGGACCACCTGCTCTTCTCTATCTACACTCTTGGCTTGGGACAGCTCTTAGAGTCCCAAGGCTTTCAGTATCACCCTTATGCTGACGACACACAAATCTACCTCTCTGGTCCAGACATCACCACCTTACTATCTAGAATCCCACAATGTCTATCTTCTATATCATCCTTCTTCACCTTTCACTTTCTAAAACTTAACATGGATAAAACAGAATTCATCATCTTTCCCCCATCTTGCTCAACCCCCCCCCCCCCCAACAGACCTATCTATCACGATCAATGGCTTCACACTATCCCCGGTCAACCAAGTCTGATCACTCGGTGCTCAACTGGTTGGTCTGTCGGTCATGTGACGCTGGCCACGTCACATGACCCTCACTCCCCACTATAAATACAGGCAGCCTGCTAGCCACAGGTTGCCTGTTAATTTCTAGGTTCCTGGCTATTTGTTGGACTACTGAATATTCACCTGATTCCGTTCCCTGACGATCCTTTGACTGCTCCTCCAGTACTGCGCATCCGTCCTGGTATTGTGACCTTGGCTCCCACCTGACTACTCTCTTAGGACTCCTCTTGTACTTCTCTACTCTCCTGGTACTTGACCCCGGCTTCTCCTGACCATTCTTTGCTTAACCCTTTGTACTGCGTAGCTCTCTTGGTTCTGACCCGGTCCGTTCATGTTCCGTATTTTGTCTTGTCTGTCTTCCCTGCAAGTTAGGGACTGTCGTCCAGTTGTCCCCTGTCATCAGGACTCGTGAGGCAAGTAGGCAGGGCCAGGGGTGAGGGTGGAGCGCAGTGGTCACTATCCTTCCCCCTGTGTGTGTGTGGACGTGACCATTACAGATTAACAGGCGCAATAACCACTGTATCATGAATCCTCTTACTACCCTGACTGACCATGTCTCTAACTTGACACAGAGGGTGCAGGAGCTAGGAGAGAAACTCCGTTCTTGTGAGTTAGGGCAAGGTTCTTCCACTCCTCTGTCCTCCAGTCCACATTTTGAACCCCAGATCAAGCTCCCAGAACCCTTTTCTGGAGACCGGACGAGGTTTCTCTCCTTTAACCGCCTCCGGACCGCCTAACGCAGGATCGCGTTCCGGAGGCGGCAGCCCTGCGCAGAGTCACGCATATATGCGTCATCTCGCGAGACGCGAGATTTGCTGTGAACTCGCGCACACAGGCGCGCGCGTTCACAGGATCGGAAGGTAAGCGAGTGGATCTCCAGCCTGCCAGCGGCGATCGTTCGCTGGTAGGCTGGAGATGCGATTTTTCTAACCCCTAACAGGTATATTAGACGCTGTTTTGATAAAAGCATCTAATATACCTGCTACCTGGTCCTCTGGTTGTCCCTTTTGTTTGGATCGACCACCAGAGGACACAGGTAGCTCAGTAATAAGTAGTACCAAGCACCACACTACACTACACCCCCCCTGTCACTTATTAACCCCTTATTAACCCCTGATCACCCCTGATCACCCCATATAGACTACCTGATCACCCCCCTGTCATTGATCACCCCCCTGTCATTGATCACCCCCCTGTAAGGCTCCATTCAGACGTCCGTATGATTTTTACGGATCCACTAATACATGGATCGGATCCGCAAAACACATACGGACGTCTGAATGGAGCCTTACAGGGGGGTGATCAATGACGGGGGTGATCACCCCATATAGACTCCCTGATCACCCCCCTGTCATTGATCACCCCCCTGTAAGGCTGCATTCAGATGTCCGTATGTTTTTTACGGATCCACGGTTACATGGATCAGATCCGCAAAACACAAACAGACGTCTGAATGGAGCCTTACAGGGGGGTGATCACCCCATATAGACTCCCTGATCACCCCCCTGTCATTGATCACCCCCTTGTAAGGCTCCATTCAGACGTCCGTATGATTTTTACGGATCCACTGATACATGGATCGGATCCGCAAAACACATACGGACGTCTGAATGGAGCCTTACAGGGGGGTGATCAATGACGGGGGTGATCACCCCATATAGACTCCCTGATCACCCCCCTGTCATTGATCACCCCCTTGTAAGGCTCCATTCAGACGTCCGTATGATTTTTACGGATCCACTGATACATGGATCGGATCCGCAAAACACATACGGACGTCTGAATGGAGCCTTACAGGGGGGTGATCAATGACAGGGGGTGATCACCCCATATAGACTCCCTGATCACCCCCCTGTCATTGATCACCCCCCTGTCATTGATCACACCCCTGTAAGGCTGCATTCAGATGTCCGTATGTTTTTTACGGATCCACGGATACATGGATCGGATCCGCAAAACACATACAGACGTCTGAATGGAGCCTTACAGGGGGGTGATCACCCCATATAGACTCCCTGATCACCCCCCTGTCATTGATCACCCCCCTGTCATTGATCACCCCCCTGTAAGGCTGCATTCAGATGTCCGTATGTTTTTTACGGATCCACGGATACATGGATCGGATCCGCAAAACACATACGGACATCTGAATGGAGCCTTATAGGGGGGTGATCAATGACAGGGGGGTGATCACCCCATATAGACTCCCTGATCACTTCCCAGTCATTGATCACCCCCCTGTCATTGATCACCCCCCTGTCATTGATCACCCCCCTGTAAGGCTCCATTCAGACTTTTTATGGCCCAAGTTAGCGGAAATTATATATTTTTTTCTTACAAAGTCTCATATTCCACTAACTTGTGTCAAAAAATAAAATCTCACATGAACTCCCCATACCCCTCACGGAATCCAAATGCGTAAAAAAATTTTGACATTTATATTCCAGACTTCTTCTCACGCTTTAGGGCCCCTAGAATGCCAGGGCAGTATAAATACCCCACATGTGACCCCATTTCGGAAAGAAGACACCCCAAGGTATTCGCTGAGTGGCATATTGAGTCCATGAAAGATTGAAATTTTTGTCCCAAGTTAGCGGAAAGGGAGACTTTGTGAGAAAAAAAAATAAAAATCAATTTCCGCTAACTTGTGCCAAAAAAAAAAATTTCTATGAACTCACCATGCCCCTCATTGAATACCTTGGGGTGTCTTCTTTCCAAAATGGGGTCACATGTGGGGTATTTATACTGCCCTGGCATTTTAGGGGCCCTAAAGCGTGAGAAGAAGTCTGGGATCCAAATGTCTAAAAATGCCCTCATAAAAGGAATGTGGGCCCCTTTGCGCATCTAGGCTGCAAAAAAGTGTCACACATCTGGTATCGCCGTACTCAGGAGAAGTTGGGCAATGTGTTTTGTGGTGTCATTTTACATATACCCATGCTGGGTGAGATAAATATCTTGGTCAAATGCCAACTTTGTATAAAAAATGGGAAAAGTTGTCTTTTGCCGAGATATTTATCTCACCCAGCATGGGTATATGTAAAAAGACACCCCAAAACACATTGCCCAACTTCTCCTGAATACAGCGATACCACATGTGTGACACTTTTTTGCAGCCTAGGTGGGCAAAGGGGCCCACATTCCAAAGAGCACCTTTCGGATTTCACAGGTCATTTACCTACTTACCACACATTAGGGCCCCTAGAATGCCAGGGCAGTATAACTACCCCACAAGTGACCCCATTTTGGAAAGAAGACACCCCAAGGTATTCCGTGAGGGGCATGGCGAGTTCCTAGAATTTTTTATTTTTTGTCACAAGTTAGCGGAAAATGATGATATTATTTTTTTTTTCTTACAAAGTCTCATATTCCACTAACTTGTGACAAAAAATAAAAACTTCCATGAACTCACTATGCCCATCACGAAATACCTTGGGGTGTCTTCTTTCTAAAATGGGGTCACTTGTGGGGTAGTTATACTGCCCTGATATTTTAGGGGCCGAATGCGTGAGAAGTGGTTTGAAATCAAAATCTGTAAAAAATGGCCGGTGAAATCCGAAAGGTGCTCTTTGGAATGTGGGCCCTTTTGCCCACCTAGGCTGCAAAAAAGTGTCACACATCTGGTATCACCGTACTCAGGAGAAGTTGGGCAATGTGTTTTGGGGTGTCTTTTTACATATACCCATGCTGGGTGAGAGAAATATCTTGGCAAAAGACAACTTTTCCCATTTTTTTATACAAAGTTGGCATTTGACCGAGATATTTATCTCACCCAGCAAGCAGCAGTCAGAGCTGCTTCAAAAAGCGGAAATTCACATTTTTGTACCATAGTTTGTAAACGCTATAACTTTTACCCAAACCATTTTTTTTTTACCCAAACATTTTTTTTTTATCAAAGACATGTAGAACAATAAATTTAGAGAAAAATGTATATATGGATGTCGTTTTTTTTGCAAAATTTTACAACTGAAAGTGAAAAATGTCATTTTTTTGCCAAAAAATCGTTAAATTTCGATTAATAACCAAAAAAAGTAAAAATGTCAGCAGCAATGAAATACCACCAAATGAAAGCTCTTCTAGTGAGAAGAAAAGGAGGTAGGTCAGAAGTGTAAAAAGTGGCCTGGTCATTAAGGGTGTTTAAGCTAGGGGGGCTGAAGTGGTTAAGGAGAATTGCAAACTCTACTTCTGTTTGCGCCCCGTGTCCTCCGGTCCCGAGAGCCAATGCGTGGGGATTATCATTTCTCTACTACAGGGTCATCCCCAGGACTGGGCATTTTCGTTACCTCCTGGGGCCAGTTGTCTTCTGTGGAGGGGTTTTTTCAGGCCCTGGGTACCCTCTATGATGAACCAGACAGGGCCCTGGTAGCCGAGACGGCTCTTAGGGCACTGGTTCAGGGCCATCTCCCTGCGGAGGAGTATTGCACCCAATTCAGACGGTGGTGTGTCCCCTCAGGATGGAATGAACCAGCCCTGAAGAGTCAGTTTAGATCTGATCTATCTGATAATTTAAAAGATCTATTAGTCAATTACCAAATTCCTGAGACCTTAGAGGAGATGATGACCCTAGTTGTCCGACTTGACAGACGAGTTAGAGAGAGACGACAAGAACGACAGTTTTGTTCTCAGATGGTGGTCCAGCCAGAGGCCTTTTCCAGGGACAACACTGAGGTCTCCACCGAGGAACCCATGCAGGTTGGCATGACCCGGGGTAATCTTCGTCGCAGACGCGGAGAATGCTTCTACTGTGGAGATCCTGGCCATTGGATCAACAAGTGTCCTAAGAGGGTCCTCTCTGACAAGTCTCCTAAGGCCAGACAACCTAAAGACCAGGTACACCCTGATTTTTCTAAAGGTAAGCTTTTGGTACCCATAACAATTTCTCTGGGGGTTAATAAGTGGCCGGGTAAGGCCTTTATTGATTCCGGTTCAGCGGCCTGCTTTATTGACTTTGAGTTTGCTAGTAAATTGGGTATTCCAATGTTTGCTTTACCTACACCTATCCATGTCATGGCTATTGATGCTACTCCCCTGATTGGTGGTACGGTGAGGTCATGTACCTCTGAAATTTCTCTGTCCGTGGGTGTGTGCCACTCTGAGAGATGTTCTCTTCTAGTCCTGGAGAACCTACCGGTTGAGGTGGTACTAGGGTTGCCTTGGCTCCGTTTACATAACCCCACAATTGATTGGTCCAAAGGAGAGTTGGTGAAATGGGGACCTAAGTGTGACTCATGCTTGTCCGTGGTCCAGGCTGGGGTTTCAGTAAGGTCTAATACATTACCTTCTGTTATTAAGGAATATTCTGATGTGTTCTCGTCCCTTACTCCAGAGGTTCTACCTCCCCATAGACCTTATGATTGCGCCATAGAGCTAATTGAGGGTGCCGAATTTCCTAAAGGTCGAATTTATAATCTTTCAGGGCCCGAAAGCAAGGGTATGGAAGATTATATTAAGGAGAGCCTTGCTAAAGGACATATTAGACCTTCAGTCTCTCCTATGGGAGCAGGGTTTTTCTTTGTTAAAAAGAAGGATGGTGGTCTTAGGCCTTGTATTGATTACCGGAGATTAAATAAAATCACTGTCCAAAATAGATACTCTCTCCCATTGATTCCGGATTTATTTAACCAGGTTTTGGGGGCAACCTGGTTTTCCAAGATTGACCTGAAAGGGGCATACAATCTAATCCGAATCAAGGAGGGAGACGAATGGAAGACAGCGTTCAATACTCTAATAGGACACTTTGAATATCAGGTGATGCCTTTTGGACTCAGCAATGCCCCAGCTGTGTTCCAAAACTTAATGAATGATATTCTTAGGGAGTTCTTAGGTAAATGTATTATTGTCTATCTTGATGACATTTTGATATTCTCTCCTGATTTTGAGTCTCATGTGTCTCATGTCAAACAAGTATTAGAGGTGTTGAGGGAGAACCAGCTATCCGCTAAGCAAGAGAAATGTGTCTTTGGTGTACAGGAGATACTGTTTCTAGGGCATGTTTTGACTCCTCACGCCTTTAAGACTACCGTAAATTTATCATGAATTTTTCTGTAATTGCTAAGCCATTGAGCGACCTTACTAAGAAAGGGGCGGATTTGGAGAATTGGTCTACCAAGGCCATTTCTTCATTTGAAACATTAAAAAAGGCATTTAGTAGCGCTCCCATTCTGATCCAGCCTGATCAGGAGAGACCCTTTATTGTGGAGGTGGATGCGTCCGAGGACAGCGCAGGAGCAGTCCTTTCACAAGGTCCTGCTAGCCTCACTAACCTGAGACCGTGTGCCTTCTTCTCTAGGAAATTCTCTCCCACGGAGAGAAACTACGACATAGGGAATAGGGAGCTGCTGGCTATTAAATGGGCATTTGAGGAGTGGAGACATTTTTTGGAGGGGGCAAGGCATCGAGTAACTGTTGTCACTGATCATAAAAACCTAATGTTTCTCGAGTCTGCTAAGAGGTTGAATCCCTGACAAGCCCGATGGGCTCTGTTTTTTTACCCGTTTTGATTTCTCCATTACGTTTAGGCCGGGAAGTAAAAATGTGAAGGCAGACGCATTATCTCGGAGCTTCCATGCTTTTCAACCCACTGAGAAGCCGCCTGAATCCATCCTACCAGCAAACATCTTCTTAGCGGCTCTAACCCAGGATATCTCGGCTCGCATTAAGGCTGAACAACATCTGGCACCGGCATCCACCCCAACAGATAAGTTGTTTGTTCCCGTACAATTTCGTCTCCAGCTGTTGGGTGAGTGTCACGATTCTGCCTTTTGTGGACATCCGGGTGTTGAGGGCACTAAGGATCTGGTTTCTAGATCTTATTGGTGGCCCACTCTGACCAGGGTTGTCAAGTCCTACGTGTCAGCCTGTGAGGTTTGTGCCAGGTCTAAGACACCTAGGACTCGCCCTGCTGGTAACCTACGACCCCTACCCATTCCCAGTAGACCCTGATCCCATATCTCGATGGACTTTATAACTGACCTACCGCTGGCGGAGGGTAACACTGTGGTTTGGGTAGTGGTCGATAGGTTTAGCAAGATGGTTAATTTCATTCCCCTGTCTAAACTTCCGAATGCTAAAACCCTGGCGAGAGAGATTGTTCGTTTACATGGCATCCCGGAAAATATTGTTTCGGACAGGGGTGTGCAGTTTGTGTCCAAATTCTGGAGGGCCTTCTGTCAAAGATGTAAAATTTCATTGTCTTTTTCATCCGCCTACCATCCGGAGAGTAATGGGCAGACTAAACGCCTTAATCAGTCTGTGGAACAATTCCTGAGGTTGTATGTTGCTGATGACCAGCAATTATGGGTCAAATTCCTTCTGTTGGCTGAATTTGCTTTGAATAACCGTGTCAATTCTTCTGCTGGGGTCTCCCCTTTCTTTTGTAACCATGGTTTTCATCCCCGTTTTCATTCTGGGTCGTCCGTCTCCTCCTCTAACCCTGAAGCTGATAAACTCTCCTCCGAACTCTGCACAGTTTGGGCCCGGGTTCAATCGAATCTAGAAAAGGCTCAAAGTTCTCAAAAACTCAAGGCCGATAGGAGACGTTCAAGGGGGGTGAACTTTCAGGTTGGGGATAAAGTATGGTTGTCCTCCAAGAATCTATCTCTCAAGGTAGCTTCTAGAAAATTTTCTCCTCATTTTATTGGACCATATAAGATCATGGAGGTGATTAAGGCTACTTTCACACCTGCGTTAGGTGCGGATCCGTCTGGTATCTGCACAGACGGATCCGCACCTATAATGCAAACGCTTAGATCCGTTCAGAACAGATCCGTTTGCATTACCATGATAATTCAAACGGATCCGTTTTGACTTTACATTGAAAGTCAATGGGGGACGGATCCGTTTGAAAATTGAGCCATATTGTGTCAACTTCAAACGGATCCGTCCCCATTGACTTACATTGTAAGTCTGGACGGATCCGTTTGCATCCGCACGGCCAGGCGGACACCCGAACGCTGCAAGCAGCGTTCAGGTGTCCGCCTGCTGAGCGGAACGGAGGCCAAACGCTGCCAGACTGATGCATTCTGAGCGGATCCGCATCCACTCAGAATGCATTAGGGCTGGACGGATCCGTTCGGAGCCGCTTGTGAGCCCCTTCAAACGGAGCACACAAGCGGAGCCCCGAACGCTAGTGTGAAAGTAGCCTAACCCGGTATCATTTAGGTTGGAGCTGCCCGAGTCATTCCACATTCATAATGTGTACAATAAATCTCTACTTAAAAAATATTTTGAACCGGTAGTACCATCGAAAGCCTCGCCTCCGCCGGTTCTTGTTAATGATGCTGTTGAGTATGTCCTGTCTAAAATAGTGGATGTCAGGAAGGTGCGTAACTCCTTGCAGTACCTGATTCACTGGAAAGGGTATGGACTTGAAGAGAGATCTTGGGTACCTGCCAGGGAGGTTCATGCTCCTAGACTGGTTCGTAAATTTCATTTAGAACACCCTGAAAAGCCATCGCCTGAAGTCTTGGCCCCTCGTAAAAGGGGGGGTACTGTAACGGGGTTCCGAAGGTGCACTTTTGGGAATGAGGATCTGTGTTTGACCTCATTCCCAGGGCAGCTTTACTGCTGGGTGGCTCCCTGCTCCTAAGTCTGCCTTGAGCGCCGAGCTGATCACTCTGTGCTCAACTGGTTGGTCTGTCGGTCATGTGACGCTGGCCACGTCACATGACCCTCACTCCCAACTATAAATACAGGCAGCCTGCTATTTGTTGGACTACTGAATACTCGCCTGATTCCGTTCCCTGACGATCCTTTGCCTGCTCCTCCTGTACTGCGCATCCGTCCTGGTATTGTGACCTCTGCTCCCACCTGACTACTCTCTTAGGACTCCTCTTGTACTTCTCTACTCTCCTGGTATTTGACCCCGGCTTCTCCTGACCATTATTTGCTTAACCCCTGGTACTGCGTAGCTCTGTTGGTTCTGACCCGGTCCGTTCATGTTCCGTATTTTGTCTTGTCTGTCTTCCCTGCAAGTATCCTAAGTTAGGGACTGTCATCCAGTTGTCCCCTGTCATCAGGACTCGTGAGGCAAGTAGGCAGGGCCAGGGGTGAGGGTGGAGCACAGTGGTCACTATCCTTCCCCCTGTGTGTGTGTGGACGTGACCGTTACAGGAATCCTTCAAAAGAAACCTAAAACCCACCTCTTCAGACAAGCCTACAACCAGTGACCCTACTGCCTCTGATCAACTTCACCCGCACCTACAGTGTCCTTCTCCCATACCATGTAGATTGTAAGCCCTCACGGGCAGGGCCCTCTCTCCATCTTTACCAGTTTGTAACTCGTCTTGTTTATGATTAGTGCAATTGTCTGCATTATGTATACCCCTTTCCATATGTACAGCGCTAAGGAATGAATGACGCTTTAATAATTAATAATAATAATAATAATATATATATATATATATATACACTGCTCAAAAAAATAAAGGGAACACAAAAATAACACATCCTAGATCTGAATTAACTATTCTTCTGAAATACTTTGTTCTTTACATAGTTGAATGTGCTGACAACAAAATCACACAAAAAATAAATAAATGGAAATCTAATTTTTTAACCCATGGAGGTCTGGATTTGGAGTCACACTCAAAAATAAAGTGGAAAAACACACTACAGGATGATCCAACTTTGATGTAATGTCCTTAAAACAAGTCAAAATGAGGCTCAGTAGTGTGTGTGGCCTCCACGTGCCTGTATGACCTCCCTACAACGCCTGTGCATGCTCCTGATGAGGTGGCGGACGGTCTCCTGAGGGATCTCCTCCCAGACCTGGACTAAAGCATCTGCCAACTCCTGGACAGTCTGTGGTGCAACGTGACGTTGGTGGATAGAGCGAGACATGATGTCCCAGATGTGCTCAATTGGATTCAGGTCTGGGGAACGGGCAGGCCAGTTCATAGCATCAATGCCTTCGTCTTGCAGGAACTGCTGACACACTCCAGCCACATGAGGTCTAGCATTGTCTTGCATTAGGAGGAACCCAGGGCCAACCGCATTAGCATATGGTCTCACAAGGGGTCTGAGGATCTCATCTAGGTACCTAATAGCATTCAGGCTACCTCTGGCGAGCACATGGAGGGCTGTGCGGCCCTCCAAAGAAATGCCACCCCACACCATTACTGACCTAATGCCAAACCGGTCATGCTGGAGGATGTTGCAGGCAGCAGAACGTTCTTCACGGCGTCTCAAGACTCTTTCACGTCTGTCACATGTGCTCAGTGTGAACCTGCTTTCATCTGTGAAGAGCACAGGGCACCAGTGGCGAATTTGCCAATCTTGGTGTTCTCTGGCAAATGCCAAACGTCCTGCACGGTGTTGGGCTGTAAGCACAACCCCCACATGTGGACGTCGGGCCCTCATATCACCCTCATGGAGTCTGTTTCTGACCGTTTGAGCAGACACATGCACATTTGTGGCCTGCTGGAGGTCATTTTGCAGGGCTCTGGCAGTGCTCCTCCTGTTCCTCCTTGCACAAAGGTGGAGGTAGCGGTCCTGCTGCTGGGTTGTTGCCCTCCTACGGCCTCCTCCACGTCTCCTGATGTACTGGCCTGTCTCCTGGTAGCGCCTCCATGCTCTGGACACTACGCTGACAGACACAGCAAACCTTCTTGCCACAGCTCGCATTGATGTGCCATCCTGGATAAGCTGCACTACCTGAGCCACTTGTGTGGGTTGTAGACTCCTTCTCATGCTACCACTACAGTGAAAGCACCGCCAGCATTCAAAAGTGACCAAAACATCAACCAGGAAGCATAGGAACTGAGAAGTGGTCTGTGGTTACCACCTGCAGAACCACTCCTTTATTGGGGGTGTCTTGCTAATTGCCTATAATTTCCACCTGTTGTCTATCCCATTTGCACAACAGCATGTGAAATTGATTGTCACTCAGTGTTGCTTCCTAAGTGGGCAGTTTGATTTCACAGAAGTGTGATTGACTTGGAGTTACATTGTGTTGTTTAAGTGTTCCCTTTATTTTTTTGAGCAGTGTATATATATATATATATATATATATATATATATATTATTTTTTATTTATTTATTTATTTTTATTGCGTATCCGCATCCCAGGACCCATAACTTTTTTATCTTTTTATTCTACAGAGATGTTTGAGGTCTTCATTTATGTGGAACAACTTGTAATCTTCATTGGAACCATTTTGGGGTAAATAACACTTTTTGATCATTTTTTTTTATTCCTTTGATTGCACACAGTACACTGTACTATATTTCAACAGGCACTATCGGGCTGTGATTCTAGCATAGCCTGATAGGCATACACATCAGGCAGACCTGGGGGCCTTCATTATGCTACCAGCTGTGTGTGCAGACATTGGCACACCACAATCTCATTTGCTGGGTGGGGTTAAACAGCCTGAATCAGTACTTTTGCCCATCTAGTCCATTAGGCCAGGAGCCTGGATGCCATGAGAAAGCTGAGTTCCTGCCCTCTGCTCAGTGGGAGACCTGTGCAGTGCTTATTCTAAGCCACTGTAAAAAGGTGTCGGCATAGAATAAGGCCCGTTAATGACCGCTGGAAAAGAAAGAACATTGGCTGCCATTAAAAAGTTAAATTAATATATTTCTAGTTATACAGAATCTTTTCTTAAAAATATGTGTATCAACCTGCTCAGCTCATTTTTGTTCAAACTATGGTGCCTGCAAATCTGAAGCGTGTTTTAATTAGACAGTTTCTATTTAAAGAGGATCTCCGGGAATTAAGAAAATGAAAATACCGAAATATTACTTTATTATAAATATATTCCCAAATACCTTTCATTAGTTATAATGGCTAGTTTTGTCTGGGAAACAATCATTGGGAGAAACAAAAAGGCCGCCATCCTATAAGTACAGACAAAACCTGTCCTAATCACACATGAGGACAAGTTACTTCACAACACTGATGTAAAGAGCTGCCTCATCCTCCTCTCCTGCTTGTCAGGGATTATGATACTGATTACAGATGATAGGAACTTTAGCTGAATCTTTGTAGAAATGGAGCAGACATGAAGTACAGCAAGGACGGACAGGACCAGAGAGTGGTAATGTGAGGTAATGGAGACTGCATACAAATGCAGCTGCTCATAAGCCACATCCCCACCTTCCTCTCTGTACTTTATGTCTTCTCATGAACTCCATTCCTACAGAGATTCAGCTGAAGATCATATTAAACTGTATTCAGGATCATATTCCCTGACAAGCAGAGCAGAAAGGAGGATGAGGTAGCTCTTTACCTCAGTGTTGCGAAGTAACTTGTCCTCATGTGTAATTAGTAGTGATGAGCGGCAGGGGTCATATTCAAATTTTTTTTCCATCTGAAGTGAACACATGATTCCTACCTGCTTCTTGCTTGTGGGCCAATGACGTCATTGGCCCACAAGCAAGAAGCAGGGAGGAATCATGTGTTCAGATGAAAAAAATGACGAATATTCGATATAACGAATATATAGCGCTATATTCTAAATATTCGCAAATTCTCGAAGTGCCAATATTCACGATTAAAATTTGTTATTTGAATATTTGCGCTCAACACAAGTGATTAGGACAGTTTCTATCTGTACTAATAGGACGGCGGCCATTTTGTTTCTCCTAATGATTGCTCCCCAGACAAAATGAGCCATTATAACTAACGAAAGGTATTTGGGAACATATTTATAAGATAGTAATATTTAAGTATTTTCATTTTCTTAATTCCTGGAGAACCCCTTTAAGGTTGTGTGATGGAAATTATAAAATTGTGGGTCACAGTGTGCTTTGTCCACAGTGACCATTGTGCTACCTAAATGCTTCCTAGGGGCAAAAAGTCACATGAGTTCTGGTTTGGGGCTAAATTTTTTTCAGATCTGTAGGAAGTACTGCGATTGACGTAAAGTTTTTCCTCTTAAGCAAGCGTTGCGATCACACCATTGATTTGATCACCACTGACAAATGGAGGAGTTTTAACCCATTCTTCCATACAAAACATCTTTAACTGATATGTTGGTAAGTTTACTCCCATAAACTGCTTTATTCAAGTCCTTACACAACTTTTCTATTGAAGTAAGGTCAGAAGTCTGACTTGGCCATTCCAAAGTTTTTACTTTATTCTTGTTTAGCCATTCTTTGGTAGAACGACTTGTATGTTTAGGGTCATTGTCTTGTATGACCCACATTCTCTTGAGATTCAGCCCACATCCTGACATTTTCCCTTATAATTTGCTACCACTGTGTTTCATATATAGGAGCAATGCTTGGATGCAGTGTTTTCCTTTCATAACACTTCTAATTTAAACAAAAAAATTCTATTTTGGTCTCATCCATCCTCAAAACCTTGTCCTAATAGCTGTCTGGCTTGTCTAGGTGATCTTTAGCAAACTGCAAACAGACATTATATTTCTTTTTGAGGGCAGCGCCTTGCAATTCCACCAAGCACACCATTGTTGTTTAGTGTCCTGGTGGTGGGCTGAGGAACATTAATATTAGCTAATGTGATATTGGTCTTTAGTTACTTAGAAGTTACCTTGGGTTCCTTTCTGACCTTGCTGACTATTACATGCTTTGCTCTTGAAGCCAATTCAAGACCACTATTGCTCTCTCCAGGAGTAGTCAATCTGTCCGAATTGGTGGAGTCCAAACTCTTTAGAGTTGGTTTTGTAACCTTTTCCAGCCTGTAAAAGTACAGGCTTTATCTACTTTGAGGCATTGTGTGAAAAACTGATGTAGTACCTAGCCATACAGTCTGAGGAATATTTATCAAATCTGCTAAGCCATTTTTGTGGCATTGTGGCAAGTGATGCCCATGTGCAACATTTGGTGCATATTTTTGTGACATTCAGTCAAATTTTGCGACATTTGATAAGCCTTGACTCTTTTAGAAGTGGAGTGAAAAGTAGGTCAAAATTTCAGACTATGACACTTTTATGTCTCATTTATGCTGTGCAACTTTTTAAAAGTCAAAATAGTCACATCTCCATGGCAGGCAACTCCCTGGTGTACTTTTACAGACATAGGAGTGCACTATATTGTACTTGTGCCAAACATATTATTACCAGTGATGAGCGGCATAGGCAATATTCAAATTTGCGATATTTAGCAAATTTTTGGCCGAATATTCACCATAAATTTGCAAATTTGAGAATTTGTGATCTCCAGTCATTATTTACTTGATTGCGAAAATGTAATATATTTGCGATAAAAATTTGCGATTAGAATATTCGCTATCAAGACTAAGGGTAGGCAACTTTCCTATCGGTTGCTAAGGATGTTGCTAAATGCCGATATTTGCGATAAATTCGCGATTAGAATATTCACGCTCAACACTATTAACGAATACGAATATATAGCACTATATTCTAAATATTCGCAAATTCTCGAAGTGGCGATATTCGCGATTAAAATTTGCGATTCAAATATTCGCACTCAACACAAATTATTACTGTTACATTTCTGAAATTTGGCATAACCTCACAAAGCAAAGACAGACTTAAAATTGATACCAGAACCTTTGCAAATGATAATTCCCCCCCTATGTCTTTACAAACATTTGCTCACTGAGCATATTGCTGTCATTGGATGTCACCACTACACCACAATAACTGAGCCACAAAGTTCCAAACTGCGTAAAGTTACAGAGTACTATCGCAGAGTGCTGAGATGCATAGTGCATAAAAGTCACTAACACTCTGCTGACTCAGTAATTGCAGAGTTCCAAACCCTGTCTAACATTAACATCAGCACAAAAAAACGGTGCGCTGGGAGCCCGGAAGCCATGACTGAGCAGATGCATGCAAGCCAGAAGTACCAAGAACAATGCCAAGTCAGATAGAGTGGTGTAAAGCACTCCACCACTAGACTTTCAAACTGTGGAAACATGTTCTGTGGAGTGTCAAATCTTCTTTTTCATTCTGATGATGAGTCTGGGTTTGGTGAACGTTACCTGCCTGACTGCATTGTGCCAACTGTAAGATTTGCTGGAGGAGGGATAATGCTATGCTGTGTTTCAGGAGTTGGCCCAGGCCCTTAGTTTCATTGAAAGAAAATCCCTATACTTCAGCATTGCAAAACATTTTGGGCAATTGTGTGCTTCCAAATTTGTGCTTCATCATGACCGCATAGCACAAGGTCCATAAAGGCAGGGTTGGGTGAGTTTGGTGTGAAAGAACTTGACACAGACCTTTGACCTCAACCTCACTGAACACCTTGGGCATAAATGGGCAAAAAAACAAGGGCACAATGCTGCCAATTTTTTTTTTTTATTATTAAATACTTCTTTATTGTTATACAAAAAACACATATAAAATATACAGTATCAGACCATCCAACGGGTCATTACAATAATCGTTCACATGTTAACATTTTAACCCTACCACCCTCCCCCCACCCAGTTGAAGAGAGAGAGAGAGAGAGAGAGAGAGAGAAGGGAGAATTTCTCTCCCCCTCCCCATCAAGAAAGAGCAAAGAGAAGAGATAGAAAGAGGAAGAAAAAAAAAAAAAAAAAACTCAAACACCTTGGCCCTGGGTCAACCATTTCCTCCAAATTTTATCAACTTTTTCATCTCTATCCCTATATCTCTCAGCCGCCTGTTCCAATTTAATCAGGTTGAGCACTGCTTCCTGCCACTGTCCCACTGTAGGAGGGTCTTTATTTACCCATCTTCGGAGTATAAGCAATCTAGCCTGAAATAATACTTTACATAATACCGATTGTAACTCTCTTTTTAGTTTAAGATGTACCGTGGCCCCTAAGATACAAACAACGGGGTCTTTCGGAACTTGGATACCCAAAAATGCTGTTGTTATGTCTACAATATCTTTCCAATACCTTAATAATTTAGGACATCTCCAAAAACAATGCATAAGATCAGCCCTCTCACCCATACATCTTGGACACTTATCTGAAACTCTAACCCCCATTTTATTTAACGCCCAAGGAGATCGATGTAACCTGTGGACGATAAAAAACTGGGAGAATTTATGTGAGGCCCTTTCTGACACCTTAATATAACTTCCAAGGGCATCAATCCATTTTTCTTCCGTAAAAGATAAAATCTCTTTTTCCCACTTTCCTCTAGCTGGTATTATAATCCGTTCTTTCTTCAGCTCCATCAGAATTCTATATCTTTTTGCCGTAATTCCATTTTTTTCCTCTCCGTTGGTAAATTTATATATTCTATTTAAATGTTCTTTTGTATATATATTTGGATTGACTGATGATCTTACGGCGTTTTTAAGTTGTAGATATTTGTAACTTTCCTTTTGGTGGATCCCAAACTCCCTTACTAAGGTAACTAAGTCCTTCAGTTTATGTCCTTCAAATATTTGAGCCAGATATTTTATCCCCTTTTTTTCCCAGTCTATATAAGGCCTGATCCTTTGAATTTCCTTTAAATTAATATTTTTCCAAATAGGTGTGTACTGCAAATACCCTTTAATTTCCATTATTATTTTAAGTTCCACCCATATACATTCCATAAAATTCATTATCCTATTTCCTGTATTATTTTTCCCCAGTGTTCCTGATTCCAACACCTCTAAGTGATTCGTGTCCCCAGTCCACCCCATCTTTAATAATTCCTCCCTCCCCACTACTCCCTTTAAACTTCCTTTTATCTGACTATATTGTGATATTAAATAATAGAAAAACCAATTGGGCACTGCTAATCCACCTTCTTTTACTGGGAGTTGAAGAACTTCTCGCCTTAGCCTTGGAGTCTCACCTTTCCAAACAAATTCCCCCATTAGACTGTCCAACAACCTAAAAGTTTTCTTAGACAACCATATTGGGGCATTTTGTACCACATACAGTATTTTTGGGAGAAAGATCATTTTTATTAAATTCTCCCGGCCTTGAATTGACATTGGTAATTTTTTCCAGATATGTATTTTGGTTCTAAGTTCTTTTATTAAAGGGACTACATTTAATTTTTCATAGTCTAGTATATTTCTCGAAATCTGAATGCCTAGATATTTAAAACTCTCGTGTTGCCCGAGCACATGCACCCTTGAAGCATTCTGTGATATCCCTTTCCCTAATAACATCATATGGGATTTCCCCCAATTTATCTTTAAACCCAAAAAAAAAAAAAATTATCTATTATATCTATTACTCTGTTAAACTCATCCCCAGTATTGTGCAAAAACAATAAGATATCATCGGCATACATTATTAATTTCTCATTTCTGTCCCTGTATTGGAACCCCTTACAGTCCCCACTATTTCTTATCATACATGCCAAGGGTTCTATTGCAATAGCAAATAGTAATGGGGAGAGAGGGCATCGCTGCCTAGTGCCCCTGTAAAGGGCAAAAGCCAGGGACAAGCTCCCATCCACCATCACCCGGGATGTTGGATTGGAATATATAAGTTGGATCCATCCTATAAATCCCTCCCCTATACCAACCCTTTTTAGAACTGCCCATAAATACTCCCATTCAATACAATCAAAAGCCTTTTGCGCATCCAATGAGAGTATTGCTTTTTCACCAACTTCTGTTTTATTAGCTTCAATATTAAGGTACAATCTTCTGATATTTGAGTATATTGTTCTTCCGGGTATAAAACCTGTCTGATCTTCTTGTATTATGCCTTTAATTACTTTAGAGAGCCTACCTGCCAAAACCTTTGCCAGGATTTTAACATCCGTATTCAGCAAGGATATTGGTCTATATGAGGCAGGATCTAATTGATCTTTACCCTTTTTTAGAATTAAAGTTATAATTGCCTCTTTCATTGACTCTGGTAACTCACCTATTTTTTGAGCCTCACACAATGTCGCTCTTAGTTCTGGTATTAGAGCCTGCGAAAAACTCTTATATATTTCAAAGGGGAGTCCATCGCTCCCCGGGGATTTTACAGGTTTCACCTGACCTAAAACCTCTATTATTTATGAGCTGGATATTTCTTTATCCAAATAATTCTTTTGTGCTTTAGTTATCTCTGTTAACGCAATATGGTCTAAGAAATCATCGAGATCTTTTTTAGTGTATTGCACCCTGGACCTATAAAGTTCCTCAAAATAGTCCCCAAAGACCTTTTTAATTCCCTCAGGTGAGCTAATTCACCTCTATTATCCCTGATTGCCCATATCCATGATTTCCCTCTCTGAGTTTTCACTATACCTGCTAGAATTTTTCCGACCTTTTCTCCCTCTGATGCTAACTGAAACCCTTGAAAGAATAATTCCTTCCTTGTTTTATCCATATAGTGTATTTTTAACTTTTCCTGTTCCTCTTCCCATTTCTTTTTATTATTCCCCGTGGGATTCATTATACATTTTAGTCTTGCTTCTTCTAACTTTTTTTCCAATAGTTCCCCTTTTCCTTTAATATTTTTTTTTGTGGTAGTTCACCTTTTTAAACAAGCATCCTCTTAAATATGCCTTAGCGATGTCCCATACTATGTCTAGTGGCAGAACCATTATTCTCCTCAAATTTTTTTTTTTAACTCCAACACTATACTCTCTTTATCGGGGATAAGTGATAACCAATAGGGATTAAATTTAAACAGAGGCGGATGCAGGGCCGGCGCCACCAGCAAGGCGACTTAGGCAGTCGCCTAGGGCGCCATTTAGCAGGGGGCGCTCTTTTGCGGTGTAAAAAAAAAAAGTTGGTTATATAAGTTCGGGCGGCCGGCCGGCCGGCGGCGCCCCACATGCTGCGCCTCCTGAGCGCTTGCCGCTCTAAAGAATCTCTGGCCGCTGGCTCAGTGCTGCGCAGCCTGCCTGCGCCTGCTGTGTCTGCTCTGTGCTACTGCTGTTGTTAATGTAGCGTGGCCGAGCTCTGTTCGGTCCGCGGTACAGGAGCTTTTGTTTCCTGTACCCGGCCGGACTGACAGGAAGTGCTCACTTAGTGTGCACTTCCTTTCAGTCCGGCCGGGTACAGGAAACAAATGCTCCTGTACCGCGGACCGAACAGAGCTCGGCCACGCTACACTAGAGGTGACAAGGGAGGGAGGGGGGTGTAAAATGAGAGTAATAAGAGGGGGGTGTAAAATGAGAGTAATAAGGGGGGGTGTAAAATGAGAGTGAAAAGGGGGGGTAAAATGAGAGTGACAGGGGGGGTGTAAAATGAGAGTGACAAGGGGGGGGTATAAAATGAGAGTGACAAGGGGGGGTGTAAAATGAGAGTGACAAAGGGGGGGTGTAAAATGAGAGTGACAAAGGGGGGGGTGTAAAATGAGAGTGACAAGGGGGGGCTGTAAAATGAGAGTGACAAGGAGGGGGGGTAAAATGAGAGTGACAAGGAGGGTAAAATGAGAGTGACAAGGGAGGGGGGGTGTAAAATGAGAGTGACAAGGGGGGGTAAAATGAGAGTGACAAGGGGGGGTAAAATGAGAGTGACAAGGGAGGGGGGGTGTAAAATGAGAGTGACAAGGGGGGTGTAAAATGAGTGACAAGGGGGGGTGTAAAATGAGAGTCACAAGGGGGAGTGGTGTAAAATGAGAGTGACAAGGGGGGGTGTAAAATGAGAGTGACAAGGGGGGGTAAAATGAGAGTGACAAGGGGGGTAAAATGAGAGTGACAAGGGGGGGTAAAATGAGAGTGACAAGGGGGGGTAAAATGAGAGTGACAAGGGGGGTAGAATGAGAGTGACAAGGGGGGGTGGAATGAGAGTGACAAGGGGGGGTAGAATGAGAGTGACAAGGTGGTGGTAGAATGAGAGTGACAAGGGGGGGGTAGAATGAGAGTGACAAGGGGGAGGTAGAATGAGAGTGACAAGGGGGAAGTAGAATGAGAGTGACAAGGGAGGGGGGGAAATGAGAGTGACAAGGGAGGGAGGGGGGAAATGAGAGTGACAAGGGAGGGAGGGGGGGAGAAGAGAGTGACAAGGGAGGGGGGGAGAGTGACAAGGGAGGGAGGGGGGAGAAGAGAGTGACAAGGGAGGGGGGGGAGAGTGACAAGGGAGGGGGGGAGAAGAGAGTGACAAGGGAGTCCCCAGAGCCAGACCAAGATCCAGACTGCAGCCAGAGACCAGATCATCTTATTGTCCTGGTGGTAAGTAGACAATGCAATATGTTTATTATGTAATTGTTAAGTTATTAATACTACATCGTAAACTAATTTACCTCACATTAAGGCTCCATTTACACATCCGTGTGTGTTTTGCGGATCCACAAAACACGGACAGCGGCAATGTGCGTTCCGCATTTTGCGGACCGCACATTGCCGGCACTAAGAGAATATGCCTATTCTTGTCCGCTATTGCGGACAAGAATAGGACATGTTCTATTTTTTTCAGGATCGGAATTGCGGATCGGGGTCCGCAGTTCCGGATCGGGGCCGCACGTCGTGTGGCCCCATAGAAATGTATGGGTCGGCAATTCCGTTCAGCAAAAAGAGACGGCTACAAGAAGCTGGTTAACCGTAAGGGAAACATAGCAGTTCTTTTAATTTAAAAGCTGAGAAAGGGGTGGAACATATGTGATGTCATGATAAGGGGGGGGGGGGCGGCAATTTTTACCTTGCCTAGGGCGGCAAAAATCCTTGCACCGGCCCTGGGCGGATGTTGCTTCTTATTCAGGTCCGGATTCATTACCACTGCACTGTGATCGGATAGGGCCATAGGCATGTACTTTATCTTAATCCTACTCTGGGTCATTAAGTTTTTATTTCCTAGAACCATATCTATTCTTGACCACGTTTGGTGTGTTTTAGAATAGCAAGAATACATTGTTTCTTCTGGATTTAAATAGCGCCAAACGTCAATCCAGTTAAATTCCAAGGCCATTTTAAACAAATCTACATTTTGTATTCTTCCCCCTCCGCTAGACATTCTGTCTCTGAGTGGATCCATAACTGTATTATAATCTCCTGTCGCAATCATTATACATTCCTGTCTATTCAACATAAATCTATGCAGCTCGTACAGCACTTCTGACCTATATGGTGGAGGAATATATATATTTGCGATAACCATGTTAACCCCTTCTATGTTACAATGTAAAAAGAGGTACCTGCCACAGTCGTCCACCTCACATGTGACACACTCAAATTTAATCTTTTTATGTACCAATATTGAAACCCCTCTAGAATAAGTAGTGTACGTCGAATGGTACCCCTTCCCTATCCATCCTTTCTCCATCCACAGAAGCGAGTCCCTAACTAAGTGCGTCTCTTGGAGGCAGACAATGGCTGGCAAGAACCTCCTCATCCACTCAAAGACAGCATATCTTTTTATCCTTTCCCGCAAACCTCTCGCGTTTAACGAAACAACTTTAATCATCTAGCGGAGGGAAGGAAGAAAAAGAGAAAGAAGAAGAAAAAAAAAAGGGGTAGATCCCCCTTCCTCTTCCTACCCCCCCTCTCTCTCTCTCTCTCTCTCTCTCTCTCTCTCTCCCCCCCCCCCATAAAGAACCCCCTCCCCCCCCCTCCTGAGTAGCTCCCTCTCCGCTGGTCGGCGGACGAGGCAACTCCATTACTCTGCATATAGCTCCCCGCCCCTCCCCCACACCCCAACTCCCTCAACCATCCATCCTGTCCAGCCATTCATTAGCATCTAACGGTGTCTGAAAAAATTCAGCCTTTCCTTTATACTCGACCCGTAGACTGTACTTCAGACCTAGCTCCCTTAATCTCTTTTTTACGCCAATAAACTCTTTCCTACGTGCGTTAGTATCTGCCGAATAGTCTGGAAACAATCTTATCTTTGCCCCCTGTATCTGAAATTTATCGGAAGTTCTGGCATCCGCGAGTATTGCATCTCGATCCTTGGAAAGCAAGCATTTCACCAACATATGTCTAGGGTACTCCCCTGAGACCCTCTTTTTCACTGGGACCCTGTGTGCTCTTTCAATGGAAAACATGGACGAAAGAGTACCCTCCTTACAATTATCCCTTATCCAGCCTTCCATGTAATCTATACTGTTATTTCCTTCTTCACGTTCTGGGATCCCTACACATCTTATGTTTGCTCTCCTTGATCTATCTTCTTGATTTATTATTCTTTTTTCCATCTTAAAGAGGACCTTTCACTACTGTACAAACTAAAAACTAACTATATCAGTGGGCAGAGCGGCGCCCAGGGGTCCCCCTGCACTTACTAGTATGTCTGGGCGCCGCTCCGTTCGCCCGGTATAGGCTCCGGTGTCTGCACTCCCTCTGACTGATTTTTTGTATGAGGCGTGTCCAGGGCCGGTACAAGGCAGGGGCCGAAGGAGCGGGTGCCCTGGGCGCTACCATTTGCGGACAGGAGGGGGGCGCAGGTGAAGTGCCAGCAGCAGTGGCGTCGCCAGGGGGGGGCCAGAGGGGGCCCCCTACATCATGCTGTGCCCCCCCATGTGCCCCCCCAACTAAAATGACCCCCCCCCCAAGTGAGCAGCCGCCGCCGGGCACAGGGAGATGAGCGCTTCCATTGCGCTCATCTCCATTGTAAACTGTCTGTGCCAGCGGAGGTGCAGGGGAGGGAGAGGCGTGTCCCTTCCCTTTCCTCTGATAGGCTGCAGGCAGGCACCGAAGTGGAGGAGAGGCCCCGCCCCCTAATTACTCCTGTTTACCTTTCTAAAGCTAAAGGACCTTTGATGATGTCATCACAGGTCCTGTAAGGGAACTGCACAGTGTAAAGTGTAGTTCCCAGGTTAGAACAGTGCATCTGCCAGGACCTGTGATGACATCATCTTCAACATCACAGGTCCTGCAGAATCTAGCAAAGGAACTGCACCAAAAATGGTGTAGTTCCTAGGTTTCAAAGGTACATCTGCCAGGACCTGTGATGACATCATCACAGGTCCTTCAACCCCTAACAGCAAGTATTAAAAGTTCACAAGCAGCTCTGTATTGATCCATACAGACTGGAATGGAGAGGTAAGAGGAGGTCCTCCACTTTTCATCATTTACCCCCCCCCCCCTCCATGCCCTGTTTTTACTCATTGCTCACTCATGTATACTACTTCAGACAGTTACCACTACCTCATGTACCTCACAGTGACTATAATGCATAACTGACCACATATTTCTATAAACACTGCATCTACAGTATTATACCTTCTATGTGTCACATCAATACACTGCTCTGTATATATATATATATATATATACAGTGGCGGAAATAATTATTTGACCCCTCACTGATTTTGTAAGTTTGTCCAATGACAAAGAAATGAAAAGTCTCAGAACAGTATCATTTCAATGGTAGGTTTATTGTAACAGTGGCAGATAGCACATCAAAAGGAAAATCGAAAAAATAACTTTAAATAAAAGATAGCAACTGATTTGCATTTCATTGAGTGAAATAAGTATTTGAACCCCTACCAACCATTAAGAGTTCTGGCTCCCACAGAGTGGTTAGACACTTCTACTCAATTAGTCACCCTCATTAAGGACACCTGTCTTAACTAGTCACCTGTATAAAAGACACCTGTCCACAGAATCAATCAATCAATCAAGCAGACTCCAAACTCTCCAACATGGGAAAGACCAAAGAGCTGTCCAAGGATGTCAGAGACAAAATTGTAGACCTGCACAAGGCTGGAATGGGCTACAAAACCATTAGCAAGAAGCTGGGAGAGAAGGTGACAACTGTTGGTGCGATTGTTCGAAAATGGAAGGAGCACAAAATGACCATCAATCGACCTCGCTCTGGGGCTCCACGCAAGATCTCACCTCGTGGGGTGTCAATGGTTCTGAGAAAGGTGAAAAAGCATCCTAGAACTACACGGGAGGAGTTAGTTAATGACCTCAAATTAGCAGGGACCACAGTCACCAAGAAAACCATTGGAAACACATTACACCGCAATGGATTAAAATCCTGCAGGGCTCGCAAGGTCCCCCTGCTCAGGAAGGCACATGTGCAGGCCCGTCTGAAGTTTGCCAATGAACACCTGAATGATTCAGAGAGTGACTGGGAGAAGGTGCTGTGGTCTGATGAGACCAAAATAGAGCTCTTTGGCATTAACTCAACTCGCTGTGTTTGGAGGAAGAAAAATGCTGCCTATGACCCCCAAAACACCGTCCCCACCGTCAAGCATGGGGGTGGAAACATTTTGCTTTGGGGGTGTTTTTCTGCTAAGGGCACAGGACAACTTATTCGCATAAACGGGAAAATGGACGGAGCCATGTATCGTGAAATCCTGAGCGACAACCTCCTTCCCTCTGCCAGGAAACTGAAAATGGGTCGTGGATGGGTGTTCCAGCACGACAATGACCCAAAACATACAGCAAAGGCAACAAAGGAGTGGCTCAAGAAGAAGCACATTAAGGTCATGGAGTGGCCTAGTCAGTCTCCGGACCTTAATCCAATCGAAAACCTATGGAGGGAGCTCAAGCTCAGAGTTGCACAGAGACAGCCTCGAAACCTTAGGGATTTAGAGATGATCTGCAAAGAGGAGTGGACCAACATTCCTCCTAAAATGTGCGCAAACTTGGTCATCAATTACAAGAAACGTTTGACCTCTGTGCTTGCAAACAAGGGTTTTTCCACCAAGTATTAAGTCTTTTTTTGTTAGAGGGTTCAAATACTTATTTCACTCAATGAAATGCAAATCAGTTGCTATCTTTTATTTAAAGTTATTTTTTCGATTTTCCTTTTGATGTGCTATCTGCCACTGTTACAATAAACCTACCATTGAAATGATACTGTTCTGAGACTTTTCATTTCTTTGTCATTGGACAAACTTACAAAATCAGTGAGGGGTCAAATAATTATTTCCGCCACTGTATATACACACACATACATGCACACACACTGCATATATTACACAGTATTATACATGCAATATGTACAGATATATAGTATATACCGCAGTGCACTGATATGTGAGGTATGAGGTATAATAGATGCTGTGTGTACAGATATCAGTACACTTCTGTATATACTATATATGTGAGGTACGAGGTATAATAGATGCAGTGTGTACAGATATATAGTATATACAGCAGTGTACTGATGTGTGAGGTACGAGGTGTCAATACACTGCTGTATTTACTATATACCTGTACACACTGCATCTATTATACCTCGTACCTCACATATTACACTACTGTATATACTGTATACACTGCATATATTATACCCCGTACCTCACATATCAGTACACTGCTGTATATACTATATACATGTACACACTGCATCTATTATACCCTGTACCTCACATATCAGAACACTAGGGAATATACTATATACCTGTACACACTGCATCTATTATACCGCGTACCTCACATAACTGTACACTGCTGTATATAATATACATCTGCATCTATTATACCTCTTTTGTGTGCCAGGGCTGTTTTGTAATCCCATTCCGGCCCTGATGGCATAAATTATAAAACGCAGCAGCAAGAATAGTTCATGGAACAAAGGGAGGGGCTATAAAAGGGGAATGGGGGCCCAATTTAGATTCCTGCTATGGGGCCCAGTGATTTTTATGTACGCCCCTGGCTGCAGGCACTAGGCCGGCAGCCTATCAGAGGCCGGCGCAATGACGTCATCGTGCCGCCTGAGCCTTACATTACAGCGTGGGACACAGGAAGAGGCTGCATCGCATCGCTGACACTTAGGTAAGTATAAGTGTTTTTTTTTTGTTTTTTTTTACAATAGTGTTACTGGCACATTGGGGGGGCTTATTACAAAACTGGCACATGATGATGGGGGGGACTTTATACTGGCACATGATGATGGGGGGGAACTTTATAGTGTCTGTGACTTTCAAAGTCCCACAGTCCTTTGTTCTATTGCTTTAAGTATATTCTTGTTTTGAAACAACATTGATTCTTTCTTAAAAACGGGGGGGGGGGGGGGGGGCGCAGTTTGCCATCTTCGCCCTGGGCACCAAATGGCCTTGTCCCAGCCCTGGGCGTGTCCCTTGCTGTAGCGCTGGCCAATCGCAGAGCACAGCTCATAGCCGGCTATGAGCTGTGCGCTGTGATTGGCCAGCGCTACAGCAAAGGACACGCCTCATACAAAAAATCAGTCAGAGGGAGCGCAGACACCGGAGCCTATACCGGGCGAACGGAGCGGCGCCCAGACATACTAGTAAGTGCAGGGGGACCCCTGGGCGCCGCTCTGCCCACTTATATAGTTAGTTTTTAGTTTGTACAGTAGTGAAAGGTCCTCTTTAACATTTAGATCCTTTAGGCTTACAACCTCCTTCTATAGCTTCTCTACTGAACGCTCTAAAGAAGGAATCCTTTTTTCCATCTCGTGTAGTCGCTCTCTTATTTTTTCCATATCGCCTCGTATTATACTAACATCCGCTTGCACTGCCCCAATCTGTGTCACTATGCTCCCCATTATGTTTTCCGTCCTAGACACGGCCTGAAACATCTCCCTCATCATTTTTGCATCCATCTCTACAGTTAATTCAGGAATTCCCAGTTCACCGGTGTCGTCTGCCTTCCGCTTCTCCTGTGTCACAGTATATGCCTCTATATATGTAGTTTTCTCTTTCTGTGAAGCGGTAGGAACTGGGGAATTTGGGGCCAGATATTTATTTAAATTGTGCTGTTTTTGCCCAGTCTCTAGCCCTGATATTGATCTCCTACTACTGGCACTAGTAGGGGGACGTTGTTCTTCTTTTTTCTTTGGGGGCATTTTATACTTTAATAATTCTCTTCCCTGCTCCTACACTCCTCACTCCCTCCTCTGTTACTGTTGCCTCCCCCTCTCCCCTTTCCCTTATACTCCACGTATCTTCAACCTTTTTTTTTCTCTTTTTTTTTTTTTCAGGAGTTTTTACACCAGCATACAGACATTAAATAATATCAATGATTTATCAGCAGTTAGCGGTTAGTCCGATGATAGTCCAATCAAACAAATCCGTACATACGGCTTGGTTCCAAAAAAAAAAAAAAAAAGAAGGGGAGACCTGGAAGTTAATTAGGGCAATGGGATTAATAATGACATAACACAGAAATAAATCCAATAGAGCGTTTCTATCCAAAAAGATAAACTAGGACCTATCCAAAACCACTTTCTTAATCTTTCTTGTGTTAATCAGGAGTATTTAGGGAAGTAATGGATATAACACCGATCCTCAGTATTTGAAGAACGAAGAAACATTCATATACATAAAGTTAGTCCTTGGTTAGTCCAGGGGGGTTAGGAGGTGGTTAGGAGATGATTAGAAAAGTTTAAGATCATTTAGACATACTGGGAGTTCACAAGGGGACTTACAATCAATATTAGGAACATATTGTAAAGACGATTTTATCATAAACCACCTGTTCTTATGTAAGAAAAGTTCCTGCCAACACCGAATCTTCACCCCTTTTTACTTCTCTCCCCACTTTCTTTTCTACTGGAGATGTACTCAATATCCCAAATACGTAGGACCTACATACGTCAGTGTTTGTGTGCGAAATTAACAATTCATATGTGTAATATGTGGTTACTAATGTTTATAAAAAAATTTATATCTAAATATTGTGTTATATGTATGTGTATGCGCAATAAAATCAAATCTGCAACATTAGAAACGTTAAAAAAAAGTGTTTTATTGCACACAATTTCAAAAAATAAACTCTGTTATATTTAAATAATATTATTTCTATCAAAATATAGCTATAAATTTTCATAATGCCTGGATGGCGTGGAAGGTCCCTGATAAGGAGGGGCTGAGTATTGGGAAGGCCCAGCTTGGTTAGTTGTTTGCCCCTCATAAGGAGTCCCTGAATATTGGCCCTGGGAAGAGGTTCCGGAATATTGGCCCTGGGAAGAGGTTCCGGGATATTGGCCCTGGGAAGAGGTTCCGGAATATTGGCCCTGGGAAGGTGGGGCGGAATATTGGCCCTGGGAAGGTGGGGCGGAATATTGGCACTGGAAAGGTGGGGCGGAATATCGGCCCTGGGAAGGAGCCCTAGAATATTGGGCCTTGGAAGGGGGCCCTAGGCATTGTGGTGGGCCATAATAATCCCTGGGGGGGGGGGCATTTGTTGTTGAACCTGTAATGGCTGTGATTCTGTGGGGTTGTTGGGGACAAACAGTTGCCCATGGCGGCGCAGATTTTCTAGGGTATCGTGCATCAGAGAGGGATCGTTTGGGGGAGTTGCTAGCTCCAGAACGATCACGAGAGAAGTTCTCGTTCATAATAAACCTTCTGGAGGTAGCTGCCGCATATAATGGGCCAGACTACGGGCAAACATGTCATGATGATCCTCATGCCGGGCTCTAGATAAATAATCCAGAACTTGGACATTTATTTTCGAGTCGGCAGGAGGATTTGCCCGTCATCTGGACCTGCTGGGTAGAGCCAGAGGGGGAGGGGGATTCAGCTCCCGATGCTGCAGGAGGCTCAGAAGGTGCTGGTCTGGGTCCAGGAAGAGTCTCCCGCTGGGCCGCTGTCGTCTCCTCCTCACAAGCGCTCGACTGTTGTGGAGCCGAATCATCACCTTCCTCATCTAGGTTGTCCTCCGTTCTACAAAATTAATAAAATACATATACATGATGATTAAAAATAATCCTTGCACATATTCCTGTCATGAGCTACACAAACTACATTTGTCATATAGTACTAACTGGCCCAACAAATATAAGACATATGTGGTTATTGGGGTAGTATAGATGTAGCAGGGATAACCCACACACTCTGAAATAGAATGTCTATACTCATCGTCTTATCTTTAACCAAAACAAATTTAAAAACTAACGCATTCCGCTTTTTTACACATTTAGTAGACATCTTATGTCCCCTAGAGCATATGGGTTTAACCCAGCTACATCAGTAACCTAACTATCAAGACCATCTATCTTACTCTACTTGTCATTTAAATATGCTACTTTTGGTTAAGAAAGGAGCAATATGAATGGTTGCTATTGCCAACTATGACATTTCACGTTGATCATTACCAACCATTCACAGTACATTAAAATTCTACATACAGTGCGTATAGCTTCACATGTTGTGGACAGTGTATATAATGGACTTACGGACGCAGCTCCATGACGGCGCGCAGGAACATCAGCTGCTCCCGGAAGAGGTAGGGTCTTTTCTTGGGGGGACCAGCCCTGCTCCGCCCCTGAATTTTCATTTCTTTGCGGAACTGGTCACGGCAGCTCCGCCAACGATTCTTGACCTCTTCAACTGGTAATACAAATACAAGAAAGGAACATGTATCAATTTCTAAAGTGATAGGTACTCTAACATATAACAAGGCCTATATACTAGGTACACTAACGTATAACAAGGCCTATATACTAGGTACACTAACATATAACAAGGCCTATATACTAGGTACACTAATGTATAACAAGGCCTATATACTAGGTACACTAACATATAACAAGGCCTATATACTAGGTACACTAACGTATAACAAGGCCTATATACTAGGTACACTAACATATAACAAGGCCTATATACTAGGTACACTAACGTATAACAAGGCCTATATACTAGGTACACTAACATATAACAAGACCTATATACTAGGTACACTAACGTATAACAAGGCCTATATACTAGGTACACTAACATATAACAAGGCCTATATACTAGGGAGGACAGCATGGATCAAACATGTATGCATTGTTTACTTACTTAAATTCTTTCTGCTTTGCCCTTTGGTTGCTTCCCATATGGTTCCAAACAGATCCTGGGTAACCTCCACCCAGGCAGCGTCCTTCTTATATCTGTCCTGGTACTCAGCACACCGAAGATCCCACAGGCAGGGCCTGTCCTGCACCAGGACAATCAGTTTTTCAACGTCCATGGCGCGTGGAGTTTTCAGCATTGTGTGGAATATAGGCTCCGCAAGGGCTTGGAAATGCTGCAGCCAACCTCTCCCTCATGTGCTGCCACAAACCAGACGCTGCCAGACACTGAGAAACTTCCTACTTCCTGTATTATATAGATCCGAGGAGTGTTGCTAAGTTACTTGCGTGAAAAACGCAACGCAACGGTGTGTATCCGGATGCATTGCGTTTTTCACGCAGCCCCATTCACTTCTATGGGGCCTGCGTCGCGTGAAAATCGCACAATATAGAGCATGCTGCGATTTTCACGCAACGCATAAGTGATGCGTGAAAATCACCGCTCATGTGCACAGCCCCATAGAAATGAATGGGTCAGGAATCAATGCGGGCGCTATCCGTTCAACTCGCCCGTGTGAAAGGGGCCTTACTGTGCCTCAGTATTAAAGGGCGGACTAATATATCGCCATGTGCATCTTGTTCAGCTGCTGCGACATTGATATTTAATCCGTTATTTTGCAGATATACTTACTGTGCCTCAGTATTAAATGGTGGTTACTTCAGTTACTTTATAGGTAGAATTACTGTGCCTCAGTATTAAAGGGCAGTTTAAGAAAATCACTGTGTGCATTTTGTTAAACTGCTGCCACATTCATAGTTAATCCGTTACTTTACAGATAGACTTACTGTGACTTAGTATTAAAGGGCGGTCTAATATATTGCCGCGTGCCTCTGGTTCAACTGTTGCAACATTCATGGTTAACCCCTTCCCGACTGCCATACGGCTATATACGTGCTAGCTGCACATACCCCGTGCAGCTAGCACGTGTATAGACATCATGGCAGTTCTTTAATCCAAGCGCTGCAAAACGCTTGGATTAAAGCTTCTGCAGATCAGAGCCTGAAATCAGGTAATGTGTCCTGGTGCCCCCCGATCTGTGCCCCCCCCATACGCCTCAAACCCCCGGTCCCCGCCTGCCCCTAATGCAGTTCCCCCCCGCCCCCATCCATATCCATGTATCCTGCCCCTGATGTGGTCTGCCCCCTCCCCGCCTCATACATTCATCCTGCCCCATCTGTGCCCCCTCAATGCTGGCCATACCCCCCATTTCCGGCACTGCCCCCTGCCCCCGATGCAGTCCCCCTGCTCTGTTTGATGGCGGCGGCTCCATTCCTGAGCCGCCGCCCGATGGTTGCCATGGCAACCGGACGCTTTGCAAAGGAAATCTGATAGTATTATACTTTGCAATGCAAGAGCATTGCAAAGTATAGTACAGTCATCAGCCCCACTGGATCTTCAAGATCCAAGAGGGGATTGATAATAAAAGTGAAAATAATAAAAGTAAAAATAAATAAATAAAAATGTAAATTAAATTGCCTTTTCCTATAAAAACAAAGCAAAAAAATACACATATTAGGTATCACCACGTTCGTAACGACCGTCTCTATAAATATATCACATGATCGACCCCGTCTGATAAACACCATAAAAAATAAAAAATAAAAACTGTAAAAAAATGCAATTTTTGTCACCCTACATCACAAAAAGTGCAACACCAAGCGAACAAAAAGGCGTATGTCAAAAAAATGGTACCAAGAAAACCGTCACCACATCCCGCAAAAAATGAGATCCTACATAAGAAAATCGCTAAAAAAATAAGAAAAAAAAGCTCTTGGAACATGGAGACACTAAAACATCATTTTTTTTATTTCAAATATGGTATTATTGTGTTAAAGTGAAATAAATAAAAAAAAGTATACATATTAGGTATCGCTGTGTCCGTAACAACATGCTCCATAAAAATAACACATGACCTAACCCCCTAGGTGAACACCGTAAAAAAATTATAATATAAAAACAGTGCCAAAAAAGCAATTTTTGTCACCTTATATCACAAAAAGTGCAACACCAAGCGATCAAAAGGCGTATGCCCCCCAAAATAGTACCAATCAAACTGTCACCTCATCCCGCAAAAAATGATACCCTATTTAAGACAATCGCCCAAAAAATAAAAGGCTATGGCTCTCAGACTATGGAGACACTAAAACATCAATTTTTTGGTTTCAGAAATGCTATTATTGTGTAAAACTTAAATAAATAAGAAAAAGTATACATATTAGGTATTGCCACGTCCGTAACGATCTGCTCTATAAAACTGTCACATGACCTTACCCCTCAGATGAACACTGTAAACATAAATAAATAAATAAAAACTGTTCCAAAACAGCAAATTTTTTGGTCACCTTGCCGCATAAAGTGTAATAATAAATGATCAAAATATCCTATGTACCCAAAAATGGTACCAATAAAAACATCAGCTCTTTCTGCAAAAAACGAGCCCCTGCACAAGACGATCGTCAGAAAAATTAAAAACATATGGCGTTCAGAAAATGGACACAAAAACATAATTTCTTTTTCAAAAATGCTTTATTATGTAAAACTGAAACAAACAAACAAAGAAAGTAGACATATTTGATATCATTGCATCCGTAACAACCTGCTCTATAAAAATAGCACATGATCTACCCTGTCAGATGAATCTTGTAAAAAATTTCAAATAACAAAACGGTGCCAAAACCTTGCCTCATAAAAAAGATAATATAGAGCAATTAAAAAGCATATGTACCCCAAAATAGTCAAAATAAAACTGGCAACTTATCCCCTAGTTTCCAAAATAGGGTCACTTTTTGGGAGTTTCTATTGTAAGGGTGCATCAGGGGGGCTTTAAATGGGACATGGCATCTAAGGCTATTTTCACACTAGCGGCAAGGCGGATCCGACAGGCTGTTTACCCTGTCGGATCCGTCCTGCCGCCATTTCGCCGTGCCACCGGACTGCCGCTCCATCCCCATTGAATATAATGGGGACAGGGCGGAGCTCCAGTGCAGCATGGCAGTTTGCGGTGAGAGGCCGCCGGACTAAAAAGTCAGACATGCAGTACTTTTAGGCCTCTTTCAGACGGGTGTTGCGGGAAAAGGTGCGGGTACGTTGCGGGAACATGCGCGTTTTTTCCGCGCGAGTGCAAAACATTGCAATGCGTTTTGCACGCGCGTGAGAAAAATCGGGCATGTTTGGTACCCAAACCTTGGGATCGGTGTTCTGTAGATTGTATTATTTTCCCTTATAACATGGTTATAAGGGAAAATAATAGCATTCTGAATACAGAATGCATAGTAAAATAGTGCTGGAGGGGTTAAAAAAATAATAATAATTTAACTCACCTTAATCCACTTGATCGCGCAGCCAGCATCGCTTCTGTCTTCTTTCTTTGCTGTGTGCAGGAACAGGACCTGTGGTGATGTCACTCCGGTCATCACATGGTCCATCACATGATCCATCACCATGGTAAAAGATCATGTGATGGATCATGTGATGACCGGAGTGACGTCACCACAGGTCCTGCTCTGCCCCCGTCCCCATTATAGTCAATGGGGACGGAGCAGCGGTCCGGTGGCACGGCGAAATAGCGGCAGGACGGATCCGACAGGGTGAACAACCTGTTGGATCCGTCCTGCCGCTAGTGTGAAAGTACCCTAAAACCAGTCCAGCAAAATCTGCCTTCCAAAAACCGTACGGCACTCCTTTCCTTCTGCTCCCTGCCGTGCGCCCTTACATCAGTTTACAACTAGTGTTGAGCGAACAGTTCGAGCATAGTTCGGGTCCGTACCGAATTTTGGGGTGTTCGTGACACGGACCCGAACCCGAACTTTTTCGTAAAAGTTCGGGTTCGGGTTCGTCGTTCGGCATGTATTTTGGCGCATTTTGAAAGGCTGCAAAGCAGCCAATCAACATGCATCATACTACTTGCCCTAAGATGCCATCGCAGCCATGCCTACTATTGGCAAGGCTGTGATTGGCCAAGTGCAGCATGTGACTCAGCCTCTTATAAGCTTGTGCGCACGTCGGGACGTGCTCACTCCCGATGTGAATAGAACAGGGTTAGACGCAGCTGATGCTAGGGCGAGAATAGGCAGGGATAATTGAATAACTGGAAGCAAATTTCTCTCCTCCACCTGTGATTCATCTGAACAACTGCAGCTGAGCTGCTTTTTTGATAGGGATTGGCTATTTTTAGAGTGGCCAGAGTGATTTTTCCATCCACATGTACCCGGGCGGACCGCCGGCCGCCATTTTGCGACTTGTAGTGCTGCAGCAGAAGCTGCCACAGTGTGCATTCCAAAGCTCCAAACAAGTCAGACATCTACACCTGGGATTCAGACCAATAGCGATTTAGCAGCACAGTCCAAGGCTATTTTTTTTAAAGGTTGTGCAGACCATTTTGTGGCACATGTTACTGGGCTGATAGGCGGCGGCTATCTTGGGACTAGTGCTGCAGCACAATCTCTCCCAACGTCCATTAATCACTTGTAATAGTGGTCTGTGCCATAGAAATCCTACATCAGGGACTTGGGTGTGCTTGTGTCACCCCTACTAATACCAGTCCACCTGTAATCCATACAGTGAAAAGCCATAAAGTATTCCAGTGAGGGAATTTTTTTTTTATTTAAAAAAGGCCAAGTTAGTTTATCTGGCGTTCAATATACTAGATACAGTTAGGCCTGAGTTTCATACATCTGGAATTAGCAAACTAATGTGCTGGGGTTGGGAAAACATATATGTACCCATACTAGAATCTGTCAAAGAAAGCGGTACTCACATATAACAGTCATTTCATCTGTAATCCATACAGTCAAAAGACTGAAAGTATTCCAGTGAGGGAATTTTTTTTATTTAAAAAAGGCCAAGTTAGTTTATCTGGCGTTCAATATACTAGATACAGTTAGGCCTGCGTTTCATACATCTGGAATTAGCAAACTAATGTGCTGGGGTTGGGAAAACATATATGTACCCATACTAGAATCTGTCAAAGAAAGCGGTACTCACATATAACAGTCATTCCATCTGTAATCCATACAGTCAAAAGACTGAAAGTATTCCAGTGAGGGAATTTTTTTTATTTAAAAAAGGCCAAGTTAGTTTATCTGGCGTTCAATATACTAGATACAGTTAGGCCTGCGTTTCATACATCTGGAATTAGCAAACTAATTTGCTGGGGTTGGGAAAACATATATGTACCCATACTAGAATCTGTCAAAGAAAGCGGTACTCACATATAACAGTCATTCCATCTGTAATCCATACAGTCAAAAGACTGAAAGTATTCCAGTGAGGGAATTTTTTTTTTTATTTAAAAAAGGCCAAGTTAGTTTATCTGGCGTTCAATATACTAGATACAGTTAGGCCTGCGTTTCATACATCTGGAATTAGCAAACTAATGTGCTGGGGTTGGGAAAACATATATGTACCCATACTAGAATCTGTCAAAGAAAGCGGTACTCACATATAACAGTCATTCCATCTGTAATCCATACAGTCAAAAGACTGAAAGTATTCCAGTGAGGGAATTTTTTTTTTATTTAAAAAAGGCCAAGTTAGTTTATCTGGCGTTCAATATACTAGATACAGTTAGGCCTGCGTTTCATACATCTGGAATTAGCAAACTAATGTGCTGGGGTTGGGAAAACATATATGTACCCATACTAGAATCTGTCAAAGAAAGCGGTACTCACATATAACAGTCATTCCATCTGTAATCCATACAGTCAAAAGACTGAAAGTATTCCAGTGAGGGGATTTTGCTTATAAAAAATAATATATTTCATTGTGGTGCGAGTTGAATCGCAACAATGAAGAAAAATACTATTAAGGGACGAGGACGCGGTCGTGGTGGTGTCCGTGGAGCCTCTGTTGCTGGTAGAGGACGTGGCCGTTCGGCCCCAGGCGCACACAGTAGGGAACGAACTCCCTCAACTAGCCGGCAGAATGTACCGCAATATCTCGTGGGGCACAATGCCGCTCTTAGGATGGTAAGGCCTGAGCAGGTACAGGCATTAATCGATTGGGTGGCCGAAAGTGCTTCCAGCACGTTCACCACATGGTCTTCCACCCAGTCTTCTGCGGAAAGCGCACAGGTGGCACCTGAAAACCAAGCCCATCAGTCTGTCACATCACCCCCAAGCATATCAGGGAAACGGTCTGAGCCACAAGTTATGCAGCAGTCTCTTCTTCTGTTTGAAGACTCTGCTTCCAGGGTTTCCCAGGGGCGTCCACCTAGCCCTTCCCCAGTGGAGGAAGACATACCATGCACTGACGCACAACCACTTATGTCTCCAGATGAAGAGGACATGGGAATACCACCACAGCAGAGTCACCGACTCTCTGATGATGACGAAACACAGGTGCCCACTGCCGCGTCTTTTTGCAGTGTGCAGACTGAACAGGAGGAGGTCAGGGAGGGAGACTGGGTGGAAGACGATGCAGAGGACGATGAGGTCTTAGACCCCACATGGACTGAAGGTCGTGGCGATGACTTTCACAGTTCAGAGGAAGAGGTAGTGGTGAGACCGAGACAACAGCGAAGCCAAAGAGGGAGCAGGGGGCCAAAGCAGACGAGCCGCCGCCCCCAGAGTTCGCCTGCTACTGGACATCGCCAACAGGGACCCAGCCCCACAAAGGCAGCTTCAAAGAGTTCCCTGGCATGGCACTTCTTTAAACAATGTCCTACCGACAAGACCCGAGTGACTTGCACGCTCTGCCATCAGAGCCTGAGGCGAGGCATTAACGTTCTGAACCTCAGCACAACCTGCATGACCAGGCATCTACATGCAAAGCATGAACTGCAGTGGGGTACACACCTTAAAAACCAGGCACTCGCTGAGGCTCCCCCTGCTCCCTCTACCGCTGCTGCCTCGGCTTCCGCCTCGAGAGGAATGTTGCCACCTGCCGAGCAGCAAACAGAGGATGTGCCACCGACACCACCACCACCGCCACCGTCAACTAGCGTCTCCACTATATCACACAGCAGCGTTCAGCTCTCAATATCTCAAACCTTAGAGAGGAAGCGCAAATTCCCCCCGAGTCACCCTCGAGCCCTTGGCCTGAACGCCAGCATTTCTAAACTGCTGGCCTTTGAAATGCTGTCATTCCGGCTGGTGGACACAGACAGCTTCAAAAAGCTGATGGCCATGGCTGTCCCGCAGTATGTGGTTCCCAGCCGCCACTACTTCTCCAAGACAGCCGTGCCTTCCCTGCACATGCAAGTGTCCGATAAAATCAAGTGTGCACTGCGCAACGCCATTTGTGGCAAGGTCCACCTAACCACAGATACGTGGACCAGTAAGCACGGCCAGGGACGCTATATCTCACTAACTGCACACTGGATGAATGTAGTGGCGGCTGGGCCCCCGGCGGACAGTTCCTTGGCGCACGTCCTTCCGCCCCCTAGGATCGCAGGGCATCATTCTCTGCCTCCTGTAGCCTCCTCCTCCTACTCGGCTTCCTCCTCCACTGCTTCCACCAGCTCATCCGGTCAGCCACACACCTTCACCACCAACTTCAGCACAGCCCGGGGTAAACGTCAGCAGGCCATTCTGAAACTCATATGTTTGGGGGACAGGCCCCACACCGCACAGGAGTTGTGGCGGGGTATTGAACAACAGACCGACGAGTGGTTTCTGCCGGTGGGCCTCAAGCCAGGCCTGGTGGTATGCGATAATGGGCGAAATCTCGTGGCAGCTCTGGGACTAGCCGGTTTGACGCACATCCCTTGCCTGGCGCATGTGCTGAACTTGGTGGTGCAGAGGTTCATTCACCACTACCCCAACATGTCAGAGCTGCTGCATAAAGTGCGGGCCGTCTGTGCGCGCTTCCGCCGTTCACATCCTGCCGCTGCTCGCCTGTCTGCGCTACAGCGGAACTTCGGCCTTCCCGCTCACCGCCTCATATGCGACGTGCCCACCCGGTGGAACTCCACCTTGCACATGCTGGAGAGACTGTGCGAGCAGCAGCAGGCCATAGTGGAGTTTCAGCTGCAGCACGCTCGCGTCAGTCGTACTGCCGAACAGCACCACTTCACCACCAATGATTGGGCCTCCATGCGAGACCTGTGTGCCCTGCTGCGCTGTTTCGAGTACTCCACCAACATGGCCAGTGGCGATGACACTGTTATCAGCGTTACAATACCACTTCTATGTCTCCTTGAGAAAACACTTAGGGCAATGATGTTAGAGGAGGTGGCCCAGGTGGAGGAGGATGAGGGCTCGTTTCTAACACTTTCGGGCCAGTCTGTTCGAAGTGGCTCAGAGGGAGGTTTGTTTAAGCAGCAGAGGACAGGTTCACAAGTCGCCAGCCAAGGCACTGTACTGGAGGACGAGGAGGATGAGGAGGAGGAGGTGGAGGGGGACGAGGATGACGCAAGTTCACAGCGGGGTGGCAGCCCAGGCCCATCACTGGTGCGTGGCTGGGGGGATACGGTGGACGATGACGATACGCCTCCCACAGAGGACAGCTTGTCCTTACCCATGGGTAGCCTGGCCCACATGAGCGAATATATGCTCCAATGCCTGCGCAACGACAGCAGAGTTGCCCACGTTTTAACGTGTGCAGACTACTGGGTGGCCACCCTGCTGGATCCCCGGTATAAAGACAATGTGCCCACTTTAATTCCTGAACTGGAGCGCGACCGTAAGATGCGCGAGTACAAGCGCACGCTGATAGAGGCGCTCTTGAGAGCATTCCCACATGTCACAGGGGAACAGGTGGAAGGTGAAGGCAGAGGAGTGGCAAGAGGTCGCCAACGCAGCTGTGTCACGGCCAGCTCATCTGAGGGCAGGGTTAGCATGGCAGAAATGTGGAAAAGTTTTGTCTCCACGCCACAGCTATCTGCACCGACACCTGATACGGAACGTGTTAGCAGGAGGCAGCATTTCACTAACATGGTTGAACAGTATGTCTGCACACCCCTCCACATCCTGACGGATGGTTCGGCCCCATTCAACTACTGGGTTTCGAAATTGTCCACGTGGCCAGAGTTAGCATGTTATGCCTTGGAGGTGCTTTCCTGCCCGGCGGCCAGCGTTTTATCTGAACGCGTATTCAGCACGGCATGGGGCGTCATTACTGACAAGCGCAGCCGCCTGTCCACAGCCAACGTGGACAAGCTGACCTTCATAAAGATGAACCAGGCATGGATCCCACAGGACCTGTCCCTCCCTTGTGCAGAGTAGTCCTTATTAACTGCCTAAAACATGTCTTGTTGTGCTACGGGCCACTTCTTTATTTGATACAAATTTTATGAAACCCACAGTTGAATGAAACTCTTCTCTGTCTGGGCGCCGGGGCCTAACCAGATGAAAGTGGCCGGTTAAACTAACGGGTGACATGAAGCCATAACCTCTGCCATGCTACCTCTGTCTTCTGTCTGGGTGCTGAGGCCTAAGTCAAATAAAGCGGTCTTCTGCTGTGCTGGGGGATATGAAGCTAATCTCTGACCTCTCTCCTCTGTCTGGGTCCAAAGGCCTAAATCACTGAAAGAGGCCTTCTCCTGTGGTGTGTGATATGATGCCAGAATATGTGCTGTGGGGCCTCTCTCCTCTTCCTGGGTGCAGGGGTCAAATAAACTAAATTGTGGCCTACTCCTGTGGTGGCTGATATGATGCCAGAATATGTGCTGTGGTGCCTCTCTCCTCTTCCTGGGTGCAGGGGTCAAAGTAACTAAATGGTGGCTTCTCCTGTGGTGGCTGATATGATGCCAGAATATGTGCTGTGGGGCCTCTCTCCTCTTCCTGGGTGCAGGGGTCAAAGTAACTCAATGGTGGCTTCTCCTGTGGTGGCTGATATGATGCCAGAATATGTGCTGTGGTGCCTCTCTCCTCTGTCTGGGTCCAAAGGCCTAAATCACTGAAAGAGGCCTTCTCCTGTGGTGTGTGATATGATGCCTGAATATGTGCTGTGGTGCCTCTCTCCTCTTCCTGGGTGCGGGGGTCAAAGTAACTCAATGGTGGCTTCTCCTGTGGTGGCTGATATGATGCCAGAATATGTGCTGTGGGGCCTCTCTCCTCTTCCTGGGTGCAGGGGTCAAAGTAACTCAATGGTGGCTTCTCCTGTGGTGGCTGATATGATGCCAGAATATGTGCTGTGGTGCCTCTCTCCTCTTCCTGGGTGCAGGGGTCAAAGTAACTAAATGGTGGCTTCTCCTGTGGTGGCTGATATGATGCCAGAATATGTGCTGTGGGGCCTCTCTCCTCTTCCTGGGTGCAGGGGTCAAAGTAACTAAATGGTGGCTTCTCCTGTGGTGGCTGATATGATGCCAGAATATGTGCTGTGGGGCCTCTCTCCTCTTCCTGGGTGCAGGGGTCAAAGTAACTCAATGGTGGCTTCTCCTGTGGTGGTTAGTATGATGCCAGAATATGTGCTGTGGGGCCTCTCTCCTCTTCCTGGGTGCAGGGGTCAAAGTAACTCAATCGTGGCTTCTCCTGTGGTGGCTGATATGATGCCAGAATATGTGCTGTGGTGCCTCTCTCCTCTTCCTGGGTGCAGGGGTCAAAGTAACTAAATGGTGGCTTCTCCTGTGGTGGCTGATATGATACCAGAATATGTGCTGTGGTGCCTCTCTCCTCTTCCTGGGTGCAGGGGTCAAAGTAACTAAATGGTGGCTTCTCCTGTGGTGGCTGATATGATGCCAGAATATGTGCTGTGGTGCCTCTCTCCTCTTCCTGGGTGCGGGGGTCAAAGTAACTCAATGGTGGCTTCTCCTGTGGTGGCTGATATGATGCCAGAATATGTGCTGTGGGGCCTCTCTCCTCTTCCTGGGTGCAGGGGTCAAAGTAACTCAATGGTGGCTTCTCCTGTGCTGATTGATATAAAGCTGATGGTTGTGCCATCTGACATGGTTGCCAGGGTCTGATTCAATGGGGGCCTACTCCTGTGGTGGGTGATCTAAATGCCTGATTCTCTGCTGTGAAACCTCTCTCCTCCGTCTGGGTGTAGGGGTCAAAGTCTTTCAAAGTCGCCTTCTCCTGTGCTGATTGATATGAAGCTGATGGTTGTGCCATCTGACATGGTTGCCGGGGTCCCATTAAATTGTGGCCTACTCCTGTGGTGGTTGATATGATGCCTGATTCTCTGATGTGGAACCTCTCTCCTCTGTTTGGGTGAAGGGGTCAAAGTAACTAAATGGTGGCTTCTCCTGTGGTGGCTGATATGATGCCAGAATATGTGCTGTGGGGCCTCTCTCCTCTTCCTGGGTGCAGGGGGCAAAGTAACTCAATGGTGGCTTCTCCTGTGGTGGCTGATATGATGCCAGAATATGTGCTGTGGTGCCTCTCTCCTCTTCCTGGGTGCGGGGGTCAAAGTAACTCAATGGTGGCTTCTCCTGTGGTGGCTGATATGATGCCAGAATATGTGCTGTGGTGCCTCTCTCCTCTTCCTGGGTGCGGGGGTCAAAGTAACTCAATGGTGGCTTCTCCTGTGGTGGCTGATATGATGCCAGAATATGTGCTGTGGTGCCTCTCTCCTCTTCCTGGGTGCAGGGGTCAAAGTAACTAAATGGTGGCTTCTCCTGTGGTGGTTGATATGATGCCTGATTCTCTGCTGTGAAACCTCTCTCCTCCATCTGGGTGTAGGGGTCAAAGTCTTTCAAAGTCGCCTTCTCCTGTGCTGATTGATATAAAGCTGATGGTTGTGCCATCTGACATGGTTGCCAGGGTCTGATTCAATGGGGGCCTACTCCTGTGGTGGGTGATCTAAATGCCTGATTCTCTGCTGTGAAACCTCTCTCCTCCGTCTGGGTGTAGGGGTCAAAGTCTTTCAAAGTCGCCTTCTCCTGTGCTGATTGATATGAAGCTGATGGTTGTGCCATCTGACATGGTTGCCGGGGTCCCATTAAATTGTGGCCTACTCCTGTGGTGGGTGATCTAAATGCCTGATTCTCTGCTTTGAAACCTCTCTCCTCCGTCCGGGTGTAGGGGTCAAAGTCTGTCAAAGTCGCCTTCTCCTGTGCTGATTGATATAAAGCTTATGCTTGTGCCATCTGACATGGTTGCCGGGGTCTGATTCAATGGTGGCCTACTCCTGTGGTGGGTGATCTAAATGCCTGATTCTCTGCTTTGAAACCTCTCTCCTCCGTCCGGGTGTAGGGGTCAAAGTCTGTCAAAGTCGCCTTCTCCTGTGCTGATTGATATAAAGCTTATGCTTGTGCCATCTGACATGGTTGCCGGGGTCTGATTCAATGGTGGCCTACTCCTGTGGTGGGTGATCTAAATGCCTGATTCTCTGCTGTGTAACCTCTCTCCTCCGTCTGGGTGTAGGGGTCAAAGTAACTAAATGGTGGCCTACTCCTGTGGTGGGTGATATGATGCCTGGTTCTCTGCTGTGGGACCTCTCTCCTTTGTCTGGGTGCTGTGGTCAAAATAATAGTAAGTGACCTTCTCCATTGGTGGGTGACTTGAAGCCTGATTCTGTGCTATGGGACCTCACTCCAATTAATATTGTTTAATTTTTATTTATTTTATGTTAACTCATCATTTCCCTATCTACATTTGTTTGCAGGGGATTTAACTACATTTTGCTGCCTTTTGCAGCCCTCTAGCCCTTCCCGGGTGTGTTTTACAGCCTTTTTAGTGCCCAAAAGTTCGGGTCCCCATTGACTTCTATGGGGTTCGGGTTCGGGATGAAGTTCGGGTCGAGTTCGGATCCCGAACCCGAACATTTTTCGAAAGTTCGGCCGAACTCGTCGAACCCGAACATCCAGGTGTTCGCTCAACTCTATTTACAACCACATGTGGGGTGTTTCTGTAATCCGCAGAATCAGGGTAATAAATATTGAATTTTGTTTGGCTGTTAACCCTCAATTTGAAAAAGTGAAATTTAGAAATGTAATCTCCATTTTTCTTTAATTCTTGTGGAACACCTAAAGGTTTTGAGTAACTTGAGGGGTGTAGTTTCTACAATGGGGTCATTTATGGGGGGTTTCCACTATGTAAGCCCCACGAAGTGACTTCAGACCTGAACTGGTCCTTAAAAAGTGGGTTTTGGAAATTTTCTTAAAAATTTTAAGAATTGCTTCTAAACTTCTAAGCCTTCTAACGTCCTAAAAAAAATAAAATGACATTTCCAAAATGATGCCAACATAAAGCATACATATGGGTAATGTTAAGTAAGGCTACTTTCACACTAACGTTCGGAGCGGATCGGTCTGATGTTTCATCAGACGGATCCGCTCCTATAATGCAGACGCTTGCATCCGTTCAGAACGGATCCGTCTGCATTATAACTTAGAAAATTTTCTAAGTCTGATAGTAGCCTGAGCGGATCCGTTCAGACTTTACATTGAAAGTCAATGGGGAAGGATCCGCTTGAAGATTGAGCCATATGGTGTCATCTTCAAGCGGATCCGTCCCCATTGACTTCCATTATAAGTCTGGACGGATCCGCTCGCCTCCGCACGGCCAGGCGGACACCCGAACGCTGCAAGCAGCGTTCAGGTGTCCGCTCACTGAGCGGAGCGGAGGCTGAGCGCTGGCAGGCGGATGCATTCTCAGTGGATCCGCCTCCACTGAGAATGCATTAGGGCCGGACGGCTGCGTTCAGGACCGCTCGTGAGCCCCTTCAAACGGAGCTCACGAGCGGACACCTGAACGCAGGTGTGAAAGTAGCCTAATAAATATTTTATGTGGTATCACTTTCTGTTTTAGAAGCAGAGAAATATAAATTTTGAAAATTGTAATTTTTCTAAATTTTTGGTAAATTTGGGATTTAAAAAAAAATAAAGGTGAAATATATTGACTCAAATTTATGACTATCGTAAAGCACAATGTGTCACGAGAAAACAATCTCAGAATGGCTTGGATAAATAAAAGTGTTCCAAAGCTATTACCACATAAAGTGACGCATGTCAGATTTGTAAATTTTGACCTGGACACTGGGGCACCAATGACCCTTGGTCATGAAAGGGTTAATTATTTTCTAGATAGGTAGCATATTATAACCGCAGTTCTGAGGGTCTAGTACAGGGATCAGCAACCTCCGGCACTCCAGCTGTTCAGAAACTACAACTTCCAGCATGTAAACATGCTTCTAAGGCCTCATGCACACTACCGTTTTTTTTAAGGTCCGCAAAAACGGGGTCCGTAGGTCCGTGATCCGTGACCGTTTTTTCGTCAGTGGGTCTTCCTTGACCCACGGACCCACTTCCGTGAGGATCCACGGACATGAAAAAAAAGTCGTTTTGGTGTCCGCCTGGCCGTGCAGAGCCAAACGGATCCGTCCTGAATTACAATGCAAGTCAATGGGGACGACGTTGACACAATATGGTGCAATTGCAAACGGATCCGTCCCCCATTGACTTTCAATGTAAAGTCAGGAGTCCCTTTTATACCATCGGATCGGAGTTTTCTCCAATCCGATGGTATATTTTAACTTGAAGCGTCCCCATCACCATGGGAATGCCTCTATGTTAGAATATACCATCGGATTTGAGTTAGATCGTGAAACTCAGATCCGACAGTATATTCTAACACAGAGGCGTTCCCATGGTGATGGGGATGCTTCAGGTTAGAATATACTAAAAGAACTGTGTACATGACTGCACCCTGCTGCCTGGCAGGTGCTGCCAGGCAGCAGGGGGCAGACCCCCCCTCCCCCCCTGTATTTAACTCATTGGTGGCCAGTGCGGCCCCCCTCCCTCCCCTGTATTTAACTCATTGGTGGCCAGTGCGAGCCCCCCTCCTTCCATTGTATTTAACACATTGGTGGCCAGTGCGGCCGGCTCCCCCTCCCTCCCCTGTAGTTAGCACATTGGTGGCCAGTGCGGCCGGCCCCCCCTCCCTCCCCTGTAGTTAACACATTGGTGGCCAGTGCGGCCGGCCCCCCCTCCCTCCCCTGTAGTACTTTAGATTCATTGTTGGCCAGTGGGCCCCCCCTCCCTGCCCCTCCTAATTAAAATCTCCCCCCTATCATTGGTGGCAGCGGAGAGTACCGATCGAAGTCCCAGTTTAATCGCTGGGGCTCCGATCGGTAACCATGGCAACCAGGACGCTACTGCAGTCCTGGTTGCCATGGTTACTTAGCAATTTTTTAGAAGCATTATACTTACCTGCGAGCTGCGAGGTCTGTGACCAGCCGTGTGCTCCTCCTACTGGTAAGTGAAAGGTCTGTGCGGCGCATTGCTTATAGCACAGACCTGTCACTTACCAGTAGGAGGAGCACCCAGCCGGTCACAGACATCGCAGCTCGCAGGTAAGTATAATGCTTCTGAGGGGTTAATTGTGCGGATCACAGCCCCCTGTAAGAGATCGGGTGCTGCCAGGCAGCAGGGGGCAGTCATGTACACAGTTCAAAGTATATTCTAACTAGAAGCGTCCCCATCACTATGGGAACGCCTCTGTGTTAGAATATACTGTCGGATCTGAGTTTTCACGAAGTGAAAACTCAGCTCTGAAAAAGCTTTTATGCAGACGGATCTGCTGTGCGGCCGTTCCGTGCATTGGGGACCGCAATTGCAGCGGGCCGCAGGCCGGACCCATTCAACTTGAATGGGTCCATTGTATGTCCGCACCGCAAAAAAATATGACATGTCATATTTTTTTGTGGTGTGGAACCAGCATAAAGAAACACCACGGAAGCACTCTGTAGTGCTTCCGGTGTTCCGTGACTCCGTTCCGCATCTCCCGAATTGCAGACCCATTCAAGAATTGTGGACCCAACGGCCGTGTGCATGAGGCCTAAGTTATAGGGCTCATGCAAATGACTGCAATCAGCCTAGCAATCATGGTCAATGTGTTGGCCACATTTTCCAGACAGACCACGGCTTCCCTGACCTAAACTGACTGTACCATAGTATAAGTTATGATACAGCCAGGAATTTATCTGACTGAGGGGCAATTGTTGTTCACTCACATCATCATGTGTGCATACCTCACGATTAGATAGAGACTGACTGTATTATAAATTACTGTGATACAGTCAGTTCAGGTCAGGAGAGTGCGGTTGGCCAGGGAGATGCGTCCTGCACATGGACTGTGTTTCCTGGGCTGATCATGGTCGTATCACACAGTGTATCAAACATGATAGGACACTTTAGCAGGCAGTACCAAAACAGATAGGATTAGGCCTCACTCACATGAACATATCCTTTTTGCGGTCTTCAAGTTGCGGATTAGCTAAATAAGGATACTCACATTTTTTTGCAGTATCATTGACTTCTATGGGTTCCAAGTCTGCATTTTGAGGACATGTTTTATCTTTTGCAGAACTGACATACAGATGTGGAAACCACACAGGTGACATCATCCTTATGTCAGTTCTGCAAAGGATAGAACATGTCCTATTCTGGTCCTCAAAATGCAGACTTGGAACCCATAGAGGTCAATGGGTCTACAAAATAAAGTGGATCGCACATGGACAGTATCCTTATTTACCAGAGAGACAACTTGCAGACCGCAAAACAGATATGGTTATGTGCGTGAGGCTTTGGACACACCATTCAGCAGGCGGTATTACACATGGGAATCTTTGATACAGAAACATTAGTGTATCGCAGATGATAGATTTAGATACAGAGGCACACCAGACAGTATAGTACAATATGGGATAAGATACACAGATCAGCATGCCGTATCGCACACAACAGGCTAAGGCCCCAACGCAAAAGTGATGCGTGAAAACCACCGCTTATGTACACAGACCCATTTAAATGAATGGGTCCGGATTCCGTGCGGGTGCAATGCGTTCGCATCACACATTGCACCCGCGCGGAATTCTCGCTCGTGTCAAAGGGGCCTAAGTATCAGGCACAGCAGTCTGTATCATACATGATAGGATTAGGGTACTTTCACACTTGCGGCAGAGGATTCCAGCAGGCAGTTCTGTCGTCGGAACTGCCTGCCGGATACGGCAATCCAGACGCAAGCTGATGGCATTTGTCAGACGGTTGCAGATCCGTCTGACAAATGTATTGAAATACCAGATCCGTCTCTCTGGTGTCATCTGGAAAAACGGATCCGGTATGATTTTTATTAGCATTGTTAAAGATCTGCGCATGCGCAGACCAGAAGGCCGGTTCTGTTTTGCCGGAACACTTAATGCCGGATTCTGCACTAATACACTATAATGTAAATTAATACCGGATCCGGCATTACGGCAAGTGATCAGTATTTTTGGCTGGAGAGAAAACTGCTGCATGCTGCGGTATTTTCTCCGTCCAAAAAACGTAAGAGGGACTGAACTGATGCATCCTGAACAAAATCCTCTCCATTCAGAATGCATTAGAATAAACTGATCAGTTTTTTCCCGGTATGTAGCTCCTGTGACGGAACTCAATACCAGAAAACAAAAACGCTAGTGTGAAAGTACCTTTAGATACAGATATAATTTGATGTGCTTGCTGATTCAAGCTGTTTATTGCACTTGGGAGATGGTGAAGGAAGAGCCTGTGGACTGTCAGTGATGTGATTTAGAAATAGACTAGCAGGATTCATGTGTGGGTGTTGTGAGATGGCCACAGGAGGTGTAGTGGGTGGAGCTTCTGCAGATTGAGCAGTGTGGGGCGGGGTCAGCCTGTGAGTCATCACTCTGCAGAGCAGCCATGTAAACAGGAAGCTCTGAATATAAACAGATCTGCCAGGATAGCCTGATGCACAGACAGGGGGAAGGAAAGCACAGACATAAAAATAGGTACTGGGGGCATACAGTATATATGCATTGTGAAGGGTGTTAGGGCACATAAAAAGAATTTTGATTTTGGAACCGGTCAACCTCTTTTAGATACCCTTAGACAGACATATCTCTAACCTTCTTTCTTGACCTTTCACAACTTTCTAACTTTTAGATGCATAAAGACAATGACACACTAGACCGGGTCTTTTTACGGCTGTACTTTGTTTCCGACTTTACTAATTCTCCTTTCCCTCTCTGACCACAACTTTCTCTCCTTCACTGTCACAAATCCTCATCCATCTCATCATGCTCCTACTTATCACACATTCATAAATCTACATGCCATAGGAACTAAGAAACTTACAAACTCGCTACTGTCATAATTGTCTCCAATTTCTTCCCTCTCCTGTCCTTAACTGGCTAAAAAACACTATAACAGCCCAGAAGTACACTGGAAGTAGTAGCACCCCATACACTCAGAAACTCCAAACAGGGACAAATGCAACCCTGGTTTACACCTCAATTCTCTTTCTCCAGCGATGCTGCAGGAGTGCCGAACACCTACTACTTTTGTTTACTCCATTTAATAACCTGTCAGTATTGTCCTCACAGCTAGGTATCATCTGGTGCACTATAGCGCACACGGGCACATCTCTACCATTCTTATGGGAGTGGCGAGCAGGCTCCTAATCACTGACCCCACCCAGAGGCGGAGGTACTGGTATATAGGGCAGCTTCACTAACCATGAAGTGCCCAAGCGTGGTTGCATACCTGGTAACTTCTGCTGAAGCCTGTCGTCTGCTACTTGGATTATCTGGACTATTGACCCTTGCATTACCTGACTACGATTCTGCCTGTCATCTGCTACTTGGATTATCTGGACTATTGACCCTTACTTTGATCCTGTCACCTTCGAAGTTGACTTATTTAGAGCCACTCGCAAGTTACATCTACACAAGCTCTTTAGAGATACCCCACAGAAGCTATCTACCACCCAGGGGGAGTTACCACTATACCCTAATCCTAGAGCCTTCCAAGTGTCCACCAAATTTAGCGAGGAAGAGTTAGCCTGTCTAGAGTTCCTCACTGGAATGGATGTCGCTGAGGAGTTCTCACCTGACACCTCTGTGGATCCGTTTACAGGTGGAGTCAAATCCAATTTTTGCCCTCCTATGCCCGCCGGCAGTAGCATTGATATCTTTCAACATCAAGTTATGAGGGATATCAAGGCAGTTATTTATTCCACTGCTCAATCTAACATCAGTTCAGAGGAGCATAAAGCCTTACAATGGCTCCGCTCACAGGCAGATATAATTGTGAAACCGGCGGACAAGGGGGGCAATGTGGTTCTCATGTCGAGGAATTATTACTTCAGTGAGGCCCTCAGACAATTTGGTGATACTCACGTTTACGAGAGGATACGGGGGGATCCCCTACCCAATACCCTACAGTTGTTGAAAACCCTCGTCAATAGATTTGTTGAGGTTGGTTTTTTTCCCAGAAATATGTTGGACAAACTTGTCCCATTATCTCCAGCCAAGCCATCCTGGTATTTCCTTCACAAGTCGCTGAGCCATCCCCCGGGACGTCCCATCGTCGCGGGGATTGGCTCAGCGACCGAGCCGTTGTCCAAATACTTAGACTGGCTCCTGAGACCAGCACTCACTAGCGCCCCTGCATACCTCAGGGATACAAATGATTTTTTACTAGCCCTTAGGGAGATTTGCTGGCAACAAAATTACCAACTAGTGTCCCTCGATGTGGAAAGCCTCTACACCCGCATCCCACATGATGCGGGTGTCGAGGCGGTCCTTGACATCGTGGCGAACCTGGGTAAGAGCGATTTATATTGTGAATTTGTGGGTGAGGCACTCAAGTTTATTTTAACTAATAATACTTTCCAGTTTGGGAGCGAGTGGTTCAGACAAAAAGTGGGTACGACTATGGGGACCCCCGTCTCCTGCACGTTTGCTAATATGTACCTTGCCAGACTAGAAGACAGGTATGTTTACTCTACCAGTAATCCTTTTCTCCCTAAGCTCAAAACGTATTTACGTTTTGTAGATGATGTGTTTCTAGTCTGGGAAGGTACAGAACAAGAATGTGTTGAGTTTGTGAAGTATCTCAACGATAATGACATGGGCATGACTTTCACCCTCAATTTTGGAGGCAATAGGTTAGAATTCTTGGATGTGGCTGTCCTGGTGGAAGGCGACGGGTTGGTCACGGAGGGCTTTCGCAAGCCCACGGCGACCAACTCCTTGCTCCACCACGACAGCTTCCATCCACAGAGTGTCAAGAAGTCCGTACCGTATGGTCAATTCATTAGATTGAGACGTATCAACAGCACAGACAGTGGATATCACAGACAGGCTCAGGATCTCAAACAGCGATTAGTCAGGAGAGGTTACCCTGAAGAGATGTTAGACAGGGATATGGAATGAGTGGAAAAAAACTTCACACAAGATAGTCTCCTCAGAAGTGGTTATGAGAAAAAGGATCAGACCAAAAGAGGGAAAAAGGGTGTTAGATTTGCATTCTCATTCAAGTACAGTCCCATGGCTGAACGCATACGGTCAGTCATATTTAAAAATTGGGACGTCTTGAGAAGGGATGCAACTCTAAATCAATTGAACCAACAGAAACCCCTGATCTCCTTCAGAAGGAGCCATACTGTTAGAGATAAGCTTGTTAGGAGTAGGTTTCAATCAAACAGTAGTAAGAACTGGCTCAATAGTAGCCTTCCTAAAGGCAACTTCAGGTGTGGAAGCTGCTCATTGTGCACTAGTAATTCACAGAAAAAATGCATTGAATTTGCTGGCATTTCGCATAAAGTCAATACTTTTATCAATTGCCGCAGTACTTATGTAGTATATTTACTATTGTGCACATGTGGACGCTTCTATATCGGTAAGACGATAAGATGCCTGTATGAACGAGTCAGGGAACATTTTAATTCCATTAAAACAGGGAAAGGATGTCCGAGACTCATAGAACATGTGAGAGTAGTTCATGATGGTGACGTCAGTTGTATCTCTTTCTCAGGTTTAGAAACCGTATCTACACCCCTGCAAGGAGGGGATAGACACCGTCTACTCTTACAGAGAGAGGCTAGGTGGGTACTACGTACACAAGCCTTAGGGGAATTAGGTATGAACGATAGAAATGATCTTAGCCCCTTTTTATAATATTGCATGTATTAATACATTGTTACATTAACTATTTTGCTCATGACCCATGACAGTTGCACATGTCATTGTTTTTATATTCACATTTATTATATTTTCAGTCATTCCCTTTATGCAGACGCAGCCTGGCTTGTTAATTTCCATGACAACGGTCTGCGCCGGCATTTAAAGGAGCGATGCGCAAGCACGCATTGACGCACAGCCAGAAGAAGCGCATGTAGCGCGAAACGGCCGCCGCTGTTCAATGCGTGCCTAGGATCTGTCCGCCCCCTGCCTCATGTTATTCCGAGAAATAAAGCTGCCTATTTACACACGGGTGAGTGCCGCTGCCTATTTTCATTTCTACATTGATTTCGTTTTGCATGTTAAATGTCTATGTTTACTGTAATTGTTGTGACATTGTATATTTGAATAGTGATTTCTGTCCTATTGTCCATACGTGTGTATTGGCGATTTCCCTTTGTCCTGAGATATAATTCAATTACTCCTCAATTGTCTCCAGGACAGAAGACATTGTATAAAACTGTGTATTCTCCTGCCTGTGATGATTACATTAACCCATTGTGTAAGGTAATTATATCACAGGCAGAGGGGAGGATTTTGTGTGGGAGTGTTTTACTGTATTGTACGTGTTTATTAGTTGTTTTTACAAAACCCTGTGGGTGGTACTAATGTGTAAGAATGTGTATAAGAACAATAAACACACAGCTCTGGCTGTCCTCTGTTTTACCATCAACACAGAGCTTGGTCTCATTCTTGGGGGGAATTCACTGTATGCTGTTAGAGACTGATTGCTAGGAGTGTAAGCCGCTTGGGTGCGTTTCCTATTCGTCTTCTAGCAGCTATTCATGAGGTTCAGTTTGGAGTTTGGCGCATTTCCTTGTATGCCGTAACACTGATCTTTCCTTTACCCCCTATATTCAATCACTTGCCCGCTCATGCCACATGCACCTCAAAAACATCTCTAGAATCTGCCCCTTTCCTACTATGGAAACAACGAAAACACTTTTTGTGACCCTGATCCATTCCCATCTCGATTAATGAAACTCATTACGAATTGGCCTCCCCCTCACCAGACTATCCTTAATAATGCAGCAGCCGGGTTCATCTGTCTAACTGCTACTCCGTTGCCTCCGTCCTGTGCCAGTCATTGCAATGGTTGCCCATACTTACAGGATTTCATTTAAACTGCTCATTCTCTCCCACAAAGCTCTCCATAGTGCTGCAGTCTCACTATATCTGTTCCCTCATTTCTGTCTACCATCGTACACATGCTTAATGCTCTGCAAATGATTTACAACTATATATCCACCATAATCCAAACCTCTAATTCCGACCTTCCAAATTTCTCCTGAGCTGGAACACCCTTCCTCAAGCAATTGGATTAATTCACAACATCCACAATTTTAGATGCTCCCTAAAAACATATCTTTTTAGGCTGGCCTATCACATTCCATCATCTGACACTTCTCCATTCACCCCCACTTCCTCTTTATCATTATTCTTCTGAATCCATCATTAAATATCTACACCCCATGAACTCAAATGCACTACAGATATTGGCTCATGCAGCTTAATATGTACACCCCTATTTTGTTGATGGCTGGACCATTGTACAAAACAAGCACTTTTGTGTCACCCTTCATCTCCTCATAGATTGTAAGTTCATTGCAAACAGGGCCCTCATTCCTCTTGTTTTAATTGTTGATTTGTTTGTTAATATATTATATAAATAAAGCCAAGAAGTAAATGGTTGGCACTCCACAATCAAATCTTCTTGTGCTCATAAATAAAGATTATTATTTTAAAAAGTTCCAAAAATTTTCCTTATTGGGGGCAGATGAGGTTTAATCACACACAGTGTTTTCAGGAAAAAAACTGTGTCTTGCTCTGAACAAAACACAGGAGCAGATGTGTGCCTGTGTTTATACAAATAAACGGTAATGTCAGAAGCAGTTGCTTGTTCTGAACAAGTGTCCAAAAAGTATGCCTTAATAGGGGAAGATGCCTGCCTCTATTTATACACATGCACTAGTGTTGAAAGAAACAGTGGCTTGCTCTGAACAAGCCTCAAACAATTCTCCCTTTTTTGGAGCAGCAGCAGTATAGTCTGGATGTGGAAATGGTAAGATGTGTAGGGGTAATGGTGGCAGCAATAATAGCAGGTACATTAACAGCACAGCATGGAACAGACAAGGCAATAGGTATGTGGCTGTGTAAGGTTTGTAGTAGTAGTAGAAAGGCAGCAGATGTGTGGCTGTATATGGGTAATGGTAGGGGCATTAGCAGCTGGAGTGGTGGAGGCAACGCAGCAGCAGACATATAGTACGGAACTTGATGGTAGGCAGGCATACAGAGGTAGTGGCATGGGTGGGCCGAAGATAAAAAAAAAAAAAAACTTCAACAATGGAACACCTATTTATCGGTCACAGGTGGAGGTGTGTGAAAATCCTCACTGATCTTTGCCTCATTTATTTAGAAAAATGTGATGTTTTGTACATTAGCAGAGAACAACTTTGGGTGTGACATCACTATCTGTTACCCTAAGTACCCTCGCTGAGATGATACTGAAGGCTAGAAAAGACAGTAGAGGGAGAGCAAGCTGGGCTAGTTATAGTCACTGTTGCAATTTGTTTACCTAAAAATCCATGGGGTTAGAGAATGGGGTATGTGCCAGAGAAAGGACACAGTCCAGGTAAGATTGAACCTGGCTGTTCAGGTGTACATATCAGTTTGTTGATTTGCGTCAGCCTGGTATGGCAGTGGAAAAAAAATGCTCCATTGTGTAGCAAACTGAATTGCTTGCTCCAGCTTCTGCTACTTGTTGTAGCACAGACAACAGAACAGTGGTGACTTAAGTTTGGGTGAAGTCGTGGAACTGCCCACAGTTGGAGAATGTCAAGACATGTTTTACCGCTGGCCAGAAGTACTACTGCCTGCTAAATTTAATTTGAGTGAAGGCACAGAACTGCTCCACATTTGCAAAATGAGCATTATATCAGAGAGCTAGTGTTATGCAAGCAGGTGTGGACCCACTGCGAAATTGACTGGCTATACTCTGGAGAGGCGTGACTAAGCAACTACCTAGTGTTCACTAGAGCCTCTGATGGTGAGGATAGGCTTGGGCTGTTAGGGTAGTTGCCAGATGCCACTCCAGAGCAGTCCCCGAGTCAGTGGCAGCTGATCAGGGGGTCAGAGATACTTGTGCAAGCACCGAGGGGAAGTACGTGGCCAGGAAGTCTGGGGTTAGGGCAGGCAGAGACCAAGCAAGGTCCGTAAACAAAGTCCGAGGTCAGAGGCAGGTGGCAAACAGGCAAAATCCAATAATTTCAAAAGGAGGGTCCGGCACACAGCAAAGCAGAACTTGAAAAACACCTTCACACTTTGAACTAGACAAGCTAGTGACCATGAGTAGAGTTGAGCGAACACCTGGATGTTCGGGTTCGAGAAGTTCGGCCGAACTTCCCGGAAATGTTCGGGTTCGGGATCCGAACCCGACCCGAACTTCGTCCCGAACCCGAACCCCATTGAAGTCAATGGGGACCCGAACTTTTGGGCACTAAAAAGGCTGTAAAACAGCCCAGGAAAGAGCTAGAGGGCTGCAAAAGGCAGCAACATGTAGGTAAATCCCATGCAAACAAATGTGGATAGGGAAATGAATTAAAATTAAAATTAAAAAAATAAAAATGACCCAATATCAATTGGACAGAGGTCCCGTAACAGAGAATCTGGCCTTATGTCAGCGCAGAATCTGTCTTCATGTCATAGCAGAGAATCAGGCTTCACGTCACCCACCACTGGAACAGGCCACTGTCACATATTTAGGCCCAGGCACCCAGGCAGAGGAGAGAGGTCCCGTAACAGAGAATCTGGCCTTATGTCAGCGCAGAATCTGTCTTCATGTCATAGCAGAGAATCAGGCTTCACGTCACCCACCACTGGAACAGGCCACTGTCACATATTTAGGCCCAGGCACCCAGGCAGAGGAGAGAGGTCCCGAAACAGAGAATCTGGCCTTATGTCAGCGCAGAATCTGTCTTCATGTCATAGCAGAGAATCAGGCTTCACGTCACCCACCACTGGAACAGGCCACTGTAACACATTTAGGCCCAGGCACCCAGGCAGAGGAGAGAGGTCCCGTAAAAGAGAATCTGGCCTTATGTCAGCGCAGAATCTGTCTTCATGTCATAGCAGAGAATCAGGCTTCACGTCACCCACCACTGGAACAGGCCACTGTCACATATTTAGGCCCAGGCACCCAGGCAGAGGAGAGAGGTCCCGTAACAGAGAATCTGGCCTTATGTCAGCGCAGGATCTGTCTTCATGTCACAGCAGAGAATCAGGCTTCACGTCACCCACCACTGGAACAGGCCACTGTCACACATTTAGGCCCAGGCACCCAGGCAGAGGAGAGAGGTCCCGTAACAGAGAATCTGGCCTTATGTCAGCGCAGAATCTGTCTTCATGTCATAGCAGAGAATCAGGCTTCACGTCACCCACCACTGGAACAGGCCACTGTCACACATTTAGGCCCAGGCACCCAGGCAGAGGAGAGAGGTCCCGTAACAGAGAATCTGGCCTTATGTCAGCGCAGGATCTGTCTTCATGTCACAGCAGAGAATCAGGCTTCACGTCACCCACCACTGGAACAGGCCACTGTCACACATTTAGGCCCAGGCACCCAGGCAGAGGAGAGAGGTCCCGTAACAGAGAATCTGGCCTTATGTCAGCGCAGAATCTGTCTTCATGTCATAGCAGAGAATCAGGCTTCACGTCACCCACCACTGGAACAGGCCACTGTCACACATTTAGGCCCAGGCACCCAGGCAGAGGAGAGAGGTCCCGTAACAGAGAATCTGGCCTTATGTCAGCGCAGAATCGGTCTTCATGTCATAGTAGAGAATCAGGCTTCACGTCACCCACCACTGGAACAGGCCACTGTCACACATTTAGGCGCCGGCACCCAGGCAGAGGAGAGAGGTCCCGTAACAGAGAATCTGGCCTTATGTCAGCGCAGAATCTGTCTTCATGTCATAGCAGAGAATCAGGCTTCACGTCACCCACCACTGGAACAGGCCACTGTCACACATTTAGGCCCAGGCACCCAGGCAGAGGAGAGAGGTCCCGTAACAGAGAATCTGGCCTTATGTCAGCGCAGGATCTGTCTTCATGTCACAGCAGAGAATCAGGCTTCACGTCACCCACCACTGGAACAGGCCACTGTCACACATTTAGGCCCAGGCACCCAGGCAGAGGAGAGAGGTCCCGTAACAGAGAATCTGGCCTTATGTCAGCGCAGAATCTGTCTTCATGTCATAGCAGAGAATCAGGCTTCACGTCACCCACCACTGGAACAGGCCACTGTCACACATTTAGGCCCAGGCACCCAGGCAGAGGAGAGAGGTCCCGTAACAGAGAATCTGGCCTTATGTCAGCGCAGAATCGGTCTTCATGTCATAGTAGAGAATCAGGCTTCACGTCACCCACCACTGGAACAGGCCACTGTCACACATTTAGGCGCCGGCACCCAGGCAGAGGAGAGAGGTCCCGTAACAGAGAATCTGGCCTTATGTCAGCGCAGAATCTGTCTTCATGTCATAGCAGAGAATCAGGCTTCACGTCACCCACCACTGGAACAGGCCACTGTCACACATTTAGGCCCAGGCACCCAGGCAGAGGAGAGAGGTCCCGTAACAGAGAATCTGGCCTTATGTCAGCGCAGAATCTGTCTTCATGTCATAGCAGAGAATCAGGCTTCACGTCACCCACCACTGGAACAGGCCACTGTCACACATTTAGGCCCAGGCACCCAGGCAGAGGAGAGAGGTCCCGTAACAGAGAATCTGGCCTTATGTCAGCGCAGAATCTGTCTTCATGTCATAGCAGAGAATCAGGCTTCACGTCACCCACCACTGGAACAGGCCACTGTCACATACTAAGGTCCAGGCACCCAGGCAGAGGAGAGAGGTTCCGTAACAGAGAATCTGGTCTTATGTCAGTGCAGAATCTGTCTTCATGTCATAGCAGAGAATCAGGCTTCACGTCACCCACCACTGGAACAGGCCACTGTCACATATTTAGGCCCAGGCACCCAGGCAGAGGAGAGAGGTCCCGTAACAGAGAATCTGGCCTTATGTCAGCGCAGAATCTGTCTTCATGTCATAGCAGAGAATCAGGCTTCACGTCACCCACCACTGGAACAGGCCACTGTCACACATTTAGGCCCAGGCACCCAGGCAGAGGAGAGAGGTCCCGTAACAGAGTATCTGGCCTTATGTCGGCGCAGAATCTGTCTTCATGTCATAGCAGAGAATCAGGCTTCACGTCACCCACCACTGGAACAGGCCACTGTCACACATTTAGGCCCCGGCACCCAGACAGAGGAGAGGTTCATTCAACTTTGGGTTGCCCCGCAATATAATGGTAAAATGAAATAAAAAATAGTATTGAATGAGGAAGTGCCCTGGAGTAGAATAATATATTGTTAAGGGGAGGTAGTTAATATCTAATCTGCACAAGGGATGGACAGGTCCTGTGGGATCCATGCCTGGTTCATTTTTATGAACGTCAGCTTGTCCACATTGGCTGTAGACAGGCGGCTGCGTTTGTCTGTAATGACGCCCCCTGCCGTGCTGAATACACGTTCAGACAAAACGCTGGCCGCCGGGCAGGCCAGCACCTCCAAGGCATAAAAGGCTAGCTCTGGCCACGTGGACAATTTGGAGACCCAGAAGTTGAATGGGGCCGAACCATCAGTCAGTACGTGGAGGGGTGTGCACAGGTACTGTTCCACCATGTTAGTGAAATGTTGCCTCCTGCTAACACGTTCCGTATCAGGTGGTGGTGCAGTTAGCTGTGGCGTGTTGACAAAACTTTTCCACATCTCTGCCATGCTAACCCTGCCCTCAGAGGAGCTGGCCGTGACACAGCTGCGTTGGCGACCTCTTGCTCCTCCTCTGCCTTCGCCTTGGGCTTCCACTGGTTCCCCTGTGACATTTGGGAATGCTCTCAGTAGCGCGTCTACCAACGTGCGCTTGTACTCGCGCATCTTCCTATCACGCTCCAGTGTAGGAAGTAAGGTGGGCACATTGTCTTTGTACCGGGGATCCAGCAGGGTGGCAACCCAGTAGTCCGCACACATTAAAATGTGGGCAACTCTGCTGTCGTTGCGCAGGCACTGCAGCATGTAGTCGCTCATGTGTGCCAGGCTGCCCAGAGGTAAGGACAAGCTGTCCTCTGTGGGAGGCGTATCGTCATCGTCTTGAGTTTCCCGCCAGCCACGCACCAGTGATGGGCCCGAGCTGCTTTGGGTGCCACCCCGCTGTGAACATGCTTCATCCTCATCCTCCTCCACCTCCTCCTCATCCTCGTCCTCCTCGTCCTCCAGTAGTGGGCCCTGTCTGGCCACATTTGTACCTGGCCTCTGGTGTTGCAAAAAACCTACCTCTGAGTCACTTCGAAGAGACTGGCCTGAAAGTGCTCAAAATGACCCCTCTTCCTCCTGGGCCACCTCTTCTTCCATCATCGCCCTAAGTGTTTTCTCAAGGAGACATAGAAGTGGTATTGTAACGCTGATAACGGCGTCATCGCCACTGGCCATGTTGGTGGAGTACTCGAAACAACGCAACAGGGCACACAGGTCTCGCATGGAGGCCCAGTCATTGGTGGTGAAGTGGGTCTGATCCGCAGTGCGACTGACCCGTGCATGCTGCAGCTGAAACTCCACTATGGCCTGCTGCTGCTCGCACAGTCTGTCCAGCATATGCAAGGTGGAGTTCCACCTGGTGGGTACGTCGCATATGAGGCGGTGAGCGGGAAGGCCGAAGTTACGCTGTAGCGCAGACAGGCGAGCAGCGGCAGGGTGTGAACGCCGGAAGCGCGAACAGACGGCCCGCACTTTATGCAGCAGCTCTGACATGTCGGGGTAGTTGCGAATGAACTTCTGCACCACCAAATTCAGCACATGCGCCAGGCAAGGGATGTGCGTCAAACCGGCTAGTCCCAGAGCTGCAACGAGATTTCGCCCATTATCGCACACCACCAGGCCGGGCTTGAGGCTCAACGGCAACAACCACTCGTCGGTCTGTTGTTCTATACCCCGCCACAACTCCTGTGCGGTGTGGGGCCTGTCCCCCAAACATATGAGTTTCAGAATGGCCTGCTGACGTTTACCCCGGGCTGTGCTGAAGTTGGTGGTGAAGGTGTGTGGCTGACTGGATGAGCAGGTGGAAGAAGAGGAGGAGGAAGCTGAGTAGGAGGAGGAGGAGACTGGAGGCAAAGAATGTTGCCCTGCGATCCTTGGCGGCGGAAGGACGTGCGCCAAACAGCTCTCTGCCTGGGGCCCAGCCGCCACTACATTTACCCAGTGTGCAGTTAGGGAGATATAGCGTCCCTGGCCGTGCTTACTGGTCCACGTATCTGTGGTTAGGTGGACCTTGCCACAGATGGCGTTGCGCAGTGCACACTTGATTTTATCGGACACTTATTTATACAGGGAAGGCACGGCTCTCTTGGAGAAGTAGTGGCGGCTGGGAACAACATACTGTGGGACAGAAAGTGACATGAGCTGTTTGAAGCTGTGTGTGTCCACCAGCCTAAATGACAGCATTTCATAGGCCAGTAGTTTAGAAATGCTGGCATTCAGGGCCAGGGATCGAGGGTGGCTAGGTGGGAATTTACGCTTTCTCTCAAATGTTTGTGAGATGGAGAGCTGAACGCTGCCGTGTGACATGGTTGAGATGCTTGGTGACGAAGGTGGTGGTGTTGGTGGTACATCCCATGATTGCAGGGCGGCAGGTGCCAACGTTCCTCCAGAGGCAGAGGAAGAGGCCGAGGCGGCGGCAGCAGCAGCAGAAGAGGCCGAGGCGGCGGCAGCAGCAGAAGAGGCCGAGGCGGCAGCAGCAGAAGAGGTAGCAGGGGGAGCCTGAGTGACTTCCTTGTTTTTAAGGTGTTTACTCCACTGCAGTTCATGCTTTGCATGCAGGTGCCTGGTCATGCAGGTTGTGCTAAGGTTTAGAACGTTAATGCCTCGCTTCAGGCTCTGATGGCACAGCGTGCAAACCACTCGGGTCTTGTCGTCAGCACATTGTTTGAAGAAGTGCCATGCCAGGGAACTCCTTGAAGCTGCCTTTGGGGTGCTCGGTCCCAGATGGCGGCGGTCAGTAGCAGGCGGAGTCTCTTGGCGGCGGGTGTTCTAATTTTGCCCACTGCTCCCTCTTTTGCTACGCTGTTGGCTCGGTCTCACCACTGCCTCTTCCTCCGAACTGTGAAAGTCAGTGGCACGACCTTCATTCCATGTGGGGTCTAGGACCTCATCGTCCCCTGCATCGTCTTCCACCCAGTCTTGATCCCTGACCTCCTGTTCAGTCTGCACACTGCAGAAAGACGCAGCAGTTGGCACCTGTGTTTCGTCATCATCAGAGACGTGCTGAGGTGGTATTCCCATGTCCTCATCATCAGGAAAAATAAGTGGTTGTGCGTTAGTGCATTCTATCTCTTCCAGCCCTGGGGAAGGGCTAGGTGGATGCCCTTGGGAAACCCTGGCAGCAGAGTCTTCAAACAGCATAAGAGACTGCTGCATAACTTGAGGCTCAGACAGTTTCCCTAATATGCATGGGGGTGATGTGACAGACTGATGGGCTTGGTTTTCATGCGCCATCTGTGCGCTTTCTGCAGAAGACTGGGTGGGAGATAATGTGAACGTGCTGGATCCACTGTCGGCCACCCAATTGACTAATGGCTGTACCTGCTCAGGCCTTACCATCCTTAGAACGGCATTGGGCCCCACCAAATATCGCTGTAAATTCTGCTGGCTACTGGGACCTGAGGTAGTTGGTTCACTAGGACGTGTGGCTGTGGCAGAACGGCCACGTCCTCTCCCAGCACCAGAGGGTCCACTAACACCACCACGACCATGTCCACGTCCGCGTCCCTTATTAGATGTTTTCCTCATTGTTCCCGTTCACCACAATTTTGAGAATGGCAAATTTGGGAATAGTTTTTCAACCCAAAACAAAAAATGTGCTTTTATGGTCACTACAAATAACTTGACCAGCTAAAACAGTACAGATTTGGTTGAATAGAAATGTGAGGCCTGTTTTTTTTTTGCGCTGTGTGACAGGTATAGGTTTAATCACAGAATCAGACTTCTATCTGCACGGTAGCGTGTGTCTTAGGTTTTTCTGAATGACACTATCAGCACCTTCAATGTAAGATATCCTTTTTGGGATAGATTTCAAGTAGGCCTCATATACCAGAAACTAGTTATTTTGAGAAAGGCAAATTTGGGAATAGTTTTTCAACCCAGAACAAAAACTGTGCTTTTACGGTCACTACAAATAACTTGACCAGCTAAAACAGTACAAATTTGGTTGAATAGAAATGTGAGGCCTGTTTTTTTTGCGCTGTGTGACAGGTATAGGTTTAATCACAGAATCAGACTTCTATCTGCACGGTAGCGTGTGTCTTAGGTTTTTCTGAATGACACTATTAGCACCTTCAATGTAAGATATCCTTTTTGGGATAGATTTCAAGTAGGCCTCATATACCAGAAACTAGTTATTTTGAGAAAGGCAAATTTGGGAATAGTTTTTCAACCCAGAACAAAAAGTCTGCTTTTACGGTCACTACAAATAACTTGACCAGCTAAAACAGTACAGATTTGGTTGAATAGAAATGTCAGGCATGTTTTTTTTTTTGCGCTGTGTGACAGGTATAGGTTTAATCACAGAATCAGACTTCTATCTGCACGGTAGCGTGTGTCTTAGGTTTTTCTGAATGACACTATCAGCACCTTCAATGTAAGATATCCTTTTTGGGATAGATTTCAAGTAGGCCTCATATACCAGAAACTAGTTATTTTGAGAAAGGCAAATTTGGGAATAGTTTTTCAACCCAGAACAAAAAGTCTGCTTTTACGGTCACTACAAATAACTTGACCAGCTAAAACAGTACAGATTTGGTTGAATAGAAATGTGAGGCCTGTTTTTTTTTGCGCTGTGTGACAGGTATAGGTTTAATCACAGAATCAGACTTCTATCTGCACGGTAGCGTGTGTCTTAGGTTTTTCTGAATGACACTATCAGCACCTTCAATGTAAGATATCCTTTTTGGGATAGATTTCAAGTAGGCCTCATATACCAGAAACTAGTTATTTTGAGAAAGGCAAATTTGGGAATAGTTTTTCAACCCAGAACAAAAACTGTGCTTTTACGGTCACTACAAATAACTTGACCAGCTAAAACAGTACAAATTTGGTTGAATAGAAATGTGAGGCCTGTTTTTTTTTGCGCTGTGTGACAGGTATAGGTTTAATCACAGAATCAGACTTCTATCTGCACGGTAGCGTGTGTCTTAGGTTTTTCTGAATGACACTATTAGCACCTTCAATGTAAGATATCCTTTTTGGGATAGATTTCAAGTAGGCCTCATATACCAGAAACTAGTTATTTTGAGAAAGGCAAATTTGGGAATAGTTTTTCAACCCAGAACAAAAAGTCTGCTTTTACGGTCACTACAAATAACTTGACCAGCTAAAACAGTACAGATTTGGTTGAATAGAAATGTCAGGCATGTTTTTTTTTTTTGCGCTGTGTGACAGGTATAGGTTTAATCACAGAATCAGACTTCTATCTGCACGGTAGCGTGTGTCTTAGGTTTTTCTGAATGACACTATCAGCACCTTCAATGTAAGATATCCTTTTTGGGATAGATTTCAAGTAGGCCTCATATACCAGAAACTAGTTATTTTGAGAAAGGCAAATTTGGGAATAGTTTTTCAACCCAGAACAAAAAGTCTGCTTTTACGGTCACTACAAATAACTTGACCAGCTAAAACAGTACAGATTTGGTTGAATAGAAATGTGAGGCCTGTTTTTTTTTTCGCTGTGTGACAGGTATAGGTTTAATCACAGAATCAGACTTCTATCTGCACGGTAGCGTGTGTCTTAGGTTTTTCTGAATGACACTATCAGCACCTTCAATGTAAGATATCCTTTTTGGGATAGATTTCAAGTAGGCCTCATATACCAGAAACTAGTTATTTTGAGAAAGGCAAATTTGGGAATAGTTTTTCAACCCAGAACAAAAAGTCTGCTTTTACGGTCACTACAAATAACTTGACCAGCTAAAACAGTACAGATTTGGTTGAATAGAAATGTGAGGCCTGTTTTTTTTTCCGCTGTGTGACAGGTATAGGTTTAATCACAGAATTAGACTTCTATCTGCACGGTAGCGTGTGTCTTAGGTTTTTCTGAATGACACTATTAGCACCTTCAATGTAAGATATCCTTTTTGGGATAGATTTCAAGTAGGCCTCATATACCAGAAACTAGTTATTTTGAGAAAGGCAAATTTGGGAATAGTTTTTCAACCCAGAACAAAAATTGTGCTTTTACGGTCACTACAAATAACTTGACCAGCTAAAACAGTACAGATTTGGTTGAATAGAAATGTCAGGCCTGTTTTTTTTTTTTTGCGCTATGTGACAGGTATAGGTTTAATCACAGAATTAGACTTCTATCTGCACGGTAGCGTGTGTCTTAGGTTTTTCTGAATGACACTATCAGCACCTTCAATGTAAGATATCCTTTTTGGGATAGATTTCAAGTAGGCCTCATATACCAGAAACTAGTTATTTTGAGAATGGCAAATTTGGGAATAGTTTTTCAACCCAGAACAAAAAGTCTGCTTTTACGGTCACTACAAATAACTTGACCAGCTAAAACAGTACAGATTTGGTTGAATAGAAATGTCAGGCATGTTTTTTTTTTTGCGCTGTGTGACAGGTATAGATTTAATCACAGAATCAGACTTCTATCTGCACGGTAGCGTGTGTCTTAGGTTTTTCTGAATGACACTATCAGCACCTTCAATGTAAGATATCCTTTTTGGGATAGATTTCAAGTAGTATAAATCACTGAAGAAAATGCACCAAAAGGTATTAAAAGTCTCAGCTTTTAATATCTGCTTGTATGACCAGCTAGTTTAGTCAGTGACATATCCTTTTGGTGCATTTTCTTCAGTGATTTATATAATTGTATTTTCATCCGCACAATGCTCTGCCTGTGCAGGATGCTTTTGTGGTGCATGTGGACCGCGCTGGCGTCCTCCTTTGTACGCATTAATTGCTCGGGATGGTCGTTTGCTGCGGTCCACATGCGGTGGGACTGCTCCCCCAATGAGAAACACGCTACAGTGTTTGGGGTTTGAGCAGCTCCTCCATATCTGCCACGATATTTCTGTGGTTCACCTGCGATGGGACTGCTCGCCCAATGAGAAACACGCTACAGTGTTTGGGGTCTGAGCAGTTCCGCCATATTGGCCACTGCAATTCTACAGTGATTTTGTTTTATATGTCTTGAATGTGCCTTCATTTGGCAATTGAACATTCCTTTGCACCTGGAATCCTCCATCACATGGTCTGATATGGGTGGGGCTCACAGTCCTGCTTTGTTCACATTGCACTGGCTGTCCTGCTAGGCATTTGTGTGCAGGCTGGGCTGTGAGCTGGATCACATCACCTTCAGACCGTGTTTACACCATAGTTAGCGTAGTGGTAGGACCCTTTGCCATGCTGAGTGACCGTGACGTGGTGCAATGATGGGCTCCGATATCTTCCTGACAGGAACATATTGGCGGAAGTCTCAGCTTTTAATATCTGCTTGTATGACCAGCTAGTTTAGTCAGTGACATATCCTTTTGGTGCATTTTCTTCAGTGATTTATATAATTGTATTTTCATCCGCACAATGCTCTGCCTGTGCAGGATGCTTTTGTGGTGCATGTGGACCGCGCTGGCGTCCTCCTTTGTACGCATTAATTGCTCGGGATGGTCGTTTGCTGCGGTCCACATGCGGTGGGACTGCTCCCCCAATGAGAAACACGCTACAGTGTTTGGGGTTTGAGCAGCTCCTCCATATCTGCCACGATATTTCTGTGGTTCACCTGCGATGGGACTGCTCGCCCAATGAGAAACACGCTACAGTGTTTGGGGTCTGAGCAGTTCCGCCATATTGGCCACTGCAATTCTACAGTGATTTTATAGATTTCAAGTAGGCCTCATATACCAGAAACTAGTTATTTTGAGAAAGGCAAATTTGGGAATAGTTTTTCAACCCAGAACAAAAAGTCTGCTTTTACGGTCACTACAAATAACTTGACCAGCTAAAACAGTACAGATTTGGTTGAATAGAAATGTGAGGCCTGTTTTTTTTTTCGCTGTGTGACAGGTATAGGTTTAATCACAGAATCAGACTTCTATCTGCACGGTAGCGTGTGTCTTAGGTTTTTCTGAATGACACTATCAGCACCTTCAATGTAAGATATCCTTTTTGGGATAGATTTCAAGTAGGCCTCATATACCAGAAACTAGTTATTTTGAGAAAGGCAAATTTGGGAATAGTTTTTCAACCCAGAACAAAAATTGTGCTTTTACGGTCACTACAAATAACTTGACCAGCTAAAACAGTACAGATTTGGTTGAATAGAAATGTCAGGCCTGTTTTTTTTTTTTGCGCTATGTGACAGGTATAGGTTTAATCACAGAATTAGACTTCTATCTGCACGGTAGCGTGTGTCTTAGGTTTTTCTGAATGACACTATCAGCACCTTCAATGTAAGATATCCTTTTTGGGATAGATTTCAAGTAGGCCTCATATACCAGAAACTAGTTATTTTGAGAATGGCAAATTTGGGAATAGTTTTTCAACCCAGAACAAAAAGTCTGCTTTTACGGTCACTACAAATAACTTGACCAGCTAAAACAGTACAGATTTGGTTGAATAGAAATGTCAGGCATGTTTTTTTTTTGCGCTGTGTGACAGGTATAGGTTTAATCACAGAATCAGACTTCTATCTGCACGGTAGCGTGTGTCTTAGGTTTTTCTGAATGACACTATCAGCACCTTCAATGTAAGATATCCTTTTTGGGATAGATTTCAAGTAGGCCTCATATACCAGAAACTAGTTATTTTGAGAAAGGCAAATTTGGGAATAGTTTTTCAACCCAGAACAAAAAGTCTGCTTTTACGGTCACTACAAATAACTTGACCAGCTAAAACAGTACAGATTTGTTTGAATAGAAATGTGAGGCCTGTTTTTTTTTCCGCTGTGTGACAGGTATAGGTTTAATCACAGAATCAGACTTCTATCTGCACGGTAGCGTGTGTCTTAGGTTTTTCTGAATGACACTATCAGCACCTTCAATGTAAGATATCCTTTTTGGGATAGATTTCAAGTAGGCCTCATATACCAGAAACTAGTTATTTTGAGAAAGGCAAATTTGGGAATAGTTTTTCAACCCAGAACAAAAATTGTGCTTTTACGGTCACTACAAATAACTTGACCAGCTAAAACAGTACAGATTTGGTTGAATAGAAATGTCAGGCCTGTTTTTTTTTTTTGCGCTATGTGACAGGTATAGGTTTAATCACAGAATTAGACTTCTATCTGCACGGTAGCGTGTGTCTTAGGTTTTTCTGAATGACACTATCAGCACCTTCAATGTAAGATATCCTTTTTGGGATAGATTTCAAGTAGGCCTCATATACCAGAAACTAGTTATTTTGAGAATGGCAAATTTGGGAATAGTTTTTCAACCCAGAACAAAAAGTGTGCTTTTACGGTCACTACAAATAACTTGACCAGCTAAAACAGTACAGATTTGGTTGAATACAAATGTCAGGCATGTTTTTTTTTTTGCGCTGTGTGACAGGTATAGGTTTAATCACAGAATCAGACTTCTATCTGCACGGTAGCGTGTGTCTTAGGTTTTTCTGAATGACACTATCAGCACCTTCAATGTAAGATATCCTTTTTGGGATAGATTTCAAGTAGGCCTCATATACCAGAAACTAGTTATTTTGAGAAAGGCAAATTTGGGAATAGTTTTTCAACCCAAAACAAAAAGTCTGCTTTTACGGTCACTACAAATAACTTGACCAGCTAAAACAGTACAGATTTGGTTGAATAGAAATGTGAGGCCTGTTTTTTTTTCCGCTGTGTGACAGGTATAGGTTTAATCACAGAATCAGACTTCTATCTGCACGGTAGCGTGTGTCTTAGGTTTTTCTGAATGACACTATCAGCACCTTCAATGTAAGATATCCTTTTTGGGATAGATTTCAAGTAGGCCTCATATACCAGAAACTAGTTATTTTGAGAAAGGCAAATTTGGGAATAGTTTTTCAACCCAGAACAAAAATTGTGCTTTTACGGTCACTACAAATAACTTGACCAGCTAAAACAGTACAGATTTGGTTGAATAGAAATGTCAGGCCTGTTTTTTTTTTTTGCGCTATGTGACAGGTATAGGTTTAATCACAGATTAGACTTCTATCTGCACGGTAGCGTGTGTCTTAGGTTTTTCTGAATGACACTATCAGCACCTTCAATGTAAGATATCCTTTTTGGGATAGATTTCAAGTAGGCCTCATATACCAGAAACTAGTTATTTTGAGAATGGCAAATTTGGGAATAGTTTTTCAACCCAGAACAAAAAGTCTGCTTTTACGGTCACTACAAATAACTTGACCAGCTAAAACAGTACAGATTTGGTTGAATAGAAATGTCAGGCATGTTTTTTTTTTTGCGCTGTGTGACAGGTATAGGTTTAATCACAGAATCAGACTTCTATCTGCACGGTAGCGTGTGTCTTAGGTTTTTCTGAATGACACTATCAGCACCTTCAATGTAAGATATCCTTTTTGGGATAGATTTCAAGTAGGCCTCATATACCAGAAACTAGTTATTTTGAGAAAGGCAAATTTGGGAATAGTTTTTCAACCCAGAACAAAAAGTCTGCTTTTACGGTCACTACAAATAACTTGACCAGCTAAAACAGTACAGATTTGGTTGAATAGAAATGTGAGGCCTGTTTTTTTTTGCGCTGTGTGACAGGTATAGGTTTAATCACAGAATCAGACTTCTATCTGCACGGTAGCGTGTGTCTTAGGTTTTTCTGAATGACACTATCAGCACCTTCAATGTAAGATATCCTTTTTGGGATAGATTTCAAGTAGGCCTCATATACCAGAAACTAGTTATTTTGAGAAAGGCAAATTTGGGAATAGTTTTTCAACCCAGAACAAAAATTGTGCTTTTACGGTCACTACAAATAACTTGACCAGCTAAAACAGTACAGATTTGGTTGAATAGAAATGTCAGGCCTGTTTTTTTTTTTTGCGCTATGTGACAGGTATAGGTTTAATCACAGAATTAGACTTCTATCTGCACGGTAGCGTGTGTCTTAGGTTTTTCTGAATGACACTATCAGCACCTTCAATGTAAGATATCCTTTTTGGGATAGATTTCAAGTAGGCCTCATATACCAGAAACTAGTTATTTTGAGAATGGCAAATTTGGGAATAGTTTTTCAACCCAGAACAAAAAGTGTGCTTTTACGGTCACTACAAATAACTTGACCAGCTAAAACAGTACAGATTTGGTTGAATACAAATGTCAGGCATGTTTTTTTTTTTGCGCTGTGTGACAGGTATAGGTTTAATCACAGAATCAGACTTCTATCTGCACGGTAGCGTGTGTCTTAGGTTTTTCTGAATGACACTATCAGCACCTTCAATGTAAGATATCCTTTTTGGGATAGATTTCAAGTAGGCCTCATATACCAGAAACTAGTTATTTTGAGAAAGGCAAATTTGGGAATAGTTTTTCAACCCAAAACAAAAAGTCTGCTTTTACGGTCACTACAAATAACTTGACCAGCTAAAACAGTACAGATTTGGTTGAATAGAAATGTGAGGCCTGTTTTTTTTTCCGCTGTGTGACAGGTATAGGTTTAATCACAGAATCAGACTTCTATCTGCACGGTAGCGTGTGTCTTAGGTTTTTCTGAATGACACTATCAGCACCTTCAATGTAAGATATCCTTTTTGGGATAGATTTCAAGTAGGCCTCATATACCAGAAACTAGTTATTTTGAGAAAGGCAAATTTGGGAATAGTTTTTCAACCCAGAACAAAAATTGTGCTTTTACGGTCACTACAAATAACTTGACCAGCTAAAACAGTACAGATTTGGTTGAATAGAAATGTCAGGCCTGTTTTTTTTTTTGCGCTATGTGACAGGTATAGGTTTAATCACAGAATTAGACTTCTATCTGCAGGGTAGCGTGTGTCTTAGGTTTTTCTGAATGACACTATCAGCACCTTCAATGTAAGATATCCTTTTTGGGATAGATTTCAAGTAGGCCTCATATACCAGAAACTAGTTATTTTGAGAATGGCAAATTTGGGAATAGTTTTTCAACCCAGAACAAAAAGTCTGCTTTTACGGTCACTACAAATAACTTGACCAGCTAAAACAGTACAGATTTGGTTGAATAGAAATGTCAGGCATGTTTTTTTTTTTGCGCTGTGTGACAGGTATAGGTTTAATCACAGAATCAGACTTCTATCTGCACGGTAGCGTGTGTCTTAGGTTTTTCTGAATGACACTATCAGCACCTTCAATGTAAGATATCCTTTTTGGGATAGATTTCAAGTAGGCCTCATATACCAGAAACTAGTTATTTTGAGAAAGGCAAATTTGGGAATAGTTTTTCAACCCAGAACAAAAAGTCTGCTTTTACGGTCACTACAAATAACTTGACCAGCTAAAACAGTACAGATTTGGTTGAATAGAAATGTGAGGCCTGTTTTTTTTTTCGCTGTGTGACAGGTATAGGTTTAATCACAGAATCAGACTTCTATCTGCACGGTAGCGTGTGTCTTAGGTTTTTCTGAATGACACTATCAGCACCTTCAATGTAAGATATCCTTTTTGGGATAGATTTCAAGTAGGCCTCATATACCAGAAACTAATTATTTTGAGAAAGGCAAATTTGGGAATAGTTTTTCAACCCAGAACAAAAATTGTGCTTTTACGGTCACTACAAATAACTTGACCAGCTAAAACAGTACAGATTTGGTTGAATAGAAATGTCAGGCCTGTTTTTTTTTTTTGCGCTATGTGACAGGTATAGGTTTAATCACAGAATTAGACTTCTATCTGCACGGTAGCGTGTGTCTTAGGTTTTTCTGAATGACACTATCAGCACCTTCAATGTAAGATATCCTTTTTGGGATAGATTTCAAGTAGGCCTCATATAACAGAAACTAGTTATTTTGAGAATGGCAAATTTGGGAATAGTTTTTCAACATAGAACAAAAAGTCTGCTTTTACGGTCACTACAAATAACTTGACCAGCTAAATCAGTACAGATTTTGTTGAATAGAAATGTGAGGCCTGTTTTTTTTTTTTGCGCTATGTGACAGGTATAGGTTTAATCACAGAATCAGACTTCTATTTGCACGGTAGCGTGTGTCTTAGGTTTTTCTGAATGACACTATCAGCACCTTCAATGTAAGATATCCTTTTTGGGATAGATTTTAAGTAGGCCTCATATACCAGTAACTAGTTATTTTGAGAAAGGCAAATTTGGGAATAGTTTTTCAACCCAGAACAAAAAGTCTGCTTTTACGGTCACTACAAATAACTTGACCAGCTAAAACAGTACAGATTTGGTTGAATAGAAATGTCAGGCCTGTTTTTTTTTGCGCTGTGTGACAGGTATAGGTTTAATCACAGAATCAGACTTCTATCTTCACGGTAGCGTGTGTCTTAGGTTTTTCTGAATGACACTATCAGCACCTTCAATGTAAGATATCCTTTTTGGGATAGATTTCAAGTAGGCCTCATATACCAGAAACTAGTTATTTTGAGAAAGGCAAATTTGGGAATAGTTTTTCAACCTAGAACAAAAAGTCTGCTTTTACGGTCACTACAAATAACTTGACCAGCTAAAACAGTACAGATTTGGTTGAATAGAAATGTCAGGCCTGTTTTTTTTTTTTGCGCTATGTGACAGGTATAGGTTTAATCACAGAATTAGACTTCTATCTGCACGGTAGCGTGTGTCTTAGGTTTTTCTGAATAACACTATCAGCACCTTCAATGTAAGATATCCTTTTTGGGATAGATTTCAAGTAGGCCTCATATACCAGAAACTAGTTATTTTGAGAATGGCAAATTTGGGAATAGTTTTTCAACCCAGAACAAAAAGTCTGCTTTTACGGTCACTACAAATAACTTGACCAGCTAAATCAGTACAGATTTGGTTGAATAGAAATGTGAGGCCTGTTTTTTTTTTTTGCGCTATGTGACAGGTATAGGTTTAATCACAGAATCAGACTTCTATTTGCACGGTAGCGTGTGTCTTAGGTTTTTCTGAATGACACTATCAGCACCTTCAATGTAAGATATCCTTTTTGGGATAGATTTTAAGTAGGCCTCATATACCAGTAACTAGTTATTTTGAGAAAGGCAAATTTGGGAATAGTTTTTCAACCCAGAACAAAAAGTCTGCTTTTACGGTCACTACAAATAACTTGACCAGCTAAAACAGTACAGATTTAGTTGAATAGAAATGTCAGGCCTGTTTTTTTTTGCGCTGTGTGACAGGTATAGGTTTAATCACAGAATCAGACTTCTATCTTCACGGTAGCGTGTGTCTTAGGTTTTTCTGAATGACACTATCAGCACCTTCAATGTAAGATATCCTTTTTGGGATAGATTTCAAGTAGGCCTCATATACCAGAAACTAGTTATTTTGAGAAAGGCAAATTTGGGAATAGTTTTTCAACCTAGAACAAAAAGTCTGCTTTTACGGTCACTACAAATAACTTGACCAGCTAAAACAGTACAGATTTGGTTGAATAGAAATGTCAGGCCTGTTTTTTTTTTTTGCGCTATGTGACAGGTATAGGTTTAATCACAGAATTAGACTTCTATCTGCACGGTAGCGTGTGTCTTAGGTTTTTCTGAATGACACTATCAGCACCTTCAATGTAAGATATCCTTTTTGGGATAGATTTCAAGTAGGCCTCATATACCAGAAACTAGTTATTTTGAGAATGGCAAATTTGGGAATAGTTTTTCAACCCAGAACAAAAAGTCTGCTTTTACGGTCACTACAAATAACTTGACCAGCTAAATCAGTACAGATTTGGTTGAATAGAAATGTGAGGCCTGTTTTTTTTTTTTGCGCTATGTGACAGGTATAGGTTTAATCACAGAATCAGACTTCTATTTGCACGGTAGCGTGTGTCTTAGGTTTTTCTGAATGACACTATCAGCACCTTCAATGTAAGATATCCTTTTTGGGATAGATTTTAAGTAGGCCTCATATACCAGTAACTAGTTATTTTGAGAAAGGCAAATTTGGGAATAGTTTTTCAACCCAGAACAAAAAGTCTGCTTTTACGGTCACTACAAATAACTTGACCAGCTAAAACAGTACAGATTTGGTTGAATAGAAATGTCAGGCCTGTTTTTTTTTGCGCTGTGTGACAGGTATAGGTTTAATCACAGAATCAGACTTCTATCTGCACGGTAGCGTGTGTCTTAGGTTTTTCTGAATGACACTATCAGCACCTTCAATGTAAGATATCCTTTTTGGGATAGATTTCAAGTAGGCCTCATATACCAGAAACTAGTTATTTTGAGAAAGGCAAATTTGGGAATAGTTTTTCAACCTAGAACAAAAAGTCTGCTTTTACGGTCACTACAAATAACTTGACCAGCTAAAACAGTACAGATTTGGTTGAATAGAAATGTCAGGCCTGTTTTTTTTTTTTGCGCTATGTGACAGGTATAGGTTTAATCACAGAATTAGACTTCTATCTGCACGGTAGCGTGTGTCTTAGGTTTTTCTGAATGACACTATCAGCACCTTCAATGTAAGATATCCTTTTTGGAATAGATTTCAAGTAGGCCTCATATACCAGAAACTAGTTATTTTGAGAATGGCAAATTTTGGAATAGTTTTTCAACCCAGAACAAAAAGTCTGCTTTTACGATCACTAAAAATAACTTGACCAGCTAAAACAGTACAGATTTGGTTGAATAGAAATGTCAGGCCTGTTTTTTTTTGCGCTATGTGACAGGTATAGGTTTAATCACAGAATCAGACTTCTATCTGCACGGTAGCGTGTGTCTTAGGTTTTTCTGAATGACACTATCAGCACCTTCAATGTAAGATATCTTTTTTGGGATAGATTTCAAGTAGGCCTCATATACCAGAAACTAGTTATTTTGAGAATGGCAAATTTGGGAATAGTTTTTCAACCCAGAACAAAAAGTCTGCTTTTACGGTCACTGCAAATAACTTGACCAGCTAAAACAGTACAGATTTGGTTGAATAGAAATGTCAGGCCTGTTTTTTTTTTTGCGCTATGTGACAGGTATAGGTTTAATCACAGAATCATACTTCTACCTGCACGGTAGCATGTGTCTTAGGTTTTTCTGAATGACACTATCAGCACCTTCAATGTAAGATATCCTTTTTGGGATAGATTTCAAGTAGGCCTCATTTACCAGAAACTAGTTATTTTGAGAATGGCAAATTTGGGAATAGTTTTTCAACCCAGAACAAAAAGTGTGCTTTTACGGTCACTACAAATAACTTGACCAGCTAAAACAGTACAGATTTGGTTGAATAGAAATGTCAGGCCTGTTTTTTTTTTTGCGCTATGTGACAGGTATAGGTTTAATCACAGATTTAGACTTCTATCTGCACGGTAGCGTGTGTCTTAGGTTTTTCTGAATGACACTATCAGCACCTTCAATGTAAGATATCCTTTTTGGGATAGATTTCAAGTAGGCCTCATATACCAGAAACTAGTTATTCTGAAAAAGGCAAATTTGGGAATAGTTTTTCAACCCAGAACAAAAAGTGTGCTTTTACGGTCACTACAAATAACTTGACCAGCTAAAACAGTACAGATTTGGTTGAATAGAAATGTCAGGCCTGTTTTTTTTTTTGCGCTATGTGACAGGTATAGGTTTAATCACAGATTTAGACTTCTATCTGCACGGTAGCGTGTGTCTTAGGTTTTTCTGAATGACACTATCAGCACCTTCAATGTAAGATATCCTTTTTGGGATAGATTTCAAGTAGGCCTCATATACCAGAAACTAGTTATTCTGAAAAAGGCAAATTTGGGAATAGTTTTTCAACCCAGAACAAAAAGTGTGCTTTTACGGTCACTACAAATAACTTGACCAGCTAAAACAGTACAGATTTGGTTGAATAGAAATGTCAGGCCTGTTTTTTTTTTTGCGCTATGTGACAGGTATAGGTTTAATCACAGAATTAGACTTCTATCTGCACGGTAGCGTGTGTCTTAGGTTTTTCTGAATGACACTATCAGCACCTTCAATGTAAAATATCCTTTTTGGGATAGATTTCAAGTAGGCCTCATATGCCAGAAACTAGTTATTTTGAGAATGGCAAATTTGGGAATAGTTTTTCAACCCAGAACAAAAAGTCTGCTTTTACGGTCACTACAAATAACTTGACCAGCTAAAACAGTACAGATTTGGTTGAATAGAAATGTCAGGCCTGTTTTTTTTTTTGCGCTATGTGACATGTATAGGTTTAATCACAGAATTAGACTTCTATCTGCACGGTAGCGTGTGTCTTAGGTTTTTCTGAATGACACTATCAGCACCTTCAATGTAAGATATCCTTTTTGGGATAGATTTCAAGTAGGCCTCATATACCAGAAACTAGTTATTTTGAGAATGGCAAATTTGGGAATAGTTTTTCAACCCAGAACAAAAAGTCTGCTTTTACGGTCACTACAAATAACTTGACCAGCTAAAACAGTACAGATTTGGTTGAATAGAAATGTCAGGCCTGTTTTTTTTTTTTGCGCTATGTGACAGGTATAGGTTTAATCACAGAATCAGACTTCTATCTGCACGGTAGCGTGTGTCTTAGGTTTTTCTGAATGACACTATCAGCACCTTCAATGTAAGATATCCTTTTTGGGATAGATTTCAAGTAGGCCTCATATACCAGAAACTAGTTATTTTGAGAATGGCAAATTTGGGAATAGTTTTTCAACCCAGAACAAAAAGTCTGCTTTTACGGTCACTACAAATAACTTGACCAGCTAAAACAGTACAGATTTGGTTGAATAGAAATGTCAGGCCTGGTTTTTTTTTTGCGCTATGTGACAGTTATAGGTTTAATCACAGATTTAGACTTCTATCTGCACGGTAGCGTGTGTCTTAGGTTTTTCTGAATGACACTATCAGCACCTTCAATGTAAGATATCCTTTTTGAGATAGATTTCAAGTAGGCCTCATATACCAGAAACTAGTTATTTTGAGAATGGCAAATTTGGGAATAGTTTTCAACCCAGAACAAAAAGTGTGCTTTTACGGTCACTACAAATAACTTGACCAGCTAAAACAGTACAGATTTGGTTGAATAGAAATGTGAGGCCTGTTTTTTTTTTGCGCTATGTGACAGGTATAGGTTTAATCACAAAATCAGACTTCTATCTGCACGGTAGCGTGTGTCTTAGGTTTTTCTGAATGACACTATCAGCACCTTCAATGTAAGATATCCTTTTTGGGATAGATTTCAAGTAGGCCTCATATACCAGAACCTAGTTATTCTGAGAAAGGCAAATTTGGGAATAGTTTTTCAACCCAGAACAAAAAGTGTGCTTTTACGGTCACTACAAATAACTTGACCAGCTAAAACAGTACAGATTTGGTTGAATAGAAATGTCAGGCCTGTTTTTTTTTTTGCGCTGTGTGACAGGTATAGGTTTAATCACAGAATTAGACTTCTATCTGCACGGTAGCGTGTGTCTTAGGTTTTTCTGAATGACACTATCAGCACCTTCAATGTAAGATATCCTTTTTGGGATAGATTTCAAGTAGGCCTCATATGCCAGAAACTAGTTATTTTGAGAATGGCAAATTTGGGAATAGTTTTTCAACCCAGAACAAAAAGTCTGCTTTTACGGTCACTACAAATAACTTGACCAGCTAAAACAGTACAGATTTGGTTTAATAGAAATGTCAGGCCTGTTTTTTTTTTTGCGCTATGTGACAGGTATAGGTTTAATCACAGAATTAGACTTCTATCTGCACGGTAGCGTGTGTCTTAGGTTTTTCTGAATGACACTATCAGCACCTTCAATGTAAGATATCCTTTTTGGGATAGATTTCAAGTAGGCCTCATATACCAGAAACTAGTTATTTTGAGAATGGCAAATTTGGGAATAGTTTTTCAACCCAGAACAAAAAGTCTGCTTTTACGGTCACTACAAATAACTTGACCAGCTAAAACAGTACAGATTTGGTTGAATAGAAATGTCAGGCCTGTTTGTTTTTTTGCGCTATGTGACAGGTATAGGTTTAATCACAGAATTAGACTTCTATCTGCACGGTAGCGTGTGTCTTAGGTTTTTCTGTATGACACTATCAGCACCTTCAATGTAAGATATCTTTTTTGGGATAGATTTCACGTAGGCCTCATATACCAGAAACTAGTTATTTTGAGAATGGCAAATTTGGGAATAGTTTTTCAACCCAGAACAAAAAGTCTGCTTTTATGGTCACTACAAATAACTTGACCAGCTAAAACAGTACAGATTTGGTTGAATAGAAATGTCAGGCCTGTTTTTTTTTTTGCGCTATGTGACAGGTATAGGTTTAATCACAGAATTAGACTTCTATCTGCACGGTAGCGTGTGTCTTAGGTTTTTCTGTATGACACTATCAGCACCTTCAATGTAAGATATCTTTTTTGGGATAGATTTCAAGTAGGCCTCATATACCAGAAACTAGTTATTTTGAGAATGGCAAATTTGGGAATAGTTTTTCAACCCAGAACAAAAAGTCTGCTTTTACGGTCACTACAAATAACTTGACCAGCTAAAACAGTACAGATTTGGTTGAATAGAAATGTCAGGCCTGTTTTTTTTTTGCGCTATGTGACAGGTATATGTTTAATCACAGAATCAGACTTCTATCTGCACGGTAGCGTGTGTCTTAGGTTTTTCTGAATGACACTATCAGCACCTTCAATGTAAGATATCCTTTTTGGGATAGATTTCAAGTAGGCCTCATATACCAGAAACTAGTTATTTTGAGAATGGCAAATTTGGGAATAGTTTTTCAACCCAGAACAAAAAGTCTGCTTTTACGGTCACTACAAATAACTTGACCAGCTAAAACAGTACAGATTTGGTTGAATAGAAATGTCAGGCCTGTTTTTTTTTTGCGCTATGTGACAGGTATATGTTTAATCACAGAATCAGACTTCTATCTGCACGGTAGCGTGTGTCTTAGGTTTTTCTGAATGACACTATCAGCACCTTCAATGTAAGATATCCTTTTTGGGATAGATTTCAAGTAGACCTCATATACCAGAAACTAGTTATTTTGAGAATGGCAAATTTGGGAATAGTTTTTCAACCCAGAACAAAAAGTCTGCTTTTACGGTCACTACAAATAACTTGACCAGCTAAAACAGTACAGATTTGTTTGAATAGAAATGTCAGGCCTGTTTTTTTTTTTGCGCTATGTGACAGGTATAGGTTTAATCACAGAATCAGACTTCTATCTGCACGGTAGCGTGTGTCTTAGGTTTTTCTGAATGACACTATCAGCACCTTCAATGTAAGATATCCTTTTTGGGATAGATTTCAAGTAGGCCTCATATACCATAAACTAGTTATTTTGAGAATGGCAAATTTGGGAATAGTTTTTCAACCCAGAACAAAAAGTGTGCTTTTACGGTCACTACAAATAACTTGACCAGCTAAAACAGTACAGATTTGGTTGAATAGAAATGTCAGGCCTGTTTTTTTTTTGCGCTATGTGACAGGTATATGTTTAATCACAGAATCAGACTTCTATTTGCACGGTAGCGTGTGTCTTAGGTTTTTCTGAATGACACTATCAGCACCTTCAATGTAAGATATCCTTTTTGGGATAGATTTCAAGTAGGCCTCATATACCATAAACTAGTTTTTTTGAGAATGGCAAATTTGGGAATAGTTTTTCAACCCAGAACAAAAAGTGTGCTTTTACGGTCACTACAAATAACTTGACCAGCTAAAACAGTACAGATTTGGTTGAATAGAAATGTCAGGCCTGTTTTTTTTTTGCGCTATGTGACAGGTATATGTTTAATCACAGAATCAGACTTCTATCTGCACGGTAGCGTGTGTCTTAGGTTTTTCTGAATGACACTATCAGCACCTTCAATGTAAGATATCCTTTTTGGGATAGATTTCAAGTAGGCCTCATATACCAGAAACTAGTTATTTTGAGAATGGCAAATTTGGGAATAGTTTTTTAACCCAGAACAAAAAGTGTGCTTTTACGGTCACTACAAATAACTTGACCAGCTAAAACAGTACAGATTTGCTTGAATAGAAATGTCAGGTCTATTTTTTAGACGCTGGGTGACAGGCTCAACTTGCCCCTGATGTAGTATATGGCCAAAAAATAACCACACTATTGATGGTTAAATGCACTTGGGTGACACAGGCTCAGCCTGCACCAGATGTAGTATATGGCCAAAAAATAACCAGACTGTTGATGGTTAAATGCACTTCGGGGACACAGTCTCAGCCTGCAGCTGATGTAGTATATGTCCAAAAAATAACTAGACTGTTGATGGTTAAATGCACTTCGGTGACACAGGCTCAGCCTGCAGCTGATGTAGGATATAGCACAAAATAACCACACTATTGATGGTTAAATACACTTGGTGATAGCTTGTGCTGGCGCATCACAAGTCACAAAATGGCCGACAATCACCCCAGAAAAAAAGTGATCTAAAAACGCTCTGGGCAGCCTCAAAAAAGTGAGCAAGTCGATATTATCACTTCAATGATCCACAGCTGCAGATCGATCACAGAATGAAGTCTTTTGGAGGAGTTAATCACTGCCTAATCTCGCCCTAACGTCGCAGCTGCAACCTCTCCCTATGCTTGAATCAGCAGAGTGACGTGCAGCGCAACGTGACCCAAGCTTATATAGAGGTTGGGTCACATGCTGCACTGGCCAATCACAGCCATGCCAATAGTAGGCAAGGCTGTGATGGCCTCTTGGGGCAAGTAGTATGACGCTCGTTGATTGGCTGCTTTGCAGCCTTTCAAAAAGCGCCAAGAAAGCGCCGAACACCGAACCAGAACCCGGACTTTTACGAAAATGTTCGGGTTCGGGTCCGTGTCACGGACACCCCAAAATTCGGTACGAACCCGAACTATACAGTTCGGGTTCGCTCATCCCTAACCATGAGTTGCTCAGTAGAGATGGCCTTGCGGTTCGCTCGGCGGTCATTTTGTGGAAAACTTTGCTCGTTCGCGAATATCCGAACATACAAACATATGGCGTTATTCGTACGCACCATATTTTTTTGCATAGCGCCGAACTTTGAGCCATGACACATCCATCAGGTGGGACAGGACAGCCAGTTGAGACGTTTCAGCACATGGACACACCCCGAACCCTATAACAGAACCCGATCTGGCAGCAATTTTACATTATGTGTTTTGCCAGTGTAGGGAAAGGTTGCATTTTGGAGCAGGTACAGTTAGGGACACCAAACGGTAGATAATAGGGCCACAAAAGTACTATTAAGGACTGGTATAGGTGTGCTATCGATATAGAGGGGTGTGATATACTGTACTTTCTAACATACAAATTATATTATAGTGTATTTGTATTGTGCAGCAGTTGTGTGCGGTTCTGCTGTGATACCACAGCTAGATAGAAGGACAAACGCCTTTGGAGTAACTAATTGCAATGGGTGTGATATATCTGATGCCCCCCAAAAAACTGCTTGAGGGCTGCGATATACCTTCTTCCACAAAATCCTGTTGGAGGGGTGCTATATACCTGTTTCCACCTAATGCTGATTGAGGAGTGCCATATACCTTCTTCCACAAAATACTGATTGAGGGGGTGCTATTGCTATATACCTTCTTCCACCAAATACTAATTGAGGGCTGCGATACACCTGCTTCCACAAAATACTGATTGAGGGGTGCCATATACCTTTTTCCGCCAAATAATGATTGAGGGGTGCTATATACCTGTTTCCGCCAAATACTGATTGAGGGGTGCTATATACCTTCTTCCACAAAATACTGATTGAGGGGGTGCTATTGCTATATACCTTCTTCCACCAAATACTAATTGAGGGCTGCGATACACCTGCTTCCACAAAATACTGTTTGAGGGGTGCTATATACCTGTTATCGCCAAATACTGATTGAGGGCTGCGATACACCTTCTTCCACAAAATACTGATTGAGGGGTGCAATTGCTATATATCCTCTTCCACCAAATACTGATTGAGGGCTGCGATACACCTGCTTCAAAAAAATACAGATTGATGGGTGCCATATACCTGTTTCTGCCAAATACTGATTGAGGGGTGCTAAATACCTTCTTCCACAAAATCCTGATTGAAGGGTGCTATATACCTGTTTCCACCATATACTGATTAAGGGGTGCCATACACCTACTTCCACAAAATACTGATTGAGGGCTGCAATACACCTGCTTCCACCAAATACTGATTGAGGAGTGCCATATACATTCTTCCACAAAATACTGATTGAGGGGTGCTATTGCTATATACCTTCTTCCACCAAATACTGATTGAGGGCTGCGATACATCTGCTTCCACAAAATACTGATTGAGGGATGCCATATACCTTCTTCCACTAAATACTGATTGAGGGTTGCTATATACCTGTTTCTGCCAAATACTGATTGAGGGGTGCCATATACCTTCTTCCACTAAATACTGATTGAGGGGTGCTTTTGCTATATACCTTCTTTCACCAAATACTGAATGAGGGCTGTGATACACCTGCTTCCACAAAATACTGATTGAGGGGTGCCATATACCTTCTTCCACTAAATACTGATTGAGGGTTGCTATATACAGTACCCATTTCCACCAAATACTGATTGAGGGGTGCTATATACTTTCTTCCACAAAATCCTGACTGAGTGGTGCTATATACCAGTTTCCAACAAATACTAGTTAAGGGATGCTATATAACTGTTTCCACCAAATACTGATTGAGGGGTGCCATATACCTACTTCCACAAAATCCTGATTGAGGGGTGCTATATACCTGTTTGCGCCAATTACTGATTGAGGGCTGCAATACACCTGCTTCCACAAAATACTGATTGAGGGGTGCCATATACCTGTTACCGCCAAATACTGATTGAGGGGTGCTATATACCTGTTTCCACCAAATACTGATTGAGGAGTGCCATATACATTCTTCCACAAAATACTGATTGAGGGGTGCTATTGCTATATACCTTCTTCCAACAAATACTGATTGAGGGCTGCGATACACCTGCTTCCACAAAATACTGATTGAGGGGTGCCATATACCTTCTTCCAGTAAATACTGATTGGAGGTTGCTATATACCCGTTTCCACCAAATACTGATTGAGGGTGCTATATACTTTCTTCCACAAAATCCTGATTGAGGGGTGCTATATACCAGTTTCCGCCAAATACTGATTGAGGGATGCTATATATCTGTTTCCACCAAATATTGATTGAGGGGTGCCATATACCTACTTCCACAAAATACTGATTGAGGGGTTCTATATAACTGTTTCCGCCAAATACTGATTGAGGGGTGCTATATATCTGCTTCCGCCAAATACTGATTGAGGGGTGCCATATACCTTATTCCACTAAATACTGATTGAGGAGTGCTATATACCTGTTTCCGCCAAATACTGATTGAGGCGTGCCATATCACTTCTTCTACAAAATACTGATTGAAGAGTGCTATTACTATATACCTTTTTCCACCAAATACTTATTGGGGACTGCGAAACACCTGCTTCCACAAAATACTGATTTATGGGTGCTATATTCCTGTTTCTACCAAATACTGATTGAGGGGTGCTATATACCTTCTTCCACAAAATCCTGATTGAGGGGTGCTATATACCTGTTTGCACCAAATACTGATTGAAAGGTGCTATATACCTGTTTCTGCCAAATACTGATTGAGAGGTGCCAAGTGCCAGGCAAGTGCACCAGGCCGGTGCCTAAGTGGGAACTTAGAGAAGGCGCGTTCGATAACTTCAAAGGGTGCACCATAGAAACATAGAATGTGTCGGCAGATAAGAACCATTTGGCCCATCTAGTCTGCCCAATATACTGAATACTATGAATAGCCCCTGGCCCTATCTTATATGAAGGATGGCCTTATGCCTATCCCATGCATGCTTAAACTCCTTCACTGTATTTGCAGCTACCACTTCTGCAGGAAGTCTATTCCATGCATCCACTACTCTCTCAGTAAAGTAATGCTTCCTGATATTACTTTAAAACCTTTGCCCCTCTAATTTAAAACTATGTCCTCTTGTAGCAGTTTTTCTTCTTTTAAATATTCTCTCCTCTTTTACCTTGTTGATTCCCTTTATGTATTTAAAAGTTTCTATCATATCCCCTCTGTCTCGTCTTTCTTCCAAGCTATACATGTTAAGGTCCTTTAATCTTTCCTGGTAAGTTTTATCCTGCAATCCATGTACTAGTTTAGTAGCTCTTCTCTGAACTCTCTCCAAAGTATCAATATCCTTCTGGAGATATGGTCTCCAGTACGGCACAATACTCTGTAGAGCGGCATGATCACCTCCCTCTTTCTACTGTTAATGCCTCTCCCTATACACGCAAGCATTCTACTAGCATTTATTGCTGCTCTATGACATTGTCTGCCTACTTTTAAGTCTTCTGAAATAATGACCCCTAAATCCCTTTCCTCAGATACTGAGGTTAGGACTGTATCACTGATTTTATATTCTGCTCTTGGGTTTTTACGCCCAGGTGCATTATCTTGCACTTATCAACATTCAATTTTAGTTGCCTGATTTTTGACCATTCCTCTAGTTTTCCTAAATCCTTTTCCATTTGGTGTATCCCTCCAGGAACATCAACCCTGTTATAATTCTTTGTGTCATCAGCAAAAAGACACACCTTACCATCGAGGCCTTCTGCAATTTCGCTGATAAAGATATTAAACAATATGGGTCCCAGAACAGATCCCTGAGGTACCCCACTGGTAACAAGACAATGGTCTGAATATACTCCATTGACTACAACCCTCTGTTGTCTGTCCCTCAGCCACTGCCTAATCCATTCAACAATATGGGAGTCCAAAGACTGCAATTTATTGATAAGCCTTCTATGTGGGACAGTATCAAAAGCCTTACTAAAGTCTAGATAAGCGATGTCTACTGCACCTCCGCATTCTATTATTTTAGTCACCCAATCAAAAAAATCAATAAGATTAGTTTGACATGATATTCCTGAAGTAAACCCATGCTGTTTTTCATCTTTCAATTCATGGGATTATAGATGTTCCACAATCCTCTCCTTAAGTATGTTTTCCATTAATTTCCCCACTATTGACGTCAGGCTTACTGGCCTATAGTTGCCCGATTCCTCCCTACTACCTTTCTTGTGAATGGGCACAACATTTGCTAATTTCCAATCTTTTGGGACGACTCCTGTTACTAGTCATTGGTTAAATAAATCTGTTAATGGTTTTGCTAGTTCACCGCTAAGCTCTTTTAATAGCTTTGGATGTGTCCCATCAGGCCCCTGTGACTTATTTGTATTAATTTGGTTGGTTGAGTTGGTTGAGTGGCTCACTCGTCCTTCCACTTCTGCACCCTCCTCATCCTCTGTATCTGCACCCTCCTCACTCTCTGCTGTGTGCACCCCCAAAGACACCACCTCCACCACCAGAGCCCCTCCACTCGAGTCATAGGTATTATTTTCCCATCCATTCCCAGACCTTACCGATGCGCATTGGATGAAGAAGAGGAGGTAGCAGAGTGTCAGTCAAGTTTCATTATTTAATACAGTTTTTCAGGCCAGGCCTCTTCACATACAGTGCGGCGCTGGCGACATTGGGGGCCTGTCCTGTCCATCATCATCCTTCCATGATCTGTCTCTCTACTCTATCTCGCGATATAAACCCTCCCACACTCCTGTCAGGACGCTCTTCACCTCACCATGAGCCACGCCCCTGTCACGGAACCATGAACCAGACGTACAACAAGAGATAAGAGAAAATAAGAAGGCTTTATTGAAAATAAAGCTGTAAAGCAAAAGTCCAAACGGATGGTGAAACCGAGCAGAGTCTTTGCGAAGCCAGGGGTCAGGAACCAGAGGGGTAGTCAGACGAAGCCAGGATCAGGAACCAGCAGGGTAGTCAGACTAAGCCAGGATCAGGAACCAGCAGGGTAGTCAGACGAAGCCAGGATCAGGAACCAGAAGGGTAGTCAGACGAAGCCAGGATCAGGAACCAGAAGCAGCAGCAGTCTTAGAAGCATGTGAACACAAGAGGACCAAGCAATGAACTGAAGCCACAGACCTCCTATATATATGAGCTAGGCATCCAGCTCCTCCCAGTGGGAAGGAGGAGCCGCAGGGTGGAAGGCTACAAGAAACCCAGAAACCAAGATGGCCGCCAGCACATGTCAAACGAAGGAGAACAGCAAGAAGGTAAGACCATGACAGTACCTCCCCCTCAAGGGCCCCTCCTCCGCGGAGCACAAAACGGTTTCTGAGGGAAGCGTGCGTGGAAGGCTCGGAGCAAGGCAGGAGCATGGACATCTGCGGAGGGAACCCAGGAACGCTCCTCTGGACCATAACCACGCCAATGGACCAAAAACTGCAACCGACCGCGGACCAGGCGTGAGTCCAGGATATTGCTCACCTCATATTCCTCACGATTGCCCACTTGGACCGGACGAGGCCGAGGAACCGAGGAAGTGAAACGATTACACACCAGTGGCTTCAACAGGGAGACATGAAACACGTTGGAGATCCGCATGCCAGGAGGAAGCGCAAGGGCATAGGCTACCGGGTTTACCCTGCGAAGCACTCGGAAGGGACCAACAAAGCGAGGCGCCAGCTTGGGAGTGGGCACTCAAAGGTTGAGGTTGCGGGTGGACAACCATACACGGTCTCCGACCTGGTAGGAAGGAGCAGGCGCTCGTCTGCGATCAGCCTGGAGTCTCTGGCGCTGCGCAGAGACCTCAAGGGACTTCTGGATCTGTACCCAAGAAGCACGTAGGACGGAAAGGTGATCCTCCACAGCCGGAATATCCTGGGAAGAGAATACCTCCGGTAACACGGCAGGTTGGAACCCATAATTGGCCATGAAGGGAGACGTCCCAGAGGAAGAGTTCACTGCCGTGTTCCTGGCAAACTCAGCCCAAGGCAGGAGGTCAACCCAATTGTCTTGGTGATCGGAGACATAGCAACGAAGGAATTGCTCCAAGGCCTGATTGGATCGTTCTGCGGCCCCATTGGACTGAGGGTGGTAGGCCGAGGAGAAGGAGAGATGAATCCCCAACTGGGAGCAAAAGGCGCGCCAGAACCTGGACACAAACTGACTCCCCCGATCCGACACAATCTCCTTGGGCAAACCAAGCAACCGGAAGACCTCCCTGGCAAAAATCGTGGCCAACTCTTGTGCAGAGGGTAACTTCTTGAGAGGAACACAGTGGCACATTTTGGAAAACCGATCCACAATCATGAGAATGACCGTATGGCCTCGGGATGCAGGGAGGTCCACAATGAAATCCATCCCCAGGTGTGACCATGGGCGCTCCCCGGTGGCTATGGGTTGCCGAAGGCCCAACGGAAGGTGCCGAGGGGACTTACTCTGGGCACAAACGGAGCATGCCGCTACATATGCGGCGATGTCGGAACGTAGGGAAGGCCACCAGAACAGACGTGAAACAGCCCAGGACAGCTGATTCTTTCCAGGATGCCCCGCGGTCTTGGAGTTATGGTAGGTTCGCAACAACCGAGTGCGCAACTCCTCAGGCACAAAACATCTGCCGTTGGGTCTCCCAGAGGGAGCACCAGATTGAGCCGCCAAAATCTGCTCACCCAGGGGAGAGGTCAGGCTGGTGCGAATGGCGGCCAGGATTTGATTCGGAGGTATGACCGAAGTCGGAATCGACTCCTCCCTGGACAGCTCGGAGTACTGCCGTGATAAGGCATCCGCCCTGATGTTCTTGGAACCGGGTAGGTAGGAGACCACGTAATTAAAACGTGACAAGAACAGAGCCCATCTGGCCTGACGTGGTGTCAATCTCTTGGCCTCAGAAAGGTAGGTCAGATTCTTATGGTCCGTCAGGATGAGAACCGGAACCACCGAACCCTCGAGCAAGTGCCTCCATTCTTTAAGGGCTGGCACGATGGCCAATAACTCCCTGTCACCAATCTGATAGTTGCACTCCGCGGAAGACAGTTTCCGGGAGTAAAACCCACAAGGAAGCAGAGGACCCTCTGGTGTTCTACGCTGAGACAGAAGGGCTCCTACTCTCCCGTCTCAGACGCGTCCACCTCGAGGACAAAGGGCAACCCAGGGTTGGGATGCGACAGAATCGGAGCCGATACAAAGGCGGACTTTAGGGCCTCAAAAGCTCGGATGGCCTCGAGCGGCCAGACCTGGGAATTACTGCCCTTCCTGGTCAGATCCGTGAGAGGCTTGGCCAGCATGGAAAAGTCCCTGATGAACTTCCGATAATAATTGGCGAAGCCCAAAAAGCGCTGCAGGGAACGAAGACCACTGGGCTGGGGCCACTGTAAGACAGCCGAAACCTTCTCAGGATCCATGGAGAACCCCTCAGCGGAAATGATGTAACCTAAGAAGGTTACCTGGGATCGGTGAAATTCGCATTTCTCAAGCTTACTGAACAGCTTGTTCTCTCGTAACCGTTGCAACACTCGTCTGACATCCAGAATGTGGGCCTCCATGGATTCAGAATATACCAAGATGTTATCCAAATAGACCACCACACACTGCTGCAACAGGTCACGGAAAACATCGTTGATGAATTCCTGAAAGACTGCAGGCGCATTGCACAACCCAAAGGGCATAACCAAGGATTCATAATGACCGGTCCTGGTGTTAAACGCGGTCTTCCACTCATCGCCCGCCTTGATCCTTACCAGGTTATATGCCGCCCTCAGGTCGAGTTTGGTAAAGACCGTGGCCCCTTTAAGGCGATCGAACAGCTCGGAAATCAAGGGTATCGGGTAAGCGTTCTTGATCGTGATGCGATTGAGACCCCTGTAATCGATGCAAGGCCTCAACTCACCGCCCTTCTTTTTCACAAAGAAAAATCCAGCCCCTGCCGGGGACGAAGATTTGCGAATGTGTCCGCGTGAAAGCGCCTCCCTCACGTACTCCTCCATGGCCTCATTCTCCGCTACCGACAGTGGATAGACTTTGCCACGAGGAGGAACGGCACCAGATTGTAACTCTATGGCACAATCGTATGGGCGGTGCGGAGGTAGGGCAACCGCGCGCACCTTATCGAATACATCCCGGTACTCCTCGTATTCAGGAGGCAAGAGAGAGTCCGAGGCAGTACACAGCAACTTGACAGACCCATGGATGCAACTAGCCCCACACTGCGGTGACCACGAGAGGATCTCGACCGATCTCCAATCGAAAGTCGGATTATGCTTCTGGAGCCAGGGGTACCCCAAGACCACCGAGTAGTGTGGAGACGAAATAACCTGGAGGCAGACCGACTCTCTGTGAACGGCACCAATGGCTATCCCCACTGGAAGGGTCTCATGAGTCACGTGTGGCGGCAGAAGGGGTCTGCCGTCTATCGCCTCAAGAGCCAGTGGGGAACCTCGAGCCTGCAGAGGAATGGAATTGGCGGCAGCGAACACACTATCAGTGAACAAACCACCAGCACCAGAGTCCACCAACGCCTGGGTCGTCACCGAGCCCCCGACCCAGGAGAGGACAACAGTGATCAGTGGTTTGTCAACACGGGAAACCGGGGACGAGGAGACTCCACCCAAGATCTGCCCCCGACAGGATCTCAGGTACGAGCGTTTTCCCGGACGGTTCGGACATGCCAACCGAAAATGCCCACCGAGACCACAGTACATGCATCGGCCCTCGCGTCTCCGGAGTGCCCTCTCCCCCTCGGACAGGCGAGCAAACCCCAGCTGCATGGGTTCACCCCCAGACAAGTCATCCCCAGGAGGCGTGGGAGGAGAGGGAGGCACGGGTGGGACAGCAAACGTAGGCACCAATCTGTTAGAAGACCTCCGCAGGTTCTCCTTAAAGGAAGGTCTCTCCCTGAGTCTGGTGTCAATCAAAATCAGGAAAGAAATAAGAGACTCGAGCTCAACTGGTAGGTCCTTAGCTGCAACCTCATCCTTCAAGGCATCCGAGAGACCATGAGAGAAAGCAGCGACCAGAGCCTCATTATTCCAGCCCACCTCTGCTGCCAGGGTACGAAACTCAATGGCGTATTCAGCTACGGATCGTGAACCCTGTCTGATGGACATAAGGAGCTTCGCAGCAGAGGCAGCACGAGCCGGCACATCGAATACCTTCCGAAGAGAAGCAACAAAACCGGAAAACTCGGCAACCACCGGATTGTTGTTCTCCCATAAAGGGCTGGCCCAGGCCAAGGCCTTGTCCGAGAGCAGCGAGATCAAGAAGCCCACCTTTGATCTCTCAGTAGGAAAGGCATGTGGCAGCAACTCGAAATAAATGCCCACCTGGTTAAGGAAACCTCGGCACTGAGTTGGCTCTCCCCCAAAGCGCCGTGGAAGAGGGGCAGAACCGGTCATACCCCGAAACACCGCAGGCGCAACAACAGGTGTCGGGGTAGACTCTGGCGCAACAACCGGAGCGGCAGTAGGAGCGAGCCCAGGAGCGACAACCGACCCATCGGCAACGGGAGCGAAATGAGCCGTGCGTTCAAGCAGGGTTTGCAACGCCACAGCGAACCGACCCAACAGGTGATCCTGCTGATCAAGTCTGGCAACCAGCGTGGGTAGCGAGGATGGCCCTGTACCGTCAGAAGTCATGGCTTGGTCCTAATGTCACGGAACCATGAACCAGACGTACAACAAGAGATAAGAGAAAATAAGAAGGCTTTATTGAAAATAAAGCTGTAAAGCAAAAGTCCAAACGGATGGTGAAACCGAGCAGAGTCTTGGCGAAGCCAGGGGTCAGGAACCAGAGGGGTAGTCAGACGAAGCCAGGATCAGGAACCAGCAGGGTAGTCAGACGAAGCCAGGATCAGGAACCAGAAGGGTAGTCAGACGAAGCCAGGATCAGGAACCAGAAGCAGCAGCAGTCTTAGAAGCATGTGAACACAAGAGGACCAAGCAAGGAACTGAAGCCACAGACCTCCTATATATATGAGCTAGGCATCCAGCTCCTCCCAGTGGGAAGGAGGAGCCGCAGGGTGGAAGGCTACAAGAAACCCAGAAACCAAGATGGCCGCCAGCACATGTCAAACGAAGGAGAACAGCAAGAAGGTAAGACCATGACAGCCCCTTCCCGCCTAAACCCGCTCCTCACCGCTCACTCCCAATGGTCAGACGAGCTGTCAGTCTCCTGGCTCCACCCCCTGTATTTTGGCTTCGCGGTGAGATTCTCTGCAGCGGGAGGGGGTGGCTGTTATGTGGTGAGATGCTCTGCAGCAGGAGAGAATGGCTATGTGGTGAGATGCTCTGCATCAGCAGGGGCTGGCTATGTGGGGAGATGCTCTGCAGCAGGAGGGGATGGCTGTTATGTGGTGAGATGCTCTGCAGCGGGAAGGGTGGCTGTTATCTGGTGAGACGCTCTGCAGCGGTGGCTGTTATGTGGTGAGATGCTCCACAATGTTGTGCCTTCACTTGCTCTCCTCTGATTGGTGGATGTGTTGTCTTTATCAGCCAATACTCCTTGCAGTCTCCGCCCATTTCATGGCCCCCCCACCCAGTAAAGATTATCAACGTGGAAGAGAAAGAGAGAAGAGGAACAGCAGGTAAGGACTATATACCCCTGTTTACTGCACTGTACAGCTACATACCCCCTGTATACTGCATTGTACTGCTATATACCCCCTGTATACTGCACAGTACTGCTATATACCCTCTGTATACTGCACTGTACCGCTATATACCCCCGTATACTGCACTATACCGCTATATACCCCTGTATACTGCACTGTACAGCTATATACCCCCTGCATACTGCACTGTACTGCTATATACCCCCTGCATACTGCACTTTCCCCTTTCGTCCTCCGGCAGCGCATCATGGGTTAATAGGTTGTCATCTTCTTTCTAGGACCGCCCACCTAGCCAAAAAACAAGTAATCAATTAATTAATTAGACTAATAGCTTGCCCTATAAGGGTCACCTCCCACAATGCACCGGCGTGTTTTTTTAATGTCCACTTTCAAGGATGAAGCCCACCTAAGAAGACTACCGCACGGCCGCTCATACCTTGACAACGTTTTAAGGCCCAGGAGTGGGAATAGCCATGTGTGTGTCCCTGGCTCCACTCCCGTCTGCTCCAGCGCCATCCCCGAAGTCCCTGGGTTCTTCGGCAGCGGAGCATGCATCTCCGGCACAGCGCGATTGGAACGCACCGTGACACGCAAGCGCCGCTGGATGATGTCACAGGCGCGCCTCCTGCCCCGTTTGAGCGCCAAATTAAAAAAATTCTGGTATTTAGGAGCGGATCTAGCTGGAGCTCGGTGCCCATTGTACCAGGCAGCAGAGCTCCAGCATTTAGAGGTATTATTGGGGATCTGTAGTTACACTATTATGAGAGTGTCTTTGTCTCTGCTTCCACTTGGCTTATTGTACCTCCCTTTATTGCAGATGTCCAGCACATCAAGCAGGGGGGAAAAAAGATCCAGAAAGAGCAGACATAGGATGTGTCAGGCTTGTGAGCAACCTCTCCCAGATGATTTTCTTCAGGATCTATGTGTCAGGTGTCACCGTGATACGCAAGATTCCTCTCTCTCCAAGAAGAAACAGAAATCTCAAACATCCCTCTGTATTTCCTGTCTTCACCAGTTACCTGCGGACCATTCCTCCAATATTTGTGAGGATTGTACTCATCCGGATAATCCATCAGATGTTGAGACAGATAAAATTATGTCTCTATTTAAATCGTTCCTCAAGCAGTCTAAGAAGAAGGGGTCAAGGAAGCCGTGTTTATCCCCATCATCTTCTGAGGAGTCTCTTCGTTCGGAAGGCGAGGTTTCTTCTGAGTCAGATTCGCACTTCATAGAAGATAATTTTTTATTTAATAAAAAAGATGCAAATTGGTTAATAAAAGAAGTAAAAAATATTATGGAGGCCAGTAAAGAGAAATCTGGCACTCGTGAGGAAGAAGATCTCTTTTACTTCCCTAAAAAGAAGGCTCCTGTGTTTCCCAGCCACCCTGTCCTGGACGCAATAATGCATAAAGAATGGGAACTGCCGGTGGGAAGAATTAATCTAGGATCCAGATTCAAGAATATCTATAAGACTGAACCTGCAGAATCCACAAGTTGGGAGTCTCCCGCCAGAGTCGATTCAGCAGTAGCCAGATTAGCTAGAAGATCTTTCTTCCCTTCGGATGATTCAGCATTATTAAAGGACCCTATGGAGAAGAAGACGGATGGTCTACTCAAAAGACTACATACGTACCTTTGCTTCTATGAACAAAGCAGCTATGGCCATGGTACCGGTAACCCGTGCTCTGAGTGTTTGGCTTAGCCAATTAGGCAGAGATATTGAAGATGGCATTTCCAGGGAGGATCTACTCCGGCAGCTACCGACTTTGAAACTGGCGGCAGAATTTCTTTGCGATTTTCCAGTAGATTCCTTAAGGCTTATTGCTAAGAATATGGCACTTACTAATTCCGTTAGAAGAGCTATATGGCTGAAACTCTGGTCTGGAGACCCCTCTTCAAAAAGTAACCTATGTTCCCTTCCCTTTGAACCAGGCAAATTATTCGGATCTCATTTGGATAAACTCCTAAAGCCGTTTAATTATAGATCTCCGCTATGTAAACCGCTGCATGGAAAAGATCCATTTCAAAATGGAAACAATAAGGTCCATTACTGCGGTTCTCAGAAGGAATCAGTTTATGTTGTCCCTGGACTTAAAAGACGCATACCTCCACATTCCGATCCAGTCACAATCAAGAAGATACTTGAGAGTCGCCATCAGGATGGGGAAGAGAACGTTGCATTTCCAATTCAAGGCCCTCCCGTTCGGCTTGTGTTCTGCCCCAAGGATTTTCACAAAGATTGCTGTCATTGTTGTTGTGAAACTTTGACTTCAGGGGATTCAAATCTTTCCCTATTTGGACGACTGGCTTGTTGTTGCAGAGTCAGAAGATCTAATTCAGCATCATCTAGAAGAAACCATAAAGCTGCTCCAGTCTGTAGGTTTCCTGTTAAACTGGGGAAAGTCCGAACTGATTCCTTCCACTTCCAAGGTTTTTCTCGGTTTCCTGATAGACACAGTCTCCATGAAGTTATACTTTTCTCTACCAAAGATGAAAACATTAATGAACGAAGTAAAGACACTAATATCTCTGCCTTCACCTTCCGTTCACAGAGTTATGAAAACACTGGGACATCTGACAGCTGTTGCGGATGCGGTGCCTTGGGCGAATATCCACACCAGAGATCTTCAGCAGAGTTTACTCCATTCTTGGCGTCGCAGCCATTACCAATTGGGGGCAAAGGTGAAGTTGTCTTCCTCCACAGTACAGAACCTCAGGTGGTGGCTTCACACAAGCAATCTGGTCAAAGGGAAGAATTTCCAGTTTCTCTCCTCAGTAATCATCACGACGGATGCGTACGATCAGGGCTGGGGAGCACACCTCCGGAACAAGTAGGTGCAAGGCCGCTGGTCGCCCAGAGAAAGGATGCAGTCTTCAAATTACAAGGAATTGAAAGCTGTGCTGTTAGCACTTTACAAAAACGAGGTATCAGGGAAGTCAGTACTAATCCGTTTGGACAATCTAGTCACAGTATTTTATTTGAACAAACAAGGGGGCACGAGGAGCAGCCATCTGCTACAATTATGCAAGAAGATTTTCAAATGGGCAGAATCACATCTTTTGGAGTTAAAAGCTCTGCATATCAGAGGGTGCTCCAATACTCAAGCGGATCTTCTGAGCAGGAAGATAGTCAATCAAGTCAATCAAGCAGAATGGGAACTAAATCCTATTGTCTTCCAAAGCATTGTAGCCAAATGGGGATGTCGGTCCTGGGACCTGATGGCATCTGCGACAAACAAGAAGTCAAGCAAGTTCTGTTCTCTAAAGATCTCCGACAATCCCGCAGTGGTAGATGCCTTCTCAATGAGTTGGAAGAATCTCTCCGCCTACGTTTTTTCCCCCAGTTCCTCTCATTCCGAAGATGTTACGGAAGATAATAGAAGAGAAGCCTCTTTAAATATTAATAATAACCCCTTTTGACCAAGGAGGTCATGGTTCCCTCTCCTCCTTTATCTGTCCAGAGGAGAATTCTGGAAACTCCCTCTACGTCCGGATCTTCTTCTCCAGAACGGCCTATATCATCAGAGTCTAGACCGTCTACATCTTACAGCTTGGAGACTGAAAGATCTGAATTAGAGGGAAAAGGTCTCTCGCAGTCTGTCATTAATACCCTACTTGCCTCTCACAAAGACTCGACTAACAAGAAATATGCTAAGATATGGAGAAAATGAGTCTGGCCATGAAGATCTTGATGTCTCTTCAGTTCTGCAATTTCCTCAAGATGGTTTTCAGAAAGGGCTCAAACCTAATACCTTGAGCGCCCATATGACTGCCATTAACTCCATGACAGAAAATAGATTCCTTCATCACCCGCTAATCTTCAGGTTCTTCAAGGCAGTTAGAAGATTACAGCCAGTGCATAGGGATCCTACACCTATTTGGGATTTTTCCTTAGTTTTAAAGAGACTTACTTCAGCACCTTTTCAGCCTTTACAGGATGTAGACCTCAAATGGCTTTCTTATAAGGCTTTTTTTCTCACGGCTATCACATCCGCGAAAAGACTGGGAGAACTGCAAGCCTTGTCATCCAGGTTTCCCTATGTACGCTTCCTACCGGGTGGAGTATTATTGCGTACAATTGCAGCTTTTCTGCCTAAAGTGCCTTCTTCAGCTAATAAAAACAGAGAATCACTTCTTCCGGTATTTTTTCCTGATCCAGTTAACGAGCAACAGACCCTTCTGAATACTCTAGATGTTAAAAGAACATTACAGATCTACCTCCAAAGAACTAAAGATTTCAGAAAAACCGAAAATCTTTTTGTTCTCTTTGCTGGTCCAAGAAAGGGACTTCTGCCTTCCAGGGACTCTCTTGCGAGGTGGATAAAGTCTACAATTATGGAAGCCTATTCTCTTGAAGCCGTGCCTCCACGCCTTCCAATTAGGGCCCATTCCACCAGAGCTGCAGCAACCTCCTGGGCAGAGATGGCGCAAGTTCCTATTGAAGATATTTGCAATGCCGCATCATGATCCTCGTCTCTGACGTTTGCGAAGCACTATCGTCTGGACATCAATACTAGGAGCTCAGCTTTTGGTACTGGGGTTTTGTCAGCAGCTTTGGATGAAAGTCCCTCCCTATGAGATCTATAAAAATCCCATGATGTGCTGCCGGAGGACAAAAGGGGAAAGGAAAAATTCATACCTGGGATTTTACTTTCCTTGAGTCCAGAGGCAGCACAAGTATACCCTCCCTAATAAATTACTTCTTTTGCATATTTTTGTCTGAGTCTATTTTTTTAAACACGCCGGTGCATTGTGGGAGGTGACCCTTATAGGGCAAGCTATTAGTCTAATTAATTAATTGATTACTTGTTTTTTGGCTAGGTGGGCGGTCCTAGAAAGAAGATGACAACCTATTAACCCATGATGTGCTGCCTCCGGACTCAAGGAAAGTAAAATCCCAGGTACGAATTTTTCCTGTACCGCTATATACCCCCTGCATACTGCACTGTACCGCTATATACCCCCTGTATACTGCACTGTACCGCTATTTACCCCGTATACTGCACTGTACCACTATATACCACCATATACTGCACTGTTACACTATATACCACCATATACTGCACTGTACTGCAATATACCCACGTATACTGCACTGTACCGCTATATACCCCCTGTATACTGCCCTCTACTGCTATATACCCCCTGTATACTGTACTGTACCACTATATATCCCCATATACTGCACTATACCGCTATATACCCCCTGTATACTGCACTGTACCACTATATACCCCTATATACTGCACTGTACCGCTACATACCCCCTGTATACTGTAATTTACCTCTGTATACCCCCTGTATACTGCACTGTACCGCGGGAGCTACCCCGCTGTTAAGGAGTGTGGTCCCCGCTGTTGCTGCCTACTCTGAGATCTCTAATGTTAGAGGTGGTGAAGGTTACGGTGATGACGTGTTGATGTACGTCAAGTGGGTGCCCACAATAGAGGAAGAAGAGGGGAGTTCAGAGGGAGAGACGGAGCAGCAGATAGGGTTGAAAAGCAGGCAGAACTCGCAGTGCACAGGAGGCAAAAAGCAGACTGCAAATGTATCTAGAGAGAGCCACCCACCATGCACGGTCAAATCTTGCGCTCCCAGGATGCAGGCACATGGCTCCGCAGTGGGGCTTTTTTAACGTGTCAGCTGCTGACAAAAGTGCTGCCATCTGCAGCCTGTGCTGTCAATGCATAAGTCGCGGTAAGCCCAACACTCACCTAGGGACAACCGCCTTAAGAAGGCACCTGGCCTCCCATCACCAAGCCAAGTGGGAGCAATGCCGTCAGAACCCACAAAGTCACACATCCGACGCTCGACGTCCTGCCTCTTCTCCTTCTCCTCTCTCCTCCCATTTGTCTTCCACTCCACCTTCCACTGTGCCGTCGTTGTGTTCATCTGGCACAAAGCAGGCTTCTGTGGCCCAAATGTTGGAGCGTAAAAAAATGATGACGCTGGATAATCCTCTTGCCCAATGGCTGATACATCTGACCACAGACTCGTGGTCTAGCAAACACGGGCAGGGAAGGTACATAACTTTTACTGCCCACTGGGTGAACCTTCAGATGGCCGTCAAGCATGTAACCCGTGGCACCTGTGTGGATTTGGTGTTACCGCCACAGATTGCATGCAGGCCTGCCTCTTCTTTTCCTCCTGCTACTCTATCCTCCGTCTCCTCCTCGGCTGACTCCTCCTTTTCCACTGCTACCGCCTCTTCCGCTGCACCCTTCAAGCTCCCCAGAACCTATTCGATGTGCCAGGTGAGACGTTGCCATGCTGTGCTGCAGCTGTTGTGCCTGGAAGCCAAGAGCCACACCGGTCCTGCACTCATTTCTGCTCTGCGGTCACAGGCCGTTCAGTGGCTAACCACATTCAATTTGACAATTGGTAAAGTGGTGTGCGACAACTGTGCCAATCTGATAAGCGTGCTGGAACAGGGCAAAATGACACACAAGCCATGCATGGCACACGTCCTGAACTTATTCGTGTAGTGATTCGTTGCCAAATACCCCAGGGTCCAGGACATCTTGCGGCAGGCCAGGAAAATCTCTGGCTATTTTAGAAGATCTTACACGGCCATGGCTCGCTTTGCTGACGTTCAGCGGCGACACCACTTGCCCGTCAGACGTCAGATTTGTGACTGCCTAATGCACTGGAACTCCACCTTGTATATGCTTGATAGGCTGCTCCAGCAGAAACGTGCCATTAACGACTACCTGTATGAACTCTGCGGCAGGACAGGTTCTGAAAAGCTTTTTTTTTTTCACCGTGCCAGTGGCTGCTCATGCACAACGCATGCAGACTTCTGCAGCCAAATTGGTCAGTCGCAGCCAGTGACAACGTAGCTTACGCCTTATTTCTTGGGCGTGCATTGCGTCGTGTCATTGATCAAGCTGTCGAGGAGCAGGAGCTGGAAGAGGAGGAAGTCGCAATACTGAATGAATTTCCAGGGGGGCTACTCCATCTGAGACAAGTCAGCAGGAGTCTAAAGAGGAGTCATAGGAGGATGGGGGCTGGGGGGGGGAGGAGGAGCAAGAAGAGAAGGGTTTAAACTTTTCTGGGATCTCTGGTGTTGTCTGTGGCTGGGGGGAGGAGACCAAGGACGACATTTTCCTTGGCGATGAGCAGGAGCCAGGGCTCTCCAACGCATCCAATTTAGTGCAAATGGGGGCCTTCATGCTCGAGTGTTTGAAGAGGGACCCCCGTATGAAAAGTATAAAGGTCAAAGACCTGTACTGGGTGGCAATGTACTTAGACCCCGGTACAAACACAAAATGGTGGACATGTTACCAGCATCACAGAGGGCTGTCAGAATGCAGCATTTCCAGGCCGTGCTGCAAGAAATGCTGCATTCTGCTCTTGCGGCCACTGGCAGAGGAATTTTCACCCACAGTGAATCAGGTACAGGTTCCAATACTACAGCGCCAGCAAAAAGAGGGCGGTTTGAAGATGTGTTGGTCACTTCAGATATGAGATCTTTCTTGCAGCCAACCCATCGACAGCCGCCCTCTGGATCCAGCCTCAGGGAATGCCTAGACCGAAAGGTGTCCGACTACATCGAGTTAACAGCCGATGTGGACGCTCTGAGAGGCGAGGAACCCCTTGAAAACTGGGTGTGCAGGCTTGACCTGTGGCCAGAGCTGGCACAATTTGCTATCGAACTCTTGGCTTCCCCCTCATCGAATGTCCTGTCCGAAAGGACGTTCAGCGCAGCAGGGGGGATCGTGACCGATAAGCGCACTTGCCTACCTCACAAAAGTGTGGACTACCTCACATTTCTAAAAATGAATGAGGCATGGATCTCGGAGGAATTCAACACCTGTGATGACCACGTGCAATTTCACCTATTATCATTTGAGGTTTATTCAAGAGGGGGGATTTCGTTAGCCATGTTTTTAATCCAATTTTATATTTTTAGTTATTTTAAACATATTTATTTGACATGTATTTGTACTGGCCTACATAAAAAAATTTATCCTGTGACTGCCTAATGTACCACCAGCCACTGAATCCAAAGTTCTTTGCTGTCAGGTGAATGCCTATTGCCTAAATTTTGGGGTCTGTACTGGCCGACAGTAATTTTTTTTATCTCTAGCCACATAATCACACCCCTGTCTCACTCCTCTGCCTCTCATTATGGTGGCGTATGAACCACATTCACCATGAGGACCTTCTAATTTCACAGGGTCATGTGACTGTGCCCCCTTATACCCTGCATTGTGCTGCCCTCTTACCACACCCTGTGCAGTGCCTCTAGTCATTCCCTGTACTGTGCCCTCTTATACCCTTGATCCAGTCACGGTATGGCGGTGTTATCTGGTCACTGTACATAGGTGTTATCCGGGCAATGTATGGCTGTGGTATCCAATAATTGGATGGCCATAACTGTATCCCTTTCCCTGCCCACGCCATTCTTTTTTAGACCTGGCATGAACAGGAAAAATATGACCACCTAATTGTATTATGACCACCTAATTGACCACCTAATTGTATTATTATTTGGGGGTAGGGCTAATACCTTTATATTATATAGATTCTAGTGTATGAAACAGTGATGAGTGGCAGGGACAATATTCGTGATATTTTGCAAATATTTGGGCGAATATTCATCATATATTCAAGAAATTGTGATCTCCAGTCATTATTTTGATTGCAAAAATCGGCAATCGGAAAATTTGCAATACTATAATTTGCGATATGAAAATTTGCGATCAACACTATTCCTAAAGTCAAAGATATTGCAGCCTTCTCATTGGCCCACAAGTAAGAAGCAGTGAGGGGTCATGGCTGGGTACTGATGAAAAAAAATCTAGAATTTTTGCGATTACGAAGATATAGCACTATATTCTAGATATTCACGAATTCTGGAAGTGCCAATATTCACGATAAAAATTAGCGATTAGAATATCGATCACGATCAACACTAGTATTATACTGTTCCCTGTATTTCCCAGTAGAAAATGATCCTTGGGAAACACAACCCTCATCCATGACCACCAGGACCAGTTAGCACTCTGTCAGTACATGGTGGCCTCCCCTCTCCGCCACGCTGCTCCGCTGTGTACTGGTGCTTATTCTGACACTAGGGCTGGGTTCACATCCTATTTTTGCCATCCATTCAATGCCAAAAATGTATGCATTAACAGATAATTCAGACTGATGCCGTACAGTGGCGTCCGTTCACCATACAGTTGCATGGTAGAAAAAAAAAATTACGTTAAGATATGCATTTTTTAATGGACTCTGCAGGATACAAAAACGGAGTGCTGTACACTTGTATACATCAAAACGATTTTTCTAGGCTCCAGCAGGGCACATTTTTAAGAGTTTCCCTTTAAGATGCATAAAAATGCCCCCTGATTAAAATACATTTTTTTGGGGGAATTTTTGCCAATGATCCCCCTCTGGTATATCACTGTCCATGTTGTGGGACTATTTGTGTACTTCTAGTAAGTGTTTGCTGGCTGCAAATATAACCTGAAGGTTTTTCAGGTTCGTCTGCTATTAAAGTAAATGTGGCCTGCTGCGAACGCGCGGTTCGCGAATCGTCCCGGCCGATGTTCGTCCATCACTATTGCTCAGGCATCTGTGGTAGGAAGCACCTTTAAATACCTCCTGCAATCCAGCCATAGGCTGGTGAGACAGAGAGCCACACCCATACAAACCCTAACAACAGTACAGGTCTCCAGCAGGAAGTAAACTCTGGCATGGAGCACAGATGCAACAGTTAAGCTACCTGCTTCCTGCACTTGTCAGCATGGCGCATATCAGCAGGAGGGAAAGAGGGAGCCCGGCGCCCATGCCGTGGGTAGGGGCAGCGCCGGCACGGACCGCTGGGCTAACAGCTGGCAAGAAGAACTATTCCCTGCTGAATTAAATTTGGGTGAAGGCACAGAAATTTGCCATATGTAAAACAACTCAGTGGTATGGCAGCAACTGCTCCACCGTTAACTTGGCCAGTTGGGAGTTTAGCTGACTCACATCTGGATTTCTGAGCACATAGAGTTGTTTTCTGGCCACCCATTCCAGGAGGAGGAGGAGTTTGAGCAGGAGAACAATTAACTCATTATGACATGACAATGACACTGTACTGGTTGTGGATGCAGCCTGACTGTCATGAAGTAGACTGCGAGAAGGAGGACAATCTTGTTTCTAATTACTGGCCCATTCTATTTTGCCACTGGAACTGGTGATGCCACCTCTTGTGCGTGGAAATGCGCAACATTTTAAAAAATAATTTTTACAGACAGCTGGCCAGACATAGTAATACTGTAGAACAGAATTAAATTTAAGTGAAGGCATGGAAATTAACCAAATTTACCATAGTTAAGTGATACGGCAGCAACTGCACCATAAGTAACTTGGCCAGGTTCAGCTTGCACATAAGCTTATTGCTGATCGCCGATAGCTTTGTCATGGCACCTATTTTGTTATTGATGTCTCTCAATGGAGTAGAGGACATGGAAGTGGAAAAGTCTGAGCAGGAGAAGAAGTAGCTGATAATTCTGACAAAGAAAGTGTATTGTTTGGGGATTTGGACTGGCTGTCACAAAGAAGACTAGGAGAAGGATAACAGGCTTGTTACAAATGTTGCACAGTTCTATTTCCCCACAGGATTTGGTGATGCCGCCTCATGTGCTGCAATAGAGCCCTGGTCCCTATATTTGTGTTGGAATGCCTACAGCTTATTTTCATCCTGCAGATCTTGCACAAGGCTTTGTTTGCCGGCATTGTGAAGAAAAAAACGCCATAGTGAGATACCAGCTCAGAGCTAAAAGCAGCTGAGCTTGGTCTAAGTCTGGTACATTTTGAGCCCGCCCTACAACCACAGTATCAATGGCATCACCAGTTCCTGAGCTGACCACAGTAGAAGCAGACCTGGCACTGTGGCAGCTGTTTTGGAGGTTTTGACAGTATGTTGCTTCTGCTCTTTTTTGTCACCACGGCCTCCACCCTCCTCTGATGTCGTCTCCTCTCCAGAACCCTGGTCTCGCTGCTAGATTCTGTCCAACATACAATCATCTTCTTAGTCCTTACCATTGCCACTTTTGTCAGACTGTGATATCACATTGTGGGCTCCTTGGCCCCCCTCCCAATTCCCCTTTTCTGTATTTGCCCCTTGTGTTACTGTTGCCACATCTACCATAACCCTACCCCCCACCACTTTGCTACAAGTGTCAGTACAACTACTAGCATCACCACCAACAAAGCTATTCATTGTATCCCCCACCTCCACCTGAACCTCCTTCTTATTGTAGTCCTAATGCTGAGGGTACTCACACAAATAATCAACATGAGGACTATCTTGAGTATCTTCCATAGCACATGGGGTTTTGTTTCCTCTTCTTAGGATAAAAAAAGGTGCATCACTTGGAGGGGTCAGTGAAGACAGAGATGATGCAGATGAAAGGTTCTATGGGGCTGCAAGGAGGAGAAGCAGGAGGAATGCTGTGACCACTGGCGCAAAAGCATGGTGTCAAAGTTAGAGGTGACATCATAATCATCCTGCTGTGACTGAGAGAAGGAGTGAGCCATCCAGTCACCTCTGTCATTTAAAAAGCATTTTATTATGAGGCCTATTTCAACATGACAAGTCACTGGAACACTGAATATTAAAAAGTAAAAATTGCAAGTGTTTTTTTCTTTAATTAGCAGAGAGCAATTAAATGTCACTACCCTTCTAAGAATACACTCCACACTGGTATTAACAATTTACAACAAATGGTATATTGACGCCATCCAATACTTTGTATTTAATTGGCATATTAACTCAGTGGTATAATGTTTTCAATTTCAGTAGTATTTTAACTTTGCAGTATAATGAAACTAACTGCTATATTAATGCAGCTGTTTAATGAGTTAAGTTTCACTGCTATTTGAAATCAACAGTGTAATGAAACTAACTGCTATAATATCACAGCAGCATAATGTGATCAATTTCATTGGTATTTGAACTAAGCAGTATAAAGCAACTAACTGCTATATTAACCACTTAAGGACCACAGGTTTATACCCCCCTAAAGACAAGGCCCTTTTTTACAAATCGGCACTCCACAATTTAGCGGTTTATTGCTCGGTCATGCAACTTACCACCCAAATGAATTTTACCTCCTTTTCTTCTCACTAATAGAGCTTTCATTTGGTGGTATTTCATTGCTGCTGACATTTTTAATTTTTTTTTGTTATTAATCGAAATTTAACGATTTTTTTGCAAAAAAATGACATTTTTCACTTACAGTTGTAAAATTTTGCAAAAAAAACGACATCCATATATAAATTTTGCTCTAAATTTATTGTTCTACATGTCTTTGATAAAAAAAAATGTTTGGGTAAAAAAAAAATGGTTTGGGTAAAAGTTATAGCGTTTACAAACTATGGTACAAAAATGTGAATTTCCGCTTTTTGAAGCAGCTCTGACTTTCTGAGCACCTGTCATGTTTCCTGATGTTCTACAATGGCCAGACAGTACAAACACCCCACAAATGACCCCATTTCGGAAAGTAGACACCCTAAGGTATTCGCTGATGGGCATAGTGAGTTCATAGAACTTTTTATTTTTTGTCACAAGTTAGCGGAAAATGATGATTTTTTTTTTTTCCTTACAAAGTCTCATATTCCACTAACTTGTGACAAAAAATAAAAACTTCCATGAACTCACTATGCCCATCAGCGAATACCTTGGGGTGTCTTCTTTCCAAAATGGGGTCACTTGTGGGGTAGTTATACTGCCCTGGCATTCTAGGGGCCCAAATGTGTGGTAAGGAGTTTGAAATCAAATTCTGTAAAAAATGGCCGGTGAAATCCGAAAGGTGCTCTTTGGAATGTGGGCCCCTTTGCCCACCTAGGCTGCAAAAAAGTGTCACACATGTGGTATCTCCGTATTCAGGAGAAGTTGGGGAATGTGTTTTGGGGTGTCATTTTACATATACCCATGCTGGGTGAGATAAATATCTTGGTCAAATGCCAACTTTGTATAAAAAAATGGGAAAAGTTGTCTTTTGCCAAGATATTTCTCTCACCCAGCATGGGTATATGTAAAATGACACCCCAAAACACATTCCCCAACTTCTCCTGAATACGGAGATACCACATGTGTGACACTTTTTTGCAGCCTAGGTGGGCAAAGGGGCCCATATTCCAAAGAGCACCTTTCGGATTTCACTGGTCATTTTTTACAGAATTTGATTTCAAACTCCTTACCACACATTTGGGCCCCTAGAATGCCAGGGCAGTATAACTACCCCACAAGTGACCCCATTTTGGAAAGAAGACACCCCAAAGTATTCGCTGATGGGCATAGTGAGTTCATGGAAGTTTTTATTTTTTGTCACAAGTTAGTGGAATATGAGACTTTGTAAGGGAAAAAAAGAAAAATAAAAAAATCATCATTTTCCGCTAACTTGTGACAAAAAATATAAAAGTCTAGGAACTCGCCATGCCCCTCACGGAATACCTTGGGGTGTCTTCTTTCCAAAATGGGGTCACTTGTGGGGTAGTTATACTGCCCTGGCATTTTCCAGGGGCCCAAATGTGTGGTAAGTAGGTAAATGACCTGTGAAATCCTAAAGGTGCTCTTTGGAATGTGGGCCCCTTTGCCCACCTAGGCTGCAAAAAAGTGTCACACATGTGGTATCGCCGTATTCAGGAGAAGTTGGGCAATGTGTTTTGGGGTGTCTTTTTACATATACTCATGCTGGATGAGAGAAATATCTCGGCAAAAGACAACTTTTCCCATTTTTTTATACAAAGTTGGCATTTGACCAAGATATTTATCTCACCCAGCATGGGTATATGTAAAATGACACCCCAAAACACATTGCCCAACTTCTCCTAAGTACGGCGATACCAGATGTGTGAAACTTTTTTGCAGCCTAGATGCGCAAAGGGGCCCACATTCCTTTTATGAGGGCATTTTTAGACATTTGGATCCCAGACTTCTTCTCACGCTTTAGGGCCCCTAAAATGCCAGGGCAGTATAAATACCCCACATGTGACCCCATTTTGGAAAGAAGACACCCCAAGGTATTCAATGAGGGGCATGGCGAGTTCATAGAAATTTTTTTTTTTGGCACAAGTTAGCGGAAATTGATTTTTTATTTATTTTTTTCTCACAAAGTCTCCCTTTCCGCTATCTTGGGACAAAAATGTCAATCTTTCATGGACTCAATATGCCCCTCACGGAATACCTGGGGGTGTCTTCTTTCCGAAATGGGGTCACATGTGGGGTATTTATACTGCCCTGGCATTCTAGGGGCCCTAAAGCGTGAGAAGAAATCTGGAATATAAATGTCTAAAAATTTTTACGCATTTGGATTCCGTGAGGGGTATGGTGACTTCATGTGAGATTTTATTTTTTGACACAAGTTAGTGGAATATGAGACTTTGTAAGAAAAAAATAATAATTTCCGCTAACTTGGGCCAAAAAAATGTCTGAATGGAGCCTTACAGAGGGGTGATCAATGACAGGGGGGTGATCAATGACAGGGGGGGTGATCAATGACAGGGGGGTGATCAGGGAGTCTATATGGGGTGATCACCCCCCTGTCATTGATCACCCCCCTATAAGGCTCCATTCAGATGTCCGTATGTGTTTTGCGGATCCGATCCAAGTATCCGTGGATCCGTAAAAATCATACGGACATCTGAATGCAGCCTGACAGGGGGGGTGATCAATGACAGGGGGGGTGATCAATGACAGGGGGGTGATCAGGGAGTCTATATGGGGTGATCACCCCCCTGGAAGGCTCCAGGGAGACGCCTGTATGTGTTTTGCGGATCCGATCCATCTATCAGTGGATCCGTAAAAATCATGCGGACGTCTGAATGGAGCTTTACAGGGGGGTGATCAATGACAGGGGGGTGATCAGGGAGTCTATATGGGGTGATCACCACAGTCATTGATCATGCCCCTGTAAGGCTCCATTCAGACGTCCGTATGCGTTTTGCGGATCCGATCCATCTATCAGTGGATCCGTAAAAATCATGCGGACGTCTGAATGGAGCTTTACAGGGGGTTATCAATGACAGGGGGGTAATCAATGACAGGGGGGTGATCAGGGAGTCTATATGGGGTGATCACCACAGTCATTGATCATGCCCCTGTAAGGCTCCATTCAGACGTCCGTATGCGTTTTGCGGATCCGATCCATCTATCAGTGGATCCGTAAAAATCATGCGGACGTCTGAATGGAGCTTTACAGGGAGTTATCAATGACAGGGGGGTAATCAATGACAGGGGGGTGATCAGGGAGTCTATATGGGGTGATCACCCCCCTGTCATTGATCACCCCCCTGTAAGGCTCCATTCAGACGTCCGTATGCGTTTTGCGGATCCGATCCATCTATCAGTGGATCCGTAAAAATCATGCGGACGTCTGAATGGAGCTTTACAGGGGTGTGATCAATGACAGGGGGGTAATCAATGACAGGGGGGTGATCAATGACAGGGGGGGTGATCAATGACAGGGAGGTGATCAGGGAGTCTATATGGGGTGATCACCACAGTCATTGATCATGCCCCTGTAAGGCTCCATTCAGACGTCCGTATGCGTTTTGCGGATCCGATCCATCTATCAGTGGATCCGTAAAAATCATGCGGACGTCTGAATGGAGCTTTACAGGGGGTTATCAATGACAGGGGGGTAATCAATGACAGGGGGGTGATCAGGGAGTCTATATGGGGTGATCACCACAGTCATTGATCACGCCCCTGTAAGGCTCCATTCAGACGTCCGTATGCGTTTTGCGGATCCGATCCATCTATCAGTGGATCCGTAAAAATCATGCGGACGTCTGAATGGAGCTTTACAGGGGGGTGATCAAAGACAGGGGGGTAATCAATGACAGGGGGGTGATCAGGGAGTCTATATGGGGTGATCACCACAGTCATTGATCACGCCCCTGTAAGGCTCCATTCAGACGTCCGTATGCGTTTTGCGGATCCGATCCATCTATCAGTGGATCCGTAAAAATCATGCGGACATCTGAATGGAGCTTTATAGGGGTGTGATCAATGACAGGGGGGTGATCAGGGAGTCTATATGGGGTGATCAGGGGTGATCAGGGGCTAATAAGGGGTTAATAAGTTAAGGGGGGGTGTAGTGTAGTGTAGTGGTGCTTGGTGCTACTTTACTGAGCTACCTGTGTCCTCTGGTGGTCGATCCAAACAAAGGGGTAGCAGGTAGCAGGTATATTAGACGCTGTTATCAAAACAGCGTCTAATATACCTGTTAGGGGTTAAAAAAATCACATCTCCACCCTGCCAGCGAACGATCGCCGCTGGCAGGCTGGAGATCAACTCTCTTACCTTCCGTTCCTGTGAGCACGCGCGCCTGTGTGCGCGCGTTCACAGGAAATCTCGGCTCACGCGAGATGACGCCAATCGGCGTTAGCGTAGCCTGAGGGAGCCGCCGCGATGACGCCTTTCGGCGTTACAGTTGCGGCAACTGGTTAACATAGCTCTATAATGCATTCAATTTAACTAGTATATTAACGCAGTAGTACAATGCTTTGAATTGATTTGGAATATTAGCGCAGCAGTACAGTGAACTGAACTGTGAAATTTTAAATGGTAGCAAAATTGCAACTGGTTTTTAGAAAAAAATGTGCAATTGTGCAGTGTAGCCAGTGAATTGTATGCTAAAGTGCTGGAATAGGCTGGGAATATGGCTATAAAACACTTATGAACTGTAAAAGCTTCAGGTTAAGGATGAGCAAACCAGTTTGGAGCAAACCGGGTTAGGTCTGAGCTTTGCTGGTTTTCGTACGGCAGACGAACCCAAACATTTTCTGCTTCGTTTTGGACGAATCCACAAAATTGTAGCGTAGCGCCATTTTAGTGCACATGTTGGCAGTAAAAAAGCACTAGGGAGAAAGAAGAAGAATTCACACATGACCCTGAGAGGAAGTTAGGGGGAGGGCTTGCCCTGATTTGCTCCAGGGCTGACATACAGCCTGGACGAGCCAATCAGTGCTGCAGCAGGCAGGAAGGTACCCTAGCAAAACAAGCAGAATGCCATTCTGTGCTGGGCTGTGAATGAGAGAGGTTGGGTTTTACAGTTTATGCCAGGAAAATGATCTTAGGGAGTAAAAGAGAGTCAGAAATCAACCAAGCTTATTGCCAGGGAGAGTAATGGGAAAGGATAAGATTCCAAAGAATTGTGTGTGTGTTTTTTAGAATTAGCCAAACAGGGCTTTGGGGAGGGGATTCAATTTAATTAAGCTGCATATATATAGTACCTGATTAATGCATCAATTCCGACATTGCCACACTCCTCTGGGTGATTCTGATGAATACACCATGCCTTGCTGGTGGTGCCCTATCTTGCCACTGTTGCTGTCTGTCCGCATTAATACTCAAGGTGTGGCAGCAATTAACTGTGTGTATTAATGTGAAATTGAGCGTCAAGACTCAATTGTCTATTTTTATGAATGCAATTTCCACATGGTTGGAATAAAAAAAATTTGGGGGATTGTTAAATTTAATAAAACCAGCATATATATGTGATTACTACAAGACACAAGGTAGGACAGCAATCTACCTGTGAGAGATACCGAGAAATTGAGCGGCAAGCCTCAATCGTTCTTTTCCGTGAATTCCATTTTCACACAGTAGGAATTTACATTTTTTGGGGGGATTGTTACATTTTATTAAACTAGTATGTGTATATATATATATATATATATATATATATATATATCTCACAAAAAGTTAGGGATATTTGGCTTTTGGGTGAAATTTATGGAAAATGTGGCAAGTTCATGCTACAGTGATATTATTTCATGAAAGTAGGGCATTTAAGTAGAAGCATGCAATGGTGATTTCCTCATCTCAAACAACATCCTTTGGCCACATCCCACACTGAGGTGAGAGGAAGCCAATATATATTGTGGCAGTGGAGCTGCCAGAGGGCCATAGGAAGGCCATTCAAGTGGTGTATCTCACCCAGAGGAAGCTGGGTGAGAGCAAGATAAATAGGTTTTTCCCACTGTCTGCAGCAGCTAGGGTGGTATTTAAGAGAATTAGCAGCCAGCTGAGGAGCTCAGGTAAATGTGGGCTGAGCTCCTCAATCAGGGCTCCCTGTCTGGGGAAGGAGCAGGCTGTGCCAAGGCCTGTGGGAGCCGGGACCCTCTAACCCTGTGTGGGGTAAGCACTGCTGTGTTTTGGGGAGCTGGGTGGTAGACCCAGATCCCGATAGAGAGGGAGAACTTTTGTATAGTCAGTGGCCAGACGGCCAAAGTTTTATGTTTATGCTTTATATTTTGGTCTGCTGTAAAAGTGATAATAAAGCAGTTTGCACCCAAATCTGCAGTGTTGGAGTGGCTTCTTGAGGTGTGCCAACCGTCTAAGCGGAGAAGACAGCGATCCTGGAGAGCTAAGTAACCCCCGGGTTGTCACAGTATATATATATATATATATATATATACAGTCGTGGCCAAAAGTTTTGAGAATGACACAAATATGCAAAGAGTCAGTATTTGCAGTGTTGGCCCTTCTTTTTCAGGACCTCTGCAATTCGACTGGGCATGCTCTCAATCAACTTCTGGGCCAATTCCTGACTGATAGCAACCCATTCTTTCATAATCACTTCTTGGAGTTTGTCAGAATTAGTGGGTTTTTGTTTGTCCACCCGCCTCTTGAGGATTGACCACAAGTTCTCAATGGGATTTTCCAGGCCATGGACCCAAAATGTAAACGTTTTGGTCCCCGAGCCACTTAGTTATCACTTTTGCCTTATGGCACGGTGCTCCATCGTGCTGGAAAATGCATTGTTCTTCACCAAACTTTTGTTGGATTGTTGGAAGAAGTTGCTGTTGGAGGGTGTTTTGGTACCAATCTTTATTCATGGCTGTATTTTGGGGCAAAATTGTAAGTGAGCCCACTCCCTTGGATGAGAAGCAACCCCACACATGAATGGTCTCAGGATGCTTTACTGTTGGCATGACACAGGACTGATGGTAGCGCTCACCTTTTCTTCTCCGGACAAGCCTTTTTCCAGATGCCCCAAACAATCGGAAAGAGACTTCATCGGAGAATATGACTTTGCCCCAGTCCTCAGCAGTCCATTCACCATACTTTCTGCAGAAGATCAATCTGTCCAGGATGTTTTTTTTGGAGAGAAGTGGCTTCTTTGCTGCCCTTCTTGACACCAGGCCATCTTCCAAAAGTCTTCGCCTCACTGTGCGTGCAGATGCGCTCACACCTGCCTGCTGCCATTCCTAAGCAAGCTCTGCACTGGTGGCACTCCGATCCCGCAGCTGAATCCTCTTTAGGAGACGATCCTGGCGCCTGCTGGACTTTCTTGGACGCCCTGAAGCCTTCTTAACAAGAATTGAACATCTTTCCTTGAAGTTCTTGATGATCCTATAAATTCTTGATTGAGGTGCAATCTTAGTAGCCACAATATCCTTGCCTGTGAAGCCATTTTTATGCAACGCAATGATGGCTGCACGCATTTCTTTGCAGGTCACCATGGTTAACAATGGAAGAACAATGATTTCAAGCATCACCCTCCTTTTAACATGTCAACTCTGCCATTTTAACCCAATCAGCCTGACATAATGATCTCCAGCCTTGTGCTCATCAACATTCTCACCTGAGTTAACAAGACGATTACTGAAATGATCTCAGCAGGTCCTTTAATGACAGCAATGAAATGCAGTGGAAAGTTTTTTAGGGGATTAAGTTAATTTTCATGGCAAAGAAGGACTATGCAATTCATCTGATCACTCTTCATAACATTCTGGAGTATATGCAAATTGCTATTATAAAAACTTAAGCAGCAACTTTTCCAATTTCCAATATTTATGTCATTCTCAAAACTTTTGGCCACGACTGTACACACAAATATAACCAAAGAAAAGAACAGCACCTCGAGACAGAATCGCAGGTGCAAGCTACCAAGGCAACAATGTATAAAAACACGAAAAAAAAGTAGCAGCACACTACTAAATGCACTAAGACTGGGTGAACAGGTGAATGTGTGAACAGGGTCAAATACATGATGCCCATACTTACTATTAAGCGGGGTAGAAGCTCTTAGTGCATATAATTGATCAAAAATATGTTGTTACTTTGACTAAAAGTGTTTTGTGAATCCGCCAAACACACCACGGTCGTGTGCATGAGGCCTTACTCTGACTAAAAGCACCAGGGGGTGGGCGGGGAGTGCTAAGTTCCACAGAGGACGCCTTATTCCTCTACTATATATACATATAACCAAAGAAAAGAACAGCAACTCCAGACAGAATCGCAGGTGCAAGCTACCAAGGCAACAATGTATAAAAACGCAAAAAAAGTAGCAGAACCGCTTAATAGTAAGCATGGGCGTCATGTACACTGCTCAAAAAAATAAAGGGAACACTTAAACAACACAATGTAACTCCAAGTCAATCACACTTCTGTGGAATCAAACTGTCCACTTAGGAAGCAACACTGAGTGACAATCAATTTCACATGCTGTTGTGCAAATGGGATAGACAACAGGTGGAAATTATAGGCAATTAGCAAGACACCCCCAATAAAGGAGTGGTTCTGCAGGTGGTGACCACAGACCTCTTCTCAGTTCCTATGCTTCCTGGCTGATGTTTTGGTCACTTTTGAATGCTGGCGGTGCTTTCACTCTAGTGGTAGCATGAGACGGAGTCTACAACCCACACAAGTGGCTCAGGTAGTGCAGCTTATCCAGGATGGCACATCAATGCGAGCTGTGGCAAGAAGGTTTGCTGTGTCTGTCAGCGTAGTGTCCAGAGCATGGAGGCGCTACCAGGAGACAGGCCAGTACATCAGGAGATGTGGAGGAGGCCGTAAGAGGGCAACAACCCAGCAGCAGGACCGCTACCTCCGCCTTTGTGCAAGGAGGAACAGGAGGAGCACTGCCAGAGCCCTGCAAAATGACCTCCAGCAGGCCACAAATGTGCATGTGTCTGCTCAAACGGTCAGAAACAGACTCCATGAGGGTGATATGAGGGCCCGACGTCCACAGGTGGGGGTTGTGCTTACAGCCCAACACCGTGCAGGACGTTTGGCATTTGCCAGAGAACACCAAGATTGGCAAATTCGCCACTGGCGCCCTGTGCTCTTCACAGATGAAAGCAGGTTCACACTGAGCACATGTGACAGATGTGACAGAGTCTTGAGACGCCGTGGAGAACGTTCTGCTGCCTGCAACATCCTCCAGCATAACCGGTTTGGCATTGGGTCAGTAATGGTGTGGGGTGGCATTTCTTTGGAGGGCCGCACAGCCCTCCATGTGCTCGCCAGAGGTAGTCTGACTGCCATTAGGTACCGAGATGAGATCCTCAGACCCCTTGTGAGACAATATGCTGGTGCGGTTGGCCCTGGGTTCCTCCTAATGCAAGACAATGCTAGACCTCATGTGGCTGGAGTGTGTCAGCAGTTCCTGCAAGATGAAGGCATTGATGCTATGGACTGGCCCGTCCGTTCCCCAGACCTGAATCCAATTGAGCACATCTGGGACATCATGTCTCGCTCTATCCACCAACGTCACGTTGCACCACAGACTGTCCAGGAGTTGGCAGATGCTTTAGTCCAGGTCTGGGAGGAGATCCTTCAGGAGACCGTCCGCCACCTCATCAGGAGCATGCACAGGCGTTGTAGGGAGGTCAAACAGGCACGTGGAGGCCACACACACTACTGAGCCTCATTTTGACTTGTTTTAAGGACATTACATCAAAGTTGGATCAGCCTGTAGTGTGTTTTTCCACTTTAATTTTGAGTGTGACTCCAAATCCAGACCTCCATGGGTTGAAAAATTTGATTTCCATTTTTTTATTTTTGTGTGATTTTGTTGTCAGCACATTCAACTATGTAAAGAACAAAGTATTTCAGAAGAATATTTAATTAATTCAGATCTAGGATGTGTTATTTTTGTGTTTCCTATATTTTTTTGAGCAGTGTATTTGACCCTGTTCACACATTCACCTGTTCACCCAGTCTTAGTGCATTTAGTGTGCTGCTACTTTTTTCGTGTTATATATATATATATATATATATATATATATATATATATACAGCCAGGTCCATAAATATTGGGACATCAACACAATTCTAACATGTTTGGCTCTATACACCACCACAATAGATTTGAAATGAAATGAACAAGATGTGCTTTAACTGCAGACTGTCAGCTTTAATTTGAGGGTATTTACATCCAAATCAGGTGAACGATGTAGGAATTATAACAGTTTGCATATGTGCCTCCCACTTGTTAAGAATCAAAAGTAATGGGACAATTGGCTTCTCAGCTTCCATGGCAAGGTGTGTGTTATTCCCTTATTATCCCAATTACAATGAGCAGATAAAAGGTACAAAGTTCATTTCAAGTGTGCTATTTGCATTTGGAATCTGTTGCTGTCAACTCTCAAGATGAGATCCAAAGAGCTGTCACTATCAGTGAAGCAAGCCATCATTAGGCTGAAAAAACAAAACAAACCCATCAGAGAGATAGCAAAAACATTAGGCGTGGCCAAAACAACTGTTTGGAACATTCTTAAAAAGAAGGAACGCACTGGTGAGCTCAGCAACTTCAAAAGACCCAGAAGACCACAGAAAACAACTGTGGTGGATGACCGAAGAATTCTTTCCCTGGTCAAGAAAACACCCTTCACAACAGTTGGCCAGATCAAGAACACTCTCCAGGAGGTATGTTAATGTGTGTCAAAGTCAACAATCAAGAGAAGACTTCACCAGAGTGAATACAGAGGGTTCACCACAAGATGTAAACAATTGGTAAGCCTCAAAAACAGGAAAGCCAGATTAGAGTTTGCCAAACGACATCTAAAAAAGCCTTCACAGTTCTGGAACAACATCCTATGTACAGATGAGACCAAGATCAACTTGTACCAGAGTGATGGGAAGAGAAGAGTATGGAGAAGGAAAGGAACTGCTCATGATCCTAAGCATACCACCTCATCAGTGAAGCATGGTGGTGGTAGTGTCATGGCGTGGGCATGTATGGCTGCCAATGGAACTGGTTCTCTTGTATTTATTGATGATGTGACTGCTGACAAAAGCAGCACGATGAATTCTGAAGTGTTTCGGGCAATATTATCTGCTCATATTCAGCCAAATGCTTTAGAACTCATTGGACGGCACTTCACAGTGCAAATGGACAATGACCCAAAGCATACTGCAAAAGCAACCAAAGAGTTATGCAATGGCCAAGTCAATCACCTGACCTGAATCTGATTGAGCATGCATTTCACTTGCTGAAGACAAAACTGAAGGGAAAATGCCCCAAGAACAAGCAGGAACTGAAGACAGTTGCAGTAGAGGCCTGGCAGAGCATCACCAGGGATGAAACCCAGCGTCTGGTGATGTCTATGCGTTCCAGACTTCAGGCTGTAATTGACTGCAAAGGATTTTCAACCAAGTATTAAAAAGTGAAAGTTTGATTTATGATTATTATTCTGTCCCATTACTTTTGGTTCCTTAACAAGTGGGAGGCACATATGCAAACTGTTGTAATTCCTACACCATTCACCTGATTTGGATGTAAATACCCTCAAATTAAAGCTAACAGTCTGCAGTTAAAGCACATCTTGTTCGTTTTATTTCAAATCCATTGTGGTGGTGTATAGAGCCAAAAATGTTAGAATTGTGTTGATGTCCCAATATTTATGGACCTTACTGTATATATACAGTATATATATACTGTATATATAGTGGGGTTTCTATCTGGTAGATAGGTTAAGTGGGCGCAGTACAGAGGCAAAATACAAGTTTTTAAAGTATAACTGTTGTATTATTTTTTTTGGGAGTATTGGATTGTGGTGATTAATATCTCCTTGGTGGCCCTATTTCAACTTTTCACTGTGTATTCAATTACACCTTAATTCCACATTTTTGTCCCTTGACTGCCTACTTTTACCTGTGCTTAAAATAGGGTTGCTAGGCATGGTCGCAGAGGACGCAGAAGCAGGCTGCGTGCAAGGTCAGATTACTGACAGCCAGGGACTGTAAGTAAATGATTAAAGGCAGGTCCTCCCCAGCAGCTGATAACAGTGCCTGGGCTGTGTGCACTTCTCCCTGTCCCTGCGCTTGGCAGACACTCCCTCACTCAGCAAAGCTGGAGAAGTAGAGTTGAATCAGCGCACAACAGGGAAGGGAGATCTGCCGTCTGCTCAGTGTATAAATGAAAGCAACATGTGGTAAGAGGACCCCTTTGTGCTGCAGGAGATTAACCCTTTAGGGGGAGGGCTCTGGTTACTGACACTTTTGGGGGGCTATTGTTACTGGTTAGTGAGGGCAGGCGGGATTAGCCTCAGGGTGAGGGCAGTGGCGGCCATCTTAACTGAATAGTGAAATTGCAGTTTTATGCTGACTGGTTGCTAAGGGCTGAATCTTATTAAATATGGGGTAAGTCAGTCTAATAGTAACTGATTCTGGAATATCATGTTATTAGTAACTACATATATGAAAATTGAAATTACGGTCTAAGTGTGACAGTTATCCTTTAACTCAAAACTTCAGTGTTTATTCACACTTGAGGCAATTGCACAAAACAGCACGTAACTTTGCAGTCTTGGTGTTAATTCACACACAATATAAAGTTCATATACCACAAGTCACCTTGCTGGCAGTTCTGCCTTCAGTAGTCCACAGCAGGCTTTAGGGGGCTTGTTTCCCCAGCGTGCAGCTCTCAGCCCTCCAGCACGGCACAAAGTTTCAGATCCCAAAAACAGAGACCTCTCTGCTGAGCCCAGCTGCCTATTTAAGGACAGCAAGGTGCTGCCAAAACCCGGACCGGTATTTGACCTCACCTGGCTGCAAACCAGCCCAGCTGCACATGCTGCGAGGAAAATACCTGCTTTTCACACTCTTGGCATTCTCTTGATGAGCTTCAAGAGGTAGTCCCCTGAAATGGTTTTCACTTCACAGGTGTGCCCTGTCAGGTTTAATAAGTGGGATTTCTTGCCTTATAAATGGAGTTGGGACCATCAGTTGCGTTGAGGAGAAGTCAGGTGGATACACAGCTGATAGTCCTACTGAATAGACTGTTAGAATTTGTATTATGGCAAGAAAAAAGCAGCTAATTAAAGAAAAATGAGTGGCCATTATTACTTTAAGAAATGAAGGTCAGTCAGTCAGCCGAAAAAATTGGAAAAACTTTGAAAGTAAGGGCTATTTGACCATGAAGGAGAGTGATGGAGTGCTGCGCCAGATGACCTGGCCTCCACAGTCACTGGACCTGAACCCAATCGAGATGGTTTGGGGTGAGCTGGACCGCAGAGTGAAGGCAAAAGGGCCAACAAGTGCTAAGCATCTCTGGGAACTCCTTCAAGACTGTTGGAAGACCATTTCAGGGGACTACCTCTTGAAGCTCATCAAGAGAATGCCAAGAGTGTGCAAAGCAGTAATCAAAGAAAAAGGTGGCTACTTTGAAGAACCTAGAATATGACATATTTTCAGTTGTTTCACACTTGTTTGTTATGTATATAATTCCACATGTGTTACTTCATAGTTTTGATGCCTTCATAGTCATGAAAATAAAGAAAACTCTTTGAATGAGAAGGTGTGTCCAAACTTTTGGTCTGTACTGTATATATATATATATATATATATATATATATACTCAATAACAGTATATGAATAATTACTACAAGACACAGGGTAGGGCAGCAATCTACCTGTGAGAGATAGCAAGAAATGGAGTGTCAGGCCATGTCTAGACTATGGAAGGGTTCCAAATGAAAGAGCCAGAATATAGGTAGAAGCAGCACCCACTATCAAGAAGTAGTAGTAGTAGTAGTAGACCGCAGTTGTGGATTGTGAATTGGATGGGTCACTCCTCCTCCCAGTCGCAACAGGATGGTGGAAGTGACATCAGAGTCTGACACCATGCTGTAGAGCCAGGGGCCACTGTGTACATGCATACCTGTGTTAATTCTAGTGATAATAGTAGCACGGCATTGATGATGGGGCACTGACAGTGGCAGTTGCGGCAGAGCAGGACAGGGGGGCCCAGGTGCCCATCATGATGTCTCACAGCCTGATTAAAGCAGCAGGGAGAGTGAAGACAGGACCTCGGATCCAGATCAGGGTGCTAAGGAGGAAACAACCCGGGACAGTGGTTGCATCGATAAAGAGCAGAGGTCATTTACCTTCCAAAGAACAGCGAGGACCACATCCACATCTGCTTCAGCATCTGGTGATGCTGTTGACGCTGTGGGTGAGGCCTCAAATGTGCCAGAGCTAAGCCCAGCTTGGCTGCATGCATCTCTTTGCTAACAACTATGGGCGCTTTTTCTCCACAAGGTGGGTAAAGAAAACCACAGTGGTGTGCAAGATCTACAGGATTAAAATACGTTGTGGCCATTCAAATACAATTATAGGTACCAGAGGTCTATTGCAGCACATGAGGCTGCTTCACCAGATCCTTTGGGAAAATACAACTGGCAAGCCTTCCCAATCATAACAAGCCTGTTCTTCTTCTCCTGGACCTCTTTGTGGCAACCCGCATCCCCAAGCAGTACAGTATCAGTCATTGTCATCATTTTCTTCTTCTCCTTCCAAGACTCCTTCTTGTACTCAGCTCCATCATGAGACATCTATAATGGAATTTTTGGCCATGGAAAACTTTTCTCCACCAACAGTTTACTTGTCTGCAAGCTGAACCCCCATCTGGCCATGTTGCTGGCGGTGCAGTCGCTGTAGTACCAACGTAGTAAAGCCTTGTACTCTCAAGTGGCAGAGAATGCAGGCCACTCCTTGCGATTCTCTTTGTGCATCAAGCTGCACTCCATGGTGGACTACTGGAGCAGCTGTTACAGGAATGGACAGTAGATGTCTTTCATGGCCCACTAGGTCAATGTTTCTTTTCCGCAGTGGAAAGGTAGCACCCCAGCAACATGGCCAGTTCCTTTTGACCACCTCTCACCATATCATGGGACTAGCTCTGACAGCAGGCACTAATCTGCCTCCATCATGGATTTGGTCCCATTCCCAACAGTAGCAGGGCACAGCATTAATCCCACTACCTATCTCTTGTGTCAAGTAAAGCGTTGCCACGCCGTGTTGGAGCTGATTGGCCTGGGAGAAAGTAGCCACAATGGCTATATTAAGAGAAAAGTAAAACAGTTTTGGCTCTGGGAAGTCAGCAGTGAAAAACGAAAACTGAAAAATGGAACATTTCAGGGTCCTCTAAGGATTAAAAGATGCTTTGCCCTTTGCAACTGCAGTTCAATTGCGTCAAATAGGCAAAAGTAGTAAAACTAAATATTTATTCTTCATCTGTGAATATGCCTATAGGTGATTATTGGTTTTGTTTATGTTTAACCCTTAGAGGACCTTGCAATTTTTCCGCTCATATAGCCTTATGAGGGCGTATTTTTTGCAGGACAAGTTGCATACAATGTAGTGGGAAGTGGTAAAATTGAACTGGCACCTTCTTTCTCCATGTCAGTACAATTACAATGATACCACATAGTTTTTCTTGTGGTTTAATAATGGAAAAAAAAACATAAAAACCTTTGATATTAAGTGTTATACATATAATATTCAGATTATATATGTCACTTTCCCTTTCACCCATTCTTGTAAACTAACCAAAAAATGCAGACATATGGCACAGTGATAATAAAGTTATGCAGAATATGTAGCATGTTTCAGTTGTGAAAGTCACCAGAACCTTGAGATAGGCATATTTACCCAGTGGACACTTTTCTTATGAAGATTTCCTTCGCATCCATCAATAATACAAAAATTATAAGAGACAGCAAGCTTGGTGTTCTCTTTCAATGACAGAACACAACACCACCTGTCAGTTTGATTTAGGTTTGCCGGCACTTAAGGTGTTGCATTAATGTTAATGCCAGTTCACTCAAAACCACGTTATTTCTTTTCATTGAATCATGGAGTATGGTATGTAATAGTAATGAAAATCACAACTCCAGCCACACCTGATTGTACTCCTTCAACTTATAATGAGTGTGAAGAAGTGTATATAATATATTAACATCTCTGTGTCCACAGGCCATGGTACAGTTAGGCATGAAATGAACAAAACAATGGTTTTCAAACAGGTTTAACCCCTTAAGGACTCGGCCCTATTTCACCTTAAGGACTTGGCCATTTTTTGCAAATCTGACCAGTGTCACTTTAAGTGCTCATAACTTTAAAACGCTTTGACTTACCCAGGCCGTTCTGAGATTGTTTTTTCGTCACATATTGTACTTCATGACACTGCTAAAATTGGGTCAAAAAAGTTAATTTTTTTGCATAAAAAAATACAATTTTTACCGAAAATTTTGAAAAATTAGCAAATTTCAAAGTTTCAGTTTCTCTACCTCTGTAATACATAGTAATACCCCCAAAAATTGTGATGACTTTACATTCCCCATATGTCTACTTCATGTTTGCAGCATTTTGGGAATGATATTTTATTTTTTGGGGATGTTACAAGGCTTAGAAGTTTAGAAGCAAATTTTGAAATTTTCAGAAATCTTCAAAATCCCACTTTTTATGGACCAGTTCAGGTTTGAAGTCATATTGTGAGGCTTAGATAATAGAAACCTCCAAAAAATGACCCCATTCTAGAAACTACACCCCTCAAGGTATTCAAAACTGTTTTTTCAAACTTTATTAACCCTTTAGGTCTTCCACAAGAGTTAATGGCAGATGGAGAAACAATTTTGAAATTTAAATTTTTTGGAAAATTTTCCAATATAATCAATTTTTTCCAGGAGTAAAACAAGGGTTAACTGCCAAACAAAACTCAAAATGGGTTGCCCCGATTCTGTAGTTTGCAGAAACACCCCATATGTGGTCGTAAACTACTGTTTGGCCGAACGGGAGCACATAGAAGAAGGGGAACACCATATGGGTTTTGGAAGGCAGATTTTGCAGGACTGGTTTTGTTTATACCATGTCCCATTTGAAGCCCCCTGTTGCACCCCTAGAATAGAAATTTCAAAAAAGTGACTCCATCTAAGAAAGTACACCCCTCAAGGTATTCAAAACTGGGTTTACAAACTTTGTTAACCCTTTAGGTGGTCCACAAGAGTTATTGGCAGATGGAGAAACAATTTAGAAATTTCAATTTTTTGGAAAATTTTCCAATATAATCAATTTTTTCCAGGAGTAAAACAGGGGTTAACTGCCAAACAAAACTCAAAATGGGTTGCCCTGATTCTGTAGTTTGCAAAAACACCCCATATGTGGTCGTAAACTACTGTTTGGCCAAACGGGAGCACATAGAAGGAGGGGAACACCATATGGGTTTTGGAAGGCAGATTTTGCAGGACTGGTTTTGTTTATACCATGTCCCATTTGAAGCCCCCTGTTGCACCCCTAGAATAGAAATTTCAAAAAAGTGACTCCATCTAAGAAAGTACACCCCTCAAGGTATTCAAAACTGGGTTTACAAACTTTGTTAACCCTTTAGGTGCTCCACAAGAGTTATTGGCAGATGGAGAAACAATTTAGAAATTTCAATTTTTTGGAAAATTTTCCAATATAATCAATTTTTTCCAGGAGTAAAACAGGGGTTAACTGCCAAACAAAACTCAAAATGGGTTGCCCTGATTCTGTAGTTTGCAAAAACACCCCATATGTGGTCGTAAACTACTGTTTGGCCAAACGGGAGCACATAGAAGGAGGGGAACACCATATGGGTTTTGGAAGGCAGATTTTGCAGGACTGGTTTTGTTTATACCATGTCCCATTTGAAGCCCCCTGTTGCACCCCTAGAATAGAAATTTCAAAAAAGTGACTCCATCTAAGAAAGTACACCCCTCAAGGTATTCAAAACTGGGTTTACAAACTTTGTTAACCCTTTAGGTGCTCCACAAGAGTTATTGGCAGATGGAGAAACAATTTAGAAATTTCAATTTTTTGGAAAATTTTCCAATATAATCAATTTTTTCCAGGAGTAAAACAGGGGTTAACTGCCAAACAAAACTCAAAATGGGTTGCCCTGATTCTGTAGTTTGCAAAAACACCCCATATGTGGTCGTAAACTACTGTTTGGCCAAACGGGAGCACATAGAAGGAGGGGAACACCATATGGGTTTTGGAAGGCAGATTTTGCAGGACTGGTTTTGTTTATACCATGTCCCATTTGAAGCCCCCTGTTGCACCCCTAGAATAGAAATTTCAAAAAAGTGACTCCATCTAAGAAAGTACACCCCTCAAGGTATTCAAAACTGGGTTTACAAACTTTGTTAACCCTTTAGGTGTTCCACAAGAGTTATTGACAGATGGAGAAACAATTTAGAAATTTCTATTTTTTGGAAAATTTTCCAATATAATCAATTTATTCCAGGAGTAAAACAAGAGTTAACTGCCAAACAAAACTTAAAATGGGTTGCCCTGATTCTGTAGTTTGCAGAAACACCCCATATGTGGTCGTAAACTACTATTTGGCTAAACGGCAGGACATAGAAGAAGGGGAACGTCATATGGTTTTTGGAAGGCAGATTTTGCTGGACTGGTTTATTTACATCATGTACCCTTTCAAGCCCCCTGATGCACCCCTAGAGTAGAAACTCCATAAAAGTGACCCCATCTAGGAAACTACGGGATCAGGTGGTTGTTGTTTTGGGACTATTTTAGGGGTAAATATGATTTTTAGTTGCTCTTCATTACGCTTTTTTGAGGCAATGTAACAAAAAAAAAAATTAAAAATTGTTTCTACATTCGCTATTTAGTTTTGTGGAACACCTAAAGGGTTAACATAGTTTGTAAAGTAACTTTTGAATACCTTGAGGGGTGTAGTTTCTTAGATGGGGTCACTTTTTTGGAGTTTCTAGTCTAGGCTACATCAGGGGGGGCTTCTAATGGAACATGGTGTCAAAAAAAAAACTGTCCATCAAAATCTGCCTTCCAGAAACCGTATGGAGTTCCCTTCGTTCTATGCCCTGCCGTGCGGCTATATAGCCATTTACGACCACATATGGGGTGTTTCTGCAAACTACAGAATCAGGGCCATAAATATTGAGTTTTGTTTGGCTGTTAACCCTTGCTTTATTACCGGCAAAAAGGATTCAAATGGAAATTTTGCCCAAAAATGGGTGTTTTGGCACCGTTTTTATTTTATATTTTTAACACCGTTCATCCGAGGCGTTTGGTCAAAAGTTATTTTTATAGCGACGACTTTTACGCACGCGACGATGCCCAATATGTATGGCTCTCAGACTTTGGAGACACTAAGCAGGCATCCTAAAAACTGCGGCCCTCCAGATGTTGTAAAACTACAATTCCCACCATGCCCTGCTGATGGCTGTAGGTTGTCTGGGCATGCTGGGAGTTATAGTTTTACAACATCTGGAGGGCCGCAGTTTGAGGATGCCTGCTCTAAAACTAATATTTTTTTGGGGAAAAAAAATTGTTTCCGTGTCTCCAAAGTCTGAGAGCCATAGTTTTTTATGTTCTCTAGTGGACTGTTGGGGATTATAAAAATTTAGTACTCCATGGAAGTGTGATACTCCCTGAAGCAATTGATAATGCAGAGGCCCGGATGATCGGGGCACGTGTCACATTGAGTAGTGGTGTCCTTCCGTATCCCCCTCTTGTGACACACTCTGCATCTTTTTTGGGTTCGTCCCTTCTTTCCAGTATGGGGGACCACACCTGGAAAGTGTTGGCCAGGGACGATCCGGGCGCCTCCAATTCCCGAGGTACTCCGGCCTGCTCTTTCCCGGTCCGAAAAGATCAGGTCTTTGAGGACTGCCTCATAGAATTGGAGGAATGTCCCTGTGCTGCCAGCGCTTCGGGATAGTACAAAAGAGTTGTACATGGCAACCTGCACCAAGTAGACCGCAACTTTTTTGTACCATGCCCGGGTTTTGCGCATGGCATTATATGGCTTGAGGACTTGATCAGAGAGATCAACTCCTCCCATATACCGATTGTAGTCGACGATACAATCGGGCTTGAGGACCGTTGCCGCGGTACCTCGCACAGGGACTGGGGTGGTGCTGTTACCGTGGATTGTGGACAGCATAAGGACATCCCTCTTGTCCTTATATCTGACCAGCAACAGGTTTCCACTGGTAAGTGCACGGGTCTCACCCCTGGGGATAGGTACCTGGAGGGGGTGGGCAGGGAGGCCGCGTTGATTTTTCCGCACGGTCCCACAAGCGAACGTGGATCTGGCGGCAAGGGACCTGAACAAGGGAATGCTGGTATAAAAGTTGTCCACGTACAAGTGGTAACCGTTATCCAGCAGTGGGTACATAAGGTCCCACACGAGTTTTCCGGTAACACCCAGAGTGGGGGGACATTCTGGGGGTTGAATCCGGGAATCTCGCCCCTCGTACACACGAAATTTGTAAGTGTACCCTGAGGTACTCTCACAAATTTTGTATAGCTTCACGCCATACCTCGCCCGCTTTGTGGGAATATATTGGCGGAAACTGAGTCTCCCCTTGAACGCAACGAGAGACTCATCAACCGCGACCTCCCTTCCAGGTACGTAGGCCTGCTGAAATGTGGCCCCAAAGTGATCGATGACCGGCCGTATCTTATACAGCCGGTCATAGGCAGGATCACCTCGGGGTGGACATGCTGCATTATCGGAATAATGCAGACATTTCCGGATGGCCTCAAACCGGGGACGTGTCTTAACCATACTGTACAGTGGGGTCTGGTATAGGACGTCCCCACTCCAGTATTGTCTGACACTGGGTTTTTGGACTAGACCCATATGCAGCACGAGGCCCCAAAATGTCCTCATCTCGGCTGCACTGACCGGCGTCCAGCCACCGGGTCTAGCCAAAAATGAGCCTGGGTTTTGAGCGACGAACTGTTGGGCATACAGATTCGTCTGCTCCACCATCAGATTCACCAGTGGGTTACTGAAAAAAAAACTAAAATAGTCAATTTCAGTAAACCCCACTGTGGGAATCTGGATTCCAGGATTGCCAGCAAAATCCGGAATCTCAGGCTCAAAGTCCACTGGGGGACACCAGCTAAGTTCATCGGCAGGGGGCTCCGGTGGACTTATTTGGTGGGCCGGGAAACCAGTACGAACCCCAGGGCGGCTCGTACTAGGGTGGGCCACAGGATCCCTAGCATGTGGGGCCCCTGGCTCCGCCTGGCGGCGTCTCCGCCGCCTTGGTGGCTCATCGTCATCCGATGATGATGAGGAGGATGCGGATGACAAAAGGAACGTGGGGTCATCCTCATCCTCACTGGGGCTCTCGGAGTCGGAGGCAATCTGGGCGTATGCCTCCTCGGCCGAGAACATCCGGCGGGCCATGGGTGTGTGTGCGTGTATGTGTGCGTGTGTGGCAAACTTTATTATATGTGCGTGTGTGTGGGGGCAACGGGTGTTCGCGTACTAAATAAGGAAAAAAAAGGGGCAAGTGTTTAGAAAAAAAAAAAGTTCAAAGTTGCTGATCAGCGGTACAACGCTGATCAGCGGTGGGGCGGTGAGGCGGGCGATGCGCTAACAGTGGCCGGACAAAAAAAGAAAAGTGCCGGACAGTCAGCGCACGCAGAAAAAAAAAAAAAAAAAAAAAAGTGGTGGTAAGGGGGGGGGGGGGGGGGGGGGGGGGGGAAGGGGGGGGGGTGGTGAGGTGGGGGCTGGTGGGGGGAAGGGTGGGGGGTGGGGGCGCTGGTGGTGGTGGGGGGTTGGTGGGGGGGGGCAAGTGGCAGGGGGGGGTCTGGGGATTAGATGGATCAGAAAGAAAGAAAGAAAAAAAAGTTTAGTAAAAGTTTTTTTTTTTTCCCTAACTTTTCCCTTCTTTCCCTTCCTAACGGTGCCTCTCCCTCACTGACCCTAACCTACCTGGGTGGCGATGGGTGCAGGAGGGTGATGGACTACGATTAGGGGGACTCAGGAGCTGGACGCTGGACGGTGCTGCACGGTCAGGGTGCTGGACAGGAAGAGGAGGGGAGAGAGGAGCGCAGGAAGTTTGAATCTCGCGCCTCTCTCCCCTGCACCAATCAGCACCCTGGACAGCAGCGTTCAGCACCAGGGCCAGCGCCGCCTCTCCAAATCCTCGGACTGCGATAGGTGGTGTATAATTACGCCACCGATCGCAGTCTTTTTCCGGTTCATCGGGTCACAGGACACCCGAATGGACCGGAATGTCTGAATTGACCTGCGGTTTTCTGCGATCGTCGATACGGGGGGGTCAAATGACCCCCCCCTGCATTGTTACGGGATGCCGGCTGAATGATTTCAGCCGAAATCCCGTTCCGATTAACCCCCGCGGCGACGGAATAGCAAATTAAAGCCATGACGTACCGGTACGTCATGGGTCCTTAAGGATTCGGGAACCATGCCGTACCGGTACGTCCTAAGTCCTTAAGGGGTTAAATATTAAAGGGAAAAGAATCAAAATTACTGCATTATTTTTTTCTCATTGCTTGTGAGAAGAACTTATATTTGATTGTGTATTACAATACATTACCAAACAGAAAAAATGAAAGCTCAACACATAGCATAGTATTTATGGTATCTCATACAGTTTGTAATACAGGTGCTCAATAGTGATGTCCCGAACTATTCGCCGGCGAACATAGCCTGTTCGCGTTCGCCGCGGCGGGCGAACATATGCGATGTTTGGTCCGCCCCCTATACATCATCATTGAGCAAACTTTGACCCTGTACCTCACAGTCAGCAGACACATTCCAGCCAATCAGCATACCCTCCTTCCCAGACCCTCCAACCTCCTATCAAAAAGCAAGGACAGCATCCATCTTAGATTCATTCTGAAGCTGCAGTGTCACATATTTGACTAAGTTGTAATCGCAATGCGATTAATACAGTTTATATTAATCGCATTGCGAATTCAACTTAGAGCTGGGTTCCTAATGGTTGTATTGCTAGGATATAATGAAGATTGAGAATATAGTGCTATATTCGTTATATTCGTCAATTCTAGCAATACAACCATTAGGAACTCAGATCTAAGTTGTAATCGCAATGCGATTAATACAGGTTATATTAATCACATTGCGAATTCAACTTAGAGCTGGGTTCCTAATGGTTGTATTGCTAGAATATAACGAAGATTGAGAATAAATTTGTTATATTCGTTATATTCGTCAATTCTAGCAATACAACGTAATGCGATTAAGGCTGAGTTTTCCGCGTGGGTGCAATGCGTGAGGTGAACGCATTGCACCAGCACTGAATCCGGACCCATTCACTTCTCCCAGGCTGTGAGCTCTGCGCTGCGATTGGCCAGCGCTACAGCCTAGGAAAAGGAGACGCCCGCAGAACAAGGGCAGACTCCGCCTACTATAACCAAGTCCCCGAACATACCGGAGGACATAACGGGAGAACGGAGCGGCGCCCAGGAATAATAGTTAGTGCAGTAAGATCCCTGGGCACCGCTGTATATGTCATGATACTTAGTTCACAATGTCAGGATCGGTGATAGGTCCTCTTTAAGGCACTTTACCATAGGTGAAGGTGCTTGGGCAATAGGTACTAATATTCTGTGAAGGTGCGCCATGGTCCTGATTGATTTCTCATGTACCTGCCTGTTTTCTGGATTTGACTCTTTACTGCCTAACCCAACATCTACTTTTATTCATATTGACCCTGTACTGCCCAACCTGACCTTTGGACTGTTTACTGGATTGTGGACAGAAGCCTGCCCTTACCTTGGCTTGTTTTCTGACTTCAATTTTGCCTGATACCGCAGAGCTCCAAACTGGTGTCTCTTGACCTGCAAGGGTCAGTAGTCGCTGAACAGAGACTACTCCAGGAGGGAGTTGCATGGTGGTTCCCCCGCAGAGGAGTCCAGATCCCTGTACAGGAGTTTAATAATGAAAACCAGGGGGCCACCAGGACAATGCATTAGCATTAGCCCCAAGTCAGTGGCACAGAGAAACTACACAGTGAAAGCCCTGTTAATATGGCATCTGATTGTCGGCTGATCATATTTATGCAAGTAAAATAATATTAGTAGCAGATGTGCTGCTGATATAATGAGGGATGAATGATTGTAATGATGATTCTTCTTCCCCCTTGTACCCTTCTATCAGATGGTGTAAAGGCCTTTTAAATGACAAATTTTATTGTTGATCTTTGCTAGTCATGGCCCAGAATCTAGATGTTCAAAAGAACCCTTAGATTTCAAAAATTGAGATCTTTGCTAATACTAGTGTGCTCTTGAACAAGTCCGTACAAAGAAAGTGTTGAGTTGGCATCTATCTACCTGTATTAGCTATCTATCATTACTAATACAAATGCGATACTTTATACAAATGTTTTTAAGTTCATCTCTATATTTCTGATTTGCCTTATATGCACAGATTTCTTAAGGCCATGCGACAGCATTTTAATATGGTTAAGGTCAGGATAAATGTTTTTTTTCAACCATCTTGCTTCAAGTGGCAGCCAACCTGCCTCTAAGGGGGTTTCAGTTTACAATAGGGCATGGGAGCCTATAGCTTTCTTCCCCACTGTTCAACTTCAGGCCTGATGCAGGCATTCCTGATCATGTAATCGTGTTGCCTGATATCCAGCACAGGAGGTCATGGTTATGTAATTGCGACCTCCTGTACTGGGACGCGGCAACTCTGACCAATATAATACAGGATGCAAAAGAAAAGGACATTATAATACAGGAGCAATAATGGGGCCATAATACAGGGGACACTACAGGGAGTGCATTATAACACAGGGGACATTATGATACAGAGGGCAATACAGGGGATCATTATAATACAGAGGGCACTGCAGAAGAGCCATTATAATACAGGGGTACTACAGGGGACATTATAATTACTGTGGGCACTATAAGAAGGCATTATAACTCTAGGGGGCAGGAGGGCATTACAAATACTGGAGGCACTATACTGGGGCTTTATAAATACTGGTGCTATTGCAGGGGGCATTATAATTACTGGAGCTAAGTGAGGAGAGGGCCTTATTACCCCTATGGCTTGATAGTGGTGCCTTATAAATCAGCCTCATTACTATTAGGAGCTCTAAAGCGTGCCTTATCAAGGGGCCTTGTTCCTGTTGGGTCACAGGAGTGTTAAGGAGTGTTATTTCTTCTTGGGCATTATGGTGGCATTATTACTACTTGGGTACTGTGGGGGCATTATTATTATTATTATTATTATTAGGCACAATGTGGAGAGCATTGCTACTACTGGGGGTATTCTTGGGGAGCATTATATCTATTGGGGGAATTATTACTATTGGTTGGACTTTCGGGAGCTCTTTGAAGAATACCTGTATGGTACTGTTATTTCTGCTGTATAGTATCTTGGGGCACAGTATTGGGTTTGGCAGCAGGATGACATTGTTAGGGCACCAGGAAGAGAAGAAGGATGGAAAATGAGGAAACTAAATGTGGCATACTCTGCATTCGCCTCCTCATGCATTATGCACATCCTCAGGCACCTCAGAGGATATCAAAACCAGCACAGAAAGCACCCGTCTTGATAAATCTGCCCCATAGGACTGTTGGGAAACCATCCAAACTGAAACCTCAAATGGACACAGTATGAAGAGTGCCTAATAAATCTGTAATAAAGGGAAACTTCTACAATTGACAAATAATTGATCATGTCACTGTAACATTTAAAGTAACCTGTCAGCTACTTCATGCTATGGCAGCGGCAGCGCTGTGCAGAAAAAGTCAAATGTATTAATTAGAGATGAGCAAATCAAAGTTGACAAAGTAGAATTTGATCTGAATTTCTCGAAAAATTTGATTCTCACCAAATCTGAATTTCCTCACGCTTCGTGGTAACGAATCACATTTTTTCCTAAAATGGCTGCTGCACGTGTTAGGACATAAAACAGGGGACACTGGGAACGAGGGATCACCCACAATGCCATGCATGTAGCCAATCAGCAGCCAGCCCTGTGATATCACAGCCCTATAAATTGCCTCAGCCATCTTGGATTCAGCCACTTTCCAGTGTACTTAGTGCAGGGATAGACGTCAGCAGGCGCTAGGGACAGTGGTAGAAAAGACTTTAAAACTTCTATTTTGCTGTATAGAAGTTCAGGGAAAGGATAGGGAGGAATCATTCCATAGTATTGAAGCAGAACAGGGTTCAGTAGGGGAGTTTAACCCCTTCAACCCCGGGCCTGTTTTCACCTTCCTGCCCAGGCCATTTTTTACAAATCTGACATGTGTCACTTTATGTGGTAATAACTTTTAAACGCTTTTACTTATACAGGCCATTCTTAGATTGTTTTCTCGTCACATATCGTACTTCATGACAGTGGTAAAAATGAGTCAAAAAAAGATCATTTTTATTTATAAAAAAAATACCAGATTTACCAAAAATGTGGAAAAATTATCAAATTTCCAAATTTCAATTTCTCTACTTTCATAATAGATAGTAATACCTTCAAAAATAGTAATTACTTTACATTCCCCATATGTATACTTCATGTTTGGATCATTTTGAAAATGACATTTTATTTTTTTGGGACGCTGGAAGGCTTAGAAGTTTAGAAGCAACTCTTAAATTTTTTTACAATATTTCCAAAACCCAAATTTTTCAGGACCAGTTCAGTTATGAAGTCACTTTCTGGGGGTAACATATTAGAAACCACCCATAAATCACCCATACATTTTAGAAACTACACCCCTCAAGGTATTCAAAACTGAATTTACAAAAATTGTGCCCCACGAGAATTAAAGGAAAATGGGAATTAAATTTCAAAATTTCACTTTTTTTTAGCAGATTCAAAATGTTTATCTATTTTTTATTCAACACATTAAGGGTTAACAGACAAACAAAACTCAAAATCTATTACCCTGAATCTGGGGTTTACAGAAACACCCAATGTGTGCTTAAAACTGATGTATGGGCACACAGCATGCTTCAGAGTGGAAGGAGCACCATATGGCTTTTGGAGAGCGGATTTAGCTGGAATGGTAATTGGGAGCTATGTCGCATGTGAAGACATCCTGAGGTGGCCCTACAGTGGAACCCCCCAAAAAGTCACCCCATTCTGGAAACCACACCCCTCAAGGAATATTTCAAGGTGTGTAGTAAGCACTTTGACCCATCGGGCGTTTCACAGAAACGGAAACGCTTGGCTGTGAAAATGAAAAATTACAATTACAAATAGGGCTTTTGGAGGACAGATTTTGCAGGATTGGCTTTTGGGAGCTATGTCGCATAAAAAGACACCCTGAGGTACCCCTAGAGAGGAAGTGCCCAAAAAGTGACCCCATTCTGGAAACTACACGCGTCAAGGAATATTTCAAGATGTGTAGTGAGAACTTTGTCCTCAAAGGTAAAACATGGAATTGGCTGTGAAAATGAAAAATTTAAAATTTTTCCAGAAAAATTTACTTTAGGCCCAAATTTTCACTTTCAAAAGAGGGAACTGGAGAACAAGTACCCCCTAATGTATTGCCCATTTTCTCTTGATTACAGCAATACCCCATATGTGCTTGTATACTGCTATATGGGCATACCACAGGGGTCAGAAGGAAAGGAGCACCAAATGGCTTCTGGAAGGCAGATTTCACCGGAATAATTCACAGGCGCCATCTTGCAATTGAACACACCCTGAGGTTACCCTAGAGTGGAAACCCCCAAAAAGCGACCCCATTCTGGAAACAACTCCCCTCAAGGAATATTTCAAGTTGTGTAGTGAGCACTTTGACCCATCGAGCGTATTACAGAATTAGGAAACGCTTGGCTTTGAAAATGAAAAATTTTAAATCTTTCCCCAAAAAGTTGCTTTACACCCACATTTTTCACTTTCACAAGGGGTAACAGGACAAAATGCACCCCACATTTTGTTCCCCATTTCCCCCCGAATACACCAACACCCCATATATGCTAAAAAAATTATGTATGGCCGCATGGCAGGCTTCAGAGTGGAAGGAGCACCATATGGCGGTTAGGAAAGAGGATTTAGCTGCAATAGTAATTGGGAGCTATGTCGCATATGAAGACACCCTGAGGTGGCCCAAGAGTGGAAACCCCCAAAAAGTGACCCCATTCTGGAAACTACACCTCTCAAGAAATATTTCAAGATGTGTAGTTAGAACTTTGACCCATCGGGCGCTTCACAAAATTAGGAAATGCTTGGCTGTGAAAATAAAATAAAAATAAATAAATTCCCAAAAAAGTTGCACCCACATTTTTCACTTTAAGGGTCCATTCACACATCCGTGTGTGTTTTGCGGATCCACGAATCCGCAAAACACGGACAGCGGCAATGTGAGAGAATATGCCTATTAAGAGAATATGCCTATTCTTGTCCGCTATTGCGGGTCAGCAATTCAGATCGGGACCGCACGTCGTACGGCCCAATAGAAATGTATGGGTCCGCAATTCCGTTCCGCAAAATGCGGAATGGAATTGCGGATGTGTGAATGGACCCTTACAAGGGGTAACAGGACAAAATGCACCCCAAATTTTGTTCCACATTTCCCCCCGAATACGCCAACACCCCATATGTGCTCAAAAAATGATGTATGGGCCCATAGCAGGGCTCTAGATACAAACAGCTAAATATGGATTTTGCTGACCTGAATTGTCAGACATGGATTTTAGCTGCCATGTCGCATTTAAAAAAAATTCCTGAGGTTCCCAGAAATGAAAAACCCCAAGAAGTGACCCCATTTCGGAAACAGCACCCCCGTATAAACATTTTAAGTGGTGGAAAGGGTACTTTTTTCAAATAGGTGTCTCACAGAAGGCAGAATTACTTGAGACAAGCATTTCAAAGCACACATTTGTAAATGTGTGCTTTGCCTCTACAGGCAAAGTCAAAAATATGTTTTTTGCAGGCCTGAATTGGCATGCCATGTCGCATTTAAATTTTTTTCCTGAGGTCCCCAGAAATGAAAAACCCCAAGAAATTACCCCATTTCGGAAACAGCACCCCTTTATAAACATTTTAAGTGGTGGAAAGGGTACTTTTTACCAAACAGGTGTCTCACAGAAAATATTATGTAGCGGTTGTTGGAAAATGGGTATGCAAGTGAGGTGGACTAAATCAGAGATTTGGAAATATTACAGGGTGCATAAAGGATGAAATAAAAAATCCATGGATGAGTGGTACGTAGGTTCGGAAGCATTCTTTCATGCAGAGGCCTGGTTTATCAGGGCAGGTGTCGCACTGATAAATGGTGTCCTTTCGTATTCCACTTTTGTAACAAACCCAACATCTTTTTTGGGTCTTTCCCCTCTTCGCAGTTTGTGGGACTTCACCAGGGAAATGTTTTCCTGGAACAACACGGGCACCATGACCTCCTGAAGTACTCGTCCCCCCCCCCTTCCTGACTTTGGAAAATTAGGGTCTTGATTACCGCCTCTTTGAACTGAAGGAAAGTTCCTGTGTGGCCTGCAGTTCGATGTAAAATGTATGCATTGTACATTGCCATCTGTACAATGTATACGGCCAGCTTTTTGTACCACACCTTAGTTTTACGCATGGCACTGTAGGGCTTCAGAACTTGATTGGACAGATCAACCCCTCCCATGTGCCTGTTGTAATCAAGGATGCAGTCTGGCTTGTTGACAGGGGTAGTGGTACCTCGCACTTGGGCAGGAGAACTGGTGTTAGTGTGAATGGTGGTTAGTACAAGGACATGCTTGTCCTTGTACTTAACCGCCAGCATGTTCTCATGGTGGAGAGCCTTACTGTCACCTTTTTGGAGTAGTTTCCCTACCAGGGATCTAGGGAGCCCTCTCTGATTTTTTCGCACTGTGCCGCAAGTTCTGATTTTAGGGACATAAATAGGGGAATGCTGGTGTAATAGTTATCTACATAGAGGTGATAACCATTATCTAGCAGTGGATGCAGTAAGTCCCACACAATCTTCCCAGTAACTCCTAGGACGGGGGGGCATTCAGGGGGTTGTATCCAGGAATCTTTCCCCTCATAAACCCAGAACCTGTAGGTGTACCCGGAAGTACTTTCGCACAGCTTGTACATTTTTATGCCGTACCGTGCCCGCTTGCTGGGTAGGTACTGGCGAAGTTTAACCCTTCCTTTGAAATGTACAAGGGACTCGTCTATGTTAATTTCTTTTTATGGGGTGAACACCTCTGTAATTTTTGAGTTGAGGTGTTCCAGGAGGGGTCTTATTTTGAATAGACGGTCAAAATGTGGGTCATTTTTTTATTTTATTTTTTTTTTGGGGGGGGGGGCGCTGTGCGTTATCATTATAATGTAGGAATTTCAAAATGGATTCAAATCTTGATCGGGACATGGCCATATTGTAAATTGGAGTGTGGTACAAGACATTTGAACTCCAATATTGTCTCATTTCATTTTTTTTTTACCAGGCCCATATGCAGCAACAGCCCCCAAAACTTCATAATGTCTGCTGCATTTATAGGGGTCCAACCTAGGGGTCTAGCATATGAGGATATCGGGTTTTGAGCAATAAACTGCTGGGCGTACAAATTTGTTTGGGTCACCATGAAATTTATGAGATCGTCAGAGAAATAGATTTTGAAAAAATCTATTTCTGTGAAGCCTGTGCAGTCAATCTGAATTCCAGAGATTCCCACAAACTCTGGAATTTGGGGCTCATAATCCTCAGGCGGTGTGGTCCATAGGGGATCACTAGGGGGGAACTACTTCATCTCTCCTGGAGCATCTCCTTGAGGGTCCCTCATCACCGGATGACGATGATGATGAAGGAGTAGAGGAATGTGGCATCCTCTTCTCCCTCACTTGCAGACTCTGTTTCAGAGGCAAGGATGGCGTATGTCTCTTCAGTGGAGTATATTCTCTGGGATGAATTGGACATTTTAATTTTTATTGGTGTATGTAAAGTGAAAAGTGTCAGGGGGGGTGTATGTAGTGATCTAACACGGGAGGGGGCTTGTAATGAATGAATTAAAATAAAATTTATGATAAAGAAAGAAAAGAGAAAAAGATAAGTGAAAGAATAAGATAAAAATTTAGAATAAAAGGGCTCCAAAAATAAAATAAAAAAGGCACTAAACCTGAGCAGACACAGTCAGTAATTGACAGTACTGACCAGCGCTCAGGGTATGGGTTAAAAAACGCAGACGTGTGTGGGTTAAAAAATCTAAACTAGTACTAACTAAAATTGACATACTGTATATATATATATATATATATATATATATATATATATATATATATATAGATCTACATATATGTGTGTATATATATATATATATATATTTATATATACACTGCTCAAAAAAATAAAGGGAACACTTAAACAACACAATGTAACTCCAAGTCAATCACACTTCTGTGAAATCAAACTGTCTACTTAGGAAGCAACACTGAGTGACAATCAATTTCACATGCTGTTGTGCAAATGGGATAGACAACAGGTGGAAATTATAGGCAATTAGCAAGACACCCCCAATAAAGGAGTGGTTCTGCAGGTGGTGACCACAGACCACTTCTCAGTTCCTATGCTTCCTGGCTGATGTTTTGGTCACTTTTGAATGCTGGCGGTGCTTTCACTCTAGTGGTAGCATGAGACGGAGTCTACAACCCACACAAGTGGCTCAGGTAGTGCAGCTTATCCAGGATGGCACATCAATGCGAGCTGTGGCAAGAAGGTTTGCTGTGTCTGTCAGCGTAGTGTCCAGAGCATGGAGGCGCTACCAGGAGACAGGCCAGTACATCAGGAGACGTGGAGGAGGCAGTAGGAGGGCAACAACCCAGCAGCAGGACCGCTACCTCCGCCTTTGTGCAAGGAGGAACAGGAGGAGCACTGCCAGAGCCCTGCAAAATGACCTCCAGCAGGCCACAAATGTGCATGTGTCTGCTCAAACGGTCAGAAACAGACTCCATGAGGGTGATATGAGGGCCCGACGTCCACAGGTGGGGGTTGTGCTTACAGCCCAACACCGTGCAGGACGTTTGGCATTTGCCAGAGAACACCAAGATTGGCAAATTCGCCACTGGCGCCCTGTGCTCTTCACAGATGAAAGCAGGTTCACACTGAGCACATGTGACAGACGTGACAGAGTCTTGAGACGCCGTGGAGAACGTTCTGCTGCCTGCAACATCCTCCAGCATGACCGGTTTGGCATTGGGTCAGTAATGGTGTGGGGTGGCATTTCTTTGGAGGGCCGCACAGCCCTCCATATGCTCGCCAGTGGTAGCCTGACTGCCATTAGGTACCGAGATGTGTTCCCTTTATTTTTTTGAGCAGTGTATATTATTTGCCATTTAGTGGTTCAGTTATATGTTCTAAAGCCTTTTGTGGCATGTACAAGTGGAAAAGGTTAGGGCCTATTTCCGTTCAGCGGTGCAGTTATATGTTCTAAAGCCTTCATTGGCATGTATTAGTGGGAAATAAAGGGCTTATTAACTGTTGTATTGTGAAGTGAAAAAAATTCCTTTTTATTTATTTGATCTAACAGTATGTCAGACAGAGAAGTGCCAGGCCCTGCACAGGGGAGTGGCAGAGGCCTAAATAATTCTGGCGCAGGCACAGGTCGTGGCAGAGTAAGGGGGCGTGGCAGCAGGAGTCGCAGTGAGAGTCCTGAGCTCCCGGTGTCATCTAGCGGTTGTGTCTTGACCAGCAACCCAGCGGTTCTTGAGTGGTTGACTCGGTCATCCACTTTGTCCTAAGTGACATCAGACACCCCCAGCTAAGATTCGGTGGGTTCGTCAGACATAACTTTTAGTTGGCATGGCCCGGGAGCAGGCCATGTGCCCTCACCTGACCTTAACCTGCCTCTGTCCTTATCTGTTATCTCAGGCAGAGAAGTATTATATGCTGTGGGCTCAGCTCCACTATACATCGAGAGACGAGATACTAGAGGACAGTCAGCAGATACTAGCCAGCCAAAATTTGGAGGAGACATCTGCTGCTTCCTCCACTAGGCGGGCAACTAGTGATGAGAAGATTGGCGTGGGAGCTGGTGTTGCGAATGGTCAGGCTCTTATCCCAGAGACCGTTAAGGAGGACATCAGTGACGTGCAGACAATACTCGATGATGATGATGTAGCTGATTGCACTTTTGAATTAGGGGCTTCATCATCATCGGGAGAAGAGGGTGGCGAATCCAGCAAGTCAACAGGGTGGCAGCAGTGGGAGGTCGGGAGCCAAACATGCTAGGGGGTAGACCACCCGCTTCACAGGAGCCTACCTGCCCGTAAAGTAGTGGTGCAGGGGTTAATGGAAGCAGCGGTGGTAGCAATCAGTCAGTGCAGAGTGTTGGGGGTAAAATCACCTACTCAGCACTGTGGCAGTTTTTTGTTAAGCCGCCGGAGGAGGTGAACATGGCCATTTGTAAAATCTATGGGCAGAAGGTGAAGCAAGGCCAGGGTGCCATGGCTTGTGCTGAGCCGAGGTGGAGAGTCCCAAGCCGTCATTTCTTTGCCAAAAAGACAGTAGAGATGATGTCCCGAACTATTCGCCGGCGAACAGTTCCCGGCGAACATTGCTTGTTCGTGTTCGCTTCGGCGGGCGAACATATGCGATGTTCAGTCCGCCCCCTATTCGTCATCATTGAGTAAACTTTGACCCTGTACCTCACAGTCAGCAGACACATTCCAGCCAATCAACAGCATACCCTCCCTCCCAGACCCTCCCACCTCCTGGACAGCATCCATTTTAGATTCATTCGGAAGCTGCAGTCTTAGTGAGAGGAGGGACAGTGTAGCTGCTGCTGATTTAATAGGGAAATTGATTGCTAGGCTAGTGTATTCAGTGTCCACTCCAGTCCTGAAAGACTCATCATCTAATCTCTGCTGTAAGGACAGCGTCCTGACAGCACCCCAAAAAGCCCTTTTTAGGGCTAGTACATCAGTCTGCTTTTTTTTCCCTGTGTAATCTAATTGCAGTTGCCTGCCTGTCAGATTGTGTGTCAGGCTCACAGTGTATACTGTGCCCACTTTCCCAGTGCCACCATTCATATCTGGTGTCACAGTAGCTTGCATTTAAAAAAAACAAAAACTTTTTTGACTGTAATATAATAGCAGTCAGTAGCCTGCACGCGTGTGTGTTTCAGGCCCTGTAAGTGCATAGTGTCACCAGCGCAACTCCTATCTGGTGTCACAGTAGATTACATTAAAAAAATAATAATAATTTTGACTGTAAAATAATAGCAGTCAGTTGCCTGCACGTGTGTGTGTTTTAGGCCCTGCAAGTGCATAGTGTCACCAGCGCATCTCCTATCTGGTGTCACAGTAGATTACATTTAGAAAATATATATAATTTTGACTGTAAAATAATAGCAGTCAGTTGCCTGCACGCCTGTGTGTTTGAGGCAATGCAAGTGCATAGTGTCACCAGCACAACTCCTATCTGGTGTCACAGTAGATTACATTTAAAAAATATATATAAATTTTGACTGTAAAATAATAGCAGTCAGTTGCCTGCACGCCTGTGTGTTTCAGGCCCTGCAAGTGCATAGTGTCACCAGCGCAACTCCTATCTGGTGTCACAGTAGATTACTAATAGGGAAATCGATTGCTAGGCTAGTGTATTCAGTGTCCACTCCAGTCCTGAAAGACTCATCATCTGATCTCTGCTGTAAGGACAGCGTCCTGACAGCACCCCAAAATAATTTTGACTGTAAAATAATAGCAGTCAGTTGCCTGCACGTGTGTGTGTTTCAGGCCCTGCAAGTGCATAGTGTCACCAGCGCATCTCCTATCTGGTGTCACAGTAGATTACATTTAGAAAATATATATAATTTTGACTGTAAAATAATAGCAGTCAGTTGCCTGCACGCCTGTGTGTTTGAGGCAATGCAAGTGCATAGTGTCACCAGCGCAACTCCTATCTGGTGTCACAGTAGATTACATTTTAAAAAAATATATAAATTTTGACTGTAAAATAATAGCAGTCAGTTGCCTGCACGCCTGTGTGTTTCAGGCCCTGCAAGTGCATAGTGTCACCAGCGCAACTCCTATCTGGTGTCACAGTAGATTACTAATAGGGAAATCGATTGCTAGGCTAGTGTATTCAGTGTCCACTCCAGTCCTGAAAGACTCATCATCTGATCTCTGCTGTAAGGACAGCGTCCTGACAGCACCCCAAAAAAATTTTGACTGTAAAATAATAGCAGTCAGTTGCCTGCACGCCTGTGTGTTTCAGGCCCTGCAAGTGCATAGTGTCACCAGCGCAACTCCTATCTGGTGTCACAGTAGATTACATTTAAAACAAAAAAATAAAAAATTTTGACTGTAAAATAATACGCCTGTGTGTTTCAGGCCCTGTAAGTGCATAGTGTCACCAGCGCAACTCCTATCTGGTGTCACAGTAGATTACATTTTTTTTTTAAAACAACAATTTTGACTGTAATAGACTGAATAGCAGTTAGTTGTCTGCAAGCGTGTGTCAGGCCTACAGCGTCTACTCTGCCAACTTCTGCCAGTGCACAGTGCCACTCATATCTGGTGTCACAGTAGCTTGCACGCATAGTACAACTAAACTAATCTAAAAAAAATGAAAGGCAGAGGCAGGCCACCCCGCAGGGGCCGTCGTGGTCGTGGTGCTGTGATTCCCTTTGGCCCTAGAATAATGCCCAGTGTTCAGAGGCCACGTACCCTGAACTCGAAAAGTTCTGAGGACATAGTTGACTGGCTAACACAGGACACCCAATCTTCTACAGCTTCCGCTCGGAACCTTGACGCACCATCCTCCTCCAGCTCAGCTTTGAGCACCTCTCAAGTTACCACTCGCCCGCCTGCCGCCACCACCAACACTAGCACCACAGCTGCTTCACTTGATCTGTCAGAGGAGTTATTTACACATCAGTTGGAAGAAATGAGTGAGGCGCAACCATTATTGCCAGAGGATGTAGATAACAGGGATATGTCTCAGTCAGGCAGCATTACACATATGGACGTACGCTGTGATGGTGATGATGTTGTACCCGCTGCTGTTTCCTTTGCTGAGTTGTCAGATACAAGTGAAGCTGTTGATGATGACGATGTGTCCGTGGATGTCATGTGGGTGCCCGCTCGAAGAGAAGAAGAACAGGGGGAAAGTTCAGATAGGGAGACAGAGAGGAGGAGGAGACGAGTTGGAAGCAGGGGGAGGTCGTCGCAAGGAGCTAGTGGCACAGTCAGACAGCATGCATCGGCACCCAGGGTCAGCCAGACAGCACGCCAATCAACGCATGCTGTTGCCACCACCAGAATGCCATCATTGCAGAGCTCAGCAGTGTGGCATTTCTTTTGTGTGTCTGCCTCTGACAACAGCGATGCCATTTGCAACCTGTGCCAAAAGAAACTGAGTCGTGGGAAGTCCAAAACCCACCTAGGTACAACTGCTTTGCGAAGGCACATGATCTCAAATCACAAACGCCTATGGGATCAACACATGAGTACAAGCAGCACACAAACTCAAAGCCGCAATCCTCCTCCTGGTCCAGCATCTTCAGCCACGTCAACCACTGCTGTCCTGCTTGCCCCCTCTCAACCATCCGTCACTCCGTCTCTCGCCTTGAGCAGTTCCTGCTCATCTGCCCACAGTCAGGTGTCTGTCAAGGACATGTTTGAGCGTAAGAAGCCAATGTCACAAAGTCACCCCCTTGCCCGGCATCTGACAGCTGGCTTGTCGGAACTTTTAGCCCACCAGCTTTTACCATACAAGCTGGTGGAGTCTGAGACCTTCAAAAAAATTGTCGCTATTGGGACACCGCAGTGGAAGGTACCCGGCCGAAATTTCTTTGCACAAAAGGAAATCCCCAACCTGTACTTGATTGTGCAAAAGGAAGTCATGGCATGTCTGGCACACAGTGTTGGGGCAAGGGTCCATCTGACCACTGATACCTGGTCTGCAAAAGCACGGTCAGGGCAGGTATATCACCTACACTACACATTGGGTAAACCTGCTTACGGCTGGCAAGCATGTAATGCGTGGCTCTGCAGAGGAGTTGGTGACACCGCCACGACTTGTAGGCAGGCCTGCTGCCACCTCCTCTACTCCTCCTACTCCATCCTCTTCGATAACCTTCTTGGCTGAGTCCTCTTCTGCTGCTGCGTCTTGCTCCACATCAACTGCACCTCCCAGCTCCCCAGGGGCTATTCCACATCCCGGATACGACAGTGTCACGCTGTCTTGGGGTTTACTTGCCTGAAAGCAGAGAGTCACACCGGACCAGCACTCCTGTCCGCCCTGAACGCACAGGTGGATCAGTGGCTGACTCCGCACCTGGAGATCGGCAAAGTGGCGTGTGACAATGGAAGCAATATGTTGGCGGCATTGAATTTGGGCAAGTTGACACATGTGCCGTGCATGGCACATGTGTTGAATCTGATTGTACAACGCTTTGTGCATAAGTACCCATGCTTACAGGACGTCCTGAAGCAGGCCAGGAAGGTGTGTGGCCATTTCAGGCGTTCCTACATGGCCATGGTGCACTTTTCAGATATCCAGCAGCGAAACAACATGCCAGTGAGGCGCTTGATTTGCGACAGCCCGACACGTTGGAATTCAACACTCCTAATGTTTAACCGCCTGCTCCGACAAGAAAAAGCCGTCAACGAGTATTTGTATGACCGGGGTGCTAGGACAGCCTCTGCGGAGCTGGGAATTCTTTTGCCACGTTACTGTACGCTCATGCGCAATGCCTGTAGGCTCATGCGTCCTTTTGAGGAGGTGACAAACCTATTCAGTCGCACTGAAGGTACCATCAGCGACATCATCCCATTTGTTTTCTTCCTGGAGCGTGCCATGCGAAGAGTGCTGGATCAGGCCGTAGATGAGCGTGAAGAGGAAGAGTTGTGGTCACCATCACCACCAGAAACAGCCGTATCAGCATCGCTTGCTGGACCTGCGGCAACGCTGGAAGAGGAGTCTGAGGAAGAGGAGTCAGAGGAGGAATGTGGCTTTGAGGAGGAGGAGGAGGAGGAAGACCAACCACAGCAGGCATTTCAGCGTGCTCGTTGTCACCTATCTGGTACCCGTGGTATTGTACGTGGCTGGGGGGAAGAACAGACCTTCAGTGAGATCAGTGAGGACGAGGAACGGGACATGATTAGCTCGGCATCCAACCTTGTGCAAATGGAGTCTTTCATGTTGTCGTGCCTGTTGAGGGACCCTCGTATAAAAAGGCTGAAGGAGAACGACCTGTACTGGGTGGCCACGCTACTAGACCCCCGGTATAAGAAGAAAGTGCCTGTAATGTTACCGAATTACCGGAAGTCGGAAAGGATGCAGCAGTTCCAAAATAAATTTAAAAGTATGCTTTACACAGCGTATAAGGGTGATGTCACAGCACAATGGGAATCTAACAGGGGAGGAGGTGAAAGTAATCCTCCTCCTACCACGACCACGCCGGCAAGGACAGGATGCTTTACAGACGTGTTGTTGATGAAGGACATGCAGAGCTTTTTAAGTCCTAAGCATCGCCACAGCCCTTCGGGATCCACCCTCAGAAAACGACTCGACCAACAGGTAGCAGACTACCTCGCCTTAACTGCAGATATCGACACTCTGAGGAGAGATGAACCCCTTGACTACTGGGTGTGCAGGCTTGACCTGTGGCCTGTGCTATCCCAATTTGCGATAGATACTCTGGCCTGCCCCGCTTCAAGTGTCCTGTCAGAAAGGACCTTCAGTGCAGCAGTAGGTATTCACTGAGAAGAGAAGTCGCCTAGGTCAAAAAAGTCTAGCTTACCTCACCTATATTAAGATGAATAAGGCATGGATTCCGAAGGGACTGACAGTGGGCGATACATTTGACTAAAAAAGGCCTGCTGATGAGATGAGCTGCTTTGGGCTAAAAATGGTCCACACGCTGCTGTATTTTATCTCTGCATGCCGGATGATTTGTATGACTTATCCACCACCAACTAGGGTTCAAGCCACAATGTTTTAGTGCACTTTCTGCCTGGAAAACATCAATACCTAATTTCTCTGGCATGTGTTGTACATGCCAAATTTTTCTGGCCTCTGGTGCTGCACTGTGGCTGCAAAAACAAAACAAAAAAAAAGGAACATACATGTGTAAATTCCCCTTCGTGATCGTTACCTTGTTGTGGTAAAGGAGCTTGTGTATCACAATGAAGCGATCACCTCTATGAGTGTGTTGGCAATGGCAATGTCGGCACACCCCAGATGAGATTAGGTCGTTGCTTTATTGTGTACAGACCAAAAGCAATCGGCTGGATAATTTTGCATAGAAAAAACATTAGTTTTCTTTGTGATCATCTAAGGTGATCATTAAAGCCTACTAGGCCAACAATGGGCCCACACTGCAGAATCATTGTTTTCTGGGTCACTTAACTGTCACTGAACTACCTCAGCACGACCATAGGCTTTGTAAAACCCCCATCGCCTGCAATCTCCCAAACGTGCGCACGAGCACAGTCATCACTACACCAAGATTGATGCATAGAGGAATAAAATTTATGTCATGAGTGTGTCAACTATTGACAACTCTTTGCGGTCGTCTAAAATCTATTCCATACACGTCCCCAGATAGGGGATGTAACAGGGGTTAAACTGATAGGAATAGTACTACTTAACACACCACTCATATCTGTTGGCACAGTACATTGCACGGCGCACGCGCAGTGCCCCGAATTGGAGGTAAGAGGACCAACCAAGCATCTTTTTCCATCTCCCGGTTCCTAAAATCTATTCCATACACGTCCCCTAATAGGGGACGTAACAGGGATTAAACTGATAGGAAAAGTTCTACTTAACATACCACTCATATTGGGATTGCACAGTACATTACACGGCGCACGCGCGGTGCCCCACATTGGAAGTAAGAGGACCGACCAAGCATCTTTTTCCATCTCCCGGTTCCTAAAATCTATTCCATACACGTCCCCTTATAGTGGACAAAACAGAGATTAAACTGTTAAGAACAGATTTTTTTTTAAATTTAAACAAAAGAGGACAGCCTCCATGCGGAGCTGGGTATTTTTTGGCCGCGTTACTGAACGCTCATGCACAATGGCTGTAGGCTCATGCGTCCATTTGCAGAGGTGACAAGCCTGGTCAGTCAAACCCAAGGCAACATCATCGACCTCAACCCATATGCGTTTTTTCTGGAGCGTGCCCTGCGAAGAGTGCTGGATCAGGCCATAGATGAGCATGAAGAGGAAGCGTTGTGGTCACCATCACCACCAGAAGCAGCCTTGTCGTTGTCGATTCCTGGACCTGCGGCAACGCAGAGAGAGGAGTCTGAAGAAGATGAGTCAGAGGAGGAAGGTGCTTTGAGGAGGTGAAAGACCAACCCCAGCAGGCGTCCCAGGGGGCTTGTTGTCACCTTTCGGGGACCCTTGGTGTTGTACGTGGCTGGGTGGAGGAAGAGACCTTCAATGACGTCAGTGAGGACAAGGAACGGGACATGGCTAGCTTGGTATCCAACCTTGTGCAAATGGGGAGTTCGCGGTTGTGCAAATGGACTGTTTGCGGTTGTATGCGGTGTGTTAAACGGGGAGTTTGGTCTGTCGCTGTGAAGCGGGCGTAACCCTTACACTACCTGATCGATACAACATCATACCTGATGTTTTCAAGTACGTTATTCCAAACAATTTCGAAATGTTTGGTGATTTATGCCCTTTATGGATTAAAACCCGACTCTGCGTCAACTACGTAATTTTCCATGGGAGTTTTGCCATGGATCCCCCTCCGGCATGCCACAGTCCAGGTGTTAGTCCCCTTGAAACAACTTTTCCATCACTATTGTGGCCAGAAAGAGTCCCTGTGGGTTTTAAAATTCGCCTGCCTATTGAAGTCTATGGCGGTTCGCCCGTTCGCGAACATTTGTGAAAATTTGCGTTCGCCGTTCGCGAACGGAAAATTTTATGTTCGCGACATCTCTAAAAGGCAGTACCAACACTGCACAAGTATGTAGAACATAAGGTGGGCCAGCGCCGACGTGTGGAGCTATAACTACGGTCAGAGACAATACATGTCCTTTACGGACCACTGGGTGAATGGGGTTTATGCACAGCCACATCAGCACCTCGACCATGTGACGTCGCTTCTGCCTCCACGTTCTCACGCCGTTGGTCCTGTGACAATGTCCGCCTCTGCCTCCTCATCCTCCACCGTGTCCTCAGCCTTCACTGCAGGGACAATTCACAGTGCCCCTCCAGCATAAAACATGTGCAGGGCATGGTGGTGTCATGCTGTTGTGCACCTCGTTTGCCTGGGTGAACGGAGTCACACGGGAGGAACTGCTCCGTGTCCTTCATCAAGAAATCGAATCCTGGCTTTCTCTGGCAGAACTCAAAATTTGAATCATGGTGCCCGAAAACGGGAAGAACATGATGTCGGCGCTGAGTCAAGGAGGCATGAGCCATGCGCCATGCATGGCACACATGTTCAATATGGTTGTCAAGTGGTTCCTGAAGTCTTCCATCCATCTGAAAGACATCCTAAAAATGGCCAGGAAACTTTGCACGCACTTCAGCTACTTGTACACCGTCCTTTAGCTGCAGTGGCAGAACTGCATCCGCCAACATAGGCTGATATGTGATGTTTCCACCCATTAGAATTCCACCCTCCATATGTTGGACCGACTATACAAACAGAGAAAGGCCATAAGCGATTTCTTGATGATCCAAGCAGACAGGAGTACTCCCCTGTGTAACTCCAATGTCAGCCAGTGGCAGCTAATGCGTGACACCTGCAGTTTGCTCAGGCCTTTTGAGGAGGCCACGTTATTTGTCAGTCGCCAGAACTACGGGATGAACAACATCACTCCACTGCTTCATGACCTGGAACAGATGCTGCTAAATCTGGCTGGTCAGGGAACTGGAGAAGTGGCGCGTAGATCTCACAGCCACATAAGCCCTGTGGAGGCTGAACTGGAGGAGGAGGAGGACATTGGAGCACAAGCAATGTGTAGCGAAATGGGTGATTTTTATACACAGGTGACAGAAGAGGAGGAGCAGGAGCAGCCAGAGGTGCTATACGGCGATGAGGAAGACGAGGCAGAGGACCCAGACACACCCTGGCAGTATTCAGTGGAGATGGAGGCAGTGAGTCCCTCTGAGTCACTTGCACAAATGGCCCAATGCATGCTCATTTGCTTGCGTAGTGACAGCAAAATTGTTACCATTCGGCAGAGGGATGATTTCTGGCTCTCCACCTTACATAGTTACATATTACATAGCTGATACGGTTGAAAAAAGACATAAGTCCATCAAGTTCAGCCAAGGGATAGGTGGGGACGCGAATCCCAGAAGGAAGTGAGACTCAAATTTCTACACGTTTTCATAAGCATTAATGTTGTTTACTTTTAAGAATTCATCTAAACCATTTTTAAGACTGTCCACTGTTCCTGCAGCTTCTGGAGACTGAACTTTTTCTTCTCCAGTAGGAGGCAGTGCCCCCTTGTCTTTTGAGGTCATTTTAAACGGAATAATTTTTCACCATATTTTTTGTATGGCCCATTTATTTATTTGTATAGGTTAATCATGTCCCCCCTTAGACGTCTCTTAAGACTAAATAAATTCAATTATTTTAATCTTTCTTCATAACTAAGCCCCTTAACAGTTTAGTCGCTCTCCTCTGTACTTTTTCCAGCTGCAGTGCGTCCTTTCTATGGACTGGTGCCCAGAACTGAACTGCATATTCCAGATGAGGCCGCTCCAATGCTTAAGTCCAAAATGGTGGCCTTTTTTACACCCGCTGAGAGGGAGGACAAACTGAACTACTATAGAGACTTCCTATGTAGTCAATTGGCCGCTGCCTATCTGCGCAATCATCCATCCTCTCGCACGCCTGACTTGGGAGGCCCCCACTGCTCACATTCCTCTGCCATGGCTGCTGTGGCAGGGTGGGGGGGGTTGGAGCAGTTCCAGCTCCATCAGCATAAACTTGAGTCTAGAGTCGCTGATGAGCAGCTTTCTTCACCCGCCTAGTGAAGAAACTACTCACCAGTAGCAGCTAGACCTGGACCAGGACCTGAATCAGCAGGTGGTGGCATACTTGGACAGCACCCTGCCACCCCACATTGAAGATCTGCTGGACTACTGGGCAGCCAAACTGGATTTGTGGCCTCAACTGGCAGAGTTTGCCCTGGAAAAGCTGTCCTGCCCAGCAAGTAGTGTGGCATCAGAGCGGGTTTTTAACACGGCGGGGGCCATAGTTACCCCAAGAAGAACTCTCCTGTCCACCCAAAATGTGGAGAGACTGACCTTTGTCAAGATGAATCAGTCGTGGATCAGCCAGAAATTCCACCACCAATTCCTGATGCATCAGACTAGATCCTCCATGGTGCCACACCAAGATTTTGACAAAAGAGACCGGTGTCTTCTGGTTACCTGCCTCAGCTACTATTCTGATGCTGCCACCCGCCTGATGCCACACATCTGATGCCAAGTGCTCCTTCTTTCACCCACCATCTTCAGCTGGTACTGGTATTGCCACCCACCTCCCCACTCTGTCACTAGGTCACTCTGTGGTCTCCTGATGCTGCTGTCACCTCCACACTATGTCACCTTGCCACTCTGTGGTCTAATGATGCTGCTGCCACCTCTACACTATGTCACCTTACCACTCTGTGGTCTCCTCATGCTGATGCCACCTCCACATTATGTCACCTTACTACTCTGTGGTCTCCTGATGCTGCTGCCACCTCCACACTATGTCACCTTTGCTACTATGTGGTCTCCTGATGCTGCTGCCGCCGCCTCCGCACTATGTCACCTTGCCACTCTGTGGTCTATTGATGCTACTGCTACCTCAACACTATGTCACCTTGCCACTCTGTGGCCTCCTGATGCTGCTGCTACCAACTCCACATTCTGTCATTGTGCCACTATGTGGTCTCCTCATGCTGCTGCTGCCACCTCCACACTGTCATTGTGCCACCATATCCCCCTCCTAATGCTGCTGCCGCCACCTCCGAACTCTGTCATTGTGCCACTCTGTGGCTTCCTGATGCTGCTGCTAACTCCACACTGTCATTGTGCTACCTTGTGGATTCCTCCTGGATTTTCTGCTGCCGCCACCTCCATACTCTGTCATTGTGCCACTCTGTGGCTTCCTGATACTGCTGCTGCCACTTCCACACTGTCATTGTTCCACCCTGTAGCCTCCTCCTAATGCTGCTGCTGCCACCTCCATACTCTGTCATTGTGCCACTCTGTTGTCTTCTCATGCTGCTGCTGCCACCTCCACACTGTCATTGTGAAACCCTGTGGCCTCCTCCTGATGCTGCTGCCGCCATCTCCACACTCTGTCATTGGGCCACTCTGTGGTCTCCTCATGCTGCTTCCACATCACCACTATGTCATAGGGCCACTTTATGGACTTCTCATGCTGTTCCTACCCTCCCCACTTCATGACTGGGCCACTATTTTTCCTTTTGGCCTGGCTGACATCATCATTTATTTGACCTTTCTTCTGATCTGTCAGAAGGAAGGAAAAATGAGATGCACAACTGATCCTGTCTATGTAACAGCTGTAAGGCCTATATGACATGGTACCTATTTTGCATCAGAATGTGCTTATGATTTGTTAGTTAAAAGCAAGAGTGTAAAACAAAACATGCAATGCAACAGCTCTCTGCAAACCAAATAAAGTACAAAATTGCATAATAATTGCAAGTGCTATACTAATAAGTTAAAGATGCTTGGCAAATCATTTTGTACAAAATTATTTGAGCCCGTCTGCCGCACGTCAAGGCGATCTCTGTAAGACGGGTTCCTAACACTAAATTCTACCTGTTATGTGCCATGATGGCTACCATATAATTCAGCGAGTGTAGGTTCCACATGCATGCTGGGCCTGCTTTCATTTCTGTCATTTTTGGTGCCAAAATGGCTTCCATTATATCCAAGGAATGCAGGTACCAACATGCATGCCGGTCCCACTCCACACCACTCCTGGTGCCAAATGGCCACCAAAGACTGCAATGAGAGTCCACAAACTATCTCTCTCCTGGTGCCAAATGGCTTCCAGTGAGTGAGGGAGAGCAGGTCAAGCTATATACTCACACTAATTAAAATCAGCCTATAGGGCAGACAAGCTGGTCAGGAGTGCACGACTGAGGTGTCAGCCACACCTCCAGTACAAACTGCAAAGAAAAAGGGGGTCAGTCAGCACATCCCAAAGCGCAGGGGCACGTTGCTATGGCTGAGAACAACACTGTAAAACAAAACATGCAATGCAACAGCTCTCTGCAAACCAAATAAAGTACAAAATTGCATAATAATTGCAAGTGCTATACTAATAAGTTAGAGATGCTTGGCAAATCATTTTGTACAAAATTATTTGAGCCCGTCTGCCGCACGTCAAGGCGATCTCTGTAAGACGGGTTCCTAACACTAAATTCTACCTGTTATGTGCCATGGCGGCTACCATATAATTCAGCGAGTGTAGGTTCCGCATGCATGCTGGGCCTGCTTTAATTTCTGTCATTTTTGGTGCCAAAATGGCCTCCATTGTATCCAAGGAATGCAGGTACCAACATGCATGCCAGGCCCACTCCACACCACTCCTGGTGCCAAATGGCCACCAAAGACTGCAATGAGAGTCCACAAACAATCTCTCTCCTGGTGCCAGCAGGAGTGCGTACAAAACACAGAAGACATGCAAATATTCAATTCACTTGTCATCTCTGTTTTGGATCCACTCCTGTTTTTTTGGCTTTAGCAATACTGACCAAATGCTGACCAAGTGAAGGCGGATGCTCCACAGACAAGATCCGTTTATTGGTGGTTATTGTTCTGACGGATCAGAGGAAGGGAAAAATAATCAGTGACGTAAACACAAACTTACTGCTGACACCCTCTCCACTCTGTCGGGGGGGCTCAACTTGTATACACCTTTAATAGAACAGGTTCTGTAGACATCTATGTGGAATCAGTGAATTGCTGTAAAAGGAGTGCGCTCTTTCACACTATAGTAGGATCTTGGGCCTCTGCACGGTTCTTTATACCTGTCGCTAACTTTGACTTGTAAGTCTGAGTTCAGACTTGAGTTATTTGGTCAGTTTTAGCCTTGTAACTGCCCAAATAAGTGAAGTGTGCAGTGATTCTAAGAGTGACGCCTGTCATCTACATGTCATACTGACTCACAGTATTGTTTTATTACCACAGCAGACTCCCTATGCGTGTTACTGCAAGGCACAGTGTTCTACACCACTATAAAGGCTCTCTGCAGCCAGGAAATACCTTTTTTTTTTTACGCATTTCGCCACGAATAAATTCGAATAGAACCTAATTTTATCGGAAAATTCGCTGAACCGGCCGAATTGAATTTTTGAGAAATTCGCTCATCTCTAGTACTAATGATATGCAGGCTACCCCACCCACCAGAAACTGATTGACAGCTTTTTTCCTATGCACAATAATAAATCAGCGCCAGGGCTGGGGTTGGGAGGAACTAAATGTCATGAATATATTGGCCTCTTCCTGTATAACACTGTCCTCACTCTAATAGGATTAAAATGTGTGTTTGACCAAATGATACTATAACAAAAAAAACACATAAGAGAGAGGGCAGCGTGAGGTAGCTGACAGATTCCCTTTAAATATTTAAATGAGAGCTAGATATTGATTGATTCTCAGGTTATTTGCAAGCAATTTTTATTTCTGCGCCGATTTTCATGCGTAATACATACCAGGAAAGTCAATAAGATTTTCCAAATTTCACGTAAATGGGGCATATTTTTTACAGGTGCAGCTCTGCAGATGATGTATTTTTCTCCATTGACTTCAATGGAGTTTGTAAACTGCACAGAAAATCTGCAGATACACACATGGTGCAAATTTGTATGTCGTAGCCGCACCAAAATCTGCATAAAAACTGTGATAAATAGTGCAAATTTATGTATGGTTTTCGTGCTAATTCTTTGCATACAAATCTGCACCGTGTGCATACACACTCATGAGGGTGCTGTGCACTACAACAGTAGGTCTTGACAAGCAGTACCAGGATTTGCTTCATTGACTATAACTGTGATCATTCTGGGTAATAGACCTACAACAATGCTTCAGCAGCAATTACAATTTTTTTAATGAAACATTATAAAATTATTCCTGTGCTCGGTTGAGTCTTAACCATTAACTCCATATAGAAGTATATGGAAAATTACATTTGTATGATGCCATCTAGTGGCAATTTAAACAATACAAATACAAAGCTTCAAACACAATTTAGAATCAATGATATGTTCTCTCAGCTGTAAAATTAATCATTTCTGAAGCTGATTACATTTTTTTCTATCTTCTTTCTTTTGCCACTGTATAATAAATATGAGATTGTCTGTCATGGTGCACTGTGTCAACATATAAAATTGATTTCGCTTTATACAGGAAAATCATATTGCCTGATAAAATGGATTGTAGACAATTCTGAACTGGCAAATATTTGTTCAAAATTATTTATAAATGTTGTGGTGCATTTGTGTTTTTGCTATAAATCACTTTCTTGGACCAGGAAATTCTACTGATGATACAGTGTTGTCCTCAAATATATAGTTAACTGATTTACACTGAACAAAAATATAAACGCAACACTTTCGGTTTTGCTCCCATTTTGCATGAGCTGAACTCAAAGATCTGAAACATTTTCTACATACACAAAAGACCCATTACTCTAAAATATTGTTCACAAATCTGTCTAAATCTGTGTTAATGGGCACTTCTCCTTTGCCGAGATAATCCATCCCACCTCACAGGTGTAACATCAAGGTGCTGATTAGACAGCATGAATATTGTACAGGTGTGCCTTAGACTGCCCACAATAAAAGTCCAGTCTGAAATATGCAGTTTGATCACACAGCACAATGCCACAGATATTGCAACGTTTGAGGGAGAGTGCAATTGGCATGCTGACTGCAGAAATGTCTACCAGAGCTGTTGCCCGTGCAATGAATGTTCATTTCTCTACCATAAGCCATCTCCAAAGGCGTTTCAGAGAATTTGGCAGTACATCCAACTGGCCTCACAACCGCAGACCACGTGTAGCCCAGGACCTCCACATCCAGCATGTTCACCTCCATGATCGTCTGAGACCAGCCACCCAGACAACTGCAGCAACAATCGGTTTGCATAAGAAAATAATTTCTGCACAAACTGTCAGAAATCGTTTCAGGGAAGCTCATCTGCATGCTCGTCGTCCTCATCGGTGTCTGGAACTGACTGCAGTTCGTCGTTGTAACCGACTTGAGTGGGCAAATGCTCACATTCGATGGCGTCTGACATGTTAGAGTGGTGTTCTGTTCACGGATGAGTCCCGGTTTTTACTGTTCAGAGCAGATAGCAGACAGTGTGTGTGGCATCGTGTGGGTGAACGGTTTTGCTGACGTCAACGTTGTGGACCGAGTGGCCTATGGTGACGATGGGGTTATGGTATGGGCAGGCGTATGTTATGGACAACGAACACAGGTGCATTTTATTGATGACATTTTGAATGCACAGAGATACCGTGACCAGATCCTGAGGCCCATTGTTGTGCCATTCATCCACGACCATTACCTCATGTTGCAGCATGATAATGCATGGCCCCATATTGCAAGGATCTTTACACAATTCCTCGAAGATGAAAACATCCCAGTTCTTGCATGGCAAGCATACTCACCAGACATGTCACCCATTGAGCATATTTGGGATGCTCTGGATCGGCGTATACGACAGCGTGCTCCAGTTCTTGCCAATATTCTGCAACTTCGCACAGCTATTGAAAAGGAGTGGACCAACATTCCACAGGCCACAATCAACAACCTGATCAACTCTGTGCGATGGAGATGTGTGGAACTTTGTGAGGCAGATGGTGGCCACACCAGATAATGACTGGTTGTCACTACCAGAGCTTTGAGACGTTCTCACAGCTCTGTTTCTCCACCCCTGTGATGATGTCAATACTAGAGCTTGGAGGAGTTCCCTCTGCTCTGTTTCTCCGCTCCTGTGTTGAGGTCTTTACTTCCTCCCAGCTGTCCCTCCTGTGTTTGATTTCTCTGCCTTTAAATCACCCCTCCTCCTTTGTAGGGTGTGGATTATACTTTTCATTTGAGCTGTATCTCTCGCTTGAGTATCTTCACTTGTGTGTTATCTTTCTATGGACCTGAGTTCTGCTGAAGCAAGTACTTCGGATAGTGTCTGCTGACTTTGGATCTGTCTCCACTGCTGCTGCAGCTCCTTCAGTTAAGTGTGCAGACATTGTGTGTTTCTGGTTGTTTTCTGACTGGATCCGAGGCGACCCCGGTTCCGTCCATATTCTGAGAAGGGCACCGGTGGCCGTGCCCCTTCCACTATTGTAGGGGTTACAGTGGTCATCAGCCTTAGGTACGCGGGCATGTCTCGATCCACCATTTGGATCTGGACATGTGCTTAGCAGCATAGGGAGAGCTTTTAGGGTCTGACAGGGGTCACCCTTTATCCTCCCTAGTTTGGGTCCGGTCAGTAGCTTATTCACTGTGTATGCTCTTGTTGCTCACATGCAGACGTGACATTATAATCCACCATAACCGTCCTTTTTGACATGGATCCGCTTTCTAACCTGGTTGACCATATGCAGGGTCTTTCTTTGGAGGTAGCGGATCTCCGTCAATCTATGACTCAGCTTCATGCATTGGGCTATGCTCCGGCCCATGGAGTCTGTTGCGAGCCAAAGGTCTCACTTCCGGAAACGTTCTCCGGGGGCAGTGAGAATTTTGTTCGCTTCAGAGAGGCATACAAACTCCATTTTTGCTTGTGTCCCCATTCCTCTGGTAATGAGGAGCAGAGGGTGAGGATTGTCATCTCCCTGCTCAGGGGTAATGCTCAGACTTGGGCTTTTTCGCTGCCATTGGGGGATCCCTCCCTTCGATCCGTGGAAAGATTTTTTGTGGCCCTGGGGCAGATATATGATGACCCGGATCGTGTTGCTCTGGCTGAATCCAACTTACGTTTTTTATGCCAGAACAAACTGTCTGCGGAGCTTTATTGTTCTGAATTTCGGAGATGGGCAGCTGATTCAGGTTGGAATGATGCTGCACTCCGGAGTCAGTTCTGTCATGGTCTCTCAGAGAGATTGAAAGATGCGTTTGCTTTCCATGAGAGACCAACGTCCTTAGAGTCTGCCATGTTATTGGCGGTACGCCTTGACAGGCGTCTAAGAGAAAGAAACGAGACCTCTCTGTCCAGCCATTGTCAGTCTAGGGGCAGTGGTGCGGACTCATTCAGTGTGCAGGGGAGGAGGAGGAGCCCATGCAGCTAGGTCGACTTGCCCCTGATAAAGGAGGATTTAATCCTCAGAGAATGGTGTGTTTTTGTTGTGGGGGCATAGGTCATTTGGCAAATGTTTGTCCGTCTAGGAAATTCATGAACTGTACTAAGAGTGATAATAAGAGAAAAACCTCAAAAGGTAAATCATCAAACTCTGCTTCATCTGCTACTTTGGGCAAAGTTGATGTAGGAATTGATGCTTTTCCTCTGACCTGCAGTTCCCATTTTCTCCTTTCTGCCAAGGTGGCGCTAGAGAGCAAAGTCATTTCTTGTGAAATTTTTGTTGATAGTGGAGCGGCCATCAATCTTATTGACACTCAATTTGTAGCCATGCATGGTTTTCAGGTTTGCACATTAGAAAAGGATATACCTGTTTTTGCTATTGACTCTGCTCCACTCTCACAGAGATCCCTGAAGGGCATTGTTCACAATATCCGGTTAGCTGTAGGTGACACTCATGTGGAGGATATTTCTTGTTTTGTCCTTAACGGATTGCCTTCTCCTCTAGTTTTGGGGTTACCCTGGCTCACTAGACATAACCCCACTATTGATTGGCAAGGAAGGCAAATAAATGAGTGGAGTGAGTTTTGTAGAGAGAATTGTCTCACAGCGACTTTGGCAGAGGTGTCTACTAAAACTGTGCCATCATTTCTCTCTGATTTCTCGGACGTGTTTTCCGAGAGCGGTGTTCAGGAGCTACCTCCTCACCGGGAGTTTGACTGTCCCATTAACCTCATTCCCGGCGCCAAGCTGCCAAAAGCACGCCTCTACAATCTTTCACAACCGGAAAGAATCGCAATGCGAACCTATATCTCTGAGAGTCTCGATAAGGGGCATATTCGTCCCTCAAAATCACCTGTTGCCGCTGGTTTTTTTTTTTGTTTAAAAAAAAGATGGCTCTCTGAGACCTTGCCTAGATTTTAGGGAGCTGAACCGTATCACGATTCGCGATCCCTATCCCCTTCCTCTGATCCCGGAACTCTTCAACCAAATTGTTGGGGCCAAGGTTTTTTCCAAATTGGATTTGAGAGGCGCGTACAACCTAGTCAGGGTCAGAGAGGGGGGTGAATGGAAAACGGCCTTTAATACCCCTAACGGGCATTTCGAGAATCTCGTTATGCCTTTCGGCCTGATGAATGCTCCGGCCGTCTTTCAGCATTTTGTTAACAGTATTTTCTACCATTTAATGGGGAAATTTGTATTGGTGTATATTGATGATATTTTGATTTTTTCCCCTGATGTTCAGACCCATCAGGATCATCTTTTTCAGGTTCTGCGGATTCTGCGGGAAAATAAATTGTACGCCAAGCTGGAGAAATGTGTTTTTATGGTATCGGAGATTCAATTTCTGGGTTTTCTCCTCTCTGCTTCTGGTTTTCGCATGGATCCGGAGAAGGTCCGTGCTGTGCTTAAGTGGGAGCTTCCTGAGAATCAGAAGGCTTTGATGCGCTTTCTGGGTTTTGCTAACTATTACAGAAAGTTCATTTTGAATTATTCCTCTGTTGTCAAACCCCTCACTGACATGACAAAAAAGGGGGCGGATTTTTCCTCTTGGTCAGAGGAGGCGCTTGCAGCTTTTTCTAAGATTAAATAGAGTTTTGCGTCTGCTCCCATCTTGGTGCATCCCGATGTTTCCTTACCTTTTATTGTTGAGGTGGATGCTTCCGAGGTGGGTGTGGGTGCGGTATTGTCCCAGGGCCCTTCTCCTGCCAAATGGCGACCCTGTGCCTTTTTCTCTAAAAAACTCTCCCCGGCAGAGAAAAACTATGATGTGGGAGATAGGGAGTTGTTGTCCATCAAGTTGGCTTTCGAGGAATGGCGCCATTGGTTGGAGGGGGGCAGGCACCCTATCACCGTTTTTACCGACCATAAGAATCGGGCGTACTTGGAGTCGGCCAAGCGTATGAATCCGAGACAGGCCAGATGGTCTCTGTTCTTCTCCAGATTCAATTTTGTCGTTACATTCCGCCCTGGGATCAAAAATGTGAAGGCTGATGCTCTCTCTCGCTGTTTTCCGGGAGGAGGAAACTCCGAGGACCCGGGTCCCATTTTGGCGGAGGGTGTAGTTGTTTCTGCTCTGTATTCTGATTTGGAGGCCGAGGTCCAGGCTGCCCAGACTGAGGCACCTGCCCGTTGTCCTTCTGGGAAGTTGTTTGTGCCTCCTGAGTTACGTCACAAACTCTTCAAGGAGCATCATGATACTGTTCTTGCTGGTCACCCCGGGGGTTGAGCCACGGTAGATCTCATTGCTCAGAGATTTTGGTGGCCGGCTCTTCATAAGTCGGTGGAGGGTTTTGTGGCTGCTTGTGAGACGTGCGCTCGCGCTAAGGTCCCTCGTTCACGGCCTTCAGGTCCCCTTCTCCCGTTACCCATACCTTCCCGTCCTTGGACACACCTGTCCATGGACTTTATCACGGATCTTCCTCGTTCCTCAGGGAAGTCGGTGATCCTGGTGGTGGTGGACCGTTTTAGCAAGAGGGCTCATTTCGTACCCTTCCCTGGTTTACCCAATGCTAAAATGTTGGCGCAAGATTTTGTCGACCATATTGTTAAATTGCATGGCATTCCCTCTGATATTGTTTCCGATAGAGGCACGCAGTTTGTGTCCAGATTCTGGAAGGCTTTCTGTTCTCGCCTGGGGGTTCGGCTGTCCTTCTCTTCTGCTTTTCACCCGCAGTCAAATGGTCAGACTGAACGTGTAAATCAGAATCTGGAGACATATTTGCGCTGTTTTGTGGCAGAGAACCAGGAGGATTGGTGTTCATTTCTCCCTCTGGCTGAGTTTGCTCTGAACAACCGTCATCAGGAATCTTCTGATAAGTCACCATTCTTTGGTGCATATGGGTTCCATCCGCAGTTTGGGACATTCTCGGGAGGGGCTCCTTCTGGTTTGCCTGAGGAGGAGAGATTTTCCTCGTCTTTGTCTACCATTTGGCAAAAGATTCAGAGTAATCTTAGAAAGATGAGTGAGAAATATAAGCGTGTGGCTGATAAGAGACGTGTGCCTGGTCCGGACCTGAATGTGGGTGATCTGGTGTGGTTGTCTACAAGAAATATTAAACTGAAGGTTCCCTCCTGGAAATTGGGTCCCAAGTTTATTGGGCCTTATAAAATCTTGTCAGTCGTCAATCTTGTTGCCTTCCGTCTTGATCTTCCACGAGTTTGGAAGATACATAATGTATTTCACAGATCTCTCTTAAAATCGTATGTCCAGCCCACGGTACCCTCCTCTTTGCCTCCTCCTCCGATTTTGGTTGATGGCAATCTGGAGTTTGAGGTTTCCAGAATTGTGGACTCTCGCATTGTCCGCGGTTCTCTTCAGTACCTCGTTCATTGGAAGGGTTATGGTCCTGAGGAGAGGATGTGGGTCCCGGTGTCGGACATTAAAGCCACTCGCCTCATCAGGGCATTTCATAGGGCTCATCCTGAGAAGGTGGGTCCTGGGTGTCCGGAGTCCACCCGTAGAGGGGGGGGGTACTGTCACTACCAGAGCTTTGAGACGTTCTCACAGCTCTGTTTCTCCACCCCTGTGATGATGTCACTACTAGAGCTTGGAGGAGTTCCCTCTGCTCTGTTTCTCCGCCCCTGTGTTGAGGTCTTTACTTCCTCCCAGCTGTCCCTCCTGTGTTTGATTTCTCTGCCTTTAAATCACCCCTCCTCCTTTGTAGGGTGTGGATTATACTTTTCATTTGAGCTGTATCTCTCGCTTGAGTATCTTCACTTGTGTGTTATCTTTCTATGGACCTGAGTTCTGCTGAAGCAAGTACTTTGGATAGTGTCTGCTGACTTTGGATCTGTCTTCACTGCTGCTGCAGCTCCTTCAGTTAAGTGTGCAGACATTGTGTGTTTCTGTTTGTTTTCTGACTGGATCCGAGGCGACCCCGGTTCCGTCCATATTCTGAGCAGGGCACCGGTGGCCGTGCCCCTTCCACTATTGTAGGGGTTACAGTGGTCATCAGCCTTAGGTACGCGGGCATGTCTCGATCCACCATTTGGATCTGGACATGTGCTTAGCAGCATAGGGAGAGCTTTTAGGGTCTGACAGGGGTCACCCTTTATCCTCCCTAGTTTGGGTCCGGTCAGTAGCTTATTCACTGTGTATGCTCTTGTTGCTCACATACAGACGTGACACTGGTTTTCTGACTCCCCCAGTAAGGCAAAACTGTGTACATTTCAGAGTGGCCTTTTTATTGTGGGCAGTCTAATGCACATCTATGCAATATTCATGCTGTCTAATCAGCACCTTGATATGCCACACCTGTGATGTGGGATGGATTATCTCGGCAAAGGAGATTTGTGAACAATATTTGAGAGTAATGGGTCTTTTGTGTATGTAGAAAATGTTTCAGATCTTTGAGTTCAGCTCATGCAAAATGGGAGCAAAACCGAAAGTGTTGCGATTATATTTTTGTTCAGTGTACATCCTGGGGCAAAAGAAAGCAACAAATCTCACCTGCTATCCAACATCAATAGATCTATTGTATAATCTTCTGAACTGATGGCTTTTAAGAATGTGTTACATATTTAATCCAGTTTTTATTAGATTTTATTCATTTTACACCCAATAAGAATTTTCTGATGCATGAAACAAGAGAATATAAAGTATTGTTATATTCATAGGATGTATGTTGAGGTGGCTGTGACTCCAAATAATAAGAGTGAGGCATGAGTTGTTACAGTTATTGAGAGCTACTTTACTCTATTAGGAGGTTTTTTATATTTTATATTTATTAGTCACCGAATACTATGTTTATTCAGAGGTACGCAGATTTAGTACTCTAGTTCCTGTTACATACTAACAGTATAGTGATTAGAGATGAGCGAATGTTTCCAAAATTCGATTCGGTCGGTTCGCCAAAATTTCCAAAAAGATTTGATTCGATTTGTGACGATTCTCGTTAAAAAACAGCTATTTCCCAGCTGCAGAGAGCCTGTATAGTGGTGTAGAACACTGTGCCTTGCAGTAACGCGCATAGGGAGTCTGCTGTGGTAGTGAAACAATACTGTGAGACAGTATGACATGCAGATGACAGGCGTTGCTCTTGGAATCACTGCACACTTCACTTATTTAGGCAGTTATGTGGCCAAAACTGACCAAATAACTCAAGTGTGAACTCAGCCTCACAGGTCGATGTTAGCATCAAGAAGAAGCGCACTACTTTTACACCATCATCAGCTGATTACCCAAAGATGTCTACAGAACCTGTTCTATTAAACGCTTATAAGAGTAGATCCCCCCTGACAGAGTGGAGAGAGTGTCAGCAGTAAGTTTGTATTGAGGTCACTGATTATTTTGCCTTTCCTCTGGTCCGTCAGAACAATAATCCAGTCAGTAATCTATCAGTATTGCTAAAGCAAAAAAAAACAGGAGTGGATCCAAAACAGAGATGACACGTGAATTAAATATTTGCATGTCTTCTGTGTTTTGTACCCACTCCAACTTTTGGCTACCAAATCATAAGCCAATTCTGATGGGACCATGTCGTCATACAGACCTTACAGCTGCTACATAGACAGGATCCATTGTGCATCTCATTTTTCCTTCCTTCTGACAGATCAGAAGATGGGTCAAATAAATGATGATGTCAACCAGGCAAAAAAGGCAAAATAGTGGCACAGTCATGGAGTGGAAAGGGTGGGAACAGCATAAGAAGTCCATTGAGTGGCCCACTGACAGAGTATTGAGGTGGCAGCAGCATGAGGAGACCACAGAGTGGCCCACTGAAATAGTGGGGAGGTCACAGCATCATGAGGAGACCACAGAGTGATGAAGTGGAAACAGCATGAGGAGACCACAGAGTGACCCAGTGACATAGTGGGGAGGTGGCAGCAGCATGAGGAGACCACAGAGTAGCCCAGTGACATAGTGGTGAGGTGGCAGTAGAATGAGGAGACCACAGAGTGATGAAGTGGCAGCAGCATGAGGAGACCACAGAGTGGCCAAGTGACATAGTGGGGAGGTGGCAGCAGCTTGAGGAGATTTTTTTTTTAAATAAATGACCCCCCCCCCCCCAAAAAAAAAGAAACACAATTCACCGCAGAAGGCCAATTAAGAAGTATTCTTTTTCCTATAACTACACCCCAAAAAAAGAAATATAGCAATCACAATTCACCGCAGAACGGCTATTGGGACGTGCATATATTTTCTTTTTATACACCATGTAAATGGCTGCAGTGCAATGTTACTTCCCCGCTGAATGGCAATTAAGACATATATATATATATATATATATATATATATATATGTAGAAAAGAAAAGAAGCAGCACTCAAATGGTATGCGGGTGCAAAAGATCCTTCTATCAGACCTGTGACCAAGGTCCAAGATTGTAGATACAAAGCAAAAAAGAAGGCAGCACTCCAGGTAGTGAAAAAAGGTGGACGGTTTATTCACCCAACCAGCAGCAACGTTTCAGCTCTCTCTATGGAGCCTTTGTCCAGCTGAGTAACATGTGCACAGTAACATACATAAGTAGTGGCAGTGATTAACAAAATTGCAAATTGATTCATTATATCATAGACTAAAAGTATTAAAAGTGCAGTCACATAAATGTGCAATTCATCTATAAATCTGATGTGAATATGATTGAACATAAGTGAAGTCATAGGAATACATTATATAATTCATATAGTGTAAAATACAACCAAATTTTACATGATTGGTAATCATTACAAAAGTGAACAGGTGTGTAAACATAATAAAATCAATTAAAAACCTTTGAATGGATCAATGCTGGCTGAAGCGACATGGTGGAAACTGCTGGCATGCGCCGCACTATCTGTTATCGCGAGACATGTATAGAGGCTGAGCATCATTGTAGACCATAACAAAGATGGCCACTGTGGAGGCATCACATTAGGGCGCATGCGCAAAACAGCACTGCCGCCCATAGAGCGTTTGACGTCACTCAAGTGACAGAAAATACACCGCAGTGTAGAGCAGAAAAAGGCCGATCCATTTATCGGGGGCCAGTGGGTCAATGCCGGTCACCGACAGGACATCTGTATCGGCAAGGGGGTGTGGCTACCATACCAACTCCACCCTGCCGTCCAGATATATCGGCGCATCCGCTCCGTGCCGCTCTTGACTGCCATATAGTGAAGAATCCACATTGTGAATTAATTACACTGGTGTAGAAGAGCGCACGGATTCACTGCATCGGTAAACATATATGAGGGAACAAAGCAGCCAACCCGTCTGTGTGATGTGACCCGAGTCCCAAATCAAAGGGGCTGGGGCCACACAAAACAGACAGGGGCTGTCACTGGCCTGCTCGGCATCGCATTGTAATACAAAAATATATATGGGGATCGCCGACACAGTTCCCCCAGTCTTCACCATATATGTCCATTCATAGTATACAGTCATAGTATTTTCCTATATAGGCCAGTGACAGCCCCTGTCTGTTTTGTGTGGCCCCCAGCCCCTTTGATTTTGGACTCGGGTCACATCACACAGACGGGTTGGCTGCTTTGTTCCTTCATATATTTCTTTATGTTTACCGATGCAGTGAATCCGTGCGCTCTTCTACACCAGTGTGATTAATTCACAACGTGGATTCTTCACTATATGGCAGTCAATAGCGGCACGGAGCGGATGCACCGATATATCTGGATGGCAGGGTGGAGTTGGTATGATAGCCACATCCCCTTGCCGATACAGATGTCCTGTCAGTGACCGGCATTGACCGGCTGGCCCCCGATAAATGGATCGGCCTTTTTCTGCTCTACACTGCGGTGTATTTTCTGTCACTTGAGTGACGTCAAACGCTCTATGGGCGGCAGTGCTGTTTTGCGCATGCTCCCTAATGTGATGCCTCCACAGTGGCCATCTTTGTTATGGTCTACAATGATGCTCAGCCTCTATACATGTCTCGCTATAACATATAGTGCGGCGCATGCGCCGATGTCTTTTCCGGACGCCAGCAGTTTCCACCATGTCGCTTGAGCCAGCATTGATCCATTCAAAGGTTTTTAATTGATTTTATTATGTTTACACACCTGTTCACTTTTGTAATGATTACCAATCATGTAAAATTTGGTTGTATTTTACACTATATGAATTATATAATGTATTCCTATGACTTCACTTATGTTCAATCATATTCACATCAGATTTATAGATGAATTGCACATTTATGTGACTGCACTTTTAATACTTTTAGTCTATGATATCATGAATCAATTTGCAATTTTGTTAATCACTGCCACTACTTATGTATGTTACTGTGCACATGTTACTCAGCTGGACAAAGGCTCCATAGAGAGAGCTGAAACGTTGCTGCTGGTTAGGTGAATAAACCGTCCACCTTTTTTCACTACCTGGAGTGCTGCCTTCTTTTCTGCTTTGTATATATATATAATTTTTTTTTTCTGATTAATAAACTCCCCCCCCAAAAAATAATAACACCGCTGAATGGCTAATGGGACGTACGTATATTTTGTTTTAATACACCACATAAATGGCTGTAGTACAATGCAACTTCACCGCTGAACGGCAATTATTTTTCCTATTAATACACCATTCCAAAAAGAGATAAAACAATGTAAAATTAACGCAGAACGGCTAATAGGACATACGGATCTTTCCTATTAATACACCCCGTAAATGACTGTATCACACAGAACTTGCACCGCAATCACAAGCAAGGTTTGCTGGAATTAGTGATGCATCATATAGTGCAAACAACCTAAAAGCAGCAGTATAACACCAATTTGGATCGCCAATTAGTGCAGCAAGGTGAAACAGAATCGCTCCTATTACCCAGGCTGTACACTCTCCTATTGCACCTTGTTCTCCTTTAATAGTGTAGATGATGCCTCCATATTCTTTCCCTACACCTTGAATAATGTTTCCCTGAACTTGTAAATAGTTTTTTCAGCACAATGAAGTCTTTCCTAGCACTGAACCTAGCGCCTGCTGATGTTTATGCTTAGGCTATTTATAGGGCTGTGACATCACAATGGCTGGCTGGCTGCTGATTGGCTGCATGCATGGCATTGTGGGTGATCTCTCGTTCCCAGAGTTCTTTGCTCCATGTCCTAACACGTACAACAGCCATTTTAAATGTGATTCGTTACCACGAAGCGTGAGGAAATTCGGATTTGGTGCAAATAAAATTTTTCATGAAATTCGGATCGAATTCCACTTGGTCAATTTCGATTCGCTCATCTCTATTAATGATATATATGGTATAAGGCCTCATGCACACGATAGTGAATAATGGCCGTGTGATGGCTGTCTAAGTAACGGTCGTCACACGGCCATTTTTAGCACCAATGAAAGTCTATGGGGCTATTCACATGGCCGTTCTTTTAATGGCCAGTGAATAGCGCCAGTCCAAAAATAGGACAATAGGACCGACCGTTTTCACGGTCAGACTGACTCATTGAAATCAATGGGACCGCTTTTAACGGCCGATTGACAGGAGTGCACCCGTCTAACGGGCGCTAAAAACGGGTACACTTTACCCAGCAGGGGTTAAAAAACTCACCTTATCCACTTGCTCGCAGTGCAGCAGTCTCTTTTCTCTTCATTGAGCAGGACCCGCCGAAGGACCTATGATATACGTGGTGACGTAACCACGTGGGAGCGCGCAGTGACGTAATCGCGCACCTTCGGCAGGTCCCGTTTAGTGAAGAGAGAAAAGACTGCTGCAACGCGAGAAAATGGATAATGTGATTTTTTTTTTTTTGTAAAACCAACAAAACAAAAAAAAACTGTGGTGGGTCATTATGGGGGCATTATTTAAACCATGGGGAAAATTATTTAAGATGGGGCCCTACATTTTGGGCATTATTAAAGCTGGGGACATTAAAAAAATTATTCCTACACTATGGGGGACATTATTTAAGATGGGGGACTATATTGGGGGCATTATTAAAGCTGGGTCTGGTAAAAAAAAAATCATACACTATGGGGGACATTATTTTACCAGGGGGCCTACATGGGGGACATTATTAAAGCTGGGGACAGTAAAAAAAATAATAAATCATACACTACGGGGGACATTATTTTAGCTGGGGGCCTACATGGGGGTATTATTAAAGCTGGAATCACTATAAAAAAATATTTACACCTTGGAAGACATTATTTTATCTGGGGCCAAAATAGGGGGCATTATTAACCACCTCAGCCCCTATAGCTTAAACACCCTTAATGACCAGGCCACTTTTTACACTTCTGACCTACACTACTTTGACCGTTTATTGTCATGCAACTTACCACCCAAATGAATTTTACCTCCTTTTCTTCTCACTAATAGAGCTTTCATTTGGTGGTATTTCATTGCTGCTGACAATTTTACTTTTTTTGTTATTAATCAAAATTTAACGATTTTTTTGCAAAAAAATTTCATTTTTCACTTTCAGTTGTAAAATTTTGCAAAAAAAACGACATCCATATATAAATTTTTCTCTAAATTTATTCTTCTACATGTCTTTGATAAAAAAAAAATGTTTGGGTAAAAAAAAAATGGTTTGGGTAAAAGTTATAGCGTTTACAAACTATGGTACAAAAATGTGAATTTCCGCTTTTTGAAGCAGCTCTGACTTTCTGAGCACCTGTCATGTTTCCTGAGGTTCTACAATGCCCAGACAGTACAAACACCCCACAAATGACCCCATTTCAGAAAGTAGACACCCTAAGGTATTCGCTGATGGGCATAGTGAGTTCATAGAACTTTTTATTTTTTGTCACAAGTTAGTGGAAAATGATGATTTTTTTTTTTTTCTTACAAAGTCTCATATTCCACTAACTTGTGACAAAAAATAAAAACTTCTATGAACTCACTATGCCCATCAGTGAATACCTTGGGGTGTCTTCTTTCCAAAATGGGGTCACTTGTGGGGTAGTTATACTGCCCTGGCATTCTAGGGGCCCAAATGTGTGGTAAGAAGTTTGAAATCAAAATGTGTAAAAAATGACCGGTGAAATCCGAAAAGTGCTCTTTGGAATGTGGGCCCCTTTGCCCACCTAGGCTGCAAAAAAGTGTCACACATCTGGTATCTCCGTACAGTTGGGCAATGTGTTTTGGGGTGTCATTTTACATATACCCATGCTGGGTGAGAGAAATATCTTGGCAAAAGACAACTTTTCCCATTTTTTTATACAAAGTTGGCATTTGACCAAGATATTTCTCTCACCCAGCATGGGTATATGTAAAATGACACCCCAAAACACATTCCCCAACTTCTCCTGAGTACGGAGATACCACATGTGTGACACTTTTTTGCAGCCTAGATGCGCAAAGGTGCCCAAATTCCTTTTAGGAGGGCATTTTTAGACATTTGGATACCAGACTTCTTCTCACGCTTTAGGGTCCCTAAAAAGCCAGGGCAGTATAAATACCCCACATGTGACCCCATTTTGGAAAGAAGACACCCAAAGGTATTCAATGAGGGGCATGGCGAGTTCATAGAAAAAAAAATTTTTGGCACAAGTTAGCGGAAATAGATTTTTTTGGGTTTTTTCTCACAAAGTCTCCCTTTCCGCTAACTTGAGACAAAAATTTCAATCTTTCATGGACTCAATATGCCCCTCAGCGAATACCTTGGGGTGTCTTCTTTCCAAAATGGTGTTATTTGTGGGGTGTTTGTACTGCCCTGGCATTTGAGGGTCTCCACAATCATTACATGTATGGCCAGCATTAGGAGTTTCTGCTATTCTCCTTATATTGAGCATACGGGTAATGAGATTTTTTTTTTCCGTTCAGCCTCTGGGCTGAAAGAAAAATATGAACGGCACAGATTTCTTCATTCGCATCGATCAATGTGGATGAAAAAATCTCTGCCAAAAAAAGAAAAAGGAGGGGAAAGGCGTCTGCCAGGACATAGGAGCTCCGCCCAACATCCATACCCACTTAGCTCGTATGCCCTGACAAACCAGATTTATCCATTCACATCAATCGATGTGGATGAATAAATCATTGCCGGGATTTTTTTTATTTTTAATATATATACAAAGTGTTTGCCAAAGCATATGAACACCGCCACCTCCTCAGCTCATATGCCTCGGCAAACGTATCTTTTACTGCAGAGGAGAAATCTCGTCTTGCAGCGCCACATACACCGACTTGTGTGTAATCTGACAGCAGCGCAATGCTTCTTTCAGAATGCACATCAGTGCTGCAGCTGGTTCATCGGTTGGTCCACCTGGAAGGTAAAAAAAAAAAGAAAAAAAAAAGAAAAAACCAGGCCGCAACACAATAAATTTTATTAACTTTATAATAACTTTTGAACAGGGCATATAAACTTTTTTTTTACTTTTTGAACTGAAGTTAACTTTTTTGCTTACCTTTTTTTTTTTTTTTTTTTTTTTACCTTTTATAGGACAAACCTCTCCTTCCCCATGGGACAATGTGCAAAGCGCAAATCGCCCAAAGATGTGGCGAAGTACATTATGCACTTTATCCCAGGTGAAAGGAGAGGTTTGCAGTAGCTGTGAGTGTAAGGGCCCTAATAGCCCTGTGTGCCTGTCCTGTGAGATGCAATCCCTATGCTAAGTGTACCTGTGTGTGTGGTACTTCCGGAAACACTCTCCAAAGCATAGGGCAGGGTGGTCAGGACAGTCAGGACAGAAATAGCGGGTGTCACGCCTTATTCCAGTCCTGCTACAGACACAACATCTTTTTCGGGGTGACGGTTGGGTTGAGGTACCAGGAACGACACTGGGGAAATGTCGCTCGTGTAGACGGCTAACTACACTGGTGGATGGGGCCACGGAACCTTCTGGATACAGGAGGTTCTCGATGATCTCTTCCTGAAATTTGAGGAAGGATCGTGTTCTCCCAGCCTTACTGTAGAGAGCAAAACTATTGTACAGAGCCAATTGAATTAAATATACAGACACCTTCTTATACCAGCGTCTGGTGCGTCGGGAAACTAAATACGGAGACAACATCTGGTCATTGAAGTCCACCCCTCCCATGAGCAAATTATAGTCATGGACACAGAGGGGCTTTTCAATGACACGGGTTGCTCGCTCAATTTGTATTGTCGTGTCTGCGTGAATGGAGGAGAGCATGTAAACGTCACGCTTGTCTCTCCATTTCACCGCGAGCAGTTCTTCGTTACACAAGGCAGCCCTCTCCCCCCTTGCAAGACGGGTGGTAACGAGCCGTTGGGGGAAGCCCAAGCGACTAGTTTGCGCGGTGCCACAGGCGCCAATCTGTTCTAGAAACAAATGCCTAAAGAGGGCCACACTTGTGTAGAAATTGTCCACATAAAGATGGTACCCCTTGCCAAATAAGGGTGACACCAAGTCCCAGACTGTCTTCCCACTGCTCCCCAGGTAGTCAGGGCAACCGACCGGCTCCAGGGTCTGATCTTTTCCCTCATAGATCTGAAATTTGTGGGTATAGCCTGTGGCCCTTTCACAGAGCTTATACAATTTGACCCCATACCGGGCACGCTTGCTTGGGATGTATTGTTTGAAGCCAAGGCGCCCGGTAAAATGTATTAGGGACTCGTCTACACAGATGTTTTGCTCTTGGGTATACAAATCTGCAAATTTCTGGTTGAAGTGGTCTATAAGGGGCCGAATTTTGTGGAGCCGGTCAAAAGCTGGGTGGCCTCTGGGACGGGAGGTGGTGTTGTCGCTAAAATGCAGGAAACGCAGGATGGTCTCAAATCGTGCCCTGGACATAGCAGCAGAGAACATGGGCATGTGATGAATCGGGTTCGTGGACCAATATGACCGCAATTCATGCTTTTTGGTTAGACCCATGTTGAGGAGAAGGCCCAGAAAAATTTTAATTTCGGAAACTTGGACTGGTTTCCACATGAAAGGCTGGGCATAATAGCTTCCCGGGTTGGCGGATATAAATTGTGTGGCATACCGGTTTGTCTCTGCCACGATTAAGTCCAAGAGCTCCGCAGTCAAGAACAGCTCAAAAAATCCCAGGGCCGAACCGATTTGAGCCGTCTCAACCCGAACTCCAGACTGGGCGGTGAAAGGGGGAACTAATGGTGCGGCTGAAGTTGGTGACTGCCAATCAGGATTTGCCAGCACCTCAGGGACTCTAGGGGCTCTACGGGCCTGTCTGTGCGGTGGCTGCAACGGGGTAACTACTGCACGTGCCACCGTACCAGCTTCAACTGCCCTTCTGGTGCTCGCCACTTTACCATGTTGTACGGCAGTGCTGGTACTAGGTCCAGGGAGGGCTGCGCTGCTGGTGTATGCCTCACTACGTGATCCGACAGCGCCAGCCCCACTCTGATGCTCTTGAAGCAGATCCTGCGTAACCTGTGGTCTAGCGACACGGGGCCGGGTACGCCTGGTGCTATCAGGGACCTCCACCTCCTCGTCCGAACTTTGGGTCAGAGTGCCACTGCTTTCTACAGGTTCATATTCTGACCCCCTAGATTCGTCAGATGAGGGTTCCCATTCCTCATCCGACTGGGTCGGAATCCTGTAGGCCTCTTCAGAAGAATACCCCCTGTTTGACATTTGGACTACTAAATTTAGGGGTATTCCCTGAGACTGCCCAAGAAAAAAAGCAAGCCTGTCTTACAAAGGGGAGGCTAGCGAAGTACCGGAGGCCGCTGCGGTTGATGAAAAATATCAAAACTGATTTTTTTTTATCGCCGCAGCGCTTGGAAAGTGATTGTGCAGTGATCAAAAAAATATATATTTTTTGTCACTGCGGTGGGGCGGGTGTGGCTGAACGCACATGTGGGCGACCAATCAGGCCTGATCGGGCAAACACTGCGTTTTGGGTGGAGGGCGAGCTAAGGTGACACTAATACAATTATAGATCTGACTGTGATCAGTTTTGATCACTTACAGATACTATAAAAGTACAAATGCTGATTAGCGATACGCTAAACAGCGAATAAGTGCGGTGGGCTGGGCGCTAAACAATCGCTAAACTACCTAACCAAGGGGCCTAAACTATCCTAAAACCTAACAGTCAATACCAGTGAAAAAAAAAAATTACAATTTACACTGATCACTTTTTTCCTTTCACTAGGTGATTGACAGGGGCGATCAAGGGGTGATCAAGGGGTTAATTCGGGTGATGGGGGTGATCTGGGGCTAAGGTGTAGTGTTGGTGTGTACTCACAGTGATCTCTGCTCCTCTGCTGGAACCAACCGACGAAAAGGACCAGCAGAGGAGCAGACAAGCCATTTAACACATCATATTTACTAATATGATGTGTTATCTGGCTTGTGATTTGTTTTTTTGAAAATCGCCAACCTGCCAGCCAATGATCGTGGCTGGCAGGCTGGTGACGAACTTGCCGGCTTTGAGCGAAATCTTGCGTCTCGCGAGATGACGCGTATATGCGTAACTCTGCGCAGCGCTGCCGCCTCCGGAACGCGATCCTGAGTTAGGCGGTCCGGAGGCGGTTAAAGCTGGGGACAGTAAAAGAAAAATTCTTACACTATGGGGGACATTATTTTAGCTGGGGGCCTACCATCCTGTGGGTATTCTCAGAGGGGTGGGTCTAGAAATAACTGCCAATCAAATTCATCCCTTTTTCATGTCCGTTTTTAACGGACATAAAAAACTGATGCAAAACGGACATTAAAAACAGACACACGGCCAGAAAATGGAAGCACATGTCGTGTGCATGTAGCCTAACTCCTCACCTGTATAACAGTTACTATGGATCCTTTAAAGTGACAGTTTTGTAATATTTTGGGGTTTATTGTAAGTGGCTACTGTATGTAGATTGACTTTTGCAAAAATAGTGGAATACCTAAAAAGGCATGAAGCCCAAAACAAGAATGAGTAGCAAACCAGGACATCAGATACATAATTGCACATTTTAAAGGGAATGTATCATCTTTTTTTTACTAGTTAAATCCAGATATTGAAACATATTTATTTGTCTAATCTGTTTCTATTTTCTGATTCTAGACCTTTTTTAAATCTTTTGTACAAGATTGTGGTGGCAGCCATTCTGCCTGAGCTACTAATAGCACTTATGAGCATTAGGCACAATGGACATGAGATGTTCCTTGACGTCCATGGGAAAGTTTTCTAGACATGCTTTGTGACCTGTGCAGAGGTCATTGTCCAGGGAAGGGGAGTAGATAAACTGTGACATCACCTATCATGAAAGGTGGATTATGTCAGTGTTAACTATATACTAGTGTATTCTTTCATTGTAATTCTGCCTGTGTGAAAATTAATCTCATAGCACGCAATGCACGTCTCATTTAAGAGCAGATCAAGGCTGGCTTATATAACAGCAGTTTTTATAACCTCCCCCTCTGCATTCTGCCATATGTTGCTTTGGTTTGGTATATGTATAAACAAGAGATTAGCAAATTTCTTGACTTTCATGTGTCTGATTCAGGGCTGAAAGTGTGAGAAACAGAGCATAATCCACTGGAAATTAGATGTGCAAGCTAGTTCTCCTTCCAAAAGGAAAAGAGAACTGAGTGTCCTAACAGAAAATTTCCCTGGTTAGCTGAGTGGCCTTGGGGATACACTTGGGGTGCTCTTTCTCTTTAGGCAGACCAACAAGAGGAGTACGGTAGTCAAGCCATTGCTGCTCCCCATTTCTTGGAAGCATATATGCAACTTTTAATATCTTACATATGCTGGCATCAAATAGGCTTGTTTCTTCTCTTTTTAGAAGGAAAGTTATTTGCATAACTTTAGGTTTGTGTTACAGATATTCAAGTTTTCTTTCCTTCCATTTAGAAAATAACACTAAGGCTATCTCATGCCAGCATATGTAAGATATAAAAATTTGCATATACAGTATTTTCCCAGAAGGTAGAGCAGCATCGACTGGACTGCAATACTCCTCATGCTTACTTGTTGGTCTCCCTAATGAGAAAGAGTACCCCCAAGGCAAATCAGCTAACCAGGGCTATTTTCTTTTAAGACACTAAGTACTCTTGTTCTTTTGGAAGGAGAACTGGCTTGCATGTCTTATTCAGAAAAGTGTGATACTGGAGCACCTAGTATTTTTGTCCTTTTAAGTGTAGATCACTCTGATGTTTGTCTGTAAGGCTACTTTCACATATGCATTTTTTCTGCCCGTTATTTTTGTCTCACAGCAAAATACATCTATTTGAATAATATAACCAGTTGCATCCGTTCGGAATGGATCCACTTGTACTATATTGAAAATCAACATGCCAGATCCAGGTGCTGGATCAATTTTTTTCATGCCCGGAAAAAAAGTTTCCCATGCTGTACACAAAAATGTGGAACAGAATGCATTCTGGTACACTCTGTTCCGACTTATGCGCTGACAGCACAGGCTGCAGATGGCTTCTGCCTGCTCCTCCTCCCTATCTGCTGCTCTGTCTCTCCCTCTGAACTCCCCTCCTCTTTCTCTTTTGTGGGCACCCAGGTGACGTCCATCGACACATCATCATCGGATTCGCCACCTTCACCACCACTGACATTAGAGATCTCGGAGTAGGCAGCAACAGCGGGGACCGCCCTCCTTGGGCTGATCTGTGTACTGTCGTCAGACTGCTGGGTGGCGACTGTTGATACCTCCTCTTCCTGATCCGATGCCAAGAATGGCTGCACATCGGTAAGGTCTTGAAATGTATGGGAAAATAATTCCTCTGACTCGAGCGGAGGGGATATGGTGGTGGTGGTGTTTTTGGGGGTAGACACAACAGAGAGTGAAGTGGGTGCAGATAGAGAGGATGAGGAGGGTGCAGAAGCGGAAGGCTGAGTGAGACACTCAACCAAGTCTGGTGCGTCCTTTGACGTAATCGCATGCACCTTCTGAAACTTCCCACTTAGGCTCTGGCCTGGTGCACCTGCCTGACCCCAACCACCCCTGCGGAATGGGTCAAAAAAGTCTAGATTACCTCACCTTTATTAAGATGAATGAGGCATGGATCCCGAAAGGACTGACAGTGGGCGATACATTTGACTAAAAAAGGCCTGGTGATGAGATGAGCTGCCTTGGGCTAAAAATGGTCCACACGCTGCTGTATGTTATCTCTGCATGCCAGATGACTTGCGTGACTTATCTGCCACCAACTAGGGTTCAAGCCGCAATGTTTTAGTGCACTTTCTGCCTGGAAAACATCAATAGCAGCGGCTGCAACAATACCAAATTTTTCTGGCATGTGCCTCTTCCTCTGCCTGTCATTCTCAAAATGACCCTGTGACAAAAGTCCCTATAAAAGAGCAGTATTTGTGGAAGAAGGTATATCACACCCCTGCGTCAATCAGTTTTTTGGGGGGCAACTGGTAAATCACACCAGTATAAATTATTTCTTCAAATAGTGTTTTTCACTCTGTGTAGATGTGGTAAAACGCAGCAAAAACCGCAGACAAATGCTGCACTGCCTAAAAAATGCACTATATAGAACGTATATTATTGGTGCGAAAAGAGGTTGAGAGAAATCCAGCTCCACTTGAATAAAGGAATGTAGATTTATTTAGCTTGCGGTAAAAACTCATCCATGAATTACAAAAATAGCAGTCTTGTCTATGCGTTTTGAGCTACCAAAGACAATTCCAGCCCTTCCTCATGACACAGAAAGACATTAAAAATGAGACCTTTAAAGGGGAGGGTGCACCTGTATTCACTAATTGTCTCCACAGGGCTATAACTGCCCCCAAGAAAGGTGCCACACCTTCAGTTAACTCTTCTCATGAAAAATAAATGAAAGAAAAAACAAAAAGCATTGAACCATACATATACATAGTAAAAAATATATATAATGACTATGCAAAAAAAATATAAATATATATAAAAGGAGGATACGCATAAGGTGTATGCTGGATACATAACAGTTATTAGAATATGGTGGAGTATAATGGAAGTCAGATCAGCAGAAATTATGCTCCTATAGTGTTCCCAGGAAAAGGAGGAGGGAGGGATTTATTGCACTGAATTATTGGTATTTAAATTATTGCTGCAGGATCAAATCTAAGAGTTTGTTTAGCCCCTCAGGTTGGCGCGTGTTCAACGAAAATATCCAGAAAGACTCTCTGTTTAATAATTTTCTTCTATAATCTCCTCCACGTTTAGGCAAAAAGACTTTTTCTATGCCTTGTACTACCATATCTGATGTGTCCCCACCATGGCAAACAGCAAAATGCAGACTAGCTGCAGATACATTGCAATTGCCATGGTGGGGCACATCAGAGATGTGTTTGCGTATCCTGGATTTTATTGCATTAATAGTACAGCCCACGTATTGCAATTTACATTTTTTGCAAGTAATTAAATAAACAGCATGGGTTGTATTGCATTTTATTTTTACTACTTATGCCTGTATCAGAAAGTGGAGCCTCCTTTTGCAATGAATGTTCCTGTCTAGGATAAAGGAGGGATCCCTTTTCAATGGTTGAGACCTGTGCTATAGCATCCTCTACACGTTTTGCACCATAGCCTCTTTTACCCAATCTATGGGAGATGTGTCTAGCTTCCTCCATAAAGCTTTTTCTTCCGTGCAATTCCTTCTTGCACGGATTATTTCCCCCCTGGGTATGTTGGCAATTACATGTTTTGGATGACAGGATGTCGCATATAATGTGGTATTACCTGCCATGGGTTTCCTATATTTCCAGGTGGAGACCCGATTGGTGGCGGGGTCCCCGCTCAGGCGCAAATCCAAAAAGGCCACCTCCAGTGTATCATGGTGGACACTAAATGAAATAGTGTCCACACAGGAATTGATGTAACCACAAAAGGATGGTATGGCCGCCACATCGCCCGTCCAGATCAGGATCAGGTCATCGATGTAACGGCCATACCACCTGATGTGATGCCAAAAAGGGTGGGTGTCGATGAAGAGAAAACACCTCTCCCACCATGCCATAAAAATGTTAGCAATGGAGGGAGAGAATTTGGCCCCCATCGACACCCCCGATATCTGAAGGTAAAATTGATTGTTGAACATGAAGAAGTTGCGCCTGAGGAGGAAGTCCACCACCATCAGGACATATTCCTGCAAACCTGCAGTAATGTTCCTATATATCTGTAGGAACCAAGTTAGGGATTTAATGGCCAATTCGTGAGGAATATTGGTATACAAGGACACTACGTCCGCTGTGATCCATACATAGTTTGAAGACCATTCAATATTTTCAATGGTTTGCAAGACGGACGTAGTGTCCCAGAGATAACCTGGTATTAGTGGTATGAGTGGCTGAAGTATGGAATCAACCCATTGTGACATTCTTTCGGAAAAGGAGCCAATGCCCGCTACAATTGGCCTGAGGGGAGGTGGAAAAACATTTTTATGTGTTTTTGGAAGTGCGTGAAACACTGGGATAACCGGGGATACAATATAGATATATTCTGATTCCTTGTTAGTTAGGAAACCTAGTTGGGTCCCTAAGTCCAAGATGTCCCTCAGTTCCTTCTGGAAAGAGGGGAGGGGGTTGTCACTAAGATTGACATATACTGTAGTGTCACTAAGCATGGATTCAATCAGGGTCCTGTATAGGCCACTATCCAGCACGACAACCCCGCCCCCCTTATCAGATTGTTTGATTACAACATCCACCCTTGTTTTTTAATCCTGGAGTGCCTTTTTTTCTTTTTTAGTGACATTGTTACAACCCCCAGCATTCTGATTAGTCTGATCATGCAGCAAAACTAAATCACGTTCCACCAAATCCTGGTATCGATCCAGTGCTGGAGATCTGGACTGAAACTGATAAAAATCCAGATTCTTTGTATGAAAATGCATGGGCCTATTATACAAATCCAGATCCTCCAGGACTGTATTCGACTTCTGAAGTTCACATACATGCATCATTTCATGAAAGCTCATGTGTCTGTTATTTAAAGTACTTGTACCGACACAGACAAAGGGATCACTTGTGGACGAATGATCAGCGTCCCCAGCCTCCGCAGCACAGACATCATCACCACCCACCTGAAAATGCAGACGGAGAGTGAGGGCGCGGGCCAGCCTGTTGACATCCAGAAGCGTCCTGTACAGATCAAATTGACAGGTAGGAGAAAAGGTTAAACCTCTCTTGAGTATACTGATATCATCAGCTGACAATATGGAGGCGGATAAATTAATTACTTCCAGTTCATCCTGTCCTTTTTGTATCTTGTTGGATACCGGCGGTTTTCCATGTTTTTGACCCGCCCTCCGTTTTTTGAAACCGCTTTGTGTGAAACAGTCTCCTGACTTTGTGCAACCTTTTCTTGGGGGCGGTTATAGGCCTGTGGAGACAATTAGTGAATAAAGGTGCACCCTCCCCTTTAAAAGGTCTCGTTTTTAATGTCTTTCTGTGTCATGAGGAAGGGCTGGAATTGTCTTTGGTAGCCCAAAACGCGTAGACAAGACTGCTATTTTTGTAATTCATGGATGAGTTTTTACCACAAGCTAAATAAATCTACATTCCTTTATTCAAGTGGAGCTGGATTTCTCTCAACCTCTTTTCGCATTTGCTGCCCGTTACCTGACACGGGTCTTCCGTGCTCACAGCTGAAGGAGGGGCAGGTGAGAGCTGCTGAACTTCCCTTTTCTTTGTATATTATTGGTAAATAAAATCCCTGCTTCAATCAGTTTTTTTGGGGGGCAACTGGTAAATCACACCAGTAGAAATAATTTCTTCAAATAGTGTCTTTCAGTCTGTGTAGATGTGGTAAAATGCAGCAAAAACGCAGACAAATGCTGCACTACCTAAATGCACTATATAGAACGTAAATTATTGGTATATAAAATCCCTGCTTCAATCAGTTATTTTTTGGGGGGGGCAACTGGTAAATCACACCAGTAGAAATTATTTCTTCAAATAGTGTTTTTCACTCTGTGTAGATGTTGTAAAACACAGCAAAACCGCTGAGAAATGCTGCACTACCTAAATGCACTATATAGAACGTATATTATTGGTATTTAAAATCCCTGCTTCAATCAGTTTTTTTGAGAGGGCAACTGGTAAATCACACCAGTAGAAATTATTTCTTCAAATAGTGTTTTTCACTCTGTGTAGATGCGGTAAAACGCAGCAAAGCCGCTGAGAAATGCTGAACTACCTAAATGCACTATATAGAATGTATATTATCTATACTAATAAAAGCCCTGTGTACGTGCTCAGGGCTGTTGTCTGTGCGTGTGTGCCGATTAGTGAAGTGCGCATGCGCGGCACACAAACCAATCAGCACACTCCATCGGATAGGAGTTTTCTCTAATCCGATGGTATATTTTAACTTGAAGCGTCCCCATCACCATGGGAACACCTCTATGTTAGAATATACCATCGGATTTGAGTTAGATCGTGAAAACTCAGATCCGACAGTATATTCTAACACAGAGGCGTTCCCATGGTGATGGGGACGCTTCAAATTAGAATATACTAAGAACTGTGTACATAACTGCCCCATGCTGCCTGGCAGCACCCGATCTCTTACAGGGGGCTGTGATCCGCACAATTAAGCATTGGTGGCCAGTGCGGCCCCCCCCTCCCCAGTATTAAAAGCATTGGTGGCCAGTGCGGCCCCCACCCCCTCCCTCCCTCCCCAGTATTAAAAGCATTGGTGGCAGTGGCCACAGGCTAACAACCCCCCCAATCTTTGGTGGCAGCGGAGCGGCATTTCCGATCGGAGTCCCAGTTTAATCGCTGGGGCTTCGATTGGTTACCATGGCAGCCAGGACGCTACTGCAGTCCTGGCTGCCATGGTTACTTAGCTTATACTTACATGCGCTGTCCGTGGCCGGCGCTCCTCCTACTCGTAAGTGACAGGTCTGTGTGGCGCATCGCACAGACCTGGCCACCAATGCTTTTAATACTGGGGAGGGAGGGGGGGCCGCACTGGCCACCAATGCTTTTAATACTGGGGAGGGAGGGAGGGGGGGGCCGCACTGGCCACCAATGCTTTTAATACTGGGGAGGGAAGGAGGGGGGGCACACTGGCCACCAATGCTTTTAATACTGGGGAGGGAGGGGGGTCTGGCCCCTGCTTCCAGGCAGCACCCGATCAGGGGGCTGAGATCCGCGCAATTAACCCCTCAGGTGCGGCACCTGAGGGGTTAATTGTGCGGATCACAGCCCCCTGTAAGAGATCGGGTGCTGCCAGGCAGCAGGGGGCAGTTATGTACACAGTTCTTAGTATATTCTAACTTGAAGCGTCCCCATCACTATGGGAACGCCTCTGTGTTAGAATATACTGTCGGATCTGAGTTTTCACGATCTAACTCAAATCCGATGGTATATTCTAACATAGAGGCGTTCCCATGGTGATGGGGACGCTTTAAGTTAAAATATACCATCGGATTGGAGAAAACTCAGATCCAATGGTATATTAATAGGGACTCCTGACTTTACAATGAAAGTCAATGAGGGACGGATCCGTTTACAATTGCACCAATATTGTGTCAATGTAAACAGATCCCTTCCCATTGACTTACATTGTAATTCAGGACGGATCCGTTCGGCTCCGCACCGCCAGGCGGACACCAAAGCGCTGCAAGCAGCGTTTTGGTGTCCGCCTCCAGAGCAGAATGGAGGCAGAACAGAGCCAAACTGATGCATTCTGAATGGATACGCATCCATTCAGAATGCATTGGGGCTAAACTGGAGCCTTGAAACGGATCTCACAGGCGGACCCTGAAACGCCAGTGTGAAAGTAGCCTTAGTGAAGTGCGCATGCGCGGCGCACAAACCAATCAGCACACACTCCACACACACACAGCAGGGACCGCCCAAAGCACCGCGCCGCCGGCCAATAAAAACACGGTGCATCACATGCAGCCCAGACAGCCCACAGCATCGCGGCCATCCAATCAAAGTCACCGCCCGGACCGCCCACAATTGCGCCAGCCAATAAACACACGGCGCACCACACGCTGTACGGACCGCCCACAGCATGGAGCCGTCCAATCACACCATCCCCACAACTGCGCCGCTGGCCAATAACCGCCTCTTATAGGTGTGTGGTGTCAGTTGGAGCAGAGTGCATAAGAAGCAGAGTGCATAAGAAGCAGAGTGCATAAGAAGCGCCGCCATTACATGCACAGTGACAGAAATTGCTCTCAGATACACACTGCAGCTGCTGCCAACAGTATTAGCCAGCACCACCAATCAGTGCCAGCAATAATTGCCAGCCATCAATCATTGCCACCAGTCACAGTAACAGCAGTCAGTGCCAGCCCTATCAGCCACCAGTCACAGTGCCAGTGGTCTCCGCACCACCAGTTAGTGCCAGCTCTATCAGCCACCAATCACAGTGCCCGCCGTCTCAGCACCACCAGTCAGTGCCAGCAGTCAGTGCGAGCTGTATCAGCCACCAGTCACAGTGCTAGTGGTCTCAGCACCACCAGTCAGTGCCAGCAATCAGTGCCAGCCGTATCACCCACCAGTCACAGTGACAGCAGTCTCAGCATCAACAGTCAGTGCCAAGCGTATTAGCCACCAGTCACAGTGACAGTGGTTTCAGCACAACCAGTTAGTGCCAGCTCTATCAGCCACCAGTCACAGTGCCCGCCATATTAGCACTACCAATCAGTGCCAGCTGTATCAGCCACCAGTCACAGTGCCAGTGGTCTCAGCACCACCAGTCAGTGCCAGCTGTATCAGCCACCAGTCACAGTGCCAGCAGTCTCAGCACCACGTGGTGCTGCCAGTCGTCTCAGCCACCAGTCAGCACCAGCTGTTTCAGCCATCAGCTGCAGTCTCAGCACCACCAGTCAGTGCCAGCAGTTCGTTCCAGCCATCTCAGGCACCAGTCACAGTGCCCACAGTCTCAGCACCACCAGTCAGTCCTAGCAGTCAGTGCCAGCTGTATCAGCCACCAGTCACAGTGCCAGTGGTCTCAGCATCACCAGTCAGTGCCAGCCGTATCAGCCACCAGTCACAGTGACAGCAGTCTCAGCACCACCAGTCAGTGCCAAGCGTATTAGCCACCAGTCACAGTGACAGTAGTTTCAGCACCACCAGTTAGTGCCAGCTCTATCAGCCACCAGTCACAGTGCCTGTGGTGTCAGCGCCACCAGTTAGTGCCAGCTCTATCAGCCACCAGTCACAGTGCCTGCCTTCTCAGCACCACCAGTCAGTGCCAGCAGTAAGTGCGAGCTGTATCAGCCACCAGTCACAGTTCCAGTGCTCTCAGCACCACCAGTCAGTGCCAGCAGTCAGTGCCAGCCATATCATCCACCAGTCACAGTGACAGCAGTCTTAGCATCAACAGTCAGTGCCAAGCATATTAGCCACCAGTCACAGTGACAGTCGTTTCTGCACCACCAGTTAGTGCCAGCTCTATCAGCCAGAAGTCACAGTGCCCGCCGTATTAGCACCACCAATCAGTGCCAGCTGTATCAGCCACCAGTCACAGTGCCAGTGGTCTCAGCACCACCAGTCAGTGCCAGCCGTATCAGCCACCAGTCACAGAGCCAGCAGTCTCAGCACCACGTGGCACTGACAGTCGTCTCAGCCACCAGTCAGCGCCAGCTGTTCCAGCCATCAGCTGCTGCCTCAGCACCACCAGTCAGTGCCAGCAGTTCATGCCAGCCATCTCAGGCGCCAGTCACAGTGCCCACAGTCTCAGCACCACCAGTCAGTCCTAGCAGTCAGTGCCAGCTGTTTCAGACACCAGTCACAGTGGTTTCAGCACCACCAGTTAGTGCCAGCTCTATCAGCCACCAGTCACAGTGCCAGTGGTCTCAGCACCACAAGTCAGTGCCAGCCGTATCAGCCACCAGTCACAGTGACAGCAGTCTCAGCACCACGTGGCACTGCCAGTCGTCTAAGGCCACCAGTAAGTGCCAGTTGTTTCAGCCATCAGCTGCAGTCTCAGCACCACCAGTCCGTGCCAGCCATCTGAGGCACCAATCACAGTGCCCACAGTGTCAGCACCACCAGTCAGTGCCAGCAGTCAGTGCCAGCAATCAGTGCCAACAGTATCAGCCACCAGTCACAGTGCCAGTGCTCTCAGCACCACCAGTCAGTGATAGCCGTATCAGCCACCAGTCACAGTGACAGTGGTCTCAGCACCACCAGTCAGTGACAGCTGTATCAGTCACCAGTCACAGTGCAAGTGGTCTCAGCACTACTAGTCAGTGGCAGTCATATCAGCCACCAGTCACAGTGCCTGCAGTCTCAGCCAAAAGTCAGTGCCAGTGACGCATATTACAGCTACATATAAGTCAGTATTACAGTAAGAGAAAATATTATAAAATTATAAAAGTACAAGCCTATATTACTTGGACTTTTTACAAACAACATGCCACCCAAAAAAAAGGACACATCAAGTAGGACAAAAGACACAGACAATGAAACCCTACATAACCAAATTCTCCTGGAGAAACAGTCAAGTCAGGAAGTAAAAATCAAAAAAAGAAAGGCTGATAAACAAAGAAAAAAATGAGCAAATAGATCAATTCAAGAAATACAATGTGGTTAAATTATCTTACTATTTAATATAGACTGTTTCTACTAATGTTTATACACTACTGTTCTAGCGCCCGTTATTATAACGGGCTTAATGTCTAGTTGGTATATAAAATCCCTGCTTCAATCATTTTTTTTTGGGGGGAGGGCAACTGGGAAATCACACCAGTAGAAATTATTTCTTCAAATAGTGTTTTTCAGTCTGTGTAGATGTGGTAAAACGCAGCAAAACCGCAGAGAAATGCTGCACTACCTAAATGCACTATATAGAAAGTATATTATTCGTATATAACACCCCTGCTTCAATCTGTTTTTTTGGGGGGGCAACTGGTTAATCACACCAGTAGAAATTATTTCTTCAAATAGTGTTTTTCACTCTGTGTAGATACGGTAACGCAGCAAAACCGCAGACAAATGCTGCACTACCTAAATTCACTATATAGAAAGTACATTATTGGTATATAAAATCCCTGCTTCAATCAGTTTTTTTTGGGGGGGCAACTGGTAAATCACACAAGTAGAAATTATTTCTTCAAATAGTGTTTTTCACTCTGTGTAGATGTGGTAAAACTCAGAAAAACCGCAGACAAATGCTGCACTAACTAAATGCACTATATAGAACGTATATTATTGGTATATAAAATCCCTGCTTCAATCTGTTTTTTTGGGGGGACAACTGGTAAATCACACCAGGAGAAATTATTTCTTCAAATAGTGTTTTTCACTCTGTGTAGATGTGGTAAAACGCAGCAAAACCGCAAACAAATGCTGCGCTACCTAAATGCACTATATAGAACGTATATTATTGGTATATAACACCCCTGCTTCAATCAGTTTTTTGGGGGGACAACTGGTAAATCACACCAGTAGAAATTCTTTCTTCAAATAGTGTTTTTCACTCTGTGTAGATGCGGTAAAACGCAGCAAAACCGCTGAGAAATGCTGCACTACCTAAATGCACTATATAGAACGTATATTATTGGTATATAAAATCCCTGCTTCAATCAGTTTTTTTTTTTTGGGGGGCAACTGGTAAATCACACCAGTAGAAATTATTTCTTCAAATAGTGTTTTTCACTCTGTGTAGATGTGGTAAAACGCAGCAAAACCACAGACAAATGCTGCACTACCTAAATGCACTATATAGAAAGTATATTATTGGTATATAACATCCCTGCTTCAATCAGTCCTTTTGGGGGGGGGCAACTGGTAAATCACACTAGTAGAAATTATTTGTTCAAATAACATTTGTCCCTCTGTGTGGCTGCAGTATCACAGCAGAACCGTACACAACTGCTGCACAACACAATTGCCCTATAATATACTTTCTATGTTAGAAAGTACTGTATATTGTAAGTATATTACACCCCTTAGTATGTCACACCTATCGATAGCACACCTATACCAGTCCTTAAAAGGACTTTTGTTGGCCCTATTAGCTAGTGATTTGTGTCCCTAACAGTCTATCCCTGCTCCACACAGAAACCTCTCCCTACACTGGCAAAAGACTGAATGTAAAATGACGCCCAGATCAGGTTTATTTATAAGGTATGGGGTATGTCCATGTGCTGAAACGTCTCAATTGGCTGTCCTGTACCACCTGATGAATGTGTCATGGGTCAAAGTTCTTCACAATGTAAAAGAATATGGCGGGTGCGAATATCGCCATATGTTCGCATGTTCGGTGAATCGAAAACGCGCAAAGTTCGCCGCGAACCGATCGCCAGACGAACCGCAAGGCCATCTCTAATCTCTAGCATGTTGGTGAGCATGAGGAAAATATGTTGTGCAATCTCACAGGGGTGTAGTACCATCTAATTAACATTTTGTAGTAATTTTCTTGAATGTGTATACAGTCGTGGCCAAAAGTTTTGAGAATGACAAAAATATTAGTTTTCACAAAGTTTGCTGCTAAACTGCTTTTAGATCTTTGTTTCAGTTGTTTCTGTGATGTAGTGAAATATAATTACACGCACTTCATACGTTTCAAAGGCTTTTATCGACAATTATATGACATTTATGCAAAGAGTCAGTATTTGCAGTGTTGGCCCTTCTTTTTCAGGACCTCTGCAATTCGACTGGGCATGCTCTCAATCAACTTCTGGGCCAATTCCTGACTGATAGCAACCCATTCTTTCATAATCACTTCTTGGAGTTTGTCAGAATTAGTGGGTTTTTGTTTGTCCACCCGCCTCTTGAGGATTGACCACAAGTTCTCAATGGGACTAAGATCTGGGGAGTTTCCAGGCCATGGACCCAAAATGTCAACGTTTTGGTCCCCAAGCCACTTGGTTATCACTTTTGCCTTATGGCACGGTGCGCCATCGTGCTGGAAAATGCATTGTTCTTCACCAAACTGTTGTTGGATTGTTGTAAGAAGTTGCTGTTGGAGGGTGTTTTGGTACCATTCTTTATTCATGGCTGTGTTTTTGGGCAAAATTGTGAGTGAGCCCACTCCCTTGGATGAGAAGCAACCCCACACATGAATGGTCTCAGGATGCTTTACTGTTGGCATGACACAGGACTGATGGTAGCGCTCACCTTTTCTTCTCCGGACAAGCCTTTTTCCAGATGCCCCAAACAATCGGAAAGAGGCTTCATCGGAGAATATGACTTCGCCCCAGTCCTCAGCAGTCCATTCACCATACTTTCTGCAGAAGATCAATCTGTCCCTGATGTTGTTTGGAGAGAAGTGGCTTCTTTGCTGCCCTTCTTGACACCAGGCCATCTTCCAAAAGTCTTCGCCTCACTGTGCATGCACATGCGCTCACACTTGCCTGCTGCCATTCCTGAGCAAACTCTGCACTGGTGGCACTCCGATCCCGCAGCTGAATCCTCTTTAGGAGACGATCCTGGCGCTTGCTGGACTTTCTTGGACGCCCTGAAGCCTTCTTAACAAGAATTGAACCTCTTTCCTTGAAGTTCTTGATGATCCTATAAATTGTTGATTGAGGTGCAATCTTAGTAGCCACAATATCCTTGCCTGTGAAGCCATTTATATGCAACGCAATGATGGCTGCATGCATTTCTTTGCAGGTCACCATGGTTAACAATGGAAGAACAATGATTTCAAACATCACCCTCCTTTTAACATGTCAAGTCTGCCATTTTAACCCAATCAGCCTGACATAATGATCTCCAGCCTTGTGCTCGTCAACATTCTCACCTGTGTTAACAAGACGATTACTGAAATGATCTCAGCAGGTCCTTTAATGACAGCAATGAAATGCAGTGGAAAGTTTTTTTTGGGATTAAGTTAATTTTCATGGCAAAGAAGGACTATGCAATTCATCTGATCACTCTTCATAACATTCTGGAGTATATGCAAATTGCTATTATAAAAACTTAAGCAGCAACTTTTCCAATTTGCAATATTTATGTAATTCTCAAAACTTTTGGCCACGACTGTACATCTAGAAACTTTAGATGTTTGTGCCAGATTCGTTTTAATTTCTTCACGCGTGAATGTGTATTTTAGATCTTTTTCCCAACTTCTAATAAAGGCAGGCCTACCAAACCCACTTATTACGAAAAGTGAGGAGTATATTTTAGATATCTTTTTGCGTGGATCTTTGTTTCCTTGAACCATCTGTTCAAAACAGGTGGGGCCATCGTCATTAGAGATGTGAGTATATTTGAGTATTTGCATAAGGTGAGGCCTTTGGAAAAGAGTGAGATCTGTCATGTGGGAACATTCCGTATTGATATCAGGACTGTTGTGAACCTCAAATTTGATATCTGATATAGTGATTGAGTTGGGTTTAATAATTTCATTCAGTGCTGCTCTGAAATCTAGTGAGGAGTCCCACATAACATCTCTGGTTTGTAATAAAGGTGAAACATGTTTTGACAGTAAAATATCTGCCATACAGGAGTACCACGTGTGTGGTATTTCTTGTCATGGGGTTGGATATATATTTCAAGATATCAGACCTGTGTTTCTTAATCAATGCCAGTGAGCGTAATGGTATATTCATCATAGATTGTTCTATTGCTATATCTAGTCTTCCTTTCGGGTTGCGAAGCCACTCTAATACTCTCAGGCCTTGAATAGAGCTATAATAAAGGAGAAAGTCTGGGACACCCATGCCCCCTTCACTAGGAGGTTTAATTAGTTGTCCGTGTGATATTTTAGGTCTGGTACCACTCCACAGAAAACACGCACGTGTCTTTTTCAATTGTGTGAAAAAGGATCTATGCAAGGTAATTGGGAGAACTTGTAAGTAGTATAGTATTTTCGGGAGAATTATTGTTTTGATCAATGATCTACGGCCAAACCATGAGGTAAATGGTATAGCCCACTTTCTGATAAGATTATTTATGGTTAGTTGTAGGTTTTTATAATTATAATTATAATATTAATATATTATAATAGTAATGATGGGTGGGGTATAATTTTAATACCTAATTATGTTATGCTGCGTGTTGACCATGTGAAAGGTGAACAGCTTTCTAGTAATTTCTTTATGTGAGAGTCCAGGGTGACATTTAGTGCTTGAGATTTATTAAGATTTTCCTTAAAATTGGAAAATGTGCCAAAACGGTCAAGTATAGCATGTATTGCAAGGAATGCCTCTGTTGGGTTAGTAACTATAAAGAGAAGATCATCTGCAAAGGTAGCCTGGGTGTGGGTATCATTTTTTATTTTAATCCCCTGTATCCTCTGGTCCTGTCTGACATCTTGAAGAAGCGGTTCTATAGAAAGAACAAAAAGGAGCGGAGACAATGGGCATCCTTCTTGTCACGGCGGGGAGGGGGGGAAACCCCACCGTGCGGTGTCAGAGGGTAAAGGGGGATCAGCCTGGCCAAAAGGAGTAATAACGGAGCAGGTCACCTCCTACCGCGTCCCTAATCCTCTCCCTGACTCCTCACTGTATGAGCGGACCCCGATGGTAGGACGACTCATACTCAGGATTCCTAGAAACCCTAAGTCGCCCTGGTAATCCCTCACTTAGGAGCAGGGGAGAGACAACCTGTTTATCCCAGTAATGGAGGAACAGGAGTCTCTATCTGAGGCCAGGCTGCAAGGAGAGGGGAACACATACAGCTATAAGGAGATGGCAGGTAAGCGAAACCAGTAACACACTTTCCTGCCACAGACACACTGACTGGAACCCGTGCACAAGTGCTGGTGTCCACACCAACATTAAAAGGATACAGCACACACCACAAACCACACAGGAACCCAGGACATCCATAGCTGCAATAAACGTGAGACACCATAAGAACATCAATGACCACAAGGGTGGCCCTCACTGGACAGATGGAATATAAAGACCAGGAGCATAGCTCCAGCACACACCATGGCTGGAGTACCCCTCAGCTTCAGGCATCCAGCAGAGGCTAAATAGCCCAAGCAGCCACACCCACACACACATAAACCCAGTGTTCACCAAACACTAGGAAGAGAGTTAACCCCTCCAACACCAGACAGAGGAAGGAAGCCACTTAAAGGGGAAGTGCACACACAAGCAAACTAAGCCACACCACGTTACCACCGGCAACAGCATGCGTGGCAATTATGTCACGGCAATCACCCAGAAGGCCGAGACACTGCCACCGCATGCTCACACAGCAACACGTTGCCGCGGGCAACCGCAAGTGTAGCAACAGTGTCACAGCGCACACCATAGGCCGTGACACTTCTCTAGTGCCGTTGCTAATTTTAAAAGTTGGTCATAGTGTGTTGTTCACTAATACTCTGGCGCTGGGATTACTATACATAGAAATAACTGCATTAATAAAGCTGTCCGGTATACAAAAATATTTCAGGGCTTCTGTCATGTATACCCAGTCCACTCTATCAAAAGCCTTCTGGGCGTCTGTGCCGAGAAGGACTAACGTTGTGGAGGTGGAGTGTGCATAGTGAATAATGTTAATCAATCTACTAGTGTTCATTATTCCCTCTCATTCCCCCACAAATCCCACCTGCTCCATATGAATCAGGTTGGGCAGGAGGGGTTGCAGACGGAGGGCTAGCATCTTAGCTATAAGTTTCAGATCATTATTAAGTAATGATATTGGCCTATAGCTAGAGCATTGGGATGGATCTTTGCCCTCTTTAGGGATTATGGTTATCTGGGCTGAAAGCATATGTGGATGGAGATGCTTGCCATCCCAAATTGAGTTGCACACCTGGAGTAATTTGGGCACTAAAATATTTTGGAATGAGTCGTAATATTTCATTGACAGTCCATCTGGGCCCGGGCTTTTATGGAGTGGTGTGCATTTAAGGGCTGCTTTAAGTTCACCCAATGTAAAGGGGGTTGCTAGCTTCTGGTCTTGGTCTACTTTTAGTTTTGGTAACTTAAGGGAGGATATCCATTTTAGTTTTTGGGTTAATCTCACTTCTTCCTCATTAGGTGATGGTGTTGATCTTATGTTTTAAAGCTGTGTATAATATTCAGAAAATCTGCTAGCTATCTGTTCTGTGTGATACAGAGTACGGGCTGTGGAGGACTGTATTTTGTGTATGTATGAGTGGACCTTCCTTTTTTTTAGCTGAGAAAGCATAAATTTAGAGGCTTTATCTCCATGTGCATAATACCGGTATTTAGCTGACAAATATAGTTTAGCTGATTTTGCGTTGAGAATATTTTTCAGGTGGGATATGTGAAAGGTCTAAATCATGTAGAGATTCCAATGTATGGATTTGAGCTAGTAGTTTGAGAGTTTCTGCTTCTCTACATTTTTTCAGGTGTGAGCCCAAGGAGAAAAAATGGCCCCTCACTACCGCTTTATGTGCTTCGCATAATATACTAGGAGAGATCTCCTCAGTGTCATTAAAAGTAAAATACTCCTCTAAATATCCCGTAATCTGTTTCACATTTTCTGGGCTATGCAAAAGTGTTTCATTAAGCCTTCAGATCATCTCTTTCTTGGGGATACCTTTTAGATTAAATTCTATATAAACTGGTGCATGATCTGAAAGGATAATAGATCCAATGGACGTGTCTGTACAATAAGGCAGCAGTGAGGAGGACACCGGTATATAATCTAACCTTTGATATGAAGCTTGTGCCGGGGAATAATATGAAACATCTTTATTATTAGGATGAAGAGTGCGTCAAATGTCCACCAAACCTGTTTTGGCAATGTTTTTTTGAATATCTCTTAGAGCAGATTTGGACAATGATGATTGCCCAGAAGATGTGTCTAATGCAGGTTGAAGAGCTACGTTTAGATCCCCTCCTAGTATGATTGGACCCTCAGCGAATCTGTGGAGTGCTGCCAGAGTCTCTCTTATCCATGAGGCCTGTGAAGTATTAGGTACATATATACTGCCGAATGTGTACATTTGTGATCCTATCACACCTTTTATGAAGACATATCTACCTTCAAAATCAACAAGGGACGAATGCACCTCCAAGGGAAGTTGCCTGTGAACTGCTATGCTAACTCCTTTAGAAGCTGAGTCCGGTGTTGTGCTATGAAACCATTGGTTATAGACCAGATGACCAAGTCTGGGGACATGTTTTGATCTAAAGTGGGTCTCCTGAAGAAGCAGGATGTCCACTTTTTGTTTCTTCAGCATGGCACATAATTGACTTCTCTTGGATGGTGCGTTCATGCCCCTCACATTAAAGGAGCAGACTTTAATTGATGCCATCTACATATGTGTGTAAATAGTGGACAAAATACGCATCTGTAAGCAAAAAAGAAGAGACCTTAACTTGTACCTGTTGAGCCAACAAGCGTAGTTATCTCCTGCAGATGTCTCAGACCCGAGTTTCTCAACCATAAAGAAAAAACATGTTAATACAAAAACATATTTTAGACAAGCGCTAGCATCAAGTGTATAAATAAGAGAGAAAACGTACTCAAGTATAAGGCTTGTGAGGGTAGTAACACAAATACAAAAAAAAAAAACAGGAACAAAATTAAATACTAACTGAGCTCTTGTCAGGAGCAACTGTTTCTTAACAAACATGTGAATGAAATATGTGGGCGTAGGCTGCCATCTAGAGGATCATGTAGGGGGGAGCAGGCAGCAAGTGTTACATAAGCAATATATGAACAGTAGAAAGGGGAAGGGACCCCAAAAAGTGAGAGGATAGAGATCTTCCCAAGAGAGGGAAAGAAAGATAGAGTGAGAGGAAGAGACTAGAAGCTGTTAACAGATGTATTAAAACAGATAAGACGCTATTAGGTCAAAAGGATCCTATTTGTCTCACCGTGAGTGTAAACCTCAGGGCTGTGTAGAGAAGTGAAATAAAAGTTTGGACATTATCTCAGTCATTATCTAATGTGATTCTGCATGGGGTGAGTTTTGCCGATTTCCTCTTCTGTCGGGCGACCCATTCCCGCTGGTGTCCAGGGGGTGATCCACGGTAAGGTTCGAAGCAGCGTTAACTCTTTAACTGGGTTCCAATTGGCTATCTGGAAGTCCGCAATATCCAACTATTCATATGTTCTTTTAAGATCTGCGTGCGCACGAATCACCATTTTCTTTTCAGGAGAGTTAACAAGCAGTCCAAAAGGATATAACCATCTGTATGTTATCTTACGCTCCTGCATGACATCCAGAAGCGGTTTCAACGCTTGTCTTTTCTTTAAAGAGGACCTTTCACTAGATTAAAAAATCTAAACTAGCTATACAGACATAGAGAGCGGCGCCCAGGGATCCCCCTGCACTTACTATTATCCCTGGGCGCCGCTCCGTTCACCTGGTATAGGCTCCGGTATCTTCACATGTTAGGCTCCACCCAGTGGAACCTGCCGGCGTCTCCTTCTCCCATGCTGTAGCGCTGGCCAATCGCAGCGCTCAGCTCATAGCCTGAGAGAAAAAAAAAACCTCTCAGGCTATGAGCTGAGCGCTGCGATTGGCCAGCGCTACAGCATGGGAGAAGGAGACGCCGGCAGGGTCCACTGGGTGGAGCCTAACATGTGAAGATATCGGAGCCTATAAGTGCAGGGGGATCCCTGGGCACCGCTCTCCATGTCTGTATAGTTAGTTTAAATATTTTAATCTAGTGAAAGGTCCTCTTTAAGGTCAGTGGGGAGAGATCCTGATCAATTTAAATGGTGGTGCCTGCATAAGCAGTATGTGGAACGGATCTTGCAGATTTAGGATTTTTGCCTTGGCTTGAAAGTTGATCAACCTACATATAATGCCTTTCGGGGGCTCCGAGGGGCCCGGCGGGGGGCGCAATGCCCTGTGGGCCCTTTCTAAAGTGAGGTCTGTAAGGCCATCATCTCCCAAAAGGTCTGTGAAGAAGTCGATCAGGAGTGGCATTATGGCGTGCGCATGTATGGACTCTGGGAAACCTCTTAATCTCAGATTATTCCTTCTTTCCCGATTATCCTGGTCCTCTAGCTGGTTATAGAGGTAATTTAGCTGTACCTGAGCATGATCCATATTGTTAGAGACGGCAGTATCAAAGTCCACTATGGCCGCTTGCGCACCCTTCACCGCTTTCACGCGGTCCCCCAACTGCTTTAGATCTTGTTTAAAATCCTTTAATTCTTGGACTAGTGGATCTAGGGCCTCAGCCAGTAACTGGCACATAAATGCCCTGGAGACTGGTAAGTTGTCTCGGGAGGTAGGAGCTGCCACCTCGCTGCCCTCCTCATCCTCTGAATCAGAGGCTTCTTACTGCTGCTCTGACTCAGCCCTCGGCGCCATCTTGTCTGACCTTATCAGTTGCTGTGCACCGGTCTTTTAAACAAAACTGTCCAGATCCCCTTGTCCTGTCGCCAATCTCCCTGTACCAGGGGTGTCCTTGGACTTGTTCTTAGTAAGTTTCCCCATGTTGGCTCAGTTATAAGGGCTAATTTTTCCTGCTCCTGATCGATCCTCAGCAGAGCTCACTCAGCAGTGTGCATGCGGCTCTGCTGCCAGGCTCCGCCCCTCGTCAATTTTAACTTCAAATAAAATAAAAAAAATTGTCGAAAACCTTTTTTTTCTCAATTTCACTCAATTTGGAATCTTTTTCCTGTTTCCCACTACATTGTATGTAACCATAAATGGTACCATTAGAAACAACAAACAATAAGCCCTCATAAAGCAATGTGAATGGAAAAATAAAAAAGTTATGACTGAAGGCGGGACGTGAAAAATGAAAACACAAAAACGGAAAATCGACCGGTCCGTAAATGGTTAAGACAGTTGGACCATTGTACAAAACAAGCACTTTTATCTTTAGTGTCAAGTGTCAGCTCCTAGATTGTAAGCTCTTGTGGGCTTGTTCCTTACTCCTCTAATTTTAATTGTTGACTTGTTTGTTGATATTTACTGTATGATTTTGTTTGTACAACACCCTTTGATTATATAGCGTTGTGGAATATGGTGGTGTTATATAATTAAATAATATTAATATTACAGAGATTCCGCTCTGACCAAATGTTACATGGCATCTGATGGAGCATGCTAGGATTTTTTTCTGTCAGGTTTGATTTGAAATTTGAGGTACAGTATAGCTCTATAGACTGCTACGGATGTTATAGAGTTTTATTGTTTTATTATTATTAATCTATTTCATACACAGCATAAAGCATGTGATTTCTTCTGTATAAAAACAGTTTGCAGTTTTTGTATACAGCACTTGAATTCCCAATTTGAGCCTAAAGTCTAAAACCCATAGTACTAGAATTCAAGCAAATGATCTCAAAATTGAGTTCTGAGCATTAAAAAAAAAATCTATTAATTAGATCAATACACCTTAGTCAGGTTATCAAAGACATCTAAGTCATTAAATAGAATTAGATACAAATAAAACCTCCGACATCAAGATGCTTTTATAAGTTTATTTCCCTAATAAAGGAGCATAAAAAGATGTATAATGAAAGACAATGAGAAAGCAGGAGAAACACTACAATGAAGAAAAAAATCAATGAGGTGGAAAAATGAGGGAACAAAGATTGGATTTCATAGCTAAATTATTCTGTTGGATTTCACATCTTGATATTATATTGAAATTTTATGTGCATACAAATTGTATTTCATGGCAGCATTACAGGGTAGCTTTTTCAGTGCATTTCGTGAGGAATTAGACATGCAAATCCCATTAACATTAATGGGTGTTGTGCACTTAATTCCCTTCAAACTGTGCTGACAATTTACACTAAATCTGCATGTAGTTAACACTTTATCACAAAACAGTCGGGAGTGTCAGCAAAGCATATTGTAAGGAATTAGAATTCTAAAAAAGATCAATGGATTTTTGTGACTGCTTACTTTACAGTTAGGATATTTTTGCTGTTGATTTCACAAACTGACAAACATTCCTATATTAGGATGATTGATAAGAAGGGTCATAGACAAATAAACTTCCCATTGCACAAATTGGTTAAACTAGAGTTGTGTGAAGTGATTTGAAATTAATCGGATTCATTACGAATTCCATAAAATTTGTCTGCCAAGTGAATCCCAAGTTTTGGTGATTCGCTTCACGTAAAATCAAGCATAAAAACGGTGCGCAGCGACATTTTGCTGTGGAAATTGGTGGGGAAACAGCAGGAAGAAAGAAGGTGGAGGACAACATGACCCTGCGAGAAAGGAAGGGAGGGGTACAGATAGGGCAACCTGTCACAAAGACCGGGATCGTCGAACCGTGTGTTGTCTTCCTGGCGCTCGAGTTCGACACATCGCGGATCGGGTTGACAGATTACTGGGAGGGGCTGGAGAAGATCCAGCGGTCATGGTCCATATCGGAACCAATGACAAAGTTAGAGGTAGGTGGAGCGTCTTTAAAAATGATTTTAGGGATTTAGGTCAAAAGCTTAGGGCAAGGAACTCAAAGGTAGTTTTTTCCGAAATACTACCTGTACCACGAGCCACACAAAAAAAGCAGCAGGAGATTAGGGAGGTTAACAAGTGGCTCAAGAACTGGTATAGGAAGGAGGAGTTTGGGTTCCTGGAGAACTGGGCCGACTTCTCTGTTGGCTACAGACTCTATCGTAGGGATGGGCAGCACCTCAATGGGGAAGGGGCAGCTGTGTTTGGGGAGAAGATGGCTAGAAGATTGGAGGAGTGTTTAAACTAGGAACTGGGGGGGAGGGTAATTACGTTATAGGATGGGAAGATCGTGCAGATAGAGACCTAAACAAGATAGTGGGACTGGGGGAGGAATGGAAGGAGGGACTAGAACAGCTCAGAAGGAAAAGTGTAGGGAAAAAAAATACATAAACCTCTTAAATGTATGTATACTAATGCCAGAAGCCTGACTAATAAAACTGGGGACCTGGAATTAGTGATGTGTGAGGAGGACTATGGCATAGTGGGAATAACTGAGACATGACTGGATGAAAGCTATGACTGGGCGGTTAATGTACAGGGTTACAATCTGTTTAGAAAGGATCGCCAAAACTGGAGAGGGGGAGGGGTCTGCCTTTATGTAAAGTCCTGTCTAAAGCCCACACTCAGAGAAGATATAAGTGAGGGACATAAACATGTAGAGTCACTGTGGGTAGAAATACATGGAGGCAAAAACAATAATAAATTACTAATAAGAGTTTATTATAAACCACCTAATATACCAGAGTCCACAGAAAATGTACTAGATAGACGAGGCGGCATATCATAATGAGTTCGTTATTATGGGAGACTTCAACTACCCAGATATAGACTGGGAAACTGAAACTTGTATATCTCATAAAGGAAACAGGTTCTTGGCAATAACCAAAGACAATTACCTTTCCCAACTGGTTCAGGACCTGACTAGAGGGACAGCCATACTGGACTTAGTATTAAACATTACAATAGACCTGACAGTACAACAGATGTGCAGGTCGGGGGACACCTGGGAAATAGTGACCATAAAGTAATAACCTTCCAATTATAATTCAAAAGAGTGTTTCTTCAGGGAGGAACAAAAATACCAAACTTCAAAAAAGCTAAATTTAGCCACCTTATAGAGGCCATAGGCCTAACTAACTGGGACAAAGTCCTCAAAAATAGAAATACAGCCACAAAATGGGATGAGAGGTACATACCTTATGGGAATAAAAGGTTAAGAAACAAGACAAAAACAATGTGGATAAATAGAAATGTAAAGAAAGCAATAAATGATAAAAAGAAAGCATTTAAATCACTAAAACAGGAGGGTGGAAGCACTGAAAAACTATAAGGAAAAAAATAGAATATGTAAAAAACAAATAAAAGCAGCCAAACTAGAGACCGAGAGATTCATTGACAAGAGAGCAAAGCTAACCCTAAAATTTTCTTCAACTATATAAATGGTAAAAAATATAAATCTGAAGGTGTCGGACATCTACAGAGTAATGAGGGGGGAGTTGCAGAGATTGATGAGGAGAAAGCAAAGCTATTAAATAGTTTTTTCTCTACTGTATTCAATGAAGAAGATAAACAGTCAGATGAAATGTAGAATGTAAAAGTTAATTCCCCATTAAAAGTACCCTGTCTGATCTAGGAAGAAGTACAGTGGCGTCTTAAAAAGATTAAAATAGACAAATCACCAGGACCGGATGGCATATCCTAAGAGAATTAAGTAATGTCATAGCCAGACCCTTATTTCTGATATTTAAGGACTCTATACGTACAGGAAGTGTTCCACAGAATTTGTGCATAGCAAATGTGTCGCCAATACACTGTACCGCATAAAAGGTTAATAAATAAAATGAGAATGCCTTGACTGGGAGAAAATGTCTGTATGTGGGTAAGTAACTTGCTCAGTGATAAAAAAACAGAGGTTATTAACGGTACACACTCAGATTGGGTCACTGTCACTAGTGGGGTACCTCAGGGGTCAGTATTGGGCCCTATTCTCTTGAATATATTTATTAATGATCTTGTAGAATGCTTGCACAGTAAAATATAAATTTTTGCAGATGACCCTAAACTGTGTAAAGTAATTGACACAGAAGAGGACAGTATACTACTACAGAGGGATCTGGATAGATTGGAGGCTTGGGCAGAGAAGTGGCAGATGAGGTTTAACACTAACAAATTTAAGGCTATGCACATGGGAAGGAATAATGCAAGTCACCCGTACATAATAAATGGTAAAACACTGGGTAACACTGACATGGAAAAGGACCTAGGAATTTTAGTGAGCAGCAAACTAAGCTGTAAAATCCAGTGTCAGGATTAGGGTTAGGGCATTAGGGTTATTCACTTTAGAAAAAATACAACTGAGGGGATATCTAATTATTATGTATAAATATATCAGGGGTACAGAGATCTCTCCCATCATCTATTTATTCCCAGGACTGTGACAAGGGGACATCCTCTGCGTCTGATGAAAAGAAGGTTTGTACACAAACATAGAAGAGGATTCTTTACGGTAAGAGCAGTGAGACTATGGAACTCTCTGCCTGAGGAGGTGGTGATGGTGAGTTCACTAAATGAGTTCAAGAGGGGCCTGGATGTACAGTACAGACCAAATGTTTGGACACACCTTCTCATTCAAAGAGTTTTCTTTATTTTCATGACTATGAAAATTGTAGATTCACACTGAAGGCTTCAAAACTATGAATTAACACATGTGGAATTATATACACATAACAAACAAGTGTGAAACAACTGAAAATATGTCATATTCTAGGTTCTTCAAAGTAGCCACCTTTTGCTTTGATTACTGCTTTGCACACTCTTGGCATTCTCTTGATGAGCTTCAAGAGGTAGTCCCCTGAAATGGTTTTCACTTCACAGGTGTTCCCTGTCAGGTTTAATAAGTGGGATTTATTGCCTTATAAATGGGGTTGGGACCATCAGTTGCGTTGACGAGAAGTCAGGTGGATACACAGCTGATAGTCCTACTGAATAGACTGTTAGAATTTGTATTATGGCAAGAAAAAAACAGCTAAGTAAATAAAAACGAGTGGCCATCAATACTTTAAGAAATGAAGGTCAGTCAGTCAGCCGAAAAATTGGGAAAACTTTGAAAGTAAGGGCTATTTGACCATGAAGGAGAGTGATGGGGTGCTGCGCCAGATGACCTGGCCTCCACAGTCACCGGACCTGAACCCAATCGAGATGGTTTGGGGTGAGCTGGACCGCAGAGTGAAGGCAAAAGGGCCAACAAGTGCTAAGCATCTCTGGGAACTCCTTCAAGACTGTTGGAAGACCATTTCAGGGGACTACCTCTTGAAGCTCATCAAGAGAATGCGAAGAGTGTGCAAAGCAGTAATCAAAGCAAAAGGTGGCTACTTTGAAAAACCTAGAATATGACATATTTTCAGTTGTTTCACACTTTTTTTATTATGTATATAATTCCACATGTGTTAATTCATAGTTTTGATGCCTTCATAGTCATGAAAATAAAGAAAACTCTTTAAATGAGAAGGTGTGTCTAAACCTTTGGTCTGTACTGTATATCTGGAGTGTAATAATATTACAGGCTATAGCTACTAGAGATGGGTCGTTGATCCAGGGAGTTATTCTGATTGCCTGATTGGAGTCGGGAAGGAATTTTTCCCCCTTTAAGTGGGGAAAATTGGCTTCTACCTCACAGGGTTTTTTTTTTTGCCTTCCTCTGCAGGATAACAGGCCGAACTGGATAGACAAATGTCTTTTTTCAGCCTTATATACTATGTTACTATGAGGGCTTGCCATGATTGTCTCAGAGGCTGACAGATGGCCTGATCAGCCAATCGGGAAGTATTCAGCCAGGTCCTTCTTCTAACAACAAGCTAGATGCCATTCTGGTCTCAGCGCAATGGATTTTTGTGCCCCCTCCTAGTGGGGTGTTTTCTTTTTTCCTCTAGAATTCTGGAAAGAAAGAATGCAAACTAGCTCTTAACAAGCTCTGCCTCTAATTCTACTGTATGTAAGGCAGCTATCCTATCACTCAATAAAGTGTCCCTCAAATCCTGACTTGGCCTCTCACCCAGTTAAGCCAATACTTTCTCTGCAATGATGAGGGGAAATCCCCCCAAAACGGCTGTCTGCAGATGAGATGCTGGCTTAATTATTATCTAAGTCATGTTTTAAATAGTGTAAGTACTGCCATTCACTGTAATGTCGTAGCCATGTTGGCTGCTGGCATTACAGTAATTGGCTGACCGCAACGCGTCATCGGGTGGTATATAAAACCCGATGACACGTGTTCGGCTCAGTATTAGTCAGGGAGAGCTGGAGAGCAGAAGGGAGAGATAGTGTAGTGATTGAAATATAAATATTTTAGTTTTTATACTTGTAATAGACCCAAAAGTCCTTTTAAGGACTATTGTGTGTGGGAGCAATATATATTTTTAGCGCAACCTGCGCTAAATTGCTAAAAATTGTTAGAGACTAGAGATGTTGCGAATATAAAATTTTCAGTTCGCGAACGGTGAACGCGAATTTCCGCAAATGTTCGAGAACCGGGCGAACCGCCATAGACTTCAATAGGCAGGCGAATTTTAAAACCCGCAGGGACTCTTTCTGCCCACAATAGTGATGGAAAAGTTGTTTCAAGGGGACTAACACCTGGACTGTGGCATGCCGGAGGGGGATCCATGGAAAAACTTCCATGGAAAATTACATAGTTGACGCAGAGTCTGGTTTTAATCCATAAAGAACATAAATCACCTAACGTTCCTAAATTGTTTGGAATAACGTGCTTTAAAACATCAGGTATGATGTTGTATCGATCAGGTAGTGTAAGGGTTATGCCCGCTTCACAGTGACAGACCAAACTCCCCGTTTAACGCACCGCAAACAACCGCAAACAGTCCATTTGCACAACCGCAAACTCCCCATTTGCGCAAGGTTGGATACCAAGCTAGCCATGTCCCGTTCCTTGTCCTCACTGATGTCATTGAAGGTCTCTTCCTCCACCCAGCCACGTACAACACCAAGGGTCCCCGAAAGGTTACAACAAGCCCCCTCGACGCCTGCTGTGGTTGGTCTTCCACCTCCTCAAAGCCACCTTCCTCCTCTGACTCCTCTTCTTCAGACTCCTCTCTCTGCGTTGCCTCTCTCTGCGTTATTATAAGGTGTGTTAAGTAGTACTATTCCTATCAGTTTAATACCTGTTACGTCCGCTATCAGGGGACGTGTATATGGAATCGATTTTAGGAACCGGGAGATGGAAAAAGATGCTTGGTCGGTCCTCCTACGTCCAATTTGGGGCACTGCGCGTGCAATCTACTGTGCCACCAGATAGGAGCGGTGTGTTAAGTAATACTATTCTTATCAGTTTAATCAGTGTTACGTCCCCTATCAGGGAACGTATATAGGGAATCGATTTTAGAACCGGGAGTTGGAAAAAGATGCTTGGTCGGTTCTCCTACGTCCAATTTGGGGCACTGTGCGTGCAATCTACTGTGCTACCAGATAGGAGCGGTGTGTTAAGTAGTACTATTCTTATCAGTTTAATCCCTGTTACGTCCCCTATCAGATGACGTGTATATGGAATCCATTTTAGGAACCGGGAGATGGAAAAAGATGCTTGGTCGGTCCTCCTACGTCCAATTTGGGGCACTGCGCGTGCAATCTACTGTGCCACCAGATAGGAGTGGTGTGTTAAGTAGTACTATTCCTATCAGTTTAATCCCTGTTACGTCCACTAGTATTATTATTATTATTATTATTATTATTATTATAAGGTGTGTTAAGTAGTACTATTCCTATCAGTTTAATCCCTGTTACGTCCTCTATCAGGGGACGTGTATGGAATAGATTTTAGACAACCGCAAAGAGTTGTCAATATAGTTGACACACTCATGACATAAATTTTATAGCTCTATGCGTCAATCTTGGTGTAGTGATGACTGACCTCGTGCGCACGTTCGGGGAATTGCAGGCGATGGGGCTTTTTCAAAGCCTATGGTCGTGCTGAGGTAGTTCAGTGACAGTTAAGTGACCCAAAAAACAATGATTCTGCAGTGTGGGACCATTGTTGGCCTAGTAGGCTTTAATGATCACCTTAGATGATCACAAAGAAAATTAATGCTTTTTCTATGCAAAATTATCCAGCCGATCGCTTTTGATCTGAAGCAACGACCTTATCATCTGGGGTGTGCAAACATTGCCATTGCCAACACACTCATAGAGGTGGTCGCTTCATTGTGATACGCAAGCCCCTTTACCACAACAAGGTAACGATCACGAAGGGGAATTGACACATGTATGTGCCTTTTTGTTTGTTTGGTTTTTGCAGCCACAGTGCAGCACCAGAGACCAGAAAAATTAGGCATGTACACATGCCTGAAAAATTAGGTATTGTTGCCAGAAAAATGTATGTTTCCCAGGCAGAAAGTGCCCTAAATCATTGCGGCTTGAACCCTAGTTGGTGGCGGATAAGTTACGCAAGTCATCCGGCATTCAGAGATAAAATACAGCAGCGTGTGAACCATTTTTAGCCCAACATTGCCATTGCCAACACACTCAGAGATAAAATACAGCAGCGTGTGGAACATTTTTAGCCCAAGGCAGCTCATCTCATCAGGCCTTTTTTAGTCTAATGTATCGCCCACTGTCAGTCCCTTTGGGATCCATCCCTCATTCATCTTAATAAAGGTGAAATAATCTAGACTTTTTTGACCTAGACGACTTCTCTTCTCAGTGACAATACCTCCTGCTGCACTGAAGGTTCTTTCTGACAGGACACTTGAAGCGGGGCAGGCCAGAAGTTTTATTGCAAATTGGGATAGCTCAGGCCACAGGTCAAGCCTGCACACCCAGTAGTCAAGGGGTTCATCGCTCCTCAGAGTGTCAATATCTGCAGTTAAGGCGAGGTAGTCTGCTACCTGTCGGTCGAGTCGTTCTCTGAGGGTGGACCCCGAAGGGCTGTGGCGATGCGTAGGACTTAAAAAGCTCTGCATGTCCTCCATCAACAACACATCTCTAAAGCGTCCTGTCCTTGCCGGCATGGTCGTGGGAGGAGGAGGATTACTTTCACCTCTTCCCCTGTTAGATTCCCGTTGTGCTGTGACATCACCCTTATACGCTGTGTTAAGTAGTACTATTCTTATCAGTTTAATCCCTGTTACGTCCCCTATCAGGGGACGTGTATATGGAATCGATTTTAGGAACCGGGAGATGGAAAAAGATGCTTGGTCGGTCCTCCTACGTCCAATTTGGGGCACTGCGCGTGCAATCTACTGTGCCACCAGATAGGAGTGGTGTGTTAAGTAGTACTATTACTATCAGTTTAATCCCTGTTACGTCCTCTATCAGGGCACGTGCATGGAATAGATTTTAGACAACCGCAAAGAGTTGTCAATATAGTTGACACACTCATGACATAAATTTTATAGCTCTATGCGTCAATCTTGGTGTAGTGATGACTGTGCTCGTGCGCACGTTTGGGAGATTGCAGGCGATGGGGGGTTTTCAAAGCCTATGGTCGTGCTGAGGTAGTTCAGTGACAGTTAAGTGACCCAGAAAACAATGATTCTGCAGTGTTGGACTATTGTTGGCCTAGTAGGCTTTAAAGCGAATCTTTCACCTCATTTTCACTTTATAAACTAGCAACAGTACCTTATAGATTATCTTCAGTGTGTTCTTATACATGTTAGTGCCGCTTTCCTGCGCTATTTATTCTTGAAAAAATCGTCTTAAAAAGTTCACATTTCCTGCTCCAACAGTCACGCAACAAGTCAAGGGGGTATCCCTTCCCTCACCTCTGGCTGTACCTCCCATGCCCTAACCCCGCCTCTATGCTCTGTAATTGACAGCCGGCTCAGTCGCCGGGACCACGCTTGTGAATCCTGCGCATGCGCCGTCCTCCTCATTCGCCGCGCGATCCCGTCTTTCTTGCAGACACAAGCGCGATCCTGTAACAGAATCGCGGATGCGCCGTACGCGATGCCTGCCTGTCTGCTCTCCTGTCTGCTCTCCCTCCCGTGCGCGCGCTCCCCTATCTTCAGGCTCCAAGTGCCCCACGTGATCACTGTAGACTTGCCATCTGCGGCAAGTCTACAGTGATCATGTGGGGCACTTGGAGCCTGAAGATAGGGGAGCGCGCGCACGGGAGGGAGAGCAGACAGGCAGGCATCGCGTACGGCGCATGCGCGATTCTGTTACAGGATCGTGCTTGTGTCCGCAAGAAAGACGGGATCACGCGGCGAATGAGGAGGACGGCGCATGCGCAGGATTCACAAGCGCGGTCCCGGCGACTGAGCCGGCTGTCAATTACAGAGCATAGAGGCGTCGTTAGGGCAGGGGAGGTACAGCCAGAGGTGAGGGAAGGGATACCCCCTTGACTTGTTGCGTGACTGTTGGAGCAGGAAATGTGAACTTTATAAGCAGATTTTTTTCAAGAATAAACAGCGCAGGAAAGCGGCACTAACATGTATAAGAACACACTGAAGATAATCTATAAGGTACTGTTGCTAGTTTATAAAGTGAAAATGAGGTGAAAGGTTCGCTTTAATGATCACCTTAGATGATCACAAAGAAAATGAATGCTTTTTCTATGCAAAATTATCCAGCCGATCGCTTTTGGTCTGTTCACAATGAAGCAACGACCTTATCATCTGGGGTGTGCCAACATTGCCAATACACTCATAGAGGTGATCGCTTCATTGTGATACGCAAGCCCCTTCACCACAACAAGGTAACGATCACGAAGGGGAATTGACACATGTATGTGCCTTTTTGTTTGTTTGGTTTTTGCAGCCACAGTGCAGCACCAGAGACCAGAAAAATTAGGCATGTACACATGCCTGAAAAATTAGGTATTGTTGCCAGAAAAATTTATGTTTCCCAGGCAGAAAGTGCCCTAAATCATTGCGGCTTGAACACTAGTTGGTGGCGGATAAGTCACGCAAGTTATCCGGCATTCAGAGATAAAATACAGCAGCGTGTGGACCATTTTTAGCCCAACATTGCCATTGCCAACACACTCAGAGATAAAATACAGCAGCGTGTGGACCATTTTTAGCCCAAGGCAGCTCATCTCATTAGGCCTTTTTTAGTCTAATGTATCGCCCACTGTCAGTCCCTTTGGGATCCATCCCTCATTCATCTTAATAAAGGTGAAATAATCTAGACTTTTTTGACCTAGACGACTTCTCTTCTCAGTGACAATACCTCCTGCTGCACTGAAGGTTCTTTCTGACAGGACACTTGAAGCGGGGCAGGCCAGAAGTTCTATTGCAAATTGGGATAGCTCAGGCCACAGGTCAAGTCTGCACACCCAGTAGTCAAGGGGTTCATCGCTCCTCAGAGTGTCAATATCTGCAGTTAAGGCGAGGTTGTCTGCTACCTGTCGGTCGAGTCGTTCTCTGAGGGTGGACCCCGAAGGGCTGTGGCGATGCGTAGGACTTAAAAAGCTCTGCATGTCCTCCATCAACAACACGTCTGTAAAGCACCCTGTCCTTGCCGGCGTGGTCGTGGGAGGAGGAGGATTACTTTCACCTCTTCCCCTGTTAGATTCCCGTTGTGTTGTGACATCACCCTTATACGCTGTGTAAAGCATACTTTTTAATTTATTTTGGAACTGCTGCATCCTTTCCGACTTCCGGTAATTCGGTAACATTTCAGGCACTTTCTGATTATACCTGGGGTTTTGTAGCGTGGCCACCCAGTACAGGTCGTTCTCCTTCAGCCTTTTTGCCCTCAACAGGCACAACAGCATGAAAGACCCCAGTTGCATAAGGTTGGATGCCGAGGTACTCATGTCCCATTCCTCGTCCTCAGTGATCTCACTGAAGGTATGTTCTTCCCCCCAGACACGTACAACACCACTGGTACCAGATAGGTGACAACAAAGCATTGTACGATCAGATTACACGCCGGGCAAGGGGGTGACTTTGTGACATTGGTTTCTTACGCTCAAACATGTCCTTGACAGACACCTGACTGTGGGCAGATGAGCGGGAACTGCTCAAGGCGAGAGACGGAGTGACGGATGGTTGAGAGGGGGCAAGGAGGACAGCAGTGGTTGACGTGGCTGAAGATGCTGGACCAGGAGGAGGATGGTGGCTTTGAGTTTGTGTGCTGCTTGTACTGTTGATCCCATAGGCGTTTGTGATGTGCGATCATGTGCCTTCGCAAAGCAGTTGTACCTAGGTGGGTGTTGGACTTCCCACAACTCAGTTTCTTTTGGCACAGGTTGCAAATGGCATCGCTGTTGTCAGAGGCAGACACACAAAAAAAATGCCACACTGCTGAGCTCTGCAATGACGGCATTCTGGTGGTGGCAACAGCATGCGTTGATTGTCGTGCTGTCTGGCTGACCCCGGGTGCCGATGCATGCTGTCTGACTGTGCCACTAGCTCCTTGCGACGACCTCCCCCTTCTTCCAACTCGTCTCCTCCTCCTCTCTGTCTCCCCTTCAGAACTTTCCACCTGTTCTTCTTCTCTTCGAGTGGGCACCCACGTGACATCCACGGACACATCGTCATTATCAACCGCTTCACTTGTATCTGACAACTCAGCAAAGGAAGCAGCAGCGGGTTCAACATTATCATCATCACACCGTACGTCCATGTGTGTAATGCTGCCTGACTGAGACATATCCCTGTTGTCTACATCCTCTGGCATCACTCATTTCTTCCAACTGATGTGTAAATAACTCCTCTGACAGATCAAGTGAAGCGGCTGTGGTGCTAGTGTTGGTGGTGGCGGCAGGCGGGCGAGTGGTAACTTGAGAGGTGCCCGAAGCTGAGCTGGAGGAGGATGATGCGTCAAGGTTCCGAGCGGAAGCTGTAGAAAATTGGGTGTCCTGTGTTAGCCAGTCAACTATGTCCTCAGAACTTTTCGAGTTCAGGGTACGTGGCCTCTGAACACTGGGCATTATTCTAGGGCCAAAGAGAATCACAGCACCACGACCACGACGACCCCTGCGGGGTGGCCTGCCTCTGCCTGTCATTTTTTTTTGATTAGTTAAGTTGTACTATGCGTGCAAGCTACTGTGACACCAGATAGGAGTTGCGCTGAAGTGACACTATGGAATTGCAGCTGGGCCTTAAACACACAAACATGTGTGTGCAACTGACTGCTATTTATTCACAGTCAAAATTGTTGTTTTTCTTTAAATGTAATTGAATGTGACACCAGATATGAATGCCAGATATTAGAAATACGGAACTGAGGATGCCTTATTGTATTTAGGTTAATATATAACTTTTATTTAGGTCATATAAAATAAATGAGACAGTATGGTGTATAAATCTACACTATTAGAAGATAGGGGGCGCTATGGGTCTATATCAGCAAATGAGGCCAGTCTGCCTGTTATAGTAGAGGAGGGTGGTACCCTGGGGAGGAGCCTATTAGTCCGGACCCTAACTCACCCTGTATACTCACCCTACTTGGCCTGGTCTAATAGGTGTCAAAACCTCAGTGGCTGTAGTCGGGGCACTCGTCCTAACAAGGCCACTGCCAGAAGAAGACTACAGACGCACAGCCACTGCATCCGGTGCTCTGTCCACCAATATCCCTGACGAGCCGAGTCTACACCCGGTGAAACGCGTAGGATAAAGGTACCATCAACAACTTCTAGGGAGGTAAGAGAATAGGGTTTACAGCACAGGCCCGAGGTTCCTGAGGCTGGGGTCGTCCTTGTTAGGACGAGTGCCCCGACTACAGCCACTGAGGTTTTGACACCTATTAGACCAGGCCAAGTAGGCTGAGTATACAGGGTGAGTTAGGGTCCTCCCCATTTATTTTATATGACCTAAATAAAAGTTATATATTAACCTAAATACAATAAGGCATCCTCAGTTCCGTATTTCTATTATTGAGACCACTGAGAATACAAATAGGAGGTCCACCTACTGTAGATCCCTAATATACATTCCAGATATGAATGCCGCTGAAGTGACACTATGCACTGGCAGCTGGGCCTTAAACACACAAACACGTGTGTGCAACTGACTGCTATTTATTCACAGTCAAAATTGTTGTTTTTCTTTAAATGTAATCGAATGTGACACCAGAAATGAATGGCGCTGAAGTGACACTATGCACTGGCAGCTGGGCCTTAAACAAACACGTGTGTGCAACTGACTGCTATTTATTCACAGTCAAAATTGTTGTTTTTCTTTAAATGTAATCGAATGTGACACCAGAAATGAATGGCGCTGAAGTGACACTATGCACTGGCAGCTGGGCCTTAAACACACAAACACGTGTGTGCAACTGATTGCTATTTATTCACAGTCAAAATTGTTGTTTTTCTTTAAATGTAATCGAATGTGACACCAGATATGAATGGCGCTGAAATGACACTATGCACTGGCAGCTGGGCCTTAAACACACAAACACGTGTGTGCAACTGACTGCTATTTATTCACAGTCAAAATAGATATTTTTTTTTTTATGTAATCGAATGTGACACCAGAAATAAATGGCGCTGAAGTGACACTATGCACTGGCAGCTGGGCCTTAAACACACAAACACGTGTGTGCAACTGACTGCTATTTATTCACAGTCAAAATTGTTGTTTTTCTTTAAATGTAATCGAATGTGACACCAGAAATGAATGGCGCTGAAGTGACACTATGCACTGGCAGCTGGGCCTTAAACACACAAACACGTGTGTGCAACTGACTGCTATTTATTCACAGTCAAAATTGTTGTTTTTCTTTAAATGTAATTGAATGTGACACCAGATATGAATGGCACTGAAGTGACACTATGCACTGGCAGCTGGGCCTTAAACACACAAACACGTGTGTGCAACTGACTGCTATTTATTCACAGTCAAAATTGTTGTTTTTCTTTAAATGTAATCGAATGTGACACCAGATATGAGTTGCGCTGAAGTGACACTATGCACTGGCAGCTGGGCCTTAAACACACAAACACGTGTGTGCAACTGACTGCTATTTATTCACAGTCAAAATTGTTGTTTTTCTTTAAATGTAATCGAATGTGACACCGGATATGAGTTGCGCTGGTGACACTATGCACTTGCAGTGCATGAAACACACGCGCGTGTCGGCAACTGACTGCTATTATATTACAGTCAAAATAGTTATATATATTTTTTTAAATGCAAGCTACTGTGACACCAGATATGAGTCGTGGCACTGGGCAAGTGGGCACAGTATACGCTGTGAGCCTGACACACACGCTGACAGGCAGGCAACTGCAATTAGATTACCCAGGAAAAAAAAAAAAATGAAGCAGAATGATGTTCTAGCCCTAAAAAGGGCTTTTTGGGGTGCTGTCCTTACAGCAGAGATCAGATGAGTCTTTCAGGACTGTAGTGGACACTGAATACACTAGCCTAGTTATCGATTTCCCTATTAAATCAGCAGCAGCTACACTGTCCCTCCTCTCGCTAAGAATGCAGCTTCCGAATGAATCTAAAATGGATGCTGTCCAGGAGGTGGGAGAGTCTGCTGCTGATTGGCTGGAATGTGTCTGCTGACTGTGAGGTACAGGGTCAAAGTTTACACAATGATGATGAATAGGGGGCGGACCGAACATCGCATATGTTCGCCCGCCGCGGCGAACGCGAACAAGCTATGTTCGCCGGTAACTTTTCGCCGGCGAATAGTTCGGGACATCTCTATTAGAGACCCAAAAGTCCTTTTAAGGACTATAGTTGTATCTGGCAGCAATATATATTTTTAGCGCAACCTGCTAAATAGCTTGCAATTGTTTGGCCGCTGCAGACAGCGACATTATCTGCGCTGCATCTCTTGTCTAACGTGTGTGCAGCCTACAAATATCTGTGACATCCAGTGTACTTTTTCCATAGATGGTGTCCACTGCGGATAGTTACATTACCTACACTACATCTCCTGTATAGCGTTTGCGTATCCGAAATATCAGTGACATTCAGTCTAATTTTTTTGCTGCTGGTGGCAGTGACATTACCTGCTCTACATCTCCAGTATAACGTTAGCACATCTGAAATATCAGTGACATTCAGTGTAATTTTTTTCGCCGCTCGTGACAGCGACATTATCTGTGCTACATCTTCTGTGTAACTTGTGCGCATCCTAAATATCAGTGACATTAATTCAGTGTAATTTTTTTATTAAGCGGTGGTGACAGCGACATTACTTGCGCTATGCATCCTGTATAACGTTTGTGTAAACTAAATATCAGTGACATTCATTCAGTGTCATTTTTTATTAGGCGGTGGTGACAGCGACATTACTTGTGCTACACCTCATTTTAACGTGTGTGCATCCTAAATATCAGTGACATTCATTAAGTGTAATTTTTTATTAGGCTGTGGTGACAGCGACATTACTTGCGCTATACCTCCTCTTTAATGTTTGCGCATCCTAAATATCAGTGACATTCATTCAGTGTAATTTTTTATTAGGCGGTGGTGACAGAGACATTACTTGCGCTATACCTGCTGTTTAATGTGTGCGCATCCTAAATATCAGTGACATTCATTCAGTGTAATTTTTTATTTGGCGGTGGTGACAGCGACATTAGTTGCTCTATACCTCCTGTTTAACGTGTGCACATCCTAAAAATATCTGTGACATTCTATGTACTGCGCATATACTTTCAAAACCTGTGCTACTGTACGTGTGACCTACTTTCAAGCATATATACCATTTAATATGCGCAAACAAGCAGTAAAGGACGGGGAAGTGGCCGTGCTGCTGATGGTGCACGCAGAGGCCGTGGCCCTGGGCACAGTGAAACTGTGCCTGCTGCCAGAGCACAAGAAACACACTCATCCACAATAACTATCTTCATGTCCAAGTTTGCAGGGCAGCGCAGGACACCCCTCTCGAAGTCAGACCAGTGCGACCAGGTGTTCGGTTGGATTGCAGCAGATAATGCTTCTAGTCGATTAAGCACCACCCTGTATTCCACAAAGTCCAGTCTCAGTAGCCAAGAGTCTGGTCAACAGAATCCTCAACCTGATACTCCTTCCACCCACCATGGAGAGTCTTGGCAAACAAGTGATCCCACACTCAGATATTCCGAGGAGCTGTTTTCATCACCATTCCTTAATTTCCTTAATTTCCCGCTTGAAGAGGGACATGAGGAGCTCTTGTGCCCTGATTCCAAAACTCTGGAGCATCCACAGTCAGAAGAAGATGACGGTGGGGAACGGCAATTAGTGTTTCACGAGGTGGATGATGATGATGAGACACAGTTGCCAATAAGTCAACCGCAATTAGTGTCTCAGGAGGTTCATGATGAGGATGAGACACAGTTGTCAATAACTGAGGTTGTTGTTAGGTCAACAAGTCAGGAGTATGACCAGAGTAAGGAAGTGGAAGAGGAGGTGCTGGACAATGAAGTCACTGACCCAACCTGGGAAGGTGGCAAGCCGAGCGAGGACAGCAGTACAGAGGAGGAGGGATCCGCAGCACCGCAACAGACTGGAAGAGGCAGTGGGGTAGCAAAAGTGAGACAGCGGGCCACACCAAACAAGCCCGCACCCACTTGCGGCAATCTCCCTTTCCAAGGGGTAGGTGTTCCGCAGTATGTCGCTTTTTTTAGGAAAGTGCGGACGATAAAAGAATTGTCATTTGCAACCTGTGTCGTACCAAAATGAGTAGGGGCGTGAACACTAGCAACCTCACCACCACCAGCATGATCCGCCACATGGCATCAAAGCCCCCTAATAGGTGGGCCGAACGCCACCGACCCACAGACCATAGCAGTAAATGCGCACCTTTCCAAATTGCTGGCCCTGGAAATGTTGCCATTTAGGCTTGTGAATAGGGTTGAGCGAACCTGAACTGTAAAGTTTAGGTTCGTATCAAACTTTAGGATTTTTTGACCACAGACCTGAACCCGAACATTTCTGTAAAAGTTTGGGTTCGAGTTCAGTATTCTGCGATTTAATGGCGCTTTTTGAAAGGCTGCAGGGCAGCCAATCAACAAGCGTTTAACTCGTGTGCCCTTAGAAGTCATCACAGCCATAAGCTGGAGTCACATAGCGCCGCACGTCACTAGTGTAGGGATATAATGCTGCTGCGAGGAAGAGAATAGGAAAGAATCTATCTGTTTAAATTCTTTCTTTATTCAAGTTTTTCAAGTTCAAAAAGCAACATTCTTTTTTACAATGAAATAATAATGCAGATCAATGTCACATACAAAAAATAAAATTGATATACATAGCATTAAATGTCATGTCTATCTGATATCAGAACTTGTTTTTAACTCTGCGATCTATAGCGATTTTGTTCTGTGGGTGCAGTGCAGCATTTTTGTACCCTGCCCTGAGCCCAGTGCCACAGAAAAATAAGTTTTATCCGTCTGTTAGTTAGGTTCCGACAAGCCAGCGGTCAGCCATTGGGTAAGAGGGTTATCCGGCGTCATCAACTTTTTACGCTCAAACATTTGGGCCACGGAAGCCTGCCTTCTGCCAGATGAACACGACGATGGCACGGTGGAAGGTGGAGTGGAGGACAAATGGGAGGAGAGAGGAAGAGGAGAAGGAGAAGAGGCAGGACGTGGAGCGATGGGAGTGTGGCTTTGTGGGTTCTGACGGCGTTGCTCCAACTGGGCTCAGTGATGGGAGGCCAGGTGCCTTCTTAAGGCGGCCGTCCCTAGGTTAGTGTTGGTCTTTCCGCAACTTATGCGTTGACAGCATAGGCTGCAGATGGCAACACTATTGTCAGCAGCTGACACGTTAAAAAAAGCCCACACTGTGGAGCTATGTGCCTGCATCCTGGGAGCGCCAGATGTGACCGTGCATGGTGGATGGCTTGCTCCAGATACATTTGCAGTCTGCTTTTTGCCTCCTGTGCACTGCTAATTCTGCCTGCTTTTCCTCTTTCTCCTCCCTATCTGCTGCTCCATCTCTTCCTCTGAACATCCCTCCTCTTCTTCTCTTGTGGGCACCCATGTGACGTCCATTGACACATCATCATCGTAACCTTCACCACAACTGAACATTAGAGATCTCGAAGTAGGCAGCAACATTGGGGACCATCCTCCTTTGGCTGATCTGGGTACTATCGTCAGACCGCTGGGTGGCATCCGTTGCTACCTCCTCTTCCTCATCCGATGTTAAGAATGGCTTGCGCTTCGGTAAGGTCTGGGAATGGATGGGAAAATAATTCCTCTGACTCGAGTGGAGGGGCTATAGTGATTGTGCTGGTGGTGTCTTTGGGGGTGCACACAGCAGAGAGTGAGGAGGGTGCAGATACAGAGGATGAGGAGGGTGCAGAAGCGGAAGGCTGAGTAAGCCACTCAACCAACTCTGGTGCGTCCTTTGACGTAATCGCACGCACCTTCTCTAAATTGCCACTTATGCTTCGCCTGGTGCACCTGCCCGACCCCTACCACCCCTGCGGAACGGCCTGCCTCTTCCTATGCCTGTCATTTTCAAAATGACCCTGTGCCAAAGTCCCTAGAGAAGAGCAGTATTTGTGGAAGCAGGTATATAGCAGGCCTTAATCAGTATTTGGTGGAAGCTGGTATATCGCACACCTCAATCAGTATTTTGTAGAAGCAGGTATATAGAAACCCTTAATCAGTATTTTGTAGAAACAGGTATATCGCACCTTTTAATCAGTATTTTGTGGAAGCAAGTATATCAAGCACTGAAAAACTATAAGGAAAAAAATAGAACATGTAAAAAACAAATAAAAGCGGCCAAACTAGAGACCGAGAGATTAATTGCCAAAGAGAGTAAAACTAACCCTAAAATGTTCTTCAATTATATAAATGTTAAAAAATATAAATCTGAAGGTGTCGGCCCTTTAAAGAGTAATGAGGGGGGAGTCGCAGAGAGCGACAAGGAGAAAGCAAAGCTGTTAAATATTTTTTTCTCCAATGTATTCACTGAGGAAAATAAACTGTCAGATGAAATGCTGAATGTAAAAATAAATTCCCTATTAAAAGTGTCCTGTCTGACCCAGGAAGAAGTACAATAGCGACTTAAAAAGATTAAAATAGACAAATCGCCAGGACCGGATGGAATACACCCCCGTATCCTAAGAGAATTAAGTAATGTCATAGCCAGACCCTTATTTCTGATATTTGCAGACTCTATACTGACAGGGAATGTCCCACAGGATTGGCGCATAGCAAATGGGGTGCCAATATTCAAAAAGGGTCCAAAAACAGAGCCTGGAAACTATAGGCCGGTAAGTTTAACATCTGTTGTGGGTAAACTGTTTAAAGGTTTTCTGAGAGATGTTATGTTAGAGCATCTCAACGGAAATAAGCAAATAACGCCAAATCAGCATGGCTTCATGAGGGAGCGGTCATGCCAAACTAATTTATTCAGTTTCTATGAGGAGGTAAGTTCTAGACTTGACAGCGGCGAATCAATGGATGTCGTATATGTGGACTTCTCCAAAGCATTTGACACTGTACCACATAAAAGGTTAGTATATAAAATGAGAATGCTCGGACTGGGAGAAAACGTCTGTATGTGGGTAAGTAACTGGTTGAGGGATAGAAAACAGAGGGTGGTTATTAGTGGTACACACTCAGATTGGGTCACTGTCACTAGTGGAGTACTTCAGGGGTCAGTATTGGGCTCTATTCTCTTCAATATATTCATTAATGATCTTGTAGAAGGCTTGCATAGTAAAATATCAATTTTCGCAGATGACACTAAACTGTGTAAAGTAATTAACATTGAAGAGGACAGTATACTACTACAGAGCGATCTGGATAGACTGGAGGCTTGACACTACTGTATTGTGGGTGGTGCACTGCATTGTGGGAGTGCAAAGCATCCTGGGAAAGAGAAGTCTCCAGTCCCCAGGACACATCAGCAGAGCTGTCCTATGCATGTCTCCTTCTCAAACTCCACCATCCTTGTAAAATCATATCTGGTGAGAGAGATACCCTCATTTCAGGGATATTGCGTGTTGCAGAGCTAGTTGTAATTGTTACTCAGGGAGTTGCTATTACTGTTAGCTAGTCATGCAATCTTATGTGCAGGCAGCCATTTTACCATATGCATCAGTGTCAATGCAAATGTTATAGTACATGCTTTACATGCTTAATACTTATACATGTTATTTGTATTCTTGTAGTAATACCACACTTGTACAATCTCTCACTCACGCACATCGCGCAGAGAGTACAACCTGTTGACCAATAAAAAAGTTAGACTACAAAGAACAGTCCTTTGGAAGACAGGAATGGTTTATGCTGAATGTCAGACTGCACACTGTGTGAAAGTGTATGAAAACAGAACAACATGTGCCTAGCCATCTGAGATTCAGATTGTGGGTAGTAGTTAGTGTTGAGCGCAAATATTTGAATCGTGAATTTTAATTGCTAATATCGCCAGTTTGAGAATTTGCGAATATTTAGAATATAGTGCTATATATTCGTATTCGCGAATAGTGTTGATTGCGAATATTCTAATCGCGAATTTATTGCAAATTTATTGCAAATTTATCGCAAATATTAGCACTCAGCAACATCCCTAGCATTCAATAGTGTTGATTGAGAATATTCTAATCGCAAAGTTTTATCACAAATATATTACATTGCAGATTTTCGCAATCAAGTAAATAATGATTCGAGATCACGAATTATCGAATTTGTGAATTTATGGCGAATATTCTGCAAAAAATTTGCGAACTATCGCAAATTCGTATATTGCCTATGTCGCTCGTCACTAGTAGTAGTGTGAACAGCAGTAGCAGCACCAGCCATCCGGCCATTAGTAGTAGCAGACCACAGCTCTCCCTGACTTCCTATATTCGCCACATTATAATTCAGGACAAAGATAATGAGATTGTGGACTGGATGGCTCACTCCTCCTCTCGGTCACAGTAGTATGATATGTATGTAACCTCTGAATCTAATACTGTGTCTTTGAGCCAGAGGTCACAGCATTCCCCCTGCTTCTCCTCCTTGCTGCCCCAGAAAACCTTTTAGTTACCACATCTGTCCTTTTTTCCTAAAAAGATTAAACAAATCTGCCGCTCATCACTAATCCCTGCCTAGTTCATTTTAATGAACGTGAGCTTGTCCACATTGGCTTTAACCACCTCCGGACCGCCTAACGCAGGATCGCGTTCCGGAGGTGGCAGCCCTGCGCAGAGTCACGCATATATGCGTCATCTCGCGATGGCCGAGATTTCCTGTGAACGCGCGCACACAGGCGCGCGCGCTCACAGGAACGGAAGGTAAGAGAGTTGATCTCCAGCCTGCCAGCGGCAGTCGTTCGCTGGCAGGCTGGAGATGTGTTTTTTTTAACCCCTAACAGGTATATTAGACGCTGTTTTGATAACAGCGTCTAATATACCTGCTACCTGGTCCTCTGGTGGTCCCATTTGTTTGGATCGACCACCAGAGGACACAGGTAGCTCAGTAAAGTCCCACCAAGCACCACTACACTACACTACACCCCCCCCCCCGTCACTTATTAACCCCTTATTAGCCCCTGATCACCCCTGATCACCCCATATAGACTCCCTGATCACCCCCCTGTCATTGATCACCCCCCTGTCATTGATTACCCCCCTGTAAAGCTCCATTCAGATGTCCGCATGATTTTTACGGATCCACTGATAGATGGATCGGATCCGCAAAACGCATCCGGACGTCTGAATGAAGCCTTACAGGGGCGTGATCAATGACTGTGGTTATTACCCCATATAGACTCCCTGATCACCCCCCCTGTCATTGATTACCCCCCTGTCATTGATCAACCCCCTGTAAAGCTCCATTCAGACGTCCGCATGATTTTTACGGATCCACTGATAGATGGATCGGATCCGCAAAACGCATCCGGACGTCTGAATGAAGCCTTACAGGGGCGTGATCAATGACTGTGGTGATCACCCCATATAGACTCCCTGATCACCCCCCTGTAAAGCTCCATTCAGATGTCCGCATGATTTTTACGGATGCACTGATAGATGGATCCGATCCGCAAAACGCATCCGGACGTCTGAATGAAGCCTTACAGGGGCATGATCAATGACTGTGGTGATCACCCCATATAGACTCCCTGATCACCCCCCTGTAAAGCTCCATTCAGATGTCCGCATGATTTTTACGGATGCACTGATAGATGGATCTGATCCGCAAAACGCATCCGGACGTCTGAATGAAGCCTTACAGGGGCATGATCAATGACTGTGGTGATCACCCCATATAGACTCCCTGATCACCCCCCTGTAAAGCTCCATTCAGATGTCCGCATGATTTTTACGGATGCACTGATAGATGGATCCGATCCGCAAAACGCATCCGGACGTCTGAATGAAGCCTTACAGGGGCATGATCAATGACTGTGGTGATCACCCCATATAGACTCCCTGATCACCCCCCTGTAAAGCTCCATTCAGATGTCTGCATGATTTTTACGGATGCACTGATAGATGGATCCGATCCGCAAAACGCATCCGGACGTCTGAATGAAGCCTTACAGGGGCATGATCAATGACTGTGGTGATCACCCCATATAGACTCCCTGATCACCCCCCTGTAAAGCTCCATTCAGATGTCCGCATGATTTTTACGGATGCACTGATAGATGGATCCGATCCGCAAAACGCATCCGGACGTCTGAATGAAGCCTTACAGGGGCATGATCAATGACTGTGGTGATCACCCCATATAGACTCCCTGATCACCCCCCTGTCATTGATCACCCCTCTGTAAGGCTCCATTCAGATATTTTTTTGGCCCAAGTTAGCGGAATTTTTTTTTTTTTTTCTTACAAAGTCTCATATTCCACTAACTTGTGTCAAAAAATAAAATCTCACATGAACTCACCATACCCCTCACGGAATCCAAATGCGTAAAATTTTTTAGACATTTATATTCCAGACTTCTTCTCACGCTTTAGGGCCCCTAGAATGCCAGGGCAGTATAAATACCCCACATGTGACCCCATTTCGGAAAGAAGACACCCCCAGGTATTCCGTGAGGGGCATATTGAGTCCATGAAAGATTGAAATTTTTGTCCCAAGTTAGCGGAACGGGAGACTTTGTGAGAAAAAAATTAAAAATATCAATTTCCGCTAACTTGTGCCAAAAAAAAAAAATTTCTATGAACTCGCCATGCCCCTCATTGAATACCTTGGGGTGTCTTCTTTCCAAAATGGGGTCACATGTGGGGTATTTATACTGCCCTGGCATTCTAGGGGCCCCAAAGCGTGAGAAGAAGTCTGGTATCCAAATGTCTAAAAATGCCCTCCTAAAAGGAATTTGGGCACCTTTGCGCATCTAGGCTGCAAAAAAGTGTCACACATCTGGTATCGCCGTACTCAGGAGAAGTTGGGGAATGTGTTTTGGGGTGTAATTTTACATATACCCATGCTGGGTGAGAGAAATATCTTGGTCAAATGCCAACTTTGTATAAAAAAATGGGAAAAGTTGTCTTTTGCCAAGATATTTCTCTCACGCAGCATGGGTATATGTAAAATGACACCCCAAAACACATTCCCCAACTTCTCCTGAATACGGCGATACCACATGTGTGACACTTTTTTGCAGCCTAGGTGGGCAAAGGGGCCCATATTCCAAAGATCACCTTTAGGATTTCACAGGTCATTTACCTACTTACCACACATTAGGGCCCCTGGAAAATGCCAGGGCAGTATAACTACCCCACAAGTGACCCCATTTTGGAAAGAAGACACCCCAAGGTATTCCGTGAGGGGCATGGCGAGTTCCTAGAATTTTTTATTTTTTGTCACAAGTTAGTGGAAAATGCTGATTTTTTTTAAATTTTTTTTTTCATACAAAGTCTCATATTCCACTAACTTGTGACAAAAAATAAAAAGTTCCATGAACTCACTATGCCCATCAGCGAATACCTTGGGGTCTCTTCTTTCCAAAATGGGGTCACTTGTGGGGTAGTTATACTGCCCTGGCATTCTAGGGGCCCAAATGTGTGGTAAGGAGTTTGAAATCAAATTCTGTAAAAAATGACCTGTGAAATCCGAAAGGTGCTCTTTTGAATATGGGCCCCTTTGCCCACCTAGGCTGCAAAAAAGTGTCACACATCTGGTATCTCCGTAATCGGGAGAAGTTGGGGAATGTGTTTTGGGGTGTCATTTTACATATACCCATGCTGGGTGAGAGAAATATCTTGGCAAAAGACAACTTTTCCCATTTTTTTATACAAAGTTGGCATTTGACCAAGATATTTATCTCACCCAGCATGGGTATATGTAAAAAGACACCCCAAAACACATTCCTCAACTTCTCCTGAATACAGAGATACCAGATGTGTGACACTTTTTTGCAGCCTAGGTGGGCAAAGGGGCCCACATTCCAAAGAGCACCTTTCGGATTTCACAGGTCATTTACCTACTTACCACACATTTGGGCCCCTAGAATGCCAGGGCAGTATAACTACCCCACAAGTGACCCCATTTTGGAAAGAAGAGACCCCAAGGTATTCGCTGATGGGCATAGTGAGTTCATGGAAGTTTTTATTTTTTGTCACAAGTTTGTGGAATATGAGACTTTGTATGAAAAAAAAAAAAAAAAAAAAAATCATCATTTTCCACTAACTTGTGACAAAAAAAAAAAAATTCTAGGAACTCGCCATGCCCCTCACGGAATACCTTGGGGTGTCTTCTTTCCAAAATGGGGTCACTTGTGGGGTAGTTATACTGCCCTGGTATTCTAGGGGCCCAAATGTGTGGTAAGGAGTTTGAAATCAAATTCAGGAAAAAATGAGGAGTGAAATCCGAAAGGTGCTCTTTGGAATATGGGCCCCTTTGCCCACCTAGGCTGCAAAAAAGTGTCACACATCTGGTATCCCCGTACTCAGGAGAAGTTGAGGAATGTGTTTTGGGGTGTCTTTTTACATATACCCATGCTGGGTGAGATAAATATCTTGGTCAAATGACAACTTTGTATAAAAAAATGGGAAAAGTTGTCTTTTGCCAAGATATTTCTCTCACCCAGCATGGGTATATATAAAATGACACCCCAAAACACATTCCCCACCTTCTCCTGAGTACGGAGATACCAGATGTGTGACACTTTTTTGCAGCCTAGGTGGGCAAAGGGGCCCATATTCCAAAGAGCACCTTTCGGATTTCACAGGTCATTTTTTACAGAATTTGATTTCAAACTCCTTACCACACATTTGGGCCCCTAGAATGCCAGGGCAGTATAACTACCCCACAAGTGACCCCATTTTGGAAAGAAGAGACCCCAAGGTATTCGCTGATGGGCATAGTGAGTTCATAGAACTTTTTATTTTTTGTCACAAGTTAGTGGAATATGAGACTTTGTAAGAAAAAAAAATAAAAAAAAATAAATCATAATTTTCCGCTAACTTGTGACAAAAAATAAAAAGTTCTATGAACTCACTATGCCCATCAGCGAATACCTTAGGGTGTGTAATTTCAGAAATGGGGTCATTTGTGGGGTGTTTGTACTGTCTGGGCATTGTAGAACCTCAGGAAACATGACAGGTGCTCAGAAAGTCAGTGCTGCTTCAAAAAGCGGAAATTCACATTTTTGTACCATAGTTTGTAAACGCTATAACTTTTATCCAAACCATTTTTTTTTTAGAGCAAAATTTCTATATGGATGTCGTTTTTTTTTGCAAAATTTTACAACTGAAAGTGAAAAATGTCATTTTTTTGCAAAAAAATCGTTAAATTTCGATTAATAACAAAAAAAGTAAAAATGTCAGCAGCAATGAAATACCACCAAATGAAAGCTCTATTAGTGAGAAGAAAAGGAGGTAAAATTCATTTGGGTGGTAAGTTGCATGACCGAGCAATAAACGGTGAAAGTAGTGTAGGTCAGAAGTGTAAAAAGTGGCCTGGTCTTTCAGGGTGTTTAAGCACTGGGGGCTGAAGTGGTTAAGATGCCCTGTTATTGGAATGAGTAATCAAAAATTAAAGGAAATGTCACTGCGGTATTTTGGATTAGGAAACTTTATACAGGAGAGGCCCTGCTGCCGCTTTGTTGACTCTAGATAACTTCTGCCTGTTCGCACGTCCCCGTGATGTCCACGATCCAATTGGTTATCTTCTCTATCAACTTTTGATCATGGGTAACGGGGAATCAGGGTTCCAAGCCGGAGAGGGAGCGTGAGAAAGCGATACCACATCCAAGGGAGGTCAATGGCTGAAATGTGATTGGGGGAAATGTGGGACAAGTTATTAAAGCAGAAGAATCGAATGAAAGGAGGGGGTGCGCGTCAATTTAAGACGAATTTTATAAATTTTATGCCCTATCACCTATGCAGAGCAGGGGTTTTTCAACGTCAAAAATGGGATAATGTCACCCACCAATGGAACAGATGATTTTAAAAAAATTCGGTCCCTGTCAACTATGCAGAGCAGGGGTTTATTCACGGCAAAACTGTGTTCATGTCACCCACCAATTGAACTTATGATTTTACAAAAATTAGGTCCCTGTCACCTATGCAGAGCAGGGGTTTGTATACGGCAAAAATTGTAAAATGTTAGGACAATCAGAAAACTTTTTGTCACCCTAATGATAATGATCTAGGTGCGCAGGTCCACTCAAGCCATCCAAAAGATATGAATCAAATTTGAGGCTTACTGGCTCTCAGTCAGATGAGAGCTGGTTTTGAATGTTTCATAGTGCACAAGGCTGCCATTGTAAGGTGTGCTGACTGTATCTGTCTCATGGATAGATTGTTGGCTTGCACATACCCGGCTTTTGGCATATAGCCTTTGTGTGGTTGTTTATTGTAGGTAATAGGAGTCCAAGATGCATCCAGATGTCCTCCCCATGCTGTTTCCAAACCATTTTGGTGGTGTTTCTATCAATTTCTAACCTTTTTCTGTAAACCAGACACCCTCTCCTCTTCAGAGCAGGGGGTGCCTGGTTTAATGCTTGGGTTTTCCTATTGACTTCCATTATATTTGGCTGCTCGGTAGAGCACCAGAGCATCCCGATGTGTTCGGCCAGAGCACCCGAGCACTTTGGTGCTCGATCAACACTCTTGGCCATCCTTGCACTATGGACACATGAAGCAGCCCATTTGTCTGACTGGATGGCTCCTCTCGTCCCTTGCTAAGTAACCCACTTCTCACCATCTCTACTTCCACATGCAGCAGAAGCCACCGCAGCAGCCAATTCAGTATTATTATGAACATGACGAAGCAGTTTCTTAAGGTTCTGCACCAGGCTGACACAAATCAGCAAAGAGAGATGTGGGACCTGAACAATGAGGTTTAGTCCTACCTGGACTGTGGCCTTTCTTTGGCACATATCATATTCCCTGACCCCATGGACCTCTGGGCATGCAGATTGTAACAGTTGGCCTAGTTAGCTCTCTCTGTACTGTCTTGTCCAGCATTCAGTGTCATCTCAGCTAGGGTTTTCATGGAGCATCCTCCTCTGCCACTGTCTACCTGTCTACCATCATATTCCTTATAGTATGGCTGAAACTGCTGCCGCCACTGGTGCAACTGCCACTCTTTGCTGTTAATCCCTGTACTGCCACTTCTATTACATCCTCTACCATTACCCCTACAGAGCTACTACTACTGTGACTACTACTCCAACACAGCCACACACAGATCTTCTTACTGCCTTACTGTCAATTTAAGACGAATTTTATAAATTTTATGCCCTATCACCTATGCAGAGCAGGGGTTTTTCAACGTCAAAAATGGGATAATGTCACCCACCAATGGAACAGATGATTTTAAAAAAATTCGGTCCCTGTCAACTATGCAGAGCAGGGGTTTATTCACGGCAAAACTGTGTTCATGTCACCCACCAATTGAACTTATGATTTTACAAAAATTAGGTCCCTGTCACCTATGCAGAGCAGGGGTTTGTATACGGCAAAAATTGTAAAATGTTAGGACAATCAGAAAACTTTTTGTCACCCTAATGATAATGATCTAGGTGCGCAGGTCCACTCAAGCCATCCAAAAGATATGAATCAAATTTGAGGCTTACTGGCTCTCAGTCAGATGAGAGCTGGTTTTGAATGTTTCATAGTGCACAAGGGTCTGTTCCATGCTGTGTTACATCTGCTGGTGCTACCATTGCAGCCACTATTACCCCTACACACCTTACCATGACGGACATTCCCACGACAGGTGGCAGGAGATCGGCGAGACTGGCAACACATGGTTTGATCTGACATGCTTTCCGTTTGGATCAAATTACGTCTGTGTTGTTTCTGGTGCTTACCACACCTTCTTTCCCCAGGTGTAGCTATTCTGTTTATTTAACCTTCTCTATTTTTTGTTGTTTCTCCCACTATGCTATGTGGTTTATAGCTTCTATTGGACTTGTAGATAGCTGGTGTGTGTATCTTGAAGTTAAGTGTTTTCTTTCCCTTTTGTATTTTGTTTGGGTTATTTTGTGTGTTGCATTTCCCTGTCATTTTTATAAAGGCCTGAGGGAGACTCCTGTTCGTCCTTACTTTTGGAGGAACAGGTTGTCTCAGTCCTGACATTAGTACTAGTGATGGACGAACATCGGCCGGGACGGTTCGCGAACACGATCGTGCAACCGCGATCAAATGTTCGCGAACCAAAAGTTCACAGCGGGCTCCATTCACTTTAATGGCAGACGAACCTTAAAAACCTTCTGCTCATATTTTCAGCCACCAAATACTTAGTAGAAGTGAACAAATAGTCCCACAACATGGACAGTGACACATACTAGAGGGGGATCAATGACAAAAATTCCAACAAAAAATATGTGTCTTAATAAGGGGACATTTTTATGCGTCTTAAAGGGAAATTCTCTTAAATGTGCCTTGTTGCGCTACCTAAATGCAGTATATAGAAAATATATTATTGGTATATACCACCCTTGCTTCAAACACTATTTTGGGGGGGCAACTGGTATATCACACCAGTAGAAATTATTTGTTCCAATAACGCTTGTCCCTCTATATATATGCGGTATCACAGCAGAACCGCACACACCTGCCGCACAATGCAAATGCCCTATAATATACTTTCTATGTTAAAAAAGTATATTATAACATTGTACAAGGAAGGCAATCCATTAGAATATACATAAAGATAAAATGTAACCTTTAATAATGTTACTATTAAGGGCACATTCAGACGGCCGTATGCTATTAGGAAAAATGCGGATCATTTTTTTTTTGCGGATTAGATGCTGACCCATTCACTTCTATGGGGCCCTTTTCTATTCCACGGTTCCGCAAAACAAATGAAACATGTCCTATACTTGTCCGTAAAAATCAGGACATGGCCCCATTGAAGTCTATGGGTCCGAAAAAATACTGAATGCTATCCGTTTTTTTAACGGACATGCTGAACTGTCTGCAAAAAAACGGATCTGCATTTTTGCGGACAGCATACGGCCGTCTGAATGAGGCCTAGGGGTCCATTCACACGTCCGTAAGTGTTCTGCGGATCCGCAAAACTCGGACACTGGCAATGTGCATTCCACAATTTGCGGACCGCACATTGCCGGCACTATAATAGAAAATGCCTAATCTTGTCCGCAAATGCGGATGCGGACAGCACATTCCGGCCCCATTGAAAATAAATGGGTCTGCACCCGTTCCGCAAAATTGCGGAATGGATGCGGACCCATTTTGCGGATGTGTGAATGCACCTTAAAAGATATCCCTCAAAATGAAAATAGATTAAATTATTAAAGGAAAAGCAAAAAACATCTACCCCTGGGCTAGATGATGATGTTAAATTGAAGGACAGGGTGGGCAAAGAACTGTCCCTGATATTGCCCTACAGGGGGGTGCTATTCTAGCCCTGATAGCCTAACTACAGAGCACCCGCCCTGATAAGAGCGACCCCGTCCGGAACCTTACCCTATATAAAAATGGCCCTAGTAAGCCCCTTAGCCCCTGACTTCCAGGTGATCACTATATAGATCTATCTATGTGTTTTTGACTCATGAAAGTATATTATAAGTATATTGCACCCCTCTGTGTATCACACCTATCGATAACACACCTATACATCCTTAAAAGGACATTTGTGGCCCTATTAGCTAGCATTTGGTGTCCCTAACAGCCTGTCCCTGCTCCACACGGCAACCTCTCCCTACACTGGCAAAAGACTGAATGTAAAATGGCGTCCAGATCGGGTTTATTCATAAGGTAGGGGGTATGTCCTTGTGCTGAAACATCTCAATTAGCTGTCCTGTACTACCTGATGGATGTGTCATGGGTCAAAGTTCTTCACAATGTAAAAGAATATGGTGGGCGCGAATATATGTTTGCATGTTCGGCGAATCGCGAACACGCAAAGTTTGCCGCAAAACGAACGCCCGGCGAACCGCAAGGCCATCTCTAATTAGTACCAGGGTCCTATAAGGTGAGTTAGGACACTAGGTATTCCGGTGTATGAACTCACCTACCTCTGGGGTCTGTTCATACTAGTAGTTAGTCAGGACTTTGATTAGGGTTTTACCATATCTCCAGAAGGATATTGATACTTTGGAGAGAGTTCAGAGAAGAGCTACTAAACTGGTACATGGATTGCAGGATAAAACTTACCAGGAAAGATTAAAGGACCTTAACATGTATAGCTTGGAAGAAAGACGAGACAGAGGGGATATGATAGAAACTTTTAAATACATAAAGGGAATCAACAAGGTAAAAGAGGAGAGAATATTTAAAAGAAGAAAAACTGCTACAAGAGGACACAGTTTCAAATTAGAGGGGCAAAGGTTTAAAAGTAATATCAGGAAGTATTACTTTACTGAGAGAGTAGTGGATGCATGGAATAGCCTTCCTGCAGAAGTGGTAGCTGCAAATACAGTGAAGGAGTTTAAGCATGCATGGGATAGGCATAAGGCCATCCTTCATATAAGATAGGGCCGGGGGCTATCCATAGTATTCAGTATATTGGGCAGACTAGATGGGCCAAATGGTTCTTATCTGCCGACACATTCTATGTTTCTATGTTACTATAAGGTCCTTTCACTAGTTTCCAGGCCTTATTCCCTCACCCCTTTCCCTCCTATGCTCAGTGTGGTGTTTCCCTCCCACATTCGAACGTGATACTTAACCCTTCCACATCCACACTGTACTGCTGCTGCTCCCAAATAAAAAGGAAAATTTTCCAGGCTTGTTCAACTTTCACTGTTTCTTCTAACAATTAACACGTGTGTATAATCACTGGCAGGCATTCTGCCCCCGTTAATGCATAATTTTTGGACACTTGTGCAGAACAACCCACTGTTTCTTATGACATTGATCCTTTCCTGAAATCTGATGTACATGTTGGGTCTTTAAAGATGACATGTGCTCCAGAGTGGAGTGAACACCATATCTACAAGGTGCCTGCTGTTTCACAAAGGAGACACCTGGGGCTAAGATCTGTGATCAGCAGTATTGCCGATTGCAGACATTTAACCCCTTAGATGCAGTGATCAGATGTGACCATGACATCTGAAAGGCAAAAAACCCAGAAATGTGCCATTCCGAGGCAAGAACAACTCCCCCTGCTTGAGATCGGGGAAGGCGTTCCATTGCAGTAATAAGCCTGAGCCTATACTAGGCCTGCAGGTGCCAAGTGCCAGTAAATCGGAAGAAAATTGCTGCACTTGCGCTGCAGTTGGTAAAATCCAGCGCATATATTGTAAGTCTGTCTGTTCTATGTGTGGAGACAATAAATTGACTATAATGTCAGATGTATGATAGAGGTTCATCTCGTCAAGTATTGAATACATGCAGAAGCAAAGGGACATTGAAAGAAAAGCATGCAAGATAAATAAAATTAAAATGAAAAAGATGAAAAAGTCAAGTCCAGAGAAAAATTGCAGAAAAACTGACAAAAAAACAGGAAAAACAGAATTTATGCAATAATTATAGAGATAATATAAAATTTGTAAAAATTATAAAAAGGAAGAGATCTGTTAGAAAAAAAGGGGGGAATGCAATGTAGGTGTTAAGTTAGTGGGTTGTAGACAAACATCACTCTGGGAGGCATGCTCAGGGTTAATACAGAGTACTCCAGAGACATACTACCTGTCTGTGAAGCACTTAATTTTGTCTGCAGGAAAATGAAGTAGGGAAAGTTAATGCTATATTCACTTATACATATAATGTCCTTCTATATAATACAAAAGTCAAAATCCCAGTTGAGGCCCCGAGGTGAGAAAGTATTAAGTTCGAAAATCCAATAGGGCTCGCGTTGTTTAAAGGATAACTGTCGTATATTTTTATTTTGGAGTATTGGATTGTGGTGATTAATATCACCTTGGTGGCCCTATTTCAACTTTTCACTGTGTATTCAATTACCCCTTAATTCCACATTTTTGTTCCCTGTACTGCCTACTTTTACCTGTGCTTAAAATAGGGTTGCTAGGCATGGTCCGTCTAGACGCAGAAGCAGGCTGCGTGCAGGGTCAGCTTACTGACAGCCAGGGACTGTAAGTAAATATTTAAAGCCAGGTCCTCCCCAGCAGCTGATAACAGTGCCTGGGCTGTGTGCACTTCTCCCTGTCCCTGCGCTTGGCAGACGCTCCCTCACTCAGCAGAGCTGGAGAATGCAGAGTTGAAGCAGCGCAGACCAGGGAAGGGAGATCTGCCGTCTGCTCAGTGTATAAATGAAAGCAACATGTGGTAAGAGGACCCCTTTGTGCTGCAAAAGATTAACCCTTTAGGGGGAGGGCTCTGGTTACTGACACTTTTGGGGGGCTATTGTTACTGGCTAGTGAGGGATTAGCCCCAGGGTGAGGGCAGTGGCGGCCATCTTAACTGAATAGTGAAATTACATTTTTATGCAGACTGGTTGCTAAGGGCTGAATCTTATTAAATATGGGGTAAGTCAGTCTAATAGTAACTGATTCTGGAATATCATGTTATTAGTAACTACATATATGAAAATTGAAATTAGGGTCTAAATGTGACAGTTATCCTTTAAGGCTGTGTTCTTATTCTGGCGTATGTATAAAGGCTATTGCGACATCACATATGTATGAACTATCATACCATGCAAAACCTGTTCTTAGATGATGTTTATTTACTTCCCCAGTGATTGTTCATCATTTGTGACTCCACTATACCCCAAATGAGATACCTGAGATGACTACCGACCTGGCTCTATATTAGGCAGTGCTTTCTTTTTACTGTATAATTATTCCTTTAAATGATGTAACCTTTTGGAACCACATATTATCGGAATCATGTGTGTTGATCATATACCCCCCAATTTTTTGTTTATCCTTTGTTTATATTTTGTTTATATCTTGTTAACCCCTTAAGGACCCTGCCATTTTTCACCTTAAGGACCAGGCCATTATAGCAAATCTGACGTGTCACTTTATGTGGTGCTAACTTTAAAACACTTTTACTTATCCAGGCCATTCTGAGATTGTGTTCTCGTCACATATTGTACTTCATGACAGTGGTAGAATTGAGTAAAAAAAAATATATTTTTATTTATAAAAAATTCCAAATTTACCCAAAATTTGGATAATCTAGCAAATTTCCAAATTTTAATTTCTCTACTTTTATAATAGATAGTAATACCTCTAAAAATAGTTATTACTTTACATTTCCCATATGTCTACTTCATGTTTGGATAATTTTGTGAATTCCATTTTATTTTTTGGGGACGTTAGAAGGCTTAGAAGTTTAGAAACAAATCTTGAAATTTTTCAGAAAATTTCTAAAACCCACTTTTTCAGGACCAGTTCAGGTCTGAAGTCACTTCGTGAGGCTTACATAATAGAAACCACCCAAAAATGACCCCATTTTACAAACTACACCCCTCAAGGTATACAAAACTGATTTTACAAACTTTGTTAACCCTTTAGGTGTTCCACAAAAATTTATGGAAAATAGAGATGACATTTGAGAATTTCACTTTTTTGGCAGATTTTCCATTTTAATCATTTTTTCCCTCTAATAAAGCATGGGTTAATAGCCAAACAAAGCTCAATATTTATTGCCCTGATTCTGTAGTTTACATAAACACCCCATATGCGTAAACTGCTGTATGAGCACACGGCAAGGCGCATAAGGAAAGAAATGCCATACGGTTTTTGGAAGGCAAATTTTGCTGGACTGTTTTTTTGACACCATGTCCCATTTGAAGCCCCTCTGTGTGTATTACTCATACAGCTTCCTGCCTGTGAGATCCAGGGGGCTGGATCTCACAGGCTCTCCACCAGAAGGCAGCCCCGATGCCTAAGGAAGGCATCGGGCTGCCTTCCATGCCATCGGGTCCCCGTCACAGCAGCACGGGGGCCCGATGGCAGCGCCGATCCCTGCCGGACATCGCACGTGCCGCGGTCAGCACTGACCGCTGCATATAAAGGGTTAATGTAGCTGCATCAGTGATTTCACTGATGCTGGCGCATGCAGCAGGGGTCCGGCTATCAGTGACTGCCAGACCCCTGCTGCGGATTGGGCGGGCGCAGCTCCTGCACCTGCCCGAAACCCATGAAGTACATGTACCTCATGGGTCTTTAAGTAATGCGTGAAAATCACCGCTCATGTGCACAGCTAACCTCACGCATTGCACCCGCGCCGAAAACTCGCCCGTGTGAAAGAGGCCTAAGAGTTCCCTTCCTTTTATTTGGTTGGGTAGCAGCTCATCTCCCCAGGTGCATTGCAATTAGCCCTTCTTAGCCCCTTTCAGCCCTGTATAGAAAATTGTCCCCCATATACGGTATAGCCCTAGCGATACATATGATATGTAAAGCTTGCACAATTTACTTTTCCACTGTTTAAGTTACCTTACAAATATTTCATTTTACATAGTATATAGTATAGTATAATAAAGAGATATGCCTATATATTTCTATGAATTTAGTAGTAGGGATAAATGAATTAAGGTTACTTCACCTCTAAACTAGCACTGAAGAGAGGGGAAGGGAGGAGGAAAGCTGCTGAGCATGTTAGTCCATCACTGAATGCAGGACAAGGTGGGCCAGAGCGATAGACAGCAGGGGTGCTTCCAGAGAAAAAACTATAATGTCCATAAAAATTTACATATTTTTATTGCAAGTATATTGCAATAATACCTCATTTAAAATGTTCTGTTGTGTATTACCTAGTCATTTTCTTTGTTAAATAGCCCATTTAGGCTAGGTCTACACGACGACATGTGTCACGCGACAATAATTCACGCGACAGATAGGGCACAACTACATTGAAACATTTGTTGCGTGACATTTTGTCGCACCAATGCCGCGCGATAATTTTTATAATGGTAGTCTATGGTGTCACAATGAGACATGCGACATGCTGCGACGCGACAGTCACAGAAAAGTCCATCTCGAATGGATTTTTTGCGACTGTCGCGTCGCAGTCACAGCATGTTGCATGTCGCAGTGCGACACCATAGACTATCATTATAAAAATAGTCACGCGACATTGGTGTGACAAAATGTCATGTGACAAATGTCGTTGTGTAGACCTAGCCTTAAGACCAGTAATTATCAACCTTTTCTGTGGAGGGAAGTCCCATTCTCTGTGTAAATGTGACAGCTGTTGTGGTCTCCTGGAGTACCCCTGACTAATATCTAACCAGGCAAAGGGTTAAAGAGGTTTTCCAAAATCATAATATTGATAATCCATCTTTAACCACTTAAGGACCACAGGTTTATACCCCCCTAAAGACCAGGCCCTTTTTTACAAATCGGCACTACACTACTTTCACCGTTTATTGCTCGGTCATGCAACTTACCACCCAAATGAATTTTACCTCCTTTTCTTCTCACTAATAGAGCTTTCATTTGGTGGTATTTCATTGCTGCTGACATTTTTACTTTTTTTGTTATTAATCGAAATTTAACGATTTTTTTGCAAAAAAATGACATTTTTCACTTTCAGTTGTAAAATTTTGCAAAAAAAACGAGATCCATATAGAAATTTTGCTCTAAATTTATAGTTCTACATGTCTTTGATAAAAAAAAAATGTTTCGGTAAAAAAAAAATGGTTTGGGTAAAAGTTATAGCGTTTACAAACTATGGTACAAAAATGTGAATTTCCGCTTTTTGAAGCAGCTCTGACTTTCTGAGCACCTGTCATGTTTCCTGAGGTTCTACAATGGCCAGACAGTACAAACACCCCACAAATGACCCCATTTCGGAAAGTACACACCCTAAGGTATTCGCTGATGGGCATAGTGAGTTCATAGAACTTTTTATTTTTTGTCACAAGTTAGCGGAAAATGATGATTTTTTATTTTTTTTTTTTTTCTTACAAAGTCTCATATTCCACTAACTTGTGACAAAAAATAAAAACTTCTATGAACTCACTATGCCCATCACGAAATACCTTGGGGTCTCTTCTTTCCAAAATGGGGTCACTTGTGGGGTAGTTATACTGCCCTGGCATTCTAGGGGCCCAAATGTGTGGTAAGGAGTTTGAAATCAAATTCTGTAAAAAATGACCTGTGAAATCCGAAAGGTGCTCTTTGGAATATGGGCCCCTTTGCCCACCTAGGCTGCAAAAAAGTGTCACACATCTGGTATCTCTGTATTCAGGAGAAGTTGAGGAATGTGTTTTGGGGTGTCTTTTTACATATACCCATGCTGGGTGGGATAAATATCTTGGTCAAATGCCAACTTTGTATAAAAAAATGGGAAAAGTTGTCTTTTGCCAAGATATTTCTCTCACCCAGCATGGGTATATGTAAAATGACACCCCAAAACACATTCCCCACCTTCTCCTGAGTACGGCAATACCAGATGTGTGACACTTTTTTGCAGCCTAGGTGGGCAAAGGGGCCCATATTCCAAAGAGCACCTTTCGGATTTCACAGGTCATTTGTTACAGAATTTGATTTCAAACTCCTTACCACACATTCGGGCCCCTAGAATGCCAGGGCAGTATAACTACCCCACAAGTGACCCCATTTTGGAAAGAAGACACCCCAAGGTATTCCGTGAGGGGCATGGCAAGTTCCTAGAATTTTTTATTTTTTGTCACAAGTTAGTGGAAAATGATGATTTTTTTTTTTTTTTTTTTTTTCATACAAAGTCTCATATTCCACTAACTTGTGACAAAAAATAAAAACTTCCATGAACTCACTATGCCCATCAGCGAATACCTTGGGGTCTCTTCTTTCCAAAATGGGGTCACTTGTGGGGTAGTTATACTGCCCTGGCATTCTAGGGGCCCGAATGTGTGGTAAGGAGTTTGAAATCAAATTCTGCAAAAAATGACCAGTGAAATCCGAAAGGTGCTCTTTGGAATATGGGCCCCTTTGCCCACCTAGGCTGCAAAAACGTGTCACACATCTGGTATCTCTGTATTCAGGAGAAGTTGAGGAATGTGTTTTGGGGTGTCTTTTTACATATACCCATGCTGGGTGAGATAAATATCTTGGTCAAATGCCAACTTTGTATAAAAAAATGGGAAAAGTTGTCTTTTGCCAAGATATTTCTCTCACCCAGCATGGGTATATGTAAAATGACACCCCAAAACACATTCCCCACCTTCTCCTGAGTACGGGGATACCAGATGTGTGACACGTTTTTGCAGCCTAGGTGGGCAAAGGGGCCCATATTCCAAAGAGCACCTTTCGGATTTCACAGGTCATTTTTTACAGAATTTGATTTCAAACTCCTTACCACACATTTGGGCCCCTAGAATGCCAGGGCAGTATAACTACCCCACAAGTGACCCCATTTTGGAAAGAAGAGACCCCAAGGTATTCGCTGATGGGCATAGTGAGTTCATGGAAGTTTTTATTTTTTGTCACAAGTTAGTGGAATATGAGACTTTGTATGAAAAAAAAAAAAAAAAAAAAAATCATCATTTTCCACTAACTTGTGACAAAAAATAAAAAATTCTAGGAACTCGCCATGCCCCTCACGGAATACCTTGGGGTGTCTTCTTTCCAAAATGGGGTCACTTGTTGGGTAGTTATACTGCCCTGGCATTTTCCAGGGGCCCTAATGTGTGGTAAGTAGGTAAATGACCTGTGAAATCCTAAAGGTGCTCTTTGGAATGTGGGCCCCTTTGCCCACCTAGGCTGCAAAAAAGTGTCACACATGTGGTATCGCCGTATTCAGGAGAAGTTGGGGAATGTGTTTTGGGGTGTCATTTTACATATACCCATGCTGGGTGAGAGAAATATCTTGGCAAAAGACAACTTTTCCCATTTTTTTATACAAAGTTGGCATTTGACCAAGATATTTCTCTCACCCAGCATGGGTATATGTAAAATGACACCCCAAAACACATTCCCCAACTTCTCCTGAGTACGGCGATACCAGATGTGTGACACTTTTTTGCAGCCTAGATGCGCAAAGGTGCCCAAATTCCTTTTAGGAGGGCATTTTTAGACATTTGGATACCAGACTTCTTCTCACGCTTTGGGGCCCCTAGAATGCCAGGGCAGTATAAATACCCCACATGTGACCCCATTTTGGAAAGAAGACACCCCAAGGTATTCAATGAGGGGCATGGCGAGTTCATAGAAATTTTTTTTTTTTGGCACAAGTTAGCGGAAATTGATATTTTTAATTTTTTTCTCACAAAGTCTCCCGTTCCGCTAACTTGGGACAAAAATTTCAATCTTTCATGGACTCAATATGCCCCTCACGGAATACCTGGGGGTGTCTTCTTTCCGAAATGGGGTCACATGTGGGGTATTTATACTGCCCTGGCATTCTAGGGGCCCTAAAGCGTGAGAAGAAGTCTGGAATATAAATGTCTAAAAAATTTTACGCATTTGGTTTCCGTGAGGGGTATGGTGAGTTCATGTGAGATTTTATTTTTTGACACAAGTTAGTGGAATATGAGACTTTGTAAGAAAAAAATAATAATAATTCCGCTAACTTGGGCCAAAAAAATGTCTGAATGGAGCCTTACAGGGGGGTGATCAATGACAGGGGGGTGATCAATGACAGGGGGGTGATCAATGACAGGGGGGGTGATCAATGACAGGGGGGTGATCAGGGAGTCTATATGGGGTGATCACCACAGTCATTGATCACGCCCCTGTAAGGCTTCATTCAGACGTCCGGATGCGTTTTGCGGATCCGATCCATCTATCAGTGCATCCGTAAAAATCATGCGGACGTCTGAATGGAGCTTTACAGGGGGGTAATCAATGACAGGGGGGTAATCAATGACAGGGGGGGTGATCAGGGAGTCTATATGGGGTGATCACCACAGTCATTGATCACGCCCCTGTAAGGCTTCATTCAGACGTCCGGATGCGTTTTGCGGATCCGATCCATCTATCAGTGCATCCGTAAAAATCATGCGGACATCTGAATGGAGCTTTACAGGGGGGTAATCACCACAGTCATTGATCATGCCCCTGTAAGGCTTCATTCAGACGTCCGGATGCGTTTTGCGGATCCGATCCATCTATCAGTGCATCCGTAAAAATCATGCGGACATCTGAATGGAGCTTTACAGGGGGGTGATCAGGGAGTCTATATGGGGTGATCACCACAGTCATTGATCATGCCCCTGTAAGGCTTCATTCAGACGTCCGGATGCGTTTTGCGGATCGGATCCATCTATCAGTGCATCCGTAAAAATCATGCGGACATCTGAATGGAGCTTTACAGGGGGGTGATCAGGGAGTCTATATGGGGTGATCACCACAGTCATTGATCATGCCCCTGTAAGGCTTCATTCAGACGTCCGGATGCGTTTTGCGGATCGGATCCATCTATCAGTGCATCCGTAAAAATCATGCGGACGTCTGAATGGAGCTTTACAGGGGGGTGATCAATGACAGGGGTGTAATCAATGACAGGGGGGTGATCAGGGAGTCTATATGGGGTGATCACCACAGTCATTGATCACGCCCCTGTAAGGCTTCATTCAGACGTCCGGATGCGTTTTGCGGATCCGATCCATCTATCAGTGGATCCGTAAAAATCATGCGGACGTCTGAATGGAGCTTTACAGGGGGGTAATCAATGACAGGGGGGTAATCAATGACAGGGGGGTAATCAGGGAGTCTATATGGGGTGATCAGGGGCTAATAAGGGGTTAATAAGTGACGGGGGGGGGGTGTAGTGTAGTGTAGTGGTGCTTGGTGCTACTTTACTGAGCTACCTGTGTCCTCTGGTGGTCGATCCAAACAAAGGGGACCACCAGAGGACCAGGTAGCAGGTATATTAGACGCTGTTATCAAAACAGCGTCTAATATACCTGTTAGGGGTTAAAAAAAACACATCTCCAGCCTGCCAGCGAACGATCGCCGCTGGCAGGCTGGAGATCAACTCTCTTACCTTCCGTTCCTGTGAGCGCGCGCGCCTGTGTGCGCGCGTTCACAGGAAATCTCGGCTCACGCGAGATGACGCCTATTGGCGTTAGTGTGACCTGGGAGCGCCGCAGAAATGACGCCTTTCGGCGTTAGCGTGGCGGGAAGTGGTTAATATCAGATTGGTGGGAGTCCAATTTTTGGTGCAGCATGAAAAATGGGATCATTCGACAAACAACATTTGCTCATTTGTCATGTGCTGAGCGGTACATTTTCTCTGGTTTGTATTTTTCTGCATGCACTGTAAATGTAGTGGTTTCAAATGTATTTTTTCCCCAAAAAAACGCTATATTTTCTAGCCAGATTTTTTATTTTTTTTTCTGATGTGACATGTTAGGCCTCTTTCACACTTGCGTTGTTGGGATCCGGCATGCACTTCCGTTGCCGGAGGTGCCCTGCCGGATCCGGAAAAACGCAAGTGTACTGAAAGCATTTGAAGACGGAACCGTCTTCCAAATGCTTTCAGTGTTACTATGGCAGCCAGGACGCTATTAAAGTCCTGGTTGCCATAGTAGGAGCGGGGAGCAACGGAGCGGTATACTTACAGTCCGTGCGGCTCCCCGGGCGCTCCAGAATGACGTCAGAGCGCCCCATGCGCATGGATGACGTGATCCATGCGATCACATGATCCATGCGCTTGGGGCGCCCTGACGTCACTCTGGAGCGCCCGGGGAGCCGCACGGACGGTAAGTATACTGCATCCCCGCTCCCCACTACACTTTACCATGGCTGCCAGGACTTTAGCGTCCCGGCAGCCATGGTAACCATTCAGAAAAAGCTAAATGTCGGCTCCGGCAATGCACCGAAACGACGTTTAGCTTAAGGCCGGATCCGGATCAATGCCTTCCAATGGGCATTAATTCCGGATCCGGCCTTGCGGCAAGTGTTCCGGATTTTTGGCCGGAGCAAAAAGCGCAGCATGCTGCGGTATTTTCTCCAGCCAAAAAATGTTCCGTTCCGGAACTGAAGACATCCTGATGCATCCTGAACGGATTTCTCTCCATTCAGAATGCATTAGGATAATCCTGATCAGGATTCTTCCGGCATAGAGCCCCGACGACGGAACTCTATGCCGGAAGACAATAACGCAGGTGTGAAAGAGCCCTTAGCCGCTAGGAAATTATAGTGGCATTTTTAGACAGTTCCTGTCAAAAAATGCAAGTCAAATATTGTATTTCTACAAAACACCACCCAAAAAATAAATAAATAAATCGTATACATGGTATTTTTTATAAGCCAAAAATTATTATGTAGGAAAACAACTTTACACCTGGACTTTCTGAAACATAGTAACATAGTAACATAGTACATAAGGCCGAAAAAAGACATTTGTCCATCCAGTTCGGCCTGTTATCCTGCAAGTTGATCCAGAGGAAGGCAAAAAAAAAAAACCTGTGAGGTAGAAGCCAATTTTCCTCACTTTAGGGGAATAAAAAATTCCTTCCCGACTCCAATCAGGCAATCAGACTAACTCCCTGGATCAACGACCCCCCTCTAGTAGCTATAGCCTGTAATATTATTACACTCCAGAAATACATCCAGGCCCCTCTTGAATTCCTTTATTGTACTCACCATCACCAACTCCTCAGGCAGAGAGTTCCATAGTCTCACTGCTCTTACCGTAAAGAACCCTTTTCTATGTTTGTGTACTCCAGACGCAGAGGATGTCCCCTCGTCACAGTCACAGTCCTGGGGATAAATAGATGATGGGATAGATCTCTGTACTGCCCCCTGATATATTTATACATAGTAATTAGATCTCCCCTAAGTCGTCTTTTTTCTAAAGTGAATAACCTTAATGTTGATAATCTTTCAGTGTACTGTAGTTGCCCCATTCCAGTTATTACTTTAGTTGCCCTCCTCTGGACCCTCTCCAGCTCTGCTATGTCTGTCTTGTTCACTGGAGCCCAGAACTGTACACAGTACTCCATGTGTGGTCTGACTAATGATTTGTAAAGTAGTAGGACTACAGTCAGGTCCATAAATATTGGGACATCGACACAATTCTAACATTTTTGGCTCTATACATCACCACAATGGATTTGAAATGAAACTAACAAGATGTGCATTAACTGCAGTCTGTCAGCTTTAATTTAAGGGTATTAACATCCAAATCATATGAACGGTGTAGGAATTACAGAAGTTTGCATATGTGCCTCCCACTTGTTAAGGGACCAAAAGTAATGGGACAATTGGTGTCTCGGCTGTTCCATGGCCAGGTGTGTGTTATTCCCTCATTATCCCAATTGCAATGAGCAGATAAAAGGTCCAGAGTTAATTTCAAGTGTGCTGTTTGCATTTGGAATCTGTTGCTGTCAACTCTCAAGATTAGATCCAAAGAGCTGTCACTTTCAGTGAAGCAAGCCATCATTAGGCTGAAAAAACAAAACAAACCCATCAAAGAGATAGCAAAAACATTAGGCGTGACCAAAACAACTGTTTGGAACATTCTTAAAAAGAAGGAACGCACCGGTGAGCTCAGCAACACCAAAATACCCAGAAGACCAGGGAAAACAACTGTGGTGGATGACCAAAGAATTCTTTCCCTGTTGAAGAAAACACCCTTCACAACAGTTGGCCAGATCAAGAACACTCTCCAGGAGGTAGGTGTATGTGTGTCAAAGTCAACAATCAAGAGAAGTCTTCACCAGAGTGAATACAGAGGGTTCACTACAAGATGTAAACCATTGGTGAGCCTCAAAAACAGGAAGGCCAGATAAGAGTTTGCCAAACGACATCTAAAAAAGCCTTCACAGTTCTGGAACAACATCCTATGGACAGATGAGACCAAGATCAACTTGTACCAGAGTGATGGGAAGAGAAAAGTATGGAGAAGGAAAGGAACTGCTCATGATCCTAAGCATACCACCTCATCAGTGAAGCATGGTGGTGGTAGTTTCATGGCGTGGGCATGTATGGCTGCCAATGGAACTGGTTCTCTTGTATTTATTGATGATGTGACTGCTGACAAAAGCAGCACGATGAATTCTGAAGTGTTTCGGGCAATATTATTTGCTCATATTCAGCCAAATGCTTCAGAACTCATTGGATGGCGCTTCACAGTGCAGATGGACAATGACCCAAAGCATACTGCAAAAGCAACCAAAGAGTTTTTTAAGGGAAAAAAGTGGAATGTTATGCAATGGCCAAGTCAATCACCTGACCTGAATCCGATTGAGCATGCATTTCACTTGCTGAAGATAAAACTGAAGGGAAAATGCCCCAAGAACAAGCAGGAACTGAAGACAGTTGCAGTAGAGGCCTGGCAGAGCATCACCAGGGATGAAACCCAGCGTCTGGTGATGTCTATGCGTTCCAGACTTCAGGCTGTAATTGACTGCAAAGGATTTGCAACCAAGTATTAAAAAAAGAAAGTTTGATTTATGATTATTATTCTGTCCCATTACTTTTGGTTCCTTAACAAGTGGGAGGCACATATGCAAACTGTTGTAATTCCTACACCGTTCACCTGATTTGGATGTAAATACCCTCAAATTAAAGCTGACAGTCTGCAGTTAAAGCACATCTTGTTCGTTTAATTTCAAATCCATTGTGGTGGTGTATAGAGCCAGAAATGTTAGAATTGTGTCAATGTCCCAATATTTATGGACCTGACTGTATGTTCTCATCACGGGCATCTATGCCCCTTCTGATGCAACCCATTATCTTATTGGCCTTGGCAGCAGCTGCCTGACACTGGTTTTTGCAGCTTAGTTTGCTGTTTATTAAAATTCCTAGATCCTTTTCCATGTCAGTGTTACCGAGTGTTTTACCATTTAGTATGTACGGGTGACTTGCATTACTTGCAAAATGCTGCTAACCTTTTGTGGTCATGCATTAAATGTTTATAATAAAGTCTTGCACACAGCTCACAATAAGCAGAAAGGTAGCACCTGTTTTGATGTTATATATCTTACCAGCTCAAGAAAGAAATTGTGAAATGGTTCTTTAGACATAATGTCAGATAAACAGTAAATGGTTAAAAGGCCCATATGTATGAATTTAGTACAAAGTATGCTTGCTGCAGTACAGCTGTGTATTGCGCTTCACAAAACAGTTCAGTATCAGAAGACACCTAGTGATTTATCATCAAATACCAAATATTCATTAAGCAAAATTGTCACGTATGGTACGTGTACTTAATCTGGGATTTGAGTAAGAGTGCAATATCATCCACAAGATGACAGATAAAAGCAAAACATCAGTCATCCTGGATTATGCATAAAAATGTGAAGAGTTAGTAAAACATCTTACCATTTAGCTGCAACATAAAAAGAGTTATATTCTATTTATATGTTAAGAGCTGAATTAATGACAAAACAACAAATATGTTAGAAAATAAAAATGCATGTAATACTCGTAACTTGATTCTTACCACTTTAATTTATACGTGACTATCCACAAATACATGTAGAAAGATATAATATGCATTTGATTTTTACAATAAATAAGAAAATGAGAAATTAAGAAGAGTGTATGTATTGTATTGTATAAATGGAAACAACTGATGAAGGACTGGGCCAATGTGTTCTGGACATTTACTAAATACTTGCTCTTGCCCTCCAAGAGGCTCAAGCAAGCATCTATTCTAGTGTAATTGGGACAGTGTATGTATAGAATAGAAAGAATAATTGTGTAGAATACTAGGAACTTTCATCAGGGAAGGCTTTGAGGCAGGGGCGTTGCTAGGTTAAAACATTCAGGGCATGGACCCCTGACGTTTTGTCCCAGACCCCGAATGTCCTGCCTGCTAGCTAGATACAACTGTATTGCTATCCTCAGGACGACAATACAATTGCATCTAAAGTTCTGGAAATGCTGAAGGACCTGTGGTGACATCACAGGTCATGTGATCAGTGCAGAAGGCAGTGGTTGAGAAGGACCTGCCATAATGTAACCATCATGTGACTAGTGCAGGAGAGAATGGCAGTGAAGCCCAGAAGTCCTGGGGGAAGAAGCTGTGGTGATGTTTTCTACATGACGAGAGGTAAGTGAAGGGAGAGGCAGAGCAATGCTGGGAGTTGTGGTTATTTAACTGGGACTGTATGTTAGGGTTGAAGGGAGGGATGTTATTTACATGTAACTGTGTGTTGGAGGTGGCTGGGGAGGGGGTCATGTTATTTACACGGGACTGTATGATGGTGGCTGTAGGAGGGAGTGATGTTACTTACATGGGACTGAATGTTGTTGGAGGATGGGGGAGGGTGATGTTATTTACATTGGACTGTATGTTGAAGGTGGCTGGGGAGGAGGTGATGTTATTTACATGGAACTGTATTTTGGAGGGGGCTGTAGATAGAGAGGGATATTATTTACATGGGACTGTATATTGGAGGGGGCTGGAAACATGGTGTGATTTTATTTACATGGAGCTTTATGGCGGAGGGAGGGAAATAGGGTTATTTACATGTGACTGTATGTTGGAGGGGCTGAAGGGAGGGGAGTGATGTTATTTACATAGGACTGTATTTTGGAGGGGACAGGAGAGATGGTGTGATGCTATTTACATGGGACTGTATGGTGAATGAAGGAATATAACTACAGGGGGCACTGCAGGTGGCATTATAAATCCTGGGGGCACTTCAGGGTGAGCATTATGACAGTATGGGGCAGTATAAATACTGGGGGCACTGTAGGGGTATTATAAATCCAGGGGACATTATAGGCAGTCTAATTACTACTGGGAGTTCTATAGAAGGGACTTATAGATACGCCTTATTTCTACTAAGAGCACTATGGGGGGGGGGGGGGCCTTATTACTACTGAGGGGTCTATAGAGAGCTTTATTACCACTGGGGGAACAATAGAGGGCCTTATTTCTACTGGGGTCTTTGTGAGGGTATTATTAATACTGGAGGGCTCTTCTACTAATGGGGGAATTCCTGGGAAGCATTATCACTGTAGGGGGCAGTATTACTAATGAGGGCATTCTAGAAGGGAATTACTATTCGTGGGACCTTGAGGAGCACTATTACTATGGGGGCACTATTATTTCTTCAGGATAGTATTTGGGGGTATTGGGGAGCACAGCGAGCAGCAGGATAACAGTGTTGGGACTCGTGGTTGGGGGATGATGATATAAAAGTGAGGAAGCTAAGATGTCTGTGTGTCACACTCTGCAGAGACGATGCACGGCTGAAAGAAGTTGCACGGACCAAATGGACAGAGAAGGTCTACATAAGAGGAAACGTCACCTGGGAGGCACTGGAAGTAACAGGTATGTGCTGCTGTATAGCAAGTACAGCAAAATATGGTGTGCGGGGAGAGGGGGGTCAACTTAGAGAACTGGGCCATATTAATTGGAGCTTGGGCCTTGGATCTTTTTAGACCCTAGCAACGCCCCTGCTTTAAGGGAATGGGTGACTGTGGCACAGTTCCTTATAATACAGCTGCTGCAGAACCTCATTCTAGCAGTTTTATATTACGAAACCAGCCAACTGCAATAATTTGTTTTCTTCATTTGAACACAGATTTCTCATTTATTACAGGAAGTACAGCAGTTTATAAAGTCATCAGAGGGGCATTCCCCCTGAGGAATGTGGCATTGTTACATTGACTAGTATATGAAAATATTAAAAGAGATAACACTTGGCATCTGAGCATTGTGCATTGTTTTACTAACTGTGGTATGTGAACTATGTAAATATCTAACTACAGGCGTCATCTTGTAATGGAGTCTTCATTAACAGCAGAAAAGTATATGATGTAGCAAGAAGGCATGTTCTCCTCGGTAGGATGGAACCTTTGTGTTCTGGAGAAGATAAGGTGTTGTCTGAGAGCTGGAGTATGTGGGAGCTTTCTTAGCTGATTCAAAGAATGAAATCCAAATCTCTATTAGTCCCCCCTTGGACCTCATTCTTTCCCTAATAAAGCCTAGCACATCTGTCCCATTGCTCCGAATCCTCTTCACCAGCTTGCATGACAACCTATCCGAATGTATAGCCTCCCATGACACTGGACTTAGCAAGGGGAAGTCAGATGTCTGTCTACGGTCGATGATCTCCAGGTGGAATCGTAAGCGGGAGGGGGGGGGGGGGGGGACCAACAGAGCTAAGTGGACTTTGTCTCCCATCTTCATGAAATTCTCTCATGATCATCTCCGGGGTAGCCTCAGCTATGGCTTTGAGCAGAAGTCTCCTAATGAAGGGGATAAGACAACAGACAATTACTTCAAGGGTCTATAATACAATGACTATAACCATTCCAATTTGTAACAAGGTCTGTTTCCAATTTTTAATCCAGTTTTCAAACCAATTTTCCCATGAACTATCCACCCCAGAATTTCTCTTTAATTCTTCAGAGAGAGAAGTAAGTCCCTTCAGGGCATTCATGACCTGACCATTTGGTCCTAAGTTATCAGGAATTACAGTACAGCAGGTTTCACCAATCATTTTGCACACACCACCTTTTTCTGCTAGTAGCCTGTCCAGGGCCATTCAATTTTGGAATGCCATAACACTAGTGGGCCCCAGCTGCTCCACTATAACCTTTAATGCATCTCTGGTGTAATTCACAAAACTCTGCTGATTATAATAGTAACTATAGGGATTAAAGATTCAAACCCTGCTGCCACTTGACTTCTGGCTTTGAATTCATCTGGGACCCACCTGAGCACTCCTATAGCATCTATATACACGTGGGAATTGAGGCTGCCTCCTGGGCTGGTGTCCAACCTTCTCCTTACCATTGCCTCTCCTTGGGCATAACCAAATCCTTACCCAGGATTCCTTATTTTCTCAATGGTTTTCTCCCAGTCAAGGGGATTAAATACATGGAAATGCATCACTAGGGTTAAGGCACATTGCCCATGCCAGGCAATTGTCAACTTTGTCCTCAGTTTCATATCTGCACACAACCAGATCACAATCCTTATGCTTGAGTCTATTTCATAAAATGACTTTGATAGGATTCACCAGTGGTATTCATCACAGTTTCACAATATCCTTGCCCATATTTTCCCTTTTTTGCCCTCTATCTCAAAACAGATGTAATTCCCCTTGTATATGGTTGTCCCTCCCCCAGGTTCAGGGGTTTCTCTTAAGATTGGGAACTTCTCCGCCCAAACCTTGCATTCAGTCATATCGGCAGTCTGATTCACATACATGCTTGTAAAACATGAATATTGACTAGGACTTAGGTGAAGGGGCACAGTTCCTAAGTGTGCTCTGGCTATGGCACAGGTGATACACCCAGATCTGTTTACCTGTAATGCCGTGTACTTCATCCATTCCAACCAAAAATTACGGTCATAAAATCCTGTTTCCACTGCCAATGTCTCCTCTACAGTAAAGAGGGGTCTAGCTACTTTCCCCAGTAACAAGGGGTTGGGCTCTGGTATTGGCAGTGAACTAGGGGTTGGAATTGAGACAGGCCTGTCTGCGATGTCCTTAAGGTGGAACTGTCCCCAGGGCCCATATTTATCAGATGGATATTTCCTCAAAACATACATTCCCAAGTCTGTTGGCTGGAGGGATTCTATTGTCAGTATTAAGGGATGACAACCCAAGGGACCCCCTTGATCAGTGGGATATTTTTGATATGTTTTGAGCTGAGTTTTTCCCATATTCTTGGTATTTAAATGCATTCTGGTTACAAGAGGTTTTCCCCTCTTATCCTTTCTTTGCATCCCCTCAGCTGGTTTGTATCCCCAGCTGTCTCCTGTATTGGTGAGTACATCGGACCAGGCTGCACAGTACTCATTATTGGTCCTGGTAACACATACATAGTATTGCGGGGAAGAAAGATCAAACATTGACCCATGTGCCACTCGAGGCATCTGAGGCCCAGTTTGAACATTGGGCTGTATACGCTCCCTCAAGACCCACACCCCCTCCAAACAGGAAGACTAGAAAGGATATCATTCTCAGCAGGCCTCTGCATGGGGGGCTGGAACCTTCTTGCAGCGTGAAGCGTGTGTCTAAGTCGTCTTCTCCACAAGTTTCACAGACGTGGAAGTAGTTAGTAGAACCTGGAATAGGCCATCAAATCTGGGATCTATAGTCTTTCTGACATGCCTTTTCACCACAACCCAATCTGCTGGCTGAAGGGTATGACTTCTGCAGTAAGCCGGATTGGGACAGATGCACACTGGCGCAATATTAATAGTTTTTAGTTTGTGGCGCCAATTGCAGCTTGTGCAGGTACTGTAGCAGGGCCCTTTAAGATGTTATAGCTCACGTACCAGGTGAGGAATGCCAGAGGGGGAATAATGTCTCTGTGTAGTGTCAACGGTGTCTCCTACCTTGGTACGGCTGGACTCCTGGATCCTGGCTCACATGCAATAAAATGAGTGTTGTTAATAGGAGCAACTGAGGAATGAATGAGATCCAAACAGGTAATATGATCCAACTTGTCTTTACTTAATGGGTGCAGCATAAATCCATATGAGTACAGCAATAGTCTTTAGGTCCCAGCAGGTATTGGCAATGTATGGCAGGGGTTAATTCCTCTTCTGCTCCTATACTATATGCCTAGAGAATCTGGCAGGTATTTATCTTCTGCTCTGTCTGGTACAGAGGGGGGCTGGTACACACTCAATCTAACTGGTTTCTTCCCTCCCTTGCTGCAGGGCGTGGGGCAGCCCACTTCTGCTCCTAGAAGAGGGGGAGCTAAACACTGGAATGAACTATTCCAGTCTAGCTATACTAAACTGAACTAAACACATTGCTGCCACCTGCTGGTGTACATGGAAATTACAGAATAATATATGAAACAGGCATAGAAAATACATATAATGGAAAATGCAATGTTAGACTACACAAAATGACAATACATATGCACCTGAGATGTTGTAGCAGGGAGAAAGAGTTTAGTGACATACTCCAGGATGTTACACTTCCAGGAATCTGGCTGGAATCTGGAAGTGAAGAAAATACTTGAAAATGTAGGTCAGTCAGATGTTTACACAGAGCAGATAAGTAGGCAGGCAAGCAATCATATTGCAAAGCAAGTTCTTGGGGAAAATACTGTACTAACTTGGGGGCACTCCCAAACAAAATCTCAAAAGGGGACGGCTTATACTTCCCCCTAGGGGTGTGTCTGACACTGAATAGGGCAATTAAAAGAGTCTCTGACCATGGTTTACCAGTCTCTTGAGCCATTTTCAGCATTATTAGTTTCAATGTGCCGTTCAGTCTTTCGACTTTGCAGCTGCTTTGTGGTCTGTACGGGGTATCGAAAGCAAGGTGAGTCCCTAGTGCGCCCCATTTCTCCTGGGCCACTTCAGCTGTGAAAGCCGTTTTTTTTTTATCACTCTCTATCACTTCAGGTACCCCAAATCTGCAGACAATCTCATTTAACAGCTTCTTCACTGTTGTCTCCACTGTCTGATTCTTCACGGGATAGGCTTCAGGCCATCCAGAGAACATGTCTATGACCACTAGAGAATACTGGAATCGCTGTGCATGGGGCATCTGTATGTGGGAATCCCTGTGCAAGGGGCATCTGTATGTGGTCAATATGGATCCTTTGAAAGTGGCAGAGAGGTTTTGGTGAACACTTGACAGGGACTTTTTTATTTTCCCTGGGTTGCATCTCGCACAGACCATGCAGCTATTTACATGTCGGGCAGTGTACGTGGAGATGGCTGGAGCCAAGAAGATGGAGGATATGAGGTTATTCATGGCTTCTTTCCCGAGATGAGTGGGGCTTTGTGCCCAAGTCACAGTCATAGGGTAAAGACTTCGGGGTAGGCATATTAGATGCCCAAGCTTCCACATGTAATCATCATCTGAGTCTGGTCTTGCTCCCTTCCCACCCCATTCAGCCACTTCTTCATCAAATGCTTCATTACGACCAGCTTATATGCAAGCTGAACTCCCACCTGGCCAAGTTGTTGGGGGTCCAGTTGCTACGATACCAGAATTTAGGTGTGGTAAATGTGGCACACTTCTGCGCCTTTGCCCAAATTTTATTTTTTTGCTGGAGGTGAGGTTGTACTCTTGGCTAGGCAAGCAAGAGTACCACCACATTCAAAAAACTTAGACTCTCGTTGGTCCACAAATGTGGTGCACTTCCACATCTTCACCTAAACATAATTTTTCTGGGCTCTGGCCGGGTGGTATGGTAGTACTTTTGACCAGGCAAGCATGAGTATGGCTACATTTGGAAAGATTTGACTTTTGTCTGTCCGCAAATGTGGTGCACCCGCATTTTGTTCACCTCTTAAGTTGTCTTTGCTACAAGTAGCAGAAGCAGCAGCAGACAGTTCAGTTTGCTAGTTAGAAGATTTTTTTTTCTACTGTCTCAACTTGTCTTGTCAATGTGGAAATCTGGCACACTTCTGCTCCTTCAAAAAAAAAAAATATTTTGCTATATGATATTCATACTTCTGGCTAGCTGTCCATTTTATTTATCAAAACATTTGTTTAAAATTTCCCATTCTCTAAATGACTGGCCTTTCCCCAGTGCATACTGTGTTCCCTGATCCCATGGACTTCTGAGCATGTAGACTGGAACAATGGCCCAAACTGGCCCAGTATGCTCATTCTCTATTCTCTCTTGCCCAGTCTCCAGTGGCATCCCAGAGAGTTTTTTTTTAGTGCAACAGGGTGACACCCAAATGAATCTAGTTGTTCTCCACTAGTGTCCAAAACACTTTTGTCAACATGAATGAGGCATGTATAAGGGAAGATTTTTATACTCTTTTACCTGACGTTGATGAATAGATCTGACCTTGCTGATGATGCCCCATCTTGCCACTGCCATCGTCTGACTGCCAACATCTTGCCATCATGTTACCTGCCTATAATCGTATTCTGTACCCAGGGGCGGATTGGGCATATAACCTATAGGCAAATTTCCCAGTGGGTCAATGTCCAGGGGGCCGCATGAGAACTTCTCATGGCCAGGAACATAAGAATTTGATGCTCTCAGCATTAATGCTTGGAGTATCAAGTACTTATGCACCTGGCCAGCAGCTGCAGGTGCATTTATCTGTATCACTGTCCTCAGGATGATGATACTACAGTATTTTATGTTGCACTGTGGTGTTTGATTTTGCTGGGGTGGTATTTTGTGCTGCACTATGATATTGCTGGGCACACCTACTTTTGTTGTAGCTTGTGTTGTCACTGCCTACTTATGTTGCCCAGCATTCTGTCAATTTGGACTCGCTTACAACATGGAGCCATTTTTTTCCCCAGGGCCATGTTAAATTTCTGGTCCGCCCCTGATCGTACTGTATGGCTGCTGCTGCATCTATTATGTCAATACTGCTGTCTGCCTCCTTACCATCATGTTCCACACTATGGCTACTGCCACCATCATGCCACTGTCTGCCTGCCAACATGTTCTGTACCATATGGCGCTGCTGCCAAGAATGCCACAGCTGCTACTCCTCACTGCTAATCCTCTGCTGCCACCACTATTAATGCTACACAGCCACCACAACTACTACTATTACTACCCCCAAACAGCCAAACTACTGCCTTGTCTTTTCCATGCTATGCTGCTACTGCTGCCACTACTGTTGTAGCCACATGTCTCAATTACCCTACTCTTTCTACACTGTACTTTCGCTGCTCCCAATTAGGACTCATGCCCATGAACATAAGGGCTCCATGCCCGTGCTGCGGACCACAAATTGCGGTCCACAATGCACGGGCACCGACCGCGGGGCAGCCGCATGTGGATCGCGGACCCATTCACTTGAATGGGGCCCGCAATCCGCATCCAACAGTCCTCACCGCAAAAAACTTTTTTGAGGTGCGGAGGCACGACCAGAAACAACACGGAAGCACACCGTAGTGCTTCCGTGGGGTTCCGATCCGTGCTTTCGCACCGCATCTCCGGTTTTGCAAACCCATTCAAGTGAATAGGTCTGCATCCGTGATGCGGGGTGCATACGGCTGGTGCCCCATGTATTGCGGATACACCAATCCATATGCTGACCTCAATATGGCCACGTCAGGGCAATGGTCGTGGGTATGAGCCCTTAAAAGGGAGAATTTTTCTAGGCTAATAAAGAACCACCCATATTTTCTGGATTCTTTGTCCCCCAACAAGCCACAGTTTTTTTCCCACAACATCGTGTGTGTTTAAACACCATCTGCCCCTGATAAGGCACAATTTTTGGAAGCTTTGTATTATGAAAAAGTATAACACATGAGACAATGCAGTGTGTTTTTAAACACGCTGTTTCTTAACACCGGTAACAATGCTTTTACCCATAGCTATATATGTCAGTGTAACTCTGACATTATTTGCATTTGATATCATAGCATTCAAGGGCTGGGGTTGGGATGTATAAATATACGTAAAAAATTAATAAAAAGAGATAACATATTTTCCTAAGGGACCATTTACATGTCTTATCTTTTGCCGTATTTTGCAGATCGTGGACCCATTCAAGTCAATGTGTCAGCACCGCAATACGGGATTCACACGGCCAGTGCCCGTGCATTTCAGACAGCACAGAGCCCTTACTGTCGTGTGAATGAGCCCTAAAAGTTCTGAATCCTAGGAGACTTGCAAGAGTTATATACCAACTTTCAAGGCAATTGCCCAACTTTGGTTTGGATAGAATCGAACTTTGAAAAATGTGTCAAACTAAAACAAACCGAACCTGAAAAGGTTTGCTCATCTCTGCTTTAATACTATCAATGTAAATCTGTTTGTAAAGAGCTTCCGCTACTAAAAAAGGATTTAATATTGTAGTTTAACCCTATGGTTGTGTGATAGGTTCCCTGAAGCCTGGTTTAATACCAGCAAACATCTGAAGTGCATGTACTTTGTCGCAAGTGACTTTTAAAAACTCACAAACATGGAGTTTGTGACTTTTTTTACACCAAAAAAGAGGCACAGAGAGATGATCAATCCCCTATAGCAGGGATGGCCAACCTGAGGCTCTCCAGCTGTTGCAAAACTACAACTCCCAGCATGCCCAGACTGCCTACAGGTATCAGCCTACAGCAAAGCATGGTGGGAGTTGTAGTTTTACAACAGCTGGAGAGCCACAGGTTGGCCAGCCCTGCCCTATAGTATTTTTATAAGTAAAAACACAGTAATTTACATTTTGAACAAAAGCGATAGATGATGCAATGCACTTCCTAAATAAAATAGCTCTTCCCAGTGCTTATTCTATAATAACATCAGCAATACAGTTTTTGCCAATGTTTCGCTATTGTAGAAGACCTTTATATTGTGTTCCTCTGACAAAAAAATAAATGTACATTAGAAAGTAAATACTATAAAAATGCCCTTTGTGCTCACTTGATTATTTTTTCATTTTGATATTTAATTCAGTTCAGAGAATAAATTCAAAGTGACAGCTTTGGTCTGACCTTGCAAATAAAAGAAATCTATTGCAGTATAATTAGTAAAATTAACTTTGCTTAGTTGCTTTTCTCCTCTATTCAAAAAATTACTGGCCTGGGAAGCAATTAAGTGACCTTACCTGTCAGACCATAAAAATGTGTTACACGTATCTTTGTTTGGAATGACAGGCTAACCATGAAGGCAGCACTGATGCAGACTCAACTCTCTTTTTGCTTTCATTTTTAGAATTCAAAAATTGAATAATTACATTGATTTCTGAAATGCTCAGACAATTGTTACAATTATTACTACAATTCATAATTCATGCAATGCTTCAAGGTTTGAAAAATATCAAGTTTCATGTCATTTTTCATTATTAAAGTTTGTAGGAAATTTGGAATCTATTTTTGAAACGTCCAGCAAAACCCCCAAAAAATTTCTGTGCATATTTTTACATTTTTGTAAGTTTCACGCACTATAAAATGTATGGTATTTACATATTTCATATTTCCCAGAGTATAATTTATTGACAGATTTCATCTTACTGATAAATACAGGGCTCACAACAAAATCAACACATCATATTATTAAACTAGTAATTTACATTTATAAAAGGCTTTAAGAATGAAATACTACAATGAAGGTCCTAACCCCTTTCCGGCTGCCCCATATAAATTTACATTGGTGGTTGGGCATTTAAAAATGACACCCGCTCACGAGCGGAGAGGGCGCCATAGCCATTTTAAACGAGGTGACCTTTTCACTGGTACCATTTTGGGGTGCTTTCCACCACTTTGCAGAACTAGCTGACTGCCTCAAAGAATACTTCTGTTCAATTTTTACAAAGGAAAATGAAGGAAAAGGACCTCAGTTAGGAAAGAAGACTAATGAATCTGTTGATGCATGTGTCTTTACAGAGGAAGAGGTTCTAAGTCAGCTGTCTAAAATTAATACAAATAAGTCACAGGGGCCTAATGGGATACACCCAAAGCTATTAAAAGAGCTCAGCGGCGAACTAGCAAAATCATTAACAGATTTATTTAACCAATCACTGGCAACAGGAGTCATCCCAGAAGATTGGAAATTGGCAAATGTTGTGCCCACTCACAAGAAAGGTAGTAGGGAGGAATCGGGCAACTATAGGCCAGTAAGCCTGACATCAATAGTGGGGAAATTAATGGAAACCATACTCAAGGAGAGGATTGTGGAACATCTAAAATCCCATGGATTGAAAGATGAAAAACAGCATGGGTTTACTTCAGGGAGATCATGTCAAACTAATCTTATTGATTTTTTTGATTGGATGACTAAAATAATAGATGGCGGAGGTGCAGTAGACATCTCTTATCTGGACCTAAGTAAGGATTTTGATACTGTCCCACATTTATCTTATCAATAAAATGCAGTCTTTGTGCGTGAACTCCCATATTGTTGAATGGATTAGGCAGTGGCTGAGGGACAGGCAACAGAGGGTTGTAGTCAATGGAGTATATCCAGACCATGGTCTTGTTACCAGTGGGGTACCTCAGGGATCTGTTCTGCGACCCATATTGTTTAATATCTTTATCAGCGAAATTGCAGAAGGCCTCGATGGTAAGGTGTGTCTTTTTGCTGATGACACAAAGATTTGTAAAAGTGTTGATGTTCCTGGAGAAATACACCAAATAGAAAAGGATTTAGGAAAACTAGAGGAATGGTCAAAAATCTGGCAACTAAAATTGAATGTTGATAAGTGCAAGATAATGCACCTGGGGCATAAAAACCCAAGAGCAGAATATAAAATCAGTGATACAGTCCTAACCTCAGTATCTGAGGCAAGGGATAGGGGTCATTATTTCAGAAGACTTAAAGGTAGGCAGACAATGTCATAGAGCAGCAGGAAATGCTAGCAGAATGCTTGGGTGTATAGGGAGAGGCATTACCAGTAGAAAGAGGTAGGTGCTCATGCCGCTCTACAGAGCACTAGTGAGACCTCCTTTGGAGTATTGTGCGCAGTACTGGAGACCATATCTCCAGAAGGATATTGATACTTTGAAGAGATTTCAGAGAAGAGCTACTAAACTAGTACATGGATTGCAGGATAAAACTTACCAGGAAAGATTAAAGGACCTTAACATGTATAGCAGCGTGGAAGAAAGATGAGACAGAGGGGATATGATAGAAACTTTTAAATACATAAAGGGAATCAGCAAGGTGAAAGAGGAGAGAATATTTAAAAGAAGAAAAACTGCTACAAGAGGACATAGTTTTAAATTAGAGGGGCAAAGGTTTAAAAGTAATATCAGGAAGTATTACTTTACTAAGGGCTCTTTCACACTTGCGTTGTTCTTTTCCGGCATAGAGTTCCGTCGTCGCGGCTCTATGCCGGAAGAATCCTGATCAGGATTATCCCCATGCATTCTGAATGGAGAGAAATCCGTTCAGGATGCATCAGGATATCTTCAGTTCCGGAACGGAACGTTTTTTGGCCGGAGAAAATACCGCAGCATGCTGCGCTTTTTGCTCCGGTCAAAAATCCTGACCACTTGCCGCAAGACCGGATCCGGAATTAATGCCCATTGAAAGGCATTAATCCGGATCCGGCCTTAAGCTAAACGTCGTTTCGGCGCATTACAGGATCCTACGTTTAGCTTTTTCTGAATGGTTACCATGGCTCCCAGGACACTAAAGTCCTGTTTGCCATGGTAAAGTGTAGTGGGGAGCGGGGGAGCAGTATACTTACCGTCCGTGTGGCTCCCAGGGCGCTTCAGAGTGAAGTCAGGGCGCCCCACGCGCATGGAGCGCCCTGGGAGCCGCACGGACTGTAAGTATACTGCTCCCCCGCTCCCCACTACTACTATGGCTGCCAGGACTTTAATAGCGTCCTGGGTGCCATAGTAACACTGAACGCATTTTGAAGACGGATCCGTCTTCAAATGCTTTCAGTTCACTTGCATTGTTTCGGATCCGGCGGGCACCTCCGGCAAATGGAGTGCACGACGGATCCGGACAACACAAGTGTGAAAGAGCCCTAAGAAAGTAGTGGATGCATGGGATAGCCTTCCTGCAGAAGTGGTAGCTGCAAATACAGTGAAAGAGTTTACGAGCATGGGATAGGCATAAGGCCATCCTTCATATAAGATAGGGCCAAGGGCTATTCATAGTATTCAGTATATTGGGCAGACTAGATGGGCCAAATGGTTCTTATCTGCCAGCACATTCTATGAGTCTTGCTAACTTGATCATTCAATCACTCTTCTGACTCTAATATGCCATACCTTGCAACTCCCCTGTCGCCTATGACCCTGCAGTCTCCTCGGGGCAATTAAGTCCTCCTAGGTGAGCCACCTTTGTGATCCACCTGGCTTGGAGGAGCATGCTACCTCACTCCTGACTCTCCTCTCTTAGACTGACCCTGCCTAGCTCAGCCCCATTCCTATTACCAAACATTGCCAACTCTACCCCATCTCCTGGTGAACAAAGTCATTACAATCACATTGCATATAAAACAGTAAACAATTGCAAAAACCATAGTAGTACCCCCAGGTTTGGGGCACTACACATCCCCAAAAATAAGCTCTCCTTTTTCAGTTTCCCACACACATGTAAGTTCTCCTGTTGAATACTTTATTTTAGTGTCTGTCAACCAGTGTTCATGAAGCTAATGCAACAGCATGTTCAATGTTATCTGTGTGTTGCTACAGACAGTACATGACCATAACATAAAGCATCTGTAGTAACAATGGTAAATAAAGCTGAATCAAACAGTTAAAGGGTAACTGTCACATTTCTTTTGATTTTCTAGTTTATTAGAGATAGGCATGTATACCTGAGTTAAGCTACTTTCACACTTGCGTTCGGGGTTCCGCTTGTAAGTTTACGTTTGAAGGCTCTCACAAGCAGCCCCGAATGAATCCATACAGCCCCAATGCATTCTGAGTGGATGCGGATCTGCTCAGAATGCATCAGTTTGGCACCGTTTGGCCTCCGTTCCGCTCAGCAGACGGACACCCAGCTTGCAGCGTTTTGGTGTCCGCCTGGCCGTGCGGAGCCAAACGGATCCATCCAGACTTGCAATGCAAGTCAATGGGGAAGGATCCGTTTGACGTTGACACAATATGGTGCAATTGCAAACGGATCCGTCCCCCATTGACTTTCTATGCAAAGTCAGGAGTCCCTATTAATATACCATCAGATCGGAGTTTTCTCCAATCCTATGGTATATTTTAACTTGAAACGTCCCCATCACCATGGGAACGCCTCTATTTTAGAATATACCATCGGATTTGAGTTAGATCGTGAAACTCAGATCCGACAGTATATTCTAACACAGAGGCGTTCCCATGGTGATGGGGACGCTTCAAGTTAGAATATACTAAAAGAACTGTGTACATGACTTGCCCCCTGCTGCCTGGCAGGTGCTGCCAGGCAGCAGGGGGCAGACCCCTCCTTGTATTTAACTCATTGGTGGCCAGTGTGCCGGCCCCCCCTCCCTCCCTCCCCTGTATTTAACTCATTGGTGGCCAGTGCGGCCGGCCCTCCCTCCCTTGTATTTAACTCATTAGTGGCCAGTGTGGCCGGCTCCCCCTCCCTCCCTTGTATTTAACTCATTGGTGGCCAGTGCGGCTGGCCCCCCTCCCTCCCTTGTATTTAACTCATTGGTGGCCAGTGTGGCCGGCCCCCCCTCCCCCCCTTTATTTAACTCATTGGTGGCCAGTGTGGCCGGCCCCCCCTCCCCCCCTTTATTTAACTCATTGGTGGCCAGTGCGGCCGCCCCCCCCCCCCTCCCCCCCCCTAATTAAAATGACCGACCCCCTATCATTGTGGCAGCGGAGAGTTGCGATTGGTGTCCCAATTTAATCGCTGGGACTCCGATCGGTAACCATGGCAACCAGGACGCTACTGCAGTCCTGGCTGCCATAGTTATACTTAGCAATTTTAGAAGCATTATACTTACCTGCGATGTCTGTGACAGGCCAGGAGCTCCTCCTACTGGTAAGTGAAAGGTCTGTGCGGCGCATTGCTTATAGCACAGACCTTTCACTTACCAGTAGGAGGAGCGCCCGGCCGGTCACAGACATCGCAGGTAAGTATAATGCTTCTAAAATTGCTAAGTAACCATGGCAGCCAGGACTGCAGTAGCGTCCTGGTTGCCATGGTTACCGATCGGAGTCCCAGCGATTAAACTGGGACTCCGATCAGAACTCTCTGCTGCCACCAATGATGGGGGGTCGGTCATTTTAATCAGGGCGGAGGGAGCGGGGGCCGGCCGCACTGGCCACCAATGAGTTAAATACAGGGGAGGGGGGTCGACACACTGGCCACCAGTGAGTTAAATACAGGGGAGGGAGGGGTCCGGCCACACTGGCCACCAATAAGTTAAATACAAGGGAGGGAGGGAGGGGGGGGGCGGCCGCACTGGCCACCAATGAGTTAAATACAGGGGAGGGAGGGAGGGGGGGCCGGCCGCACTGGCCACCAATGAGTTAAATACAGGGGAGGGAGGGGGGGGTCTGCCCCCTGCTGCCTGGCAGCACCTGCCAGGCAGCAGGGGGCAGTCATGTAAACAGTTCTTTTAGTATATTCTAACTTGAAGCGTCCTCATCACCATGGGAACGCCTCTGTGTTAGAATATACTGTCGGATCTGAGTTTTCACGAAGTGAAAAATCAGATCTGAAAAAAACTGTTATGCAGACGGATCCGTTCTGAACAGATGCAAGCATTTGCATTATAGGAGCGGATCCGTCTGTACAGACACCAGACGGATCCGCTCCGAACGCAAGTGTGAAAGTAGCCTTAGTCTGTCAATGATTGTCAAAAGATCTGTAATTGACTTATAATAACAGCTTTCATTAATGTCCTCTGTCCCTTAACATTGCTCCCTTAAAAGACAGTTGCTAGAGCTTATCTGTCTCCCAACTTAATGTAAACAGAAGACAGAGGGGCGGTCCTTCACACTGCATGCCTGCATTAGGCTTCAGAGTGAGGAGGCGTGTCTCTCAGTAATCCAATCTGATTGTCTGGCAGGGAGCTGCTGGCTACAGCAAGTGTGTAAGTGAAGTGAGGGAAGACAGTTTTGGCCTCAGAGAACTGGCAGAGGAGCCCTCTTGAGAAGGTACTTATATTGTAAATGTTTAAACAGCCGTAACTAAGGGAAAAACTCAAGGAAAACAGTGGTATGTGAAGAAACTAAATATTGCTTTATGCATAATGCTCCTGCAGCAGTAACATATGCTAAAATTTATTTTTGGATGAAAACATGACAGTTACCCTTTAAGTGCTGTGCGAGCAGCATAGACTTGTGGTTCATCAAAGCCATGCTCTGCGAAGTTCCAAAATTAAACTTGGCAAACAAGAATGTGCACTTTAAAAAAAGAGTAAAGCATGTGTAGGTCAGTTGGATCTGGATCTTGTATCAGTCCTTCTTGTCAAATGACAAGTAACCGAAATTATATCTCAGTTTTGTCTGTGCTACATGCACATGACCGTAGTTTTGGTCTGTGTCCAATCCATATTTTTTGTAGATCGCACATGGAACCGTTCATACAGTATGTACGGGTCTGCAAAAAAGGCAGACAGCATACCAATTTCATCCATGTGCTATCTGCCGAGTGCGAGTCTGCATCTGTGTGTCTGTTCCATAAAATACAGGGAGTGCAGAATTATTAGGCAAGTTGTATTTTTGAGGATTAATTTTATTATTGAACAACAACCATGTTCTCAATGAACCCAAAAAACTCATTAATATCAAAGCTGAATATTTTTGGAAGTAGTTTTTAGTTTGTTTTTAGTTTTAGCTATTTTAGGGGGATATCTGTGTGTGCAGGTGACTATTACTGTGCATAATTATTAGGCAACGTAACAAAAAAACAAATATATACCCATTTCAATTATTTATTTTTACCAGTGAAACCAATATAACATCTCAACATTCACAAATATACATTTCTGACATTCAAAAACAAAACAAAAACAAATCAGTGACCAATATAGCCACCTTTCTTTGCAAGGACACTCAAAAGCCTGCCATCCATGGATTCTGTCAGTGTTTTGATCTGTTCACTATAAACATTGCGTGCAGCAGCAACCACAGCCTCCCAGACACTGTTCAGAGAGGTGTACTGTTTTCCCTCCTTGTAAATCTCACATTTGATGATGGACCACAGGTTCTCAATGGGGTTCAGATCAGGTGAACAAGGAGGCCATGTCATTAGATTTTCTTCTTTTATACCCTTTCTTGCCAGCCACGCTGTGGAGTACTTGGACACGTGTGATGGAGCATTGTCCTGCATGAAAATCATGTTTTTCTTGAAGGATGCAGACTTCTTCCTGTACCACTGCTTGAAGAAGGTGTCTTCCAGAAACTGGCAGTAGGACTGGGAGTTGAGCTTGACTCCATCCTCAACCCGAAAAGGCCCCACAAGCTCATCTTTGATGATACCAGCCCAAACCAGTACTCCACCTCCACCTTGCTGGCGTCTGAGTCGGACTGGAGCTCTCTGCCCTTTACCAATCCAGCCACGGGCCCATCCATCTGGCCCATCAAGACTCACTCTCATTTCATCAGTCCATAAAACCTTAGAAAAATCAGTCTTGAGATATTTCTTGGCCCAGTCTTGACGTTTCAGCTTGTGTGTCTTGTTCAGTGGTGGTCGTCTTTCAGCCTTTCTTACCTTGGCCATGTCTCTGAGTATTGCACACCTTGTGCTTTTGGGCACTCCAGTGATGTTGCAGCTCTGAAATATGGCCAAACTGGTGGCAAGTGGCATCTTGGCAGCTGCACGCTTGACTTTTCTCAGTTCCTGGGCAGTTATTTTGCGCCTTGGTTTTTCCACACGCTTCTTGCGTCCTTGTTGACTATTTTGAATGAAACGCTTGATTGTTCGATGATCACGCTTCAGAAGCTTTGCAATTTTAAGAGTGCTGCATCCCTCTGCAAGATATCTCACTATTTTTGACTTTTCTGAGCCTGTCAAGTCCTTCTTTTGACCCATTTTGCCAAAGGAAAGGAAGTTGCCTAATAATTATGCACACCTAATATAGGGTGTTGATGTCATTAGACCACACCCCTTCTCATTACAGAGATGCACATCACCTAATATGCTTAATTGGTAGTAGGCTTTCGAGCATATACAGCTTGGAGTAAGACAACATGCATAAAGAGGATAATGTGGTCAAAATACTCATTTGCCTAATAATTCTGCACGCAGTGTATAGAACATGTCCTATTATTTTCCATTTTGCGGAGAAAATCTGGAATGCACACGGCTGGTGTGAGAACCACCAAACAGATAACTGTTGTGTGCATCTGGCCTAAAGCAGTGTTCAGTTTTAGTCCTGTATTGCACTAAGCTGGTAGTATGGCTTTGATATGTGAATCAGGTGTGTCTAGAGTATTTCCAAAAAGAATCACATCATCTAGATCGCACTGTATTCCTGGATGATTTTTTCAAAATAAAAGACATCATATGTTGGAAACAGCTGGTTTCTGATGCAAATCCATATGGTATGCATTTGTAACGAAACAATCCATCACAAGGAGAAGAACATTTCATTGGTTTTTAAATTTTACATTGATGTAGCCGTTTGTGGACTTTTTCGCAGGATGAGTCATATTTATTAATAGAACCATTGCATTGATTCATTTGGTTAGGAAAAGAAAAAAAAATCCTTTTTTTTTAAACAGTGTTCGCTGTATGGTTTAATGTGGTAAATTTATTATACAGGTCATTATGATTGTGGCCACACCATATGTGTATTTTATTAAATGAATACATTTTATTAAACTTAGTTTTTTTTTATCCTATTAGAAATTTTCATAATATGATATGTTGGTCTCAGTAAATCAAAGCATTAATGCCTATCTGAAATAAATTAGTTGGCCAAATAGGCATTTGGATATTGCATGGCTGGGTCTCCCGCTGTCGTGGCACTCAATTGACATCTCACAATTGCGTTCTTTTTTGCAGATTTAACCACTTCCCATCTGGGCCCTTTGCCCCCTTCCTGACCAGGCCAAATTTTGCAAAACTGACATATCTCACTTTATGTGGTAATAACTTTGGAACACCTTTATTTATCCAAGTCATTCAGAGATTGTTTTCTCGTGACACATTGTACTTCATGATAGTCATAAATTTGAGTCAAAATATTTCACCTTTATTTATGAAAAAATCCCAAATTTACCCAAAAATTTGAAAAATTCGCAATTTTCTAAATTTCAATTTCTCTGCTTTCAAAACAGAAAGTGATAGCTCATAAAATATTTATTATTTAACATTCCCCATATGTCTACTTTATGTTGGCATCATTTTGGAAATGTCATTTTATTTTTTTAGGACGTTAGAAGGCTTAGAAGTTTAGAAGCAATTCTTCAAATTTGTAAGAAAATTGCCAAAACCCACTTTATAAGGACCAGTTCAGGTCTGAAGTCACTTTGTGGGGCCTACATAGTGGATACCCCCATAAATGACCCCATTGTAGAAACTACACCCCTCAAGGTATTCAAAACCGATTTTACAAACTTTGTTAACCCTTTAGGCGTTCCACAAGAATTAAAGGAAAATGGAGATCAAATTTTTAAATTTCACTTTTTTGGCAGATTTTCCATTTTAATCAATTTTTTTCTTTAACACATCGATGGTTAACAGCCAAACAAAACTCAATATTTATTACCCAGATTCTGCGGTTTACAGAAACACCCCACATGTGGTCATAAACTGCTGTATGGGCACACGGCAGGGCGCAGAAGGAAAGGAACTCCACATGGTTTTTAGATGCCATGTCCCATTTGAAGCCCCCTGATGCACCCTTACAGTAGAAACTCCCAAGAAGTGACCCCATTTTGGAAACTAGGGGATAAGGTGCCATTTTTATTAGTACTATTTTTGGGTACATATGATTTTTTGATCATTCATTATAACACTTTATGGGGCAAGGTGACCAAAAAATTGGTTGTTTTAGCACAGTTTCTATTTATTTATTTTTACAGCGTTCACCTGAGGGGTTCAGTCAAGTGACATTTTTATAGAGCAGATTGTTACGGACGTGGCGATACCTAATATGTATACTTTTTCTCATTTATTAAAGTTTTACACAATAATAGCATTTTTGAAACCAAAAAATTATGTTTTAATGTGTCCATGTTCTGAGAGCTATAGTTTTTTTATTTTTTGAGAGATTTTCTTATGTAGGGGCTCATTTTTTGCGGGATGAGGTGACGGTTTTATTGGTACTATTTTGTGGGACATACGCGTTTTTGATCACTTGATGTTGCACCTTTTGTGATGCAAGGTGACAAAAATTGCTTGTTTTGACACAGTTTTTTTTATTTATTTTTTACGGTGTTCACCCGAGGGGTTAGGTCATGTGATATTTTTATAGAGCTGGTTTTTACGGACGCGGCAATACCTAATATGTATACTTTTTTTATTTGTTTCACTTTAACACAATAATAGCATTTTTGAAACCAAAAAAATGATGTTTTAGTGTCTCCATGTTCTAAGAGCTATAGTTTTTTTATTTTTTGAGAGATTTTCTTATGTAGGGGCTCATTTTTTGCGGGATGAGGTGACGGTTTTATTGGTACCATTTTGTGGGACATACGCGTTTTTGATCACTTGGTGTTGCACCTTTTGTGATGCAAGGTGACAAAAATTGCTTGTTTTGACACAGTTTTTTTTATTTATTTTTTACGGTGTTCACCCGAGGGGTTAGGTCATGTGATATTTTTATAGAGCTGGTTTTTACGGACGCGGCAATACTAAATATGTCTATTTTATTTTATTTTTTCTATTTTTTATTTTTATTTTTATTCCTTACTTGGGATTTTTTTTATTTTTACATGTGAACCTTTTTTTTATTTAATTTTTTCAACACTTTATTTTATTTTTATTTTATTTTACACTTTTCGTCCCCCATAAGGTCATACAAGACCTCTGGGGGACATTTACTTCACTTTTTTTTTTTTTTTTCACTGTTGATTTCTCCTGTAACTGGGGCTGACATAGTAGCCCCAGTTACAGTGGAAATGCACCCCTATAGAGGCTGTACAGCAGCAATCCTGCGCTGTACAGCCTCACAGCAGGGCTGATCGAGGTCTCTGAGAGACCTCACACAGCCCCTGCACTCTCCGGTCCCGGCGGTCACATGACCGCCGGGCCGGAACAGGAAGCGCACAGCGCTTCCTGCTCTGCAGACACAGCGCTCGGTGAGCGCTGTGTCTGCAGCGATCCGGAAGGCAGGGACACCTGGGCACTGTCCCTGCCTTATCTCTGGGTTGCCCTGCTGTCATTGACAGCGGGCAACCCGATCAGCAGCTGCACGATTAGCGTGCAGCTGCTATTTCTGACAGGACGTTTTAAAACGTGCTGTCAGAAATAGACGTCCACCCATAGGACGTTTATATCCTATGGGCGGACGTGAGGCGGTTAATATAAACATGGGTGCAGCTATCTTACCAGAGCTGTTGTTCTGCTCTGTGAAAACAGCAGTTTAAAGATTTGTTTTAAAGTAGCCACATGGACATAGGAAACTGGTATCTGTACATTACTTCCAGACTTCCATGGAAGAGTTTTGTGACCATACTCTGTGATCTGTGCAGAGGTCACTGTGCAGCGAAGGAGGTGAGAGGAGCGGTGTCCATCATCTATTAACAGTGGTGTGATCCTGTGTTCTTCCCTTTCATTGTTATCCTGTCTGGGATGATAATGAGATGATTCATGTAAAGGGATTAGAGATGAGTGAATTTTTCAAAAATTTGATTTGCCGATTTGCCGAATTTTTGGGGAAAAATTTGGTTCGATCCGAATTTATTCGCAGAGAATTACATTAAAAACTGCTATTTCCTGGCTGCAGAGAGCCTTTATAGTGGTGTAGAACACTGTGGCTTGCAGTAACATGCATAGGGAGTCTGCTTTGATAGTAAAATAATACTGCGAGTCCATATGACATGCAGATGACAGGCGTCGCTCTTAGAATCACTGCACACTTCACTTATTTGGGCAGTAACAGGGCCAAAACTGACCAAATAAATCAAGCATGACCTCAGTCTTACAGATCGATGTTAGCATCAAGAAGAAGCGCACTCCTTTTTAAAACCGTTGTCAGCTGTTTCAACATAGATGTCTACAGAACCTGTTCTATTAAATGCTTATACAAGTAGAGCCCCCCGACAGAGTGAAGAGGGTGTCAGCAGTAAGTATGTTTTGACGTCACTAATTATTTTGCCCTTCCCCTGATCCGTAAAAACAATAACCCACAAAAAACGGATCCTATCTGTGAAGCATCCGCCTTCACTCGGTCAGCATTTGATCAGTAATCCATCAGTATTGCTAATGCCTAAAAAAACAGGAGTGGATCCTAAACAGAACGGGATATTTGCAAGTATTTAGTGTTTTGTATCTACTCCTGCTTTTGGCTACCAAGTCACAAGCCAATTCTGATGGGACCATGCAGGCTTTACAGCTGCTACACAGACAGGATCCATTGTGCATCTCATTATACCTTCTTTCTGACAGATCAGGAATGATGATATCATCCAAGTCAAAAAGGCTAAATAGTCAGGGCATGGCCTGTGAGCGCATGGATTGAGACGCACCGTTCACTGCTCCTGCTAGTATCCTGTCCTAAACTGTCGGTAGCACACTTTGTTTTCTTGAAATAACCTTACCTGGTGAGAGGAAAGTGTCCGGTGGCTGCTGTGTCGAAGTTGGAAGCCTGAATATGCAGAGGAAGTCGAGCAAAGCCACTAAACAGGACACGATCTACACAAGATATCTGAACGTACCTCTGAATTGGAGAAGAGGGTGTCATCATTGGAGGATGCAGTTCAGCCTTTGCAAATGGCGTCCAAGACGTCTTTGAGGGATATTGCTGCCCTATATGCCAAGACGGACAATTTAGAGAACAGATCGAGAAGGAACAATCTGTGAATTGTAGGAATGCCGGAGAAGACAGAGGGGGCCAATGCCACTGAATTTGTGGAGAAATGGTTGTACCAGTTGTTTGATGAGAAAGGCCTATCTTCCCTGTACACGGTGGAGCGGGCGCACAGAGTGCCCATGTGGCCGCTTCCACCAGGCAGACCTCCTCGCCCTATTCTTGCGAAGATATTGCATTTTAAGGATCGGGACACTATTTTACGTCAGTCCAGAGATAATGAAGAGATGGTCCTGAACCGGGTCAAAGTGTCCATTTTCCCGGATTACTCTAATGAGGTGCAGCGGCGGAGGAGCCGTTTTATGGATGTCAAGAAGAGGCTTAGAGGTTTGCAGAAACACCAAAAAAATAGTGGCAATTTTGGAGGAGCTGCTCAGCCCCTGACACGGTGGCGTGTCTAGATTGGGGGAGCAGCCCAGCCGCATGTGGACCGCAATTATCGACTATCCCCAGCAAAATATGCATACAATGGAGGACGTCGGCGCGGTCCACATGCACCACAAGGACAAGCTACAGGGAATGTAGCAAAGCATCATATGAGACACCAAGAGAAAATGCACCAAACAAATAAGCTACTGACTATACTGGGAAGTCATAAATGCAGGTATTAAAAAGCTGAGACTTTCGCCAATATGTTCCGGTCAGGAAAATATCGGAGCCCTTCATGCACCACGTCACGGTCACTCAGCATGGCAAAGGGTTCCTACCACTACTCTGACTATGGTGTGAACAGGGTCTGAGGGTGATGGAATCCAGCTCACAGCAAAGCTTCCACACAACTGCCCAGCAAGGATACTGGTGCAATGTGAACAAGACCATACTGTGAGCCACACCCATATCAGACCCTGTGAAGGAGGTATAACAGGTGCAAAAGAGTGTTAGAATGCCAGGTAAAGGCACACACACTACAAATCAAACAAAACAGAAACACCAAAAAAATAGTGGCAATTTTGGAGGAGCTGCTCAGCCCCTGACACGGTGGCGTGTCTAGATTGGGGGAGCAGCCCAGCCGCATGTGGACCGCAATTATCGACTATCCCCAGCAAAATATGCATACAATGGAGGACGTCGGCGCGGTCCACATGCACCACAAGGACAAGCTACAGGGAATGTAGCAAAGCATCATATGAGACACCAAGAGAAAATGCACCAAACAAATAAGCTACTGACTATACTGGGAAGTCATAAATGCAGGTATTAAAAAGCTGAGACTTTCGCCAATATGTTCCGGTCAGGAAAATATCGGAGCCCTTCATGCACCACGTCACGGTCACTCAGCATGGCAAAGGGTTCCTACCACTACTCTGACTATGGTGTGAACAGGGTCTGAGGGTGATGGAATCCAGCTCACAGCAAAGCTTCCACACAACTGCCCAGCAAGGATACTGGTGCAATGTGAACAAGACCATACTGTGAGCCACACCCATATCAGACCCATGAAGGGCTCCGATATTTTCCTGACCGGAACATATTGGCGAAAGTCTCAGCTTTTTAATACCTGCATTTATGACTTCCCAGTATAGTCAGTAGCTTATTTGTTTGGTGCATTTTCTCTTGGTGTCTCATATGATGCTTTGCTACATTCCCTGTAGCTTGTCCTTGTGGTGCATGTGGACCGCGCCGACGTTCTCCATTGTATGCATATTTTGCTGGGGATAGTCGATAATTGCGGTCCACATGCGGCTGGGCTGCTCCCCCAATCTAGACACGCCACCGTGTCAGGGGCTGAGCAGCTCCTCCAAAATTGCCACTATTTTTTTGGTGTTTCTGTTTTGTTTGATTTGTAGTGTGTGTGCCTTTACCTGGCATTCTAACACTCTTTTGCACCTGTTATACCTCCTTCACAGGGTCTGATATGGGTGTGGCTCACAGTATGGTCTTGTTCACATTGCACCAGTATCCTTGCTGGGCAGTTGTGTGGAAGCTTTGCTGTGAGCTGGATTCCATCACCCTCAGACCCTGTTCACACCATAGTCAGAGTAGTGGTAGGAACCCTTTGCCATGCTGAGTGACCGTGACGTGGTGCATGAAGGGCTCCGATATTTTCCTGACCGGAACATATTGGCGAAAGTCTCAGCTTTTTAATACCTGCATTTATGACTTCCCAGTATAGTCAGTAGCTTATTTGTTTGGTGCATTTTCTCTTGGTGTCTCATATGATGCTTTGCTACATTCCCTGTAGCTTGTCCTTGTGGTGCATGTGGACCGCGCCGACGTCCTCCATTGTATGCATATTTTGCTGGGGATAGTCGATAATTGCGGTCCACATGCGGCTGGGCTGCTCCCCCAATCTAGACACGCCACCGTGTCAGGGGCTGAGCAGCTCCTCCAAAATTGCCACTATTTTTTTGGTGTTTCTGTTTTGTTTGATTTGTAGTGTGTGTGCCTTTACCTGGCATTCTAACACTCTTTTGCACCTGTTATACCTCCTTCACAGGGTCTGATATGGGTGTGGCTCACAGTATGGTCTTGTTCACATTGCACCAGTATCCTTGCTGGGCAGTTGTGTGGAAGCTTTGCTGTGAGCTGGATTCCATCACCCTCAGACCCTGTTCACACCATAGTCAGAGTAGTGGTAGGAACCCTTTGCCATGCTGAGTGACCGTGACGTGGTGCATGAAGGGCTCCGATATTTTCCTGACCGAAACATATTGGCGAAAGTCTCAGCTTTTTAATACCTGCATTTATGACTTCCCAGTATAGTCAGTAGCTTATTTGTTTGGTGCATTTTCTCTTGGTGTCTCATTAGAGGGTTGCAGGTTCCATATGCCATGTTGTTCCCTGCTAAATTCTTTGAAGATCCAGAGGAGGCGGCTCAGTGGCTGGACGTCCACGAACGGCAATTGAGAAATGGGGCCCTGGACACTTGAAGGAGGCAGATATGTAGTTTGTGGGGGATTGAGTCAGCACAACCTGTATGTAGGTGCACATCACTATGGCGAAATACATATACAAACGGAAAATACAAATGTGATAGCACTCTGCATCCAGCATTCTGCCCTGCCTCCATGCTGGATGAGGCATTGGTGTACATTTTGGCCAAAGCGTAATAAGCCACTCACCACGTCAAGGTCGCCTCTATTGAGTGGTCCCTAACACTAGTTCCTACCTGTTCATGGGATATGTAGTTTGGTTTAATCTCCATATATGTTTGCACTTTAATGTCACTTTAATGTTACACCAGTTAAGAAGTGTACTTTACAATGCTACCACATGGTAGATTCTGAGGTGGGAGTAGGCGGTTAGGGGACAATAATGTGTTTCCCAATTGTGGAGAGGATTCTCTGCCTGAGATAGTGTATTGATAGAATTAATGATGATTATTGTTCATTGTGGGCAAATTAAAGAGGTGGGGACAGCTGTTCTCATTTCTAGTATTCTGATAATGGGGGGGTGGGGTGGGGGGAGGGTAGGGAGTTAGGTAGGAGTAGGGTAAGGGGTGAGAACTCTGAATGGATGAGGTTTGAGTGGTGTGTGAGATGCAGGTATGTCAATATGTTTTACCATGACACAGGTGATTAAAGTTTTGAGCTGGAATGTGAGGGGTATGACTGATGCACGAAAAAGACAGAGTATTTTTCACTACTTAAGGCGTTTTCAGCCTGCCATCTGTTGCCTGCAGGAAACGCATTTGACTAGTGATACTGTACAATGGCTAAGCAAAAACTGGGTGGGACATGTGGTACATGCGACGCATTCCTCACATTCCAGGGGAGTATGTGTGTTAGTGCATAAGAGTATTAGATATGAACATGTGCAGCAGTGTGTGGATGCTGAGGGCAGGTATGTCTGTATTGTATGTAAGATTGATGGGATCCAGGAGGTGTTAGTGTCAGTGTATGTGCCCCCGCCGTTTGCTTCTCCTTTGGTGGGTGCAATTATGTCCTTTGTGGCGGACTTCCCTGGGTTACCATGGCTACTAGTGGGGGATTTCAACTGCACGCCGGATGACTCTTTGGATAGATGTCGGGTGGAGGGGTCAGGTGGATCGCCAGGAAGTGCAGCTTTGAAGAATATTATGACTGAAACTGGTTTGTTTGATGTGTGGAGAGTACGCAACCCTAATAGGCGCGAATATTAGTGCAGATCTGCTACGCATCATTCACTGTCACGCATAGATCTGGCGCTTGTAAATGACTCTATGTTGCCTCTGATTCGGGGTATTGTCTATCACCCTCAGTCGTTGTCTGACCATTCCTTGGTGCAGATTGACTTGTGCTTGGGGGTGCTCAGACAGGGACCGAGGTTGTGCTAAATGCAACCCACATTGGCTTAATGTACTGGGTGATCTATCTGAGCTTTCACTGGCGGTTAGGGAATACTTTACTATTAATGTAGGGACGGCTTCAATTCACAGAGTCTGGGATGCTATGAAAGCGTTCTTGAGGGGAGAATTGATAAAAGAAATTAGTAAGCACAAATCCAAGTCTAGGGAAGCGGATGTTAAGGCACATCTACAAGTGGCGGAAGCCGAACGGGTGTTTGGCAGGTTGCCTTGCCTGGTTAATAGTGAGGTGCTGGCGGTTGCTCAGGAACAGTTGAGGTGCCACTTAATGCAGGCTGCGGAGCGGAAGCGTAGTTTCTCCTGCCAAAGATCTTTTGAGGAGGGTGAGAAGGTAGGTCATCTGTTGTCTGTCGTCTCTCAGGCTCAACGGGGATCTTCTTGTATACAGGAACTGAGGGATCAAACTGGGAACAGTAGGCAAGACACAAAAGGAATATTGGACATACTGAAGGGTTTCTATGTGTCCCTATATGAATCCACTGTCCCTAGTTCTGGGGATGCTCTGACTGTCTTTTTAGAGAGGGCGCAGTTGTCGGTGTTGTCAGATGAGGATAGGGAGAGACTGGAAAGCCGATTTCACTCGAGGAACTGGAAGCAGCACTTGGAAGTATGGTGAATGGTAAGGCTCCGGGGGCAGACGGCCTACCTGTAGAGGTATACAAGAAATTGCAGGGGGTGCTTCTACCTGAATTGCTTAAGGTGCTGGAACACTCACTGGAGACGGGTTCGCTACCACACTCTATGCAGGAGGCTATAATTGTAGTCATTCCCAAACCTGGGAAGGATCCCAAATTACCAGACTCATATAGGCCGATTTTGCTTCTAACAGCTGATGTAAAGCTCCTAGCTAAGGTGCTGGCGAACAGGTTGTCCAGGGTGATTCTGACTATTGTACACTCAGATCAGACAGGCTTTATGCCTGGGAAGTCGACTGCTATAAACATCCACAGGCTATATGCTAGTTTGAATATCCCAGATAATTGTGGAGACAGGGCCTTACTTACTCTCGATGCCGCTAAGGCGTTTGATAGTGGAATTATCTGTGGGGAGTGGAGTGGAATTATCTGTGGGGAGTCTTGAGAGCTATGGGTTTTGGTGCTCGGTTTATACAGTGGGTACAGGTGTTGTTTTCGAGTCCTAGGGCCCGCATTAGAGCCAACGGGGGGCTGTCTGACAACTTTACTTTGGCTAGGGGCGCTAGGCAGGGATGCCCACTGTCGCCTTTATTATTTGCTCTGGCCATTGAGCCACTAGCAGCTCTAATACGCCTGTCACCTCATATTGTGGGGTTCAGATACGGTGCGGTACAGAACAAGGTGGCTATGTACGCTGATGATACCTTGCTTTTTTTTGGGCGATACTGGGACATCTCTGGATGCAGCCATGTCATTGATAGATAGATTCGGGAACTTCTCTGGACTTAAGATTAATTGGCAAAAGTCTGCTCTGATGCCTGTGGATGGGCAGGCCTTGTCAGCTGAGCGAGTTGATAGTAGGATTCCCTGGGTGGACAAGTTAAAATATTTTGGGTTGTACATAACGCCTAGATCGCTGGACTTTGAAGAACTAAATCTGACCCCCTTGCTTGTTACTTTCAGACTGTAGGCTCTTTCTATCTGTAGTGGGTAGAGTGAACCTTTTAAAAATGGTAATGATACCTCAGCTGCTTTATGTACTCAATAATGCTCCTGTGTGGATCCCTCTAGATAGGTTCAGGAAAATACATTCCATATTCAGGGACCTCATTTGGAAGTATGGCCAAGCAAGGATCAAACTAGAGACGCTGCAATACCCTAAGACAGAAGGTGGTTTGGCAGTCCCAAATGCCTGAATTTACTTCTTGGCTTCTCAGTGTCAGCACTTTAAGGGCTGGATTGATTTTCAGTCACCGGATGTGACAGGCAAGATACTGCAGCACTGGTTGGGCAGTCGAGACCTTATGTGTATACTGGAGGGGGCGGGAATGCACATGGGGAGAGAGAAAGTCCTACTTATTGAACTTATGAAGAAGGTATGGGCAAAGGTGAAGCAGCTTAGAGGTGTTGGAGGAGTTGGAGAGCTTTCCCCAAAATGGAACAATAATCTATTGCCAGAATTCACGTCTTTGTCAGGACTTAGGAATTGGGAATCTAATTAGGTAATGAGGATAGGTCAACTGACGGAGGGTAATGTATTCAAATCTTTTCAGGGTATACAGCAAGAATTTAACGTCCCCAAAGTGTGGTTTTATCAGTATCTGCAACTGAGGCACGCTTATGATGTCACGGTGAGGAAAGGGTGTAATATAGCTAAAATGGATGTGGTACAGAAACTTATTCTCCCGAAGGGGGGGGGGGGGGGGGGAGGGGATCGATATCGCAGGTGTCTACTCTATTGCTGGACAAGTTTCTAGATGGGTTCCCTCTGACGCGGATGATGAAATGGGAGGGTGATTTGGGTGCCGGTCTAAAGATCAGTGGAAAGATATATTGGAGGCAGTTCCCAGAGTGTCTTTAAGTGAGCAGGCTAAATTGTCACAGCTTTTCATCATCCACAGAGTATCTAAAACGCCGGTGTTTTTACAAAAAATTGGGGTTAGGAATGATGATAAGTGTCCGAAGTGCATGGAGGAGGGAGCGGATCTGGTGCACATGCTCTGGTCGTGTCCAGTGATAGGTCGATATTGGAATGAGGTGCTGACCATGATTAATCACAAATTGGCTCTGAGATTCCAAAAGGATCCTAAGGTTTGTGTGTTGGGATATATGTCGGAGATTGGAGGAAGTGAGTTGGTCAAGGTGGCGGTGGGAAGGCTGTTATACAGTTGCAAGAAAAAGTATGTGAACCCTTTGGAATGATATGGATTTCTGCACAAATTGGTCATAAAATGTGATCTGATCTTCATCTAAGTCACAACAATAGACAATCACAGTCTGCTTAAACTAATAACACACAAAGAATTAAATGTTACCATGTTTTTATTGAACACATCATGTAAACATTCACAGTGCAGGTGGAAAAAGTATGTGAACCCTTGGATTTAATAACTGGTTGAACCTCCTTTGGCAGCAATAACTTCAACCAAACGTTTCCTGTAGTTGCAGATCAGACGTGCACAACCGTCAGGAGTAATTCTTGACCATTCCTCTTTACAGAACTGTTTCAGTTCAGCAATATTCTTTGGATGTCTGGTGTGAATCGCTTTCTTGAGGTCATGCCACAGCATCTCAATCGGGTTGAGGTCAGGACTCTGACTGGGCCACTCCAGAAGGCGTATTTTCTTCTGTTTAAGCCATTCTGTTGTTGATTTACTTCTATGCTTTGGGTCGTTGTCCTGTTGCAACACCCATATTCTGTTGAGCTTCAGCTGGTGGACAGATGGCCTTTAGTTCTCCTGCAAAATGTCTTGATAAACTTGGGAATTCATTTTTCATTCGATGATAGCAATCCGTCCAGGCCCTGACGCAGCAAAGCAGCCCCAAACCATGATGCCCCCACCACCATACTTCACAGTTGGGATGAGGTTTTGATGTTGGTGTGCTGTGCCCCTTTTTCTCCACTCATAGTGTTGTGTGTTTCTTCCAAACAACTCAACTTTGGTTTCATCTGTCCACGGAATATTTTGCCAGTACTGCTGTGGAACATCCAGGTGCTCTTGTGCAAACTGTAAACATGCAGCAATGTATTTTTGGACAGCAGTGGCTTCCTCTGTGTTATCCTCCCATGAAATCCATTCTTGTTTAGTGTTTTACGTATCGTAGATTCGCTGACAGGGATGTTAGCATATGCCAGAGACTTTTGGAAGTCTTTAGCTGACACTCTAGGATTCTTCTTCACCTCATTGAGCAGTCTGCGCTATGCTCTTGCAGTCATCTTTACAGGACGGCCACTCCTAGGGAGAGTAGGAGCAGTGCTGAATTTTCTCCATTTATAGACAATTTGTCTTGGACTGATGAACAGCAAGGCTTTTGGAGATACTTTTATAACCCTTTCCAGCTTTCTGCAAGTCAACAATTCTTAATCGTGGGTCTTCTGAGAGCTCTTTTCTTGCCTTTTGTGTGAGGCATTATTCACATCAGGAAATGCTTCTTGTGAAAAGCAAACCCAGAACTGATGTGTGTTTTTTATAGGGCAGGGCAGCTGTAACCAACACCTCCAATCTCATCTCATTGATTGGATTCCAGTTGGCTGACACCTCACTCCAATTAGCTCTTGGAGATGTCATTAGTCTAGGGGTTCACATACTTTTTCCACCTGCACTGTGAATGTTTACATGGTGTGTTCAATAAAAACATGGTAACATTTAATTCTTTGTGTGTTATTAGTTTAAGCAGACTGTGATTGTCTATTGTTGTGACTTAGATGAAGATCAGATCACATTTTATGACAAATTTGTGCAGAAATCCATATAATTCCAAAGGGTTCACATACTTTTTCTTGCAACTGTATGTGGCCAGGAAACTGGTGGCGCAGAGGTGGATCCAGGGGAGTCCGCCAATGATAGATGGGTTTGTGAGGAGGGTGAATGACATGTTGATCATGGAAAAAAGTGTGTTTGTTAAGAGAGACTGTCCTCAGAAGTTTGAGAAATTGTGGAATGAGTGGTTGTCTCATACTCATATTGTGTTATAAAATAAGACAGAGATTTTCTTACTCCTATCCATTAGGGGGGGGGGGAGGGGAGACTAGGCTTTGATTTGATATGTTTTGTGCCTTAAAATTTTGCCATATTTAATTTTGAAGATGTACATTGTATACTATTGCAGTTACTCTTGATTGTGTACATTGCCTAATGTTGAAATGGATATGTCGTCCGATGACGTACTATGTTACTATACATTATTGTGTTTTGCACTATGGTGAAATGTCAATGTGATTGCAGAAAATGCTTTTTATAAGTGATCAATAAAAATGATTTGATAAAAAAAAAAAAGGCTAAATAGTGGCCCAGTCATGAAGTAGGGAGGGTGGGAACAGCATGAGAATTCCACAGAGTGGCCCTATGACATAGTGGTGTGGTGAAAGCAGCATGAGGAGACTACAGAGTGACCCAATGACAGAGTCTGTAGGTGGCGGCAGCATTAGGAGGCCACAGAGTGGCAAGGTGACATAGTGTGGAGGTGGCGGCAGCATCAGGAGACCACAGAGTGGCAAGGTGACATAGTGTGGAGGTGGCAGCAGCATGAGGAGACCACAGAGTGGCAAGGTGACATAGTGGTGAGGTGAAAGCAGCATGAGGAGACCGAAGAGTGGCCTAATCACAGAGTCTGTAGGTAGCGGCAGCATAAGGAGACCAAAGAGTAGCAAGGTGACATAGTGTGGAGGTGGTGGCAGCATCAGGAGGTCACAGAGTGTCAAGGTGACAGTGTGGAGGTGGCAACAGCATGAGGAGACCACAGAGTGGCAAGGTGACATAGTGGAGGTGGCAGCAGCATGAGGAGACCACAGAGTGGCACAATTATGGAGTCTGGAGGTGGTGGCAACATCAGAAGACCACAGAGTGGCAAAGTGACATAGTGGTGAGGTGGAAGCAGAATGAGGAGACCACAGAGGGTCCCAATCACAGAGTCTGTAAGTGGCGGCAGAATCAGGAGGCCACAGAAAGGCACAGTGACAGAGCGTAAAGGTGGCGGCAGCATCAGGAGGCCACAGAGTGGCAAGGTGAGATAGTGTGGAGGTGGCATCAGCATGAGGAGACCACAGAGTGGCAAGGTGACATAGTGGTGAGGTGGAAGCAGCATGAGGAGTCCGCAGAGTGGCACAATCACACAGTCTGTAGGTGGCAGCAGCATAAGGAGACCTCGGAGTGGCAAGGTGACATAGTGTGGAGGTGGCGGCATCATCAGGAGGTCACAGAATGGCAAGGTGACATAGTGGTGAGGTGGAAGCAGCATGAGGAGACCACAGAGTGCCAAGTTGATATAGTGGTGAGGTGGAAGCAGCATGAGGAGACCACAGAGTGGCCCAATCACAGAGTCTGTAAGTGGCAGCAGCATCAGGAGGCCACAGAGTGATGCAATGACATATTGTGAAGGTGGCAGCAGCATCAGGAAGCCACAGAGTGGCACAATGACAGAGTGTGGAGGTGGCGCCAGCATCAGAAGACCACAGAGTGGCAAAGTGACATAGTGTGGAGGTGGCAGCATCAAAAGGCCACAGAGTGGCAATGTGACATAGTGTGGAGGTGGGTGGCAATACCAGTACCCGCTGAAGATGGTAGGTGAAATAAGGAGCACTTGGCATCAGGTGTGTGGGATCAGGCGGGTGGCAGCATCAGAATAGTAGCTGAGGCAGGTAGCCAGAAGAAACCAGTCTCTTTTGTCAAAGTTTTGGTGTGGCAGCATGGATGATCTAGTCTGATGCATTAGGCATTGGTGGGTGAAAATCCTGGCTGACCCACGTCTTATTCATCTTGACAAGGGTTAGTCTCTCCACATTTTGGGTGGACAGGCGAGTTCTTCTTGTGGTAACTATGGCCCCAGCCGCACTAAACAACCGCTCTGATGCCACACTACTGGCTGGGCAGGACAGCTTTTCCAGGGCAAACTCGGACAGTTGCGGCCACAAATCCAGTTTGACTGACCAGTAGTCCAGCGGATCTTGAATATCGGCTGTCAGGGTGCACTCCAAGTATTCCACCCCCTGCTGGTTCCGATTCTGCTATACGTCTAACTTCCAGTGAGTAGTTTCTTCATTATGAGAGTGAAGCTCATCAGCGACTGTAGACTGAGGCTGCTGCTGATGAAGCTAGTATGGCTCCTGCCACTTCACCCCTCCCCAGCAGCCATGGCAGTGGAATGTGAAAGCAGAGACCACCCCCGTTCAGACCTGCGGGAGGATGGACGATGGCGCAGATAGGCAGCGGCCAACTGACTACATAGGATGTCTCTATAGTAGTTCCGTTTGTCCTCCCGGTGTAGTTCAGTTTGTTCTCCCTCCAGCGGGTGTAAAAAAGCCCCCATTTTGGACCGGTAGCGAGGGTCCAACAAGATGGGGAGCCAGAAGTCATCCCTCTGCCGAATGGTGACAATTCGGTGTCACTACCCAATCAAGTGTGCAAGCAGTGGGCCATTTGCGCAAGTGACTCGGAGGGACTCCCTGCTTCCATCTCCACTGCCACGGTGTGTCTGGGTCCTCTGCCTCATCTTCCTCATTGCCCTGTAGCTCCTCTGGCTGTTCCTGCTCCTCCTCTCCTGTGTAGAAAAAACACCACTTTCGCTACACATTGCTTGTGCTCCAATGTCCTCCTCCTCCAGTTCAGCCCCCACAGGGCTCATGTGGCTGTGAGATCTAGGCTCCACGTTTCCAATTCCCTGACCAGCCATATATACCAGCATCTGTTCCAGGAAGCAGTGGAATGACATCGTTCATCCCGTAGTCCTGGCGACTGATAAATAACTTGGCCTCCTCAAAGGGCCTGAGCAAACATCAGGTGTCAAGCATGAGCTGCCACTGGCTGACATCGAAGTTACACAGGGGAGTACTCCTGTCCACTTGGATCATCAGGAAGTCATTGATGGCCTTTCTCTGTTCGTACAGTCAGTCCAACATATTTAGGGTTGAATTCCAAAGGGTGGAAACGTTGCATATCATCCTATGTTGGGGGATGCCATTCTGCCGCTGCAGCTCAAGAAGGGGGTGCTTTGAGGCCATTTTTAGGATGTCTTTTAGATGGGTGGAAGACTTCAGGAACTGTTTGATAACCAGATTGCACACCTTTTCTATGCAGGGAACATGTCTCAGCCCTCCTTGACGCAGCGCTGACACAATGTTCTTCCCATTTTTGGTCACCATGGTTCCGATTTTCAGTTGTCGCGGAGAAAGCCAGGATTTGATTTCTTGCTGAAGGACATGGCACAGTTCCTCCCCTGTGTGACTCCGTGTGCCCAGGCAAATGAGGTGCAGAACAGCGTGACACCACCATGCAATTCACATGTGGTATGCTGGAGGGGCACTGTGCATTGTCCCTGCAGTGGAGGCTGAGGACATGAGGATGAGGAGGCAGAGGCGGACATTGTCATTGGACCAACTGTGTGGCAACGTGAAGGCAGAAGCGGCATCACCTGGCCAAGTTGCTGGTGTGGCTGTGCAGGAACCACATTCACCCAGTGGGCCATAAAGGACATGAACTGTCCCTGACCGTAGTTACAGCTCCACACATCGGCGCTGCCGTGCACTTTGGCAGACACCGACAGGCTCAAGAACTGGCCCACCTTCTGTTCTACATATTTGTGCAGGGTTGATACTGCCTTTTTGGCAAAGAAATGATGGCTTGGGACTCTCCACCTCGGCTTGGCACAAGCCATCAGTTCTCTGAAAGGTGCAGAGTCCACCCCTTGGAAAGGGAGGGATATCAGCACCATCAACTTAGCCAGGAGCACATTCAGTTTCTGCGCTGTTGGATGAGTGCACGCATACTGTTGCCTTTTGGCAATCGCTTCGGTGATTGATTGCTGATGGAATGCATGACGAGGAGGAGGAGGAGCAGGGGCATCAGGACCAGCAGAGGATGGGGACAGACAGCTCCCTTCGGCTGAGGTGGTGGAGCCTAGACTACCAGAAACCAGGTGCAAACTAGTGGGTGATGCGGCGGTTGCTGCGGCAGGCTGGACCACTACATTGGAGCCACAGTACTCCCAGGCCACTTTATGGCGACACTGCATATGCTGACGCTGGGCCGTAGTGCCAGCATTGGCACCCTGGCCATGCTTCACCCTCTGCCCACAGATTCTACATACGGCCACGTTCACCTCCTCCGGCGGCTTAAAAAAAACTTCTGCCACACTGCCGAGTAGGTGATTTTACCCCCAACACTACGCTACTGACTGCTACCGCTAAGGGTTGTGTCTAATGAACCCACTGACTCTTGGCTGGGGGTGTCTTACTTCACTTGTGACGAAGTCGAAGATGGAGTCAACCATTCAATAACCGCTGGGTTGCTGGTCATGACACGAATGCTAGCTGACACTGGGAGCTGAGGCCTCTCGAAGTGACCCCTGCTGCCACGGCCCCTTACTCTGCTGCGACCTCTGCCTGTGCGAGAAATATTTAGGCCTCTGCAGGGCCTGGCACTTCTCTGCCTGACATAATGTTAGATCAAATAATCAAATGTTGTTTCTCCACTAATACACAGCAAACAGGGCTTTAGAATACATCACTGCACTGCTGAACGACAATTAAGCCCTAGTTTTTTTTCTATTTTTACACTACACAAAATGCTTTTTAGTGCATACACTTTATGAGTGTATGAGTCCCACTACCTGAACAATTAAACTTCCATGGGTACTACCCTCTGTAGTGGAGGCAACCGTCTCCTGCTTCTTCTCCTCATCATCATCATTCAATTTGCACTGAGAAGACGAACTGAGGGTGGTCTGGCTATCACCCTGTGTAATGTCTTCCCCCATTTCCACCTCTTCCACATGCAAAGCGTCAGCCTTAATTGTGAGCAGTGAGCGTTTGAGTAGACACAGAAGTGGGATGGTTACACTGATAATAGCGTTATCGCCGCTCACCATCTGTGTTGATTCCTCAGTTTCTTAAAACCTCACAGAGGTCAGACATCCATGCCCACTCTGGAAGAGTGGAAGCTGACTGGAAAGGCGACGACCATATTGCAGCTGGTATTCCACTACTGCCCTCTGCTGCTCACAAAGCGTGGTCGACATGTGGAACGTTGAGTTCCAGCGCGTGTTCACGTCGCACAACAGTCGATGAGCTGGCAATTGTAAGTGCTGCTGAGGCATTGACAGACCGGCGAAAGCTGTCGATGACTTGAGGAAATGGGCACACGGCGCACCTTCACCAGTAGCTCAGGCACATTGGGGGAGGTTTTGAGAAACCTCTGAACCATTAAGTTGAAGACGTAGGCTAGGCATGGGATGTGTGTGAGCTTACCGAGCTCCAAAGCCGCTACCAAGTTACGGCCATTATCAGACACAACCATGCCTGGTTCTAGGTTGAGTGGCGAGAGCCATAGCTCAATCTGGTCTCTTATCCCCTGCCACAGCTCTGCGGCGGTGTGCTGTTTATCACCTAAGCAGATCAGCTTAAGCACAGCCTGTTGATGCTTCCCAACTGCAGTATTACACTGCTTTCAGCTACCGACTGATGGCTGCAAGAGAATAATTCTGAGGTGGAAGTGGAGGAGGAGGCAGAGGAGGAGAAGTGGGGGTTGCTAGTGGCAGAAACCCTGATGGAATTAGAGCCCGCAATCCTTGGCGTTGGCAGCACCTGAGCCATCCCAGCGTACGACTCGCTCCCGACCTCCACAACGTTTACCCAGTGTGCCGTCAGGGAAATGTAGCGTCCCAGACCGAAAGAACTTGTCCATGTGTCAGTGGTTAAGTGGACTTTCCCAGTAACTGCGTTGGTCAGGGCACGTGTGATGTTACGGGACACATGCTGGTGTAAGGCGGGCACGGCACACCGTGAAAAATAGTGGTGGCTGGGGACTGTGTAATGAGGGAGGGCCGCCAGGCTGCAGAAGGCCTCAGTGTCCACAAGCCTAAATGGCAACATTTCCAAGGCCATCAATTTGGAAAGTTGCCCATTTAGTGCTATGGGCTGTGGGTCGGTGGCTGGGTATTTGCGCTTGCGTTCAAATGCCTGGGGTAAGGACATTTGTGCGCTGTGCTGGGACACGGAAGTGGAGGCATCCGGGCCTACGCCTTCAACAGGGGATTAGCCTGCACGTAACACAGGTGAAGAGGAGGCATTGGCGTGACCCGCAGACACAGATTGTGAACCCAGGCGTTCGGTCCACCTATTACGATGCTTTTATGCCATATGATGGTGGTGGTGAGGTTGCTAGTGTTCACACCCCTGCTCATTTTTGTATGGCACAGGTTGCAAATTACAATTCTTTTGTCGTCTGAACTTTCCTCAAAAAAGTGCCAGACTTCGGAACATCTACCCCTTGGCAAGGGAGATTTCTGCAAGGATGTGCTCCTGGGAACATTTCCTGGCCTGTTTGGTGTGGCCCGCCTTCTCCCTTCTCCCACCCCACTGCCTCTTTCAGCCTGTTGCGCTGCTCCGGACTTGTTGACCTAACAACAACCTCAGTTATTGACAACTGTGTCTCATGCTCATCATCAACCTTATTTAGACACTAATTGCTGTTGACTTATTGGCAAGTGCATCTCATCATCATCATCCACCTTGTGAAACACTAATGTCCGCTCCCCACCGTGATCTTCTTGTGACTGTGGATGCTTAAGAGTTTGAGAATCAGGGCACAAGATCTCATGACCCTCTTCAAGCGGGCTTGTCGAGAGGCCCAGATGAAGGAATGGTGCTGAAAAGAGATCCTCAGAATATCCTAGTGTGGGATCACTTGTTTGGCAAGACTCTACATGGTGGAAGGAAGGAGGATCAGGGTGAGGATTGTGTTGACCAGACTCTTGGCTACTGAAACTGGACTTTGTGGAAGACAGGGTGGTGCTAACCCTTTAAGAACCAAAAGATTACCATCATCAATATAAAAATAATATTTTTTTTCCCTTTAAGAATGTATTTGAACAATAATTAAAGCTAGATCCATTTGTTGATAAGAATTAATATTTTGACTCAAACAAAAAAAAAAAAGCATTACAGTGAAGGACAGTACCTACCTGCACGTTTATTGGCTGCGTAGCAGCCAACAAACGTGCGGGGAGGAGACTCGAGCATTGCGCTCGAGCACATGCGGTATTCGGCCGAATACCGCCATGTGCCAAGCATAGGGATGCTCGAGCCGAACTGGTTTTTGGCCAAGCATGCTCGATCAACACTAGTACACACATGAAAAAAGTAAATCTTTATATAAACAATAGTTAATTTTCTGAACATACATTCCATTTATAGAACAAAAAATGTAAAATATAATGCAAATGTATATCCATTGTTTTTATTAGAATTTCTATTGTCATTGCTATTGTCATTGTTTTTGATGAGTTCTGACATCTATTCACAATTGGTTTCCAATCCCATGATATAGCCAGACGGATGAATCAGTCTGAAATATCAAGATATATATTTTTAGGTGAAATACCGGTACTTGTTCTCTTTTTCATGGATATTTAAAGTGGTCACAGAAGTAAATTACCCTTAAAATATAACTTTTATTGAATACGATAATAATATAGATATTCCCTCAAACAAATTATGTATGTATATACACAGATATAAAGAAAAATCCGCCCGGCGTGATATAGTGATCAATCCAAGATACCTCTAACAATGATAACTGGATACATAAAGATACATGTGGATAAATAGGGGGAGGCAGGGCACCAATTACATAATGAACAGATACCGTATATTAGGGATTAATAACCTATAGTAACAGAGCGGCTAAAAATACATAACAGTATTGATATAACTGTTAGCAGCCATGTTCTAGTTACTCACGGTACCCAGGTATGATATAGTGGTGATCACAGATGAAAGGAAGTTAGTAGTCGATGATTGGAAATTCCTTTTCACCTTGATGCCGGTGACAACTAAATGATGCGGAGGTGGTATAGTTGAAGCCAGCTGAGTGAAGGTCTGGGAGGGTATAACCCTAAATATCCCTAGGGGTCTCCCTACCTAACTGTGGAGCACCCGCCCCGAAAAGGGCGACCACACATCACCCTAATGTGCCCTGTATGCCCCTAAAAATACCACAAAGGTAATGATAAAATTCGACCCGATGCGTTTCCCCAACAGGTAGCGAAGGTTCCTCAGGGGACAAGTAGTAATCTGGTGGTGATGTCCCAGATACTGGCCGCTTAGAAGATAAGAGGTGCAATGATAATAAGTGCCGCCGGTCAAAAATCTAAAACCGGAAGTGACGATATATCACTTCCGGTATTTGGAACGCAAGATGCGTTCCACCGCTGACGTACTTCCGGTATATGGAACGCAAACAGCGCTCCAAATGCACAGGACATCAGCACAGAGGGATTGATACCCAGAATCAAGGTGCAACATTGCATAAAGTATAAACAATAACATGAGGGGCTGAGAGGCATATGGTATGGAATCAATATCTATGTAACACATATTGATTAGATTATTAAAAATATGAATGGACAAACTGGAATAGGAGCCAGTGGGACATTTGAAACAGGATGTAGAAAGAGAATAATATAAACGGGGGTCAAGGATATAATAGCCAAAGACCCACGAATCCTCATAGATAACAGATTTGGACATAGACTCATCTGATACCGAAAGACGGGCCAATCTGACACCCAAGGGTACTGTTCAGAATCGGGGTAGAGGGAGACATCGATGGCCTCAAAAGGGATACAGAGGTGCCCGTACGGGCACTGTTACCCAATTTCAGCTTGGTCCACAGTCATCAACAAATGTGGCCCAAGCATCTGGCTCTTCTGCCTCTTCCACTACATACCCATCCTATTCTTCTACTTCCTCCTCTTTTTTAGAGACGGGTTTAAATGTCCCCCCTTATCAATTGAGGGACAGAGATAGCACTCAGATCTCCTGGTCCCAAAACCAAAATAACATCACAGACCAATCAGGTTATTAATTTATCTGATCGCTTACTAACAGATTTTGAAAGTAGGGTATTGATTAAAGGTTTCTCTTTTGTCTCCAACACACATTTTGATTCATTCTGTTGGATCAAGGATGTGAATCTCTTCATTCGAAAATTGAAATGGAAAAAGTTTTTCAGAACACATGACAATGAGACGTGTCGGGAACTGGGTGTGTCTCTGTCAGACCTTGGGGATGTCCATATACTTAGTTCCCTTTTAGAAGAGAACACGAGAACTCCTTGCCAGGGACCCTTCACCTCTCTCAGATTGGGTACCAAAAAAATGCCACCGCCACAAGATACTAGGTACTTCATGCTTTTTACAAATGAGTCACTGAACAGTTGGAAGCCATTCCTCCTACTAATTTTCATACTATAAAAAATCTTAATAATGCAGAATGGATGGCTTTAAAAGCACTCACTGAAGATGCAACAATTGTTTGCAAATCTTCAGATAAAGGGGGTAATGTGGTCCTTATGGATCATTCTACAGTATGTATCAGACTATGTGTTATGATCTTTTAAATAACAGGACCTGTTATGGGATCCTACCTAGTAACCCTACGGAGTCCTTTGCCATGTGTCTGGAAACTATATTATTGCGGGCCTTTGAAGATAAGGTCATATCCGCGGATGAATTAGGATTCATGATCCCCAACAACCCACAAGTTCCAAAGTTTTACGCCTTACCCAAAATACACAAGGGGTATCCTCCCTTAAGAGGCCGTCCTATTGTCTCGGGTGTCGGTTCCATTACACAGAATAGCAGTATTTATATTGATAGAATACTTAATCCCTTTGTTGTTTCTTTACCCTCATACTGTACATCAGATTTATTGAAAAAAATCGAGAATATTGAGGTTGATGATAATATTCTATTAGCATCGATTGATGTCGAAGCCCTCTATACTAGCATTCCACATAAATCTGGGTTGAAGGCCACACAATATTTTCTTAAAACAAGGGGTGTTCAATATAAAACACATAACCAATATGTATTGGAAATTCTGGAATTCATATTATCACATAACTACTTCATGTTCGACGGCCGTTTCTTTCACCAGCTCAGGGGGACCGCAATGGGTAGCCCCTGTGCGCCTAGTTATGGGAATCTCCTCTTGGGCTGGTGGGAAGACACTATTGTTTTCAATGAACCGTGTGAACGCTGGACTTCTCATATCCTTTTTTGGGGGCGATACATCGATGATATTTTGATCTTGTGGGATGGGTCTGCTGAATTGCTTAAGGCATTTATTCAGCAACTCAATATTAATGACATTGGCCTTAGGTTCACCCACGAGATCAATAATTGATGTATCGCCTTCCTGGATATCCTTATCACTAAGAAAAATTGAGAATTATGTACCGAGACTTACCGGAAACCGACATCTACTAACAGCCTCTTAAGGTGGGATAGTTATTATCCCCCGAGTTTGAAAAAAGGCATACCGAAGGGACAATACCTTCGTATACGAAGGAACTGTTCTTCTCTGCAAACCTTCAAGACACAAGCAGGGGACCTTCGTACTCGTTTTTCCCAATGACGTTATCCATCAGAAACTCTTAGGGATGCCTTCCAGCATTCATTGGACAGAGATAGACACACCCTGTTGCACAACATCCCGAGTGTAAAACGTGAAGATGATAACTTACGTATCATTGGTACATTTGATGAGCAAAACTGTCGGGTACAGGGTATTTTGAAACGATATTGGGGGATTTTACGATCGGACCCTGATATTGGAGATCTCATCCCTCCACGACCACTGATTACATACAGGAGAGGAAGATCGATTGGTGACCGTCTTATGCACAGCCACTATGTGAGACCACGCCCAAGTGGTACCTGGTTGGACGGCAAACCCCTTGGCACCTTTAAATGTGGCAATGGGTGTATTTGCTGTCCTTTTATCCACGAATCATCTACCTTTTGCAGTGTCTCTACCAATAAAATCTATCAAATTAGGAACTTTGCAAATTGCAAGACACAGGGTGTGGTCTATCTCTGTACACATACCTGTCCCCTCAACTATGTTGGGAAGACAAAAAGGGAACTTCGACGAAGGGTGGGCGACCATTTGAGTGACATCAATCATAAACGGGATAAACCCATTGCTCGACATGTTACTGAATTCCATCAGGGAGACACTAGAGCTATTGTTTTTCAAGTCATTGAGGTTGTTCGTAAATCCGCCCGTGGCGGTGATTGGGACAAACAAATTCTACGTAAAGAGGCTCAATGGATCCATCGTCTCAAAACGGTGTCTCCCTCTGGCCTAAATGAACAGATATTTTTTGCCTGCTTTCTCTGAGAGCACACCCTTGCCTCTTATATTTATCCACGCATGTTTATCTGCCTTTTTCATCAAACCAAAATAGGTCCTGTGCGTTTTGTTGTTGTCTGAGGATTCGTGGGTCTTTGGCTATTATATCCTTGACCCCCCGTTTATATTATCCCCTTTCTACATACATACCCTCTGTTTCAAATGTCCCACTGGCTCCTATTCCAGTTTGTCCATTCATATTTTTAATAATCTTATCAATATGTGTTACATAGATATTGATTCCATACCATATGCCTCTCAGCCCCTCATGTTATTGTTTATACTTTATGCAATGTTGCGCCTTGATTCTGGGTATCAATCCCTCTGTGCTGATGTCCTGTCATTTGGAGTGCTGTTTGCGTTCCATATACCGGAAGTACGTCAGCGGTGGAACACATCTTGCGTTCCAAATACCGGAAGTGATATATCGTCACTTTCCGGTTTTAGATTTTTGAGCGGCGACACCTGGAGAGTGGTGTCTGTATAAACGTATGGCTTGTTTGGACAGTCTTTGCACCTCTTATCATCTAGGCGGCCAGTATCTGGGACATCACCACCAGATTACTACTTGTCCCCTGAGGAACCTTCGCAACCTGTTGGGGAAACGCGTCGGGTAGAATTTTATCATTACCTTTGTGGTCTTTTTAGGGGCATACAGGGCACATTAGGGTGAGCAGTCGATTGAGTGGGGTCGCCCTTTTCGGGGCGGGTGCTCCACAGTTAGGTAGGGAGACCCCTAGGGATATTTAGGGTTATACCCTCCCAGACCTTCACTCAGCTGGCTTCAACTATACCACCTCCGCATCATTTAGTTGTCACCGGCATCAAGGTGAAAAGGAATTTCCAATCATCGACTACTAACTTCCTTTCATCTGTGATCACCACTATATCATACCTGGGTACCGTGAGTAACTAGAACATGGCTGCTAACAGTTATATCAATACTGTTATGTATTTTTAGCCGCTCTGTTACTATAGGTTATTAATCCCTAATATACGGTATCTGTTCATTATGTAATTGGTGCCCTGCCTCCCCCTATTTATCCACATGTATCTCTATGTATCCGGTTATCATTGTTAGGGGTATCTTGGATTGATAACTATATCACGCCTATCCAGGCGGATTTTTCTTTATATATGTGTATATGCATACATCATTTGTTTGAGGGAATTTATATTTTAAGGGTAATTTACTTCTGTGACCACTTTACCTATTTGCCCGATTTAGTGGAATAGTGATATTTAAAGTGGTTGTAAATCTTAAACTGAGAAGTTACAACATTAGAAAACACAAAGATATTTGCTAGTGCAATACTATTGCCAGAATGTCTACAGTGGAGAAGGTCATATCCTGTGAACATATCCTCAGTAGCATACAGGAAGTTAGGGGTTTATATTATATCTCTGTATTGCTAGATGCATCTGCAGATTGGTTGTTCACTGATGAAAGCTGATTTAAGACTACTCTATAAATGTTTCAGATGTAAGACGTACATAGCTATAACAGTGCATGCAGCACTTGGGGACAATGCTCCAACATCTCTCCTCTAACTACTCCCCTGATTTATAAAATAATAAAACAGAATAAAAATACAGAAATATATATACAGAAAAATATCATTAAAGGGTCATCCTATACTAAATTTAGGATAGGCCACCAATATTAGATTGATGAGAGTCCGGCTTCAGGTTGGTTCACACCAGCTGTACATTTTTTATTGCGATGTGAAGGGTATTGCAGCATTACTCCTTTCAATCCCTAGTCAGATGAATAGAACAATGCTGCAATAACTTGCACTGTAGGTCCAAAATGTACATATAGCGTTTGCACCAACCAGCTTGAAACCAACGAAAACAAGAGAGACTGCATCCCAACCATTGGTGTCAGGCCATCAATTTTAAAGTCCCCTTTAGGGGTCATTCACACGAACATGTGAAGCCAGTGTCCATGCTGTGGACCGCAAATTGTGGTCTGCAATGCACGGGTACCATCCGTGGGGTAGGCGCATGGGGATCACAGACCCATTCACTTTAGCAAAAATGTTTTTGCAATTTTTTATTTTTTTTGCTGCAAAAATGGCAGCTCCAAATGGTATTTCAGGGTCTGTGGGAAATATAAAAAAATGCAGGACATATAAAAAAAAATTCTGTTCCTGGCATTTATGTTAATTATGTTATGTTTTTTAGGGATTTTTCCAACACCTTCTCTACAAAGAAAAAACGCCATGGAGAAAGCCCTAATGATAACATGCCATCACCAAATTCATGAGTGTGGGGACCCTGACACTGAAAATCCAGTGTAATCTGGCAGTAGAGTGTTATAGATATAGTTTCATGGGAAATTACAGTATAATTTGCATTTTATTTATTTAAATTCCTGATCATTGCTGGAATTTGAAATCAGGGGTGTGATCCTAGCAGTGGTTGACAGCTATCTCTGTATACACAGTGTGACACAGTGAGGGGTTGTGTCTAGCAAGGCAGGTATTTTCTTCCCAGAATGTGCGGCTGGGCTGGTTTCCAGCCAGGTGAGGTCAAATACCGGACCGGAGTTTAAGTGCCGATCCGAGTTTTGGCAGCACTTGGCTGTCCTTAAATAGGCAGCAGGGCTCAGGAGAGATGTCTCTGTTTTTGGGGATCTGAGGCTTTGCGCCGTGCTGGAGGGCTGAGAGCCGCAAGCTGGGGAAACAGGCCCTCTTAAGCCTGCTGTGGACTACTGGAGGCAGAAACTGCCAGCAAAGCGACTTATGTTATATGTGTGTGAATTAACACCAAGACTACAAAGTTGCGTTCTGTTTTGTGCAATTGCCTCAAGTGTGAATAAAATGACGTTTTGAGTTAAGAACATGTATTTTGCCTCTGTACTGCTCACGCTTACCCTATCTACCAGACCGAAACCCCACAACAGTCATAGAGGGAGGGATGTTCAATCCCTGATAGGACTGTCTCCTATTCTTGAAAACCCAGAATGAGCAGGGATTTAAATGAAATTAATACAACTAAGGCTACACACACAAGAACATTGTTTGTTTCCGTGTCCGTTCCATTTTTTTTGCGGATGGCATGTGGACCCATTCATTTCAATGGGTCCGCAAAAAACGAGGACAGCACACCTGCTGTCCGGATCAGTATGTCCGTTCTGTTGCCCCGCAAAAAAAATAGTGCATGCCCTAGTTTGCGGACAAGGATAAGTATTATTACAATGGATCCGCCAAAAAATGGATCCTCCAAAAAAAACGGATGCCATACGGAACGTCATCCTTTTTTTTTCAGATCCGCAATTTGCAGACCGCAAAACACATACGGTCGTGTGCATGTAGCCTTATACAGAGTATACTCTTATAAAACTATATATCAGTCTGCTCAGCTCTCCTTGCTCTATGACATGCTGCCTGTAGCTCAGATACCATGTGCAATATGACAGGTTCCCTTCATGTGTTTTTTACTTTACAGTGTATTATTGTTCTATATATTATCATTTAAATTTCGCAAGATTCTAATAAAGTAGTATTTCACCTTGTATATTAAATCAGTTTAATTTTCATCACTTAGTTTATAGCTCTTGGCCTATAACGTTGGTCATTAACTGCAGGAATGGGTCCCACTTGTCTGAAGAGTTTATTTCCTGATTAATGATAAAGATGATCTAAAACTAATTTTTCATAATAGATAGAATCTGATATTTAAATCATTTGTGCTCCATCTGGCCTGTAAATTGCTTTGATTGCTTCAGTTGTTGAAACGCAATTGCTTTATTAAGATTCATGGAATAATTATAAAAAGGCACATCTGGGATTTTATGCTATATGTTGCAATAGTTTAATAATACATCTTTTAAAGGGGTTATGCCATGATTGATGAAAAATGAAAAATCAGACATGATTTAGTACATGACAATCTCTTTCTAGCAAAAGCTAGAACCAGCACTGTATATCACATGGATACAGAGATCTCCTCGTTCATTGCTACAATTCCTCTTCTAGATTCTCATCAAACCAGTGCTCGGCTATTTTCGGCAGTTCCATAGAAATTAATGTAGGGCGTCCAAGCATGTGCAGTGCGCCCTCTGGCACTTTGCGGGCTCTGTTCTAAGTATAGGTGCAAGTCCTAGAGATGGAGTTAGACATTGACACATCCTAGTGATATGTCCCCAATGTTCAAGATAGCAATAACCGTTTAACATACTGCATAATCACATACATGAACATGGTTGCTTAGCTTGCTCAATATGTGGTAAGTGCCATCTGTATAATACAGCTCAGGGCCGGTGCAAAAATCCATTTTGCCGCCCCCTCATGTCACTCACTTACTGACAGACGCACTCAGACACTCACTGAATGACGTACAAAGAAACTCACTGACAGACATACATACACTCACTGACAGACACACATACACTCGCTGACAGACAGACATACACTCGCTGACAGACAGACATACACTCGCTGACAGACATACATACATACACTCACTGACAGACACGCACTCAGACACTCACTGAATGATGTACACAGAAACTTACTGACAGACATACTTACTGACAGACACACATAAACTCACTGACAGACACTTACTGACAGACATACACCTACCCACTGAAACACACACACACAGAAACTCACTGACAAACACACATACACTCACTGACAGACAGACATACAGTCACTAACAGACAGACACGCACTCAGACACTCACAGAATGAGGTACACAGAAACTCACTGACAGACATACTCACTGACAGACACACATACACTCACTGACATACAGACACACACTCACTCACTGACAGACATACTCACTGACAGACACACATACACTCACTGACATACAGACACACACTCACTCACTGACAGACATACTCACTGACAGACACACATACACTCACTGACATACAGACACACACTCACTGAGGAAGGGAGAGTGAATCTACCCGTAACGCGTATGGTGAAACAAGTGATGTACCTGCATTGAAAAGCCTCCGATAATACTGTATGGCCATACAGAAGAAAATCTCTACAGTAAAGGATTAACTATTCTTATCGTCGAAAGCTGCACCAAAGGAAATTGCGGAACAGAGTGGCAACTCCTGCGATCTTTGGAACTCCTGCGAAATTTAAACCAGCTTGCTGTATGGAGCGACTGAATAAGCCGGCAAATATTTAAAGCTCCATTGAAGCAATAGGGAGACAGCAGACGCTAGACGGTAAGCCAAACATCGATTTAAAGTTTTCTCCAATCCAAAGCTCATATCGACCATAAAAGGATATGCTATAAGAGACTTTTCACATTATCAGGATTCCTGTGGACACTTTATGAACATATTGCGCTCCCAGTGAATACACCTACAGCATTTTCAGTGACATTCAGTTTCCCAAATTGGGATAGAGCGCTAGAAGATAATACCCCCTCTTTCCCAAATAACAGCATATACTTGAAGTTTCTTGGTGTGATATATATTATTGAATTTATCGACACTATTGAGTCATATGAATATAGTGTTGATCATATCTACCACAATATGTGACTGTAATGTTGTATATTATTGCTACATTGTTCTTATAAATTTTATTACTTGTATTTTATGGGGATATAATAAATATTTTCTGCACATGTCAATTTGGTTGCCAAGTGTATGAGTGCTCGCTCATTACTCTATTACTACACACACACATAAACTCACTGACAGACACTCACTCACTGGCAGACAAACACATACACATACTCACAGACAAACACACAGACACTTACTGACCGACAGACATCCACACTCACTGACATACACTCACTCACTGACATACACTCACTCACTGACATACACACACAGACACTCAATGACAGACACACATAGATTTACTGACAGAAAGACAGACATACATACACTCACTCTCTGACATAAATACACAGGCAGACACTCACTCAATCAAACACTTGAAAACTCACCTCCCTGGAGTCCAGTGTGGTGCAGCTCCTCAGTCCTCCAGCGCACCGTTTAGTATGCCGGGGCCGGAATGACGTCATATTCCGGCATCACAGAGAGCGCACGAGGGAGGAGTGGGGAGCTGCTAGAACAGCCTCCCTTGCCGCCCGCCTCCTCTCCTCCGGTAATTTACTGGCAGAGCAGGCACCTGCCATCAGGGTAAGCAGATGCCTGCTCTGCCATATTTAAGAAGGACCTCCACCTCCTGGCCCCCCTGTAACGGCGCTGGGGGCGGCTCAAGAGCCGCTCGCCCAGGGCTGCAGCCCCAGTCAAAGGGGAGCCCACCAGGGTGCCCACCAGCAGGCCGGCGCCCTAGGCAAACGCCTAGTTTGCCTATTTGGTTGCACCGGCCCTGATACAGCTAATACCACCTGACAGTCACTGGGAATGGAGATGACTCTGATCCCGTGGATTTAACCCCTCAGATGCCGCTGTCAATAGAGACCGTGGCCTCTGAGGGCTTTAGACAGAGGGGGGGGGACTCCCTCTGTCCTCCGATTAGAGAACTCTAATTGGTTGCTATGACCAAGCCTGTCATATTGAGTTGCCTGTGAATTCAAACCTGAGACATGGCCTGACAGGTGGCCATTAGAATTTCAATATTATTCTATTGCAATCTATGGTACAAGCGATCAGATGATCGCATGAATAAGTGGGGACTTAAAAGTACAATAAAAAATGTTTTTTAAAGTCTTTTAAAGAATAGAAAAAAACACAAAAGTATTAAAACATAGAAACATAGAATGTGTCGGCAGATAAGAACCATTTGGCCCACCTAGTCTGCCCAATATACTGAATACTATGAATAGCCCTTGGCCCTATCTGATATGAAGGATGGCCTTATGCCTATCCCATGCATGCTTAAACTCCTTTACTGTATTTGCATCTACCACTTCTGCAGGAAAGCTATTCCACGCATCCACTACTCTCTCAGTAAAGTAATACTTCCTGATTACTTTTAAACCTTTGCCCCTCTAATTTAAAACTATGTCCTCTTGTGGCAGTTTTTCTTCTTTTAAATATTCTCTCCTCTTTTACCTTGTTGATTTCCTTTATGTATTTAAAAGTTTCTATCACATCCCCTCTGTCTCGTCTTTCTTCCAAGCTATACATTTTAAGGTCCTTTAATCTTTCCTGGTAAGTTTTATCCTGCAATCCATGTACCAGTTTAGTAGCTCTTCTCTGAACTCTCTCCAAAGTATCAATATCCTTCTGGAGTTATGGTCTCCAGTACTGAGCACAATACTCCAAATGAGGTTTCACTAGTGCTCTGTAGAGATGCATGAGCACCTCGATCTTTCTACTGGTAATGCCTCTCCCTATACACCCAAGCATTCTGCTAGCATTTCCTGCTGCTCTATGACATTGTCTGCCTACCTTTAAGTCTTCTGAAATAATAACCCCTAAATCCCTTTCCTCAGATACTGAGGTTTAGGACTGTATCACTGATTTTATATTCTGCTCTTGGGTTTTTACGCCCCAGGTGCATTATCTTGCACTTATCAACATTCAATTTTAGTTGCCAGATTTTTGACCATTCCTCTAGTTTTCCTAAATCCTTTTCCATTTGGTGTATCCCTCCAGGAACATCAACCCTGTTAAAAATCTTTGTGTCATCAGCAAAAAGACACACCTTACCATCGAGGCCTTCTGCAATTTCGCTGATAAAGATATTAAACAATATGGGAACCAGAACAGATCCCTAAGGTACCCCACTGGTAACAAGACCATTGTCTGAATATACTCCATTGACTACAACCCTCTGTTGTCTGTCCCTCAGCCACTGCCTAATCCATTCAACAATATGGGAGTCCAATCCCAAAGACTCTAATTTATTGATAAGCCTTCTATGTGGGACAGTATCAAAAGCCTTACTAAAGTCTAGATAAGTGGTGTCTACTGCACCTCCGCAATCTATTATTTTAGTCACCCAATCAAAAAAATCAATAAGATTAGTTTGACATGATCTCCCTGAAGTAAACCCATGCTGTTTTTCATCTTTCAATCTATGGGATTTTAGATGTTCCACAATCCTCTCCTTGATTATGGTTTCCATTAATTTCCCCACTATTGATGTCAGGCTTACTGGCCTATAGTTGCCCGATTCCTCCCTACTACCTTTCTTGTGAATGGGCACAACATTTGCCAATTTCCAATCTTCTGGGACGACTCCTGTTACCAGTGATTGGTTAAATAAATCTGTTAATGGTTTTGCTAGTTCACCGCTGAGCTCTTTTAATAGCTTTGGGTGTATCCCATCAGGCCCCTGTGACTTATTTGTATTCATTTTAGACAGCTGACTTAGAACCTCTTCCTCTGTAAAGACACATGCATCAACAGATTCATTAGTCTTCCTTCCTAACTGAGGTCCTTTTCCTTCATTTTCCTTTGTAAAAGCTGAACAGAAGTATTAATTTAGGCAGTCAGCTAGTTCTTTATCTTCTTCCATATACTGTATTTTTCGCCCTATAAGACGCACCGGCCCATAAGACGCACCTAGGTTTTTGAGGAGGAAAATAAGAAAAAAAATATTTTTAACCATCATAATGCCATCCACAGATCCCCTCACCATAATAATGCCATCCACAGATCCCCCCCACTGTACTCTGGCCCCGCCGCTCAGTATGTACTGTTTTATACGTAGTGTTAATAATCCTATCTAAACTGAGTAATGATGCGCTCCCCCTGCTCCCCATGTGTACCGTACTTACCGGTACACATGTCACGCTCCTGTAGTAAGCACTAGCAGCTAGCAGGCAGGCCGGGCGGCCGTAACTCACGGAGGTCACATGCCTGCTCTGCCTGCTTCATTCATAAATTTAGATATGATGATTAACACTACGTATAAAACAGTACATACTGAGCGGCAGGGCCAGAGTACAGTGCCTGCACTGCCCCGCCGCTCTCCCCGCCTACTACAGCCCTCCTCACTAATACATCGCAGTCTGCGATGCTGCAGCAGCGCAGACTGCAATGCTGCAGCAGCGCAGACTGCGATGTAAATTGCCAGCATTCGCCCCATAAGACGCAGGAGCACTTTCCCCCTACTTTTGGGGGGGAAAAAGTGCATCTTCTGGGGCGAAAAATACGATACCTTCCTTCTTTTGTTTTTAATTTGGTAATTCCTTGTTTTAGTTTCCTTTTTTCATTTATGTATCTGAAGAATGTCTTACCGCCTATTTTTACTGACTGAGCTAATTTATCTTCTGCCTGTGCTTTAGAAGCTCTTATAGCTTGTTTGGCCTCTCTCTGCCTAATCTTATAAATTTGCCTGTCATCCTCTTTTTTTTTTTTTTTTTTTTATAATTACTAAATGCTATCTTTTTGTTTTTAATGATTTTTGCCACTTCTGCTGAGTACCACAGTGGTCTCTTCCGTTTTTTGCTCTTACTGACAAGCCTAATGCAATTTTCTGTTGCCTTCAATAGTGCCACTTTTAAGTAGTCCCATTTCTCCTGGACTCCATTGAAACTGTTACAATCTAATAGGGACTTGTATACCACTAATCTTATTTTAGAAAAGTATGTTTTTCTAAAATCTAAAGCTTTTGTTTTTGTGTGGAGTGAATCAGTCACTGTACTTATAGTAAAACACACTGACTGGTGATCACTAGATCAAAAGCTTTCCCCTACAGTAATATCAGATACCAAATTCCCATTTGTGAATACTGAATCTAAAATGGCCTCCTTCCGGGTTGGCTCCTCAACTACTTGCTGTAGAGATAATCCCAGTAGGGAATTTAGAATATCTGTACTCCGGGCAAAACTAGCTATTTTGGTTTTCCAGTTTACATCAGGAAGATTAAAGTCTCCCATAATGATAACTTCCCCCTTCAATGTCATTTTAGCTATTTCCTCAACTAGTAGATCATGTAATTATTTGACTTGGCTAGGTGGTCTATATATTACACCTACACGAGTTACCTTATGATTATCAAGCTGCAAGGTAACTCAAACTGACTCTAAATTTGTCTTGCTAACTTGTATTAAATTAGATTTTATGCTATCTTTCACATACAGGGCCACCTCTCCCCCTTCTTGCCCTCTTTCTTTCCTATAGAGAGAGAACCCTGGTATTGTTATATCCCAGTCATTACTTCCATTGAACCACGTCTCAGTAACAGCCACTAAATCTATATTCTCAGATGCCATTATAGCCTCAAGTTCATTGATCTTATTCCCTAAACTGCGAGCATTTGTAGACAAGACTCTGAGCTTGTCATTTCTCAACCTATGTGCTACTGGCATCTTCTGGCATTGTTCTGGGGGCAGTCGGACTAGTGGATTGTCACTCTTTTGCCCCCCTTTCCTAGTTTAAATGCTCCTTAGCAAATACTTTGAACTGTTCACTGAGGACATTCGTTCCCTTGAGAGAAAGATGCAAACCATCTTTCTTGTACAGTTCTTTTCCATTCCAACGAGAGCTAACATGAGACACAAAGCCAAACCCGTGGTTCAGAGAGCATTCACCAAGCCATACATTGAATTCCTTAATGCGCATCTTCCTGTCATGCTGAAGGTTATGCACAGGCAAAACTGCAGAGAATGAAACAGTTGATGCAACCTCTCATATATCATTTCCAAGTGTGTGAAAATCACTCCTGAGTTTTACACATACAAATAAACAATAAAAAAACATAATAGATATCACCGCATCTGAAAATCCCCAAACTATTAAAATATATAAATATTTATCATGCATGGTGAATGTCTTAAAGTGTGACTCTCATTTCAGAGTATTTCTAATACAGTGTAGGTACAGGGATGTTAAACATTTTTGTAATACACTTCATTAGGGAAAGATGTTTCTTTGTTCTAGAAAACAGGATGTAATGAGTCCTCTTAACAAAGCCTTAACAGCATTTCTAAGGTGAGTTTGTCTTCAGACTTCAGTTCCACGGAGCGTTGAAGATGCCTGTGTGTAAAATACAGAGGCTTCCAGTCTACCTGTTGTACATGTGTACAAACTGAAAAGAATGGCGTGGTATTAAACAGGCAGGAAGTGCTCAAACCCACATGCAGTTGTGCATATATATACAGGGGAGCAAATCCTGCACTTGAGTGGGACTCGCAGACTCCTCCCTCCTCCCATTGCTAGCATGGTTACATGCTGAAGGTAACTGGTGAGTTGTTTGTGAGTCGGACCTCATGCTCCTGTAATTTGCCCACTGGCCCCTGGTATTGCCCATACAGCACAGGTAGGTGAGTGTTAGGTTCCCGAGCTACTTGAGAAACCTTGGTGCGGTGCTCGGGCTCAGACATGTCCTACACCGTAGGACATGTTGGATAATCTCTCAATTTTAAAACTAGTTTGAGGGTTTAGTAAGACCGCAGAGTGCATCTGTCTTTGCTATTGTTATATTGTTATATTGATTATCACATCCACATAATTGCTATCTTTTGTAGGATGTCTATTGTGGTACTTGTGGTTCGCTGCGGGCATCCTCCACTGTATGCATTTTTGCTGGGGACTGCCATTAGCAACAGGCCACAAGTGCAGGATTTGCTCCCCTGTATATATATGCACAACTGCATGTGGGTTTCAGCACTTCCTGCCTGTTTAATACCACGCCATTCTTTTCAGTTTGTATTTATAGAGATGCCTGGAGGTCTATAAACTCCAATTTAAATGTGCCTGCTTTACATCCACAGGCAACATTTAGGTGCACCTGTGAGGCCTGGGCAATACCAGCCAGTCTTGAGTGGGACTCGCAGACTCCTCCCTCCTCCCATTGCAAGCATGGTTACATGCTGGAGGTAACTGGTGAGTTGTTTGTGAGTCGGCCTCATGCTCCTGTAATTTGCCCACTGGCTCCTGGTAGTGCCCATACGGCGCAGGTAGGTGAGTGTTAGGTTCCCGAGCTACTTGAGAAACCTTGGTGCGGTGCTCGGGCTCAGACATGTCCTACACCGTAGGACATGTTGGCTAATCTCACAATTTTAAAATCAGTTTGAGGGTTTAGTAAGACCGCAGAGTGCACCTGTCTTTGCTATTGTTATACTGTTGTACATGTGCCCTAACTATCACTGCCCATCCCCCTGCCTATCTGACTTGTTAGACTGAAGACAGATTAGAGCTTTGCTAAGAAGAATTTTTAAACTGAAACATTTACACTTCAATGGTAAAAAATAGCCAATTTTCATTTTTTTTGTCATGCTGCCAGTCAAAAAACTATTAAATAAAAAGTGATCAAAAATTCATATGTACCAAAATGATACCAACAAAAACTAAAGCTCGCTCCACAAAAAATAAGACCTTACACAAAATAAAAATGTTAGGGCTACCAGAATATGGTGAGGCAAAGGAAAACATTTTTAAGGTTTTTATTTTTTTATTAAAAATGTTTTATTGAGTAGTAAAACATAAAACAACCTATATAAATGGCCTCAGGATAGGTCTCAATATCAGTCCTGGAAAACCCCCTTAAGGCTCCCAGGCCTGCTATAGTATAATACAACAAATCAGCTTATTTTATTTCTGGTGTGGACATATCCTTACTATTCACATGCTGCAGAGAGAGCGCACAGTGTAAACAGAATTACACTGCAGGTTTTCAATCCACAGGTATATCAATTGTTGATCCAGGCTGAAGGCAGTGGGAGCCTCGCCGGGATGACCGCAGCATTGCTGCTGCAAAAAACAGATAATTTCTGGAGGTTTTTGCAGGAAAAAATTTCAGCCAGATCGGACCTGCTACACGTGGCCATACTCTTAAGGCTCCGTCTAGAGTTTATTTTATATTAACTTCCATCAACTAGCTATATATGTATTTACTGGTGATTGTGGATAGGAGTAATTTTAAGTTAGGGCTGTATTACATTTTGCAGGTGATTGTCGAGAAGGAAGTGTACCTTTCCGGCTATTACATGCAGCGATCTCCTCCACAGTATGGGGAGGAGGAATTGCTAATGAAAATGCTCGTCCCCATCCTAATTGATTGTTTGCTGGCAGCAGATTGTGATTAGACATCTGCTGCCAGCAAACAATGATTCTTAAGCAAACTTTAAAATTGCCCAATAAGCGTTTGTTCATTCATCAGGTAATCTACAGCAGTATTACACAGCCATATGATCGGTAATGAGGGCTCCTGCAAACGCTCATTAGCCATGATCTGGTTTACCATCGGCCAGTGTAATACAGCCCTAAGTTTACAGTATTTGTGTGTGTAGCAAATGCACATAAACAATTTCTTGTAGCTATGCAATAAAACTAAGTAAATTATGTTTGTGAATAAAAATGCATGAACTGGTTTGATTTTGAAGTTAGTAAGTAAAACGGAGTGCATCAGTAGTTAAACCTTTAGGTGAAAGGCCAGCATAGTTTACAAGCCACCAAACTTATTAATAGGCCTGACTACCCTTTGCAATGTCATGTGTAATGTTAATCCTCATCCTAAGTCATCAGTCTCAAATGCCAGCAGTCAGTAGCTGTCCCGTTTGTCTCCTGTACACATCTAGGAGAAAGATGGAGAGTTTTGAAGAAAGTAATGCAAGTAAAGATAACATGTTAGAACTTCCAAGTATAAATGATTCTACTACAGATGAGGAGGACTTAAAAACTACAATCAAACCTCGTCTATCTCCACTTCCCAGAAGACGTAACTCTGTGTCTTCTGACGATGGAGACCTGGAGCCACCACCTACAGTTGCAAGGAAAGTGTCCTTTGCAGATGCATTTGGATTCGATCTGGTATCGGTTAAAGAGTTTGACACATGGGAAATTCCAACTGTAATTCCAAATCTTGTGATGGAAAGCGTTAAAATTGAGGAATTTTATTTCACTCCAAGCTTTATATTACCCTCGGTTGGTGGCATTATGGAAAGGCTGCATGCAAAAAAAGTCACCCTGGAATCAGTGGATTTTATACCAGGCACAACATGCATGAAGGGAATTATTCGAGTTCTGAATTTTTGCTTTGAAAAACAAGTCTACGTCAGAATGTCTCTTGATAACTGGAAAAGCTTTTATGACCTACTGGCAGAATATGTACCTGATTCTTATAATGGGGAGACAGATCAATTTTTCTTTACAATATCATTGGTCAGCCCATATCAAAAAGAGGGAGCAAGAGTGGATTTCTGTATATGTTATGAAACACCAGTTGGTGCCTTTTGGGATAACAATGATGGACATAATTATGTGCTAACATGCCACAAGAAGGAAGAAAATGTAGAAATTGATAAGCAGTCAAATGAGGTAATAGACAAAAATAAGAAAAGCTGTTTAAAGCCATCACTAAGGTAAGCCTAGTAATAAAGCTGTGTATAATTGGCTATGCTATAGCCATATCATGTATTTGTATAGTTCCCTGTTTTCTAGGTGGATTTGTAAATAAACTAGTGTACTTTTCTTTGCACACACAGTTTTATTATTCACCATTATGAAAAATCAGGTGCAGCAGACACATGCATCCTTCTGTAGGTACAACCAACTTTTAAACGGTTATTAATACAAAATTCTGCTGAAGATTGTAAAAATATGCTTTCTAAGTAATTGTACATATACTAATTTTCTTAAAGGGGTTGTCTGGGCTACTAATAATGATGACCTGTCCTCAGGATAGGACAGTTATATGAGACTGTCCAACACCCGACTGCGCTGCTGATCATCTGTTTCAGGCAGCCGTGCCACTGGAAACTATACAGTGTACAGAATGGAAGCAGAAAGCTCTGTATACTGTGTACTTTCCTGGACCGGCAAACTGCAGCTCAGCTCCCATTCCCTTCTATAAAAGCTGAGCTGCAGTACCCCCGCACAGCCACTACAAAGTGTACGGAGCAGTCACTTCCAGCTCTGTACACAGTGGGGGAGCTTCATCATAGACCAGTGTTTAAGTCTATGATCTTCCCTGTACTGTCAGAAGAGGTACAAACCTCATAATCCATTAGGTACATCTCCGACTATCCATGCGCCTAAAAGGAAATCTTCTGCAGCTCAGAGCTGCTGTAGATTTCTGACTTTTTACTAGGGTGGCCAGACGTCCGGTTTTATGGTTCCCTGTCCTCTGTCCGGTGCAGGGCCTGGACGGACACAGGGATGTCCACCCTTTCAGTAGCTCACGCTCAGACAGCACAAGCATGAGCTGCAGCGACTGACTGAGGCTTCACTCACCCCCAATCAATCACTAGAGCCGCAGACATGGCTCCCTGTGGCTGACTGAGGGGGAGAGGAGCACCCCGGCTGCCCCAGCTCACCTTCCACTCAGACATTTCTTCCCTCTCCTCCCCCCGTTTTTTTCCCGGCCGGCGATGGGGGGGGACGTGGCTTCACGCAGGCGGGTGTGTGGTTTCACTTATGCGGGAGTGGTTTATCAGTTGGGGGGCGTGGCCGGTGAGGTCCGGCTTTCGTGGGTGAAGCCAGTGGCCACCCTACTTTTTACACCAGAAAACTGGCATGGATTAAAATAAATATGTGGGCCCACTGGCCCCAACCTCACCACACCCCCTTTTCCAGAAAGTTGTAAGGTGAACCTAAAAACGCCACTTGCAACAACATCTCTTCTCCTAGCACCACAAAATAAAAAACACAAGGTAAATTAAGGGAAGCACCGTATCACTATAGCATACTGTTATACAAACTTCTATAACACCTGTGTGACCAAGCATTAATTAAAAAAAAGCCTTAGCACAGTTGTTTTGTAGTGAGCTTTACAGTCATTGAATTTTAAGCTTTGTAGTCATTCAATTATTAGTAATGTATTGCTAACTAAGATAGTTTAACTTAAGACTCAGATCTGTTATAGTGGGCACTGACTGTATACATATGCATTGCATAGATAATGGTATGGAAAGTAAGGAAAAGTATATGTCCCTCCATAAATACAGTATCTCACAAATGTGAGTACACCCCTCACATTTTTATAAATATTTTATTATATCTTTTCAAGGGACAACACGGAAGATTTGACACTTTGATACAATGTAAAGTAGTCAGTGTACAGCTTGTATAACAGTGTAAATTTGGGGTGACCTCAAAATAACTCACACAGCCATTAATGTCTAAACCGCATGGCAAAGAACTCTCTGAGGATCTGAAAAAAAGAATTGTTGCTCTACATAAAGATGGCCTAGGCTATAAGAAGATTGCCAACATCCTGAAACTGAGCTGCAGCACGGTGGCCAGGACTATATAGCTGTTTAACAAGACAGGTTCCACTCAGAACAGGCCTTGCCATGGTCAACCACATAAGCTGAGTGCACGTGCTCAGCGCCATATCCAGAGGGTGTTTTTTAAAAAAAGACATATGAGTGCTGCCAGCATTGCTGCAGAAGTTAAAGGGGTGGGGGTCAGCTTGTCAGTGCTCAGACCATACACCGCTCACTGCATCAAATTGTTCTGCATGGCTGTCGTTCCAGAAGGAAGCCTCTTTTAAAGATGATGCACAAGAAAGCCTGTAAACAGTGAAGACAAGCAGACTAAGGACATGGATTACTAGAACCATGTCTTGTGGTCTGATGAGACCAATATAAACTTATTTGGCTCAGATGGTGTCAACAGTGTCTGGCGCAGGGTGAGCAGTAAAAAGACAAGTGTGTCTTGCCTACAGTCAAGGGAAGGTCATGGTTTGGGGCTGTATTAGTGCAGCTGGCTGTGGGGAGCTACAGTTCATTGAGCAAGCCATGAATTCCAACATGTACTGTAAAATACTAAAGCAGATCATGATCCCCTCCCTTCGGAAACTGGGCTGTAGGGCGGTATTCCAACAGGATATGGACCCCAAACACACCTCCAAGACGACCACTGCCTTACTAAAAAAAAATGAGGGTAAAGGTGCTGGACTGGCCAATCATGTCTCCAGACCTAAACCCTATTGAGCATCTATGGGGCATCCTCAAATGGAAGTTAGAGGAGTGCAAGGTCTCCAACATCGACCAGCTCTGTGATGTTGTCATGGAGGAGTGGACTAAGATTCCAGTGGGAATCTTTGAAGCTCTACTGAACTCCATGCCAAAGAAAGTTAAGGCAATGCTCGAAAATAATGGTGGCCACACAAAATATTGATACTTTGGGCACAATTTGTCCATTTTCACTTAGGGGTGTACTCACTTTTGTTGCCAGCGGTTTAGACATTAATACTTGTGTGTTGAGTTATTTTGAGGGCACACTAAATTTACACTGTTATACAAGCTGTCAACTGACTACTTTACTAGTCCGACCCTGCCTCTATCCCTGTTTGTTCAGTTAGACAAAAACAATAAAACAATTTCTATGGATTCACCCCCAAAAACAGATATTGACTTTGATAAGACACCCAGTTTCCTTTCGTATTTATACAATACTGTCATTAGACTGTCAGTCATCAGGTCTCTGAATGGTGGAAATGTAATAGATTGAAAAAACATTGGGTAAATGTAATCAGCTTCTAAATTTAATCCTGAAAGTTATGAATCAACTGGCCACAAAAGAAAGACTCTAAAATGTAGAGACATACAATGATCTAATTTCTGTAGCTGTGTTTCCTGTATCTAATACAGCATTTATGATCTATAAATATATATGACCCACCAAATAATGCATTGAGTGGCCAGCTGGTATTTCACGAATGTTACATGTGGAGACCGCAACCTCTTCCTAGGCCAGTGATGTCATGTTCATTGGCCACATGGTCAATTTGAAGCTTAGGCCCATTCAAGTGAATGGGCCTGGGCTGCAATACCAATCACAGTCACTGTACAATGTATGGCACTGTGCTTGGTACTCTATGAGAAGACCACAGCACTCATCAGAGCACCACAGCCTCTTCAAACAGCTGATCAGTAAATAAATCCTGAGGATAGGCCATCAATATTGAACTCCCAGTAAAACTCCTTAAAAGAGGACCTGGCACTACAAAATGCAGTTAAATCTGCAGGCAGCATATTATAGGGCAGGAGAAACTGAGCAAACTTTTTGTTTGAAAAGATTCATTAAAAATGCATTTATTACAAATATAATACTCTGACTTTTCTGACTTTAGTTGTACACAAGGGCATCTTATAAGTGATTGATAGCATTCTCTGTGTAAGTGTGTATACATAGCTGTCAATTACTGATAGCTTTACACATGGTAGGTGTTATCAGTGAATGATAGCATTCTCTGTGTAAGGGCGTTTTTTTTTCGCCCTATAAGATTCACCGGCCCATAAGACGCACCTAGGTTTTAGAGGAGGACAATAAGAAAAAAATGTGTTTCATTAGATCTCAGATCAGGCCAGCAATCAAACCCATAATATTAATCAGACCTCATCTGACAGCCCCAATCAGACCCCCAATGTTATTAAGCCCCTTAATCAGACCTCAGATCAGACCCCAATGTTAATAAGACCCCAGTAAGACATCAGATCAGACCCCCATGCCTCATATCAGCCCCCCCTGCCATTTGAGCCCACATTATGAGCCCCATGCCATTTTTGAGCTCCCATTAGTCCCCATGCCAGTTATGATACCCCATTATTAGCCCCCATGCCAGTTATGAGCGCCAGTGCCATTTATGACCCCCCCCATGCCATTTATGAGCCTCCATTATGAGCCCCCGGTGCTATTTATTATGCCCCCAGTGCCATTTATTATGCCCCCAGTATGAGCCCCAGTGCCACAGCGCATATAAAATAAAATAAACACTTACTTCTCCTGCTCCTGGACGTCGCCACTCCTCACCTTCAGCGCACTTTGTCTTCCTGCTGTCAGCTGTGCTGTGATCCGGCGCGCACAGCATGGGGTCATAGAGTGCCCTCACACTGTGCGCAGCCTTCACAGCCGACAGCCGAGGACCAGGAAGCGGTGAGTACAGAGCGCTTCATTAGTATTCACCCCAAAAGATGCAGGGGCATTTTCCCCCCACTTTTGGGGGGAAAAGGCATCTTATGGGGCAAAAAATACGGTAAATAGTTGGCAGTCACTAATAGATGTACATAGGGGAGGTGTTATCAGTGTTTTATAGCATTCTCTGTGTAAGTGTGCATACATAGATAGTTGTCAATCACTGATAGTTATACACAGGGAGGTGTTATCAGTGTTTTATAGCATTCTCTGTGTAAGTGTGCATACATAGATAGTTGTCAATCACTGATAGTTGTATATATGGTAGGTGTTATCAGTGATTGATAGTATTCTCTGTATAAGTGAGTATACATAGATAGCTGCCAGTCACTGATAGTTTTACACAAGGGAGGTGTTAATAGTGATTGATAGCATACTCTGTGTAAGTGTGTATACACAGATAATTATCAGTCTCTGATAGCTGGACATGGGGGGGGGGATATTATCAGTGATTGATAACATTCCCTGTATAAGTGTATATACATAGATAGCTGTCAGTCACTGACAGTTGTACATGGGGGAGGTGTTATCAGTGATTGATAGCATTGTCTGTGTAAATGTGCATACATAGATAGCTGTCAGTCACTGATAGTTATGCATGGGAAGGTGTTATCAGTGATTAATGGTATTCTCTATGTAAGTATGCATACAGAGATAGATGTCAGTCATTCACAGTTGAACATTGGGGAAGGTGTCATCAGTGATTGATACCATTATCTGTGTAAGTATGTATACATAGCTGTCAGTCACTGATCGCTGTACACAGTGAATTATTATCATTGATTGATAGCATTCCCTGTTTACAGATGCAGCCAAGCTAAACTTGATGGTTAATGCGTTACCAATGACAAGAAAATGTTAATTGACTTTTTCAATCTCAATAGCTTTGGTTGCTAGATAACTTTGTGCCATGTCAATTTTAGCTCTGCTACATCTGTAAGTGTGTAAACAGAGATAGCTGTCAGTACACAGGGGAGGTGTTATCAGTGATTGATAGCATTCTCTGTGTAAGTGTGTATACATAGATAGCTGTCAGTTACTGATAGTTGCACATGGGGGAGGTCTTAGTGATTGATAGCATTCTCTGTGTTAGTGTGTATACATCGATAGCTGTCAGTCTGATACTTTTACACAGGAGTGATATAGAATGAGCAGAGGTTTAATTGTATAATTTAAATGTTTTACTAAATCTTTTCCCACAAAACTATAAATCACTTTGCTCTGTTTCATCTGTTCTATAACATGCTGGCTGCAGATTGCATTTCGTGGTGACTGGTCCTCTTTAAATATGTATAGAGATGTTACTCCAGTTTTTCAACCACTGAACGTGTTGGAGTGAACTTGAAACATTTGTGGGCCTTTATAATTCCTTAAAGGGATCGCCATGCTTGCACACTATAGAAAAAAATCGCCAGCCTACATGTATGTGAGCTCCCACATTCCCAGCCACCAGACAGGCCAGCACTTTTTCCTATAGTGTGCAAGCACGGCCACCGCTGATGGATTGCAGGGTGGTCGTAACCAAGGAAACGAGCGGTGTATAATGTGACAGAAAAATTAATCCAGCCAGCAAAGGAAGCAATATGGACAATCACAATACATTAGGAAGTGCCTGGTATTAACTTTCTCTACATGATAAATGCCACTTACTGAAGTGAGACAACCCCTTTAAATCTGGCCTACATCTCATTAATTTAGTAAATCATACCCACTTTTTCTAGACTGGATTGAGTGGTGTAAAATCAGAAAAAGTTGTACATTTTTGAGCAAGGAAGCCCAGAAAGTCGCAAAGGCTCTCTTTTGTGACTTTTTGAAGCCAAAATTCTGGAGTGCTGGGCTTGATAAATCTCCCACCCAGTGCTTAATTGACATACATTGCTATTATTTTACAATGTGCTATATTTATTTTAAGCTTTCGTCTATAGCACAAATGCAGCACAATCCTCAGTTTCAAGCTTGTCATGGAAACCAAGAGTCTCTGAAGTACGGCTTGATGAGAAAATCTGTACTTGGGTCTTTTAGTCCATAAATCTTTTTGCTCCTAGCAAATCATTTTCTTATTGATTATCCTGATTTCCATTAGGTGCATTTACACTGCCTAATTGTCAGGCAGATTATAGGAAACAAACGCTCCTAAAAACATAAAATATGCAAGGGTGCTTCTGATCACCAGATGAGTGAGCAAAACGCTGGTGAAAAATCTGTCACTTCAATCGTTTTGGCACAGCAGATCATGCCCAGAAACAATTTTTTTTTTATGAGAATGAACGATGGCAATAGCCATTACTCATTTCCAAACAATGGAGGTGATTGCTACATGTAAATGAAGCTCTTTACTCTGATGAGCAGGCAATTGTTGGAATGGAACACTTCCTATCCCGATCATTGTCTGCAGTAAAAATGCGCCTTAACAAGGAAGAAGAGCTTCTTTTAAAGTGGTAAAACACTCTCCAACTTTAGGTTGCATCTCTGCTACAGACAAATGGTACTGGATGCCTTTAACTATTGGTTTGTAAAAAAATGACCTTCGTGGTTCTGCCCACTGTCCTGTGAAAACGTCAATATTAAAGGGAACCTGTCACCTCCAAAACACGGTAGCCCCCAGTGTGTTCCTAATCATGTTTTTCATTCCTCCACTTGTTGTATACTTTATAAAAACGCTGTTTTAGGCCTCATGCAAACCGCAGATCCGCAAAAAACGGAAGCTGCCCGTGTGCCTTCCGCAATTTGCGGAACGGAACAGGCGGCCCATTGTAGAAATGACAATTCTTGTCCGCAAAACGGACAAGAATAGGACATGCTATATTTTTTTGGCGGGGCCACGTGCAAGTCTCGTGCATGCGTGGTGCGCTCCTTGTCACTACGCGATCCCGTCTCCGGCTCCCGCACTCAGCAGGCCTCTTTCCTCTCTCCGCGCATGAGTGGAGAACGCGCGCACGATGGAAAAGCCCGGCGCATGCGCAGAGAGAGGGTAGCGGCCGGTTCAGTGCGGGAGCCAGAGACGGGATCGCACAGTGACAAGGAGCGCACCGCGCATGCGCGAGACTTGCACGATCTCAGCCTCACAGCAGAATGTCAATCACAGTAAAGGGAGGATGGGTAAGGGGTGGGTTTAGCTTGACTTGAAGCAAGGAGGCCGCTGCCCCCTTGACTTCAAGCTGACTCTGAGGATATCAAAAACACAGATTAAAACAGCGTTTTTATAAAGTATACAACAACCAGTGAAGGAATGAAAAACATGATTAGGAGCACACTGGGGGGGGTTTAAAATGTGCTTTGGAGGTGACAGGTTCCCTTTAAAAATGTTAGACATAACTAAACCTACATTTTTAAGTAGATCATGTTGAACTTTACAGTAGTGGAGTGTAAGTGAGGTTGTCAAGTACAAACAACTCAAGTAAATGCTCATGTGCTGTATCTGGAACGGGGAGACCAACAGAAACATTTCCTAACATCTTGTTTTCAAATACTGAAGATTCTTTTATATCATGCTCATATACAGACATTTAACCATTAGAAACACAGCAAATACAATTTAGTAGTTCTCCTTTGTAGCAGAGGCTAAAGTCATCTACACACATCGGTTCAGTCGGAGCCTGCTGATTTAAAGAGTAACTGTCATATTTTTTTCTTCTTTTTGATAATGGGTAGAGACAGGCATAGGGAACATCTTTGTAATATACTTTATTTGGAGAAAACCTTTATTTATACTAGAAAACTAGGGCTGAATGCCCCTTAGCAGCAATCTTATCTAGAGCCGCTGCTAAGGGATATCTGTCTTCCTAACAGGACAGTGCTAACAGGATCTCTGCTCGCTGCTCCCTCATACAGTGGAGCAAATAAAGTAATAATGCATGATATATATATATATACAGGGAGTGCAGAATTATTAGGCAAGTTGTATTTTTGAGGATTAATTTTATTATTGAACAACAACCATGTTCTCAATGAACCCAAAAAACTCATTAATATCAAAGCTGAATATTTTTGGAAGTAGTTTTTAGTTTGTTTTTAGTTTTAGCTATTTTAGGGGAATATCTGTGTGTGCAGATGACTATTACTGTGCATAATTATTAGGCAACTTAACAAAAAACAAATATATACCCATTTCAATTATTTATTTTTACCAGTGAAACCAATATAACATCTCAACATTCACAAATATACATTTCTGACATTCAAAAACAAAACAAAAACAAATCAGTGACCAATATAGCCACCTTTCTTTGCAAGAACACTCAAAAGCCTGCCATCCATGGATTCTGTCAGTGTTTTGATCTGTTCACCATCAACATTGCATGCAGCAGCAACCACAGCCTCCCAGACACTGTTCAGAGAGGTGTACTGTTTTCCCTCCTTGTAAATCTCACATTTGATGATGGACCACAGGTTCTCAATGGGGTTCAGATCAGGTGAACAAGGAGGCCATGTCATTAGATTTTCTTCTTTTATACCCTTTCTTGCCAGACACGCTGTGGAGTACTTGGACGCGTGTGATGGAGCATTGTCCTGCATGAAAATCATGTTTTTCTTGAAGGATGCAGACTTCTTCCTGTACCACTGCTTGAAGAAGGTGTCTTCCAGAAACTGGCAGTAGGACTGGGAGTTGAGCTTGACTCCATCCTCAACCCGAAAAGGCCCCACAAGCTCATCTTTGATGATACCAGCCCAAACCAGTACTCCACCTCCACCTTGCTGGCGTCTGAGTCGGACTGGAGCTCTCTGCCCTTTACCAATCCAGCCACGGGCCCATCCATCTGGCCCATCAAGACTCACTCTCATTTCATCAGTCCATAAAACCTTAGAAAAATCAGTCTTGAGATATTTCTTGGCCCAGTCTTGACGTTTCAGCTTGTGTGTCTTGTTCAGTGGTGATCGTCTTTCAGCCTTTCTTACCTTGGCCATGTCTCTGAGTATTGCACACCTTGTGCTTTTGGGCACTCCAGTGATGTTGCAGCTCTGAAATATGGCCAAACTGGTGGCAAGTGGCATCTTGGCAGCTGCACGCTTGACTTTTCTCAGTTCATGGGCAGTTATTTTGCGCCTTGGTTTTTCCACACGCTTCTTGCGACCTTGTTGACTATTTTGAATGAAACGCTTAATTGTTTGATGATCACGCTTCAGAAGCTTTGCAATTTTAAGAGTGCTGCATCCCTCTGCAAGATATCTCACTATTTTTACTTTTCTGAGCCTGTCAAGTCCTTCTTTTGACCCATTTTGCCAAAGGAAAGGAAGTTGCCTAATAATTATGCACACCTGATATAGGGTGTTGATGTCATTAGACCACACCCCTTCTCATTACAGAGATGCACATCACCTAATATGCTTAATTGGTAGTAGGCTTTCGAGCCTATACAGCTTGGAGTAAGACAACATGCATAAAGAGGATGATGTGGTCAAAATACTCATTTGCCTAATAATTCTGCACGCAGTGTATATATATATATATATATATATATATATATATATATATATATATATATATTACTATATAAGAAAATACAGTTGCAAGAAAAAGTATGTGAACCCTTTGGAATTATATGGATTTCTGCACAAATTGGTCATAAAATGTGATCTGATCTTCATCTAAGTCACAACAATAGACAATCACAGTCTGCTTAAACTAATAAAACACAAAGAATTAAATGTTACCATGTTTTTATTGAACACACCATGTAAACATTCACAGTACAGGTGGAAAAAGTATGTGAACCCTTGGATTTAATAACTGGTTGAACCTACTTTGGCAGCAATAACTTCAACCAAACATTTTCTTGTAGTTGCAGATCAGACGTGCACAGCGGTCAGGAGTAATTCTTGACCATTCCTCTTTACAGAACTGTTTCAATTCAGCAATATTCTTGGGATGTCTGGTGTGAATCGCTTTCTTGAGGTCATGCCACAGCATCTCATTTGGGTTGAGGTCAGGACTCTGATTGGGCCACTCCAGAAGGCGTATTTTCTTCTGTTTAAGCCATTATGTTGTTGATTTACTTTGATGCTTTGGGTCGTTGTCCTGTTGCAACACCCATCTTCTGTTGAGCTTCAGCTGGTGGACAGATGGCCTTAAGTTCTCCTGCAAAATCTCTTGATAAACTTGGGAATTCATTTTTCCTTCGATGATAGCAATCTGTCCAGGCCCTGATGCAGCAAAGCAGCCCCAAACCATGATGCCCCCACAACCATACTTCACAGTTGGGATGAGGTTTTGATGTTGGTGTGCTGTGCCTCTTTTTCTCCACACATAGTGTTGTGTGTTTCTTCCAAACAACTCAACTTTGGTTTCATCTGTCCACAGAATATTTTGCCAGTACTGCTGTGGAACATCCAGGTGCTCTTGTGCAAACTGTAAACGTACAGCAATGTTTTTTTTGGACACCAGTGGCTTCCTCTGTGGTATCCTTCCATGAAATCCATTCTTGTTTAGTGTTTTACATATCGTAGATTCACTAACAGGGATGTTAGCATATGCCAGAGACTTTTGTAAGTCTTTAGCTGACACTCTAGGATTCTTCTTCACCTCATTGAGCAGTCTGCGCTGTGCTCTTGCAGTCATTTTTACAGGACGGCCACTCCTAGGGAGAGTAGCAGCAGTGCTGAACTTTCTCCATTTATAGACAATTTGTCTTACCGTGGACTGATGAACAGCAAAGCTTTTGGAGATACTTTTATAACCCTTTCCAGCTTTATGCAAGTCAACAATTCTTAATCGTACGTCTTCTGAGGGCTCTTTTGTGTGAAGCATCATTCACATCAGGCAATGCTTCTTGTGAAAAGCAAACCCAGAACTGGTGTGTGTTTTTTATAGGGCAGGGCAGCTGTAACCAACACCTCCAATCTCATCTCATTGATTGGACTCCAGTTGGCTGACACCTCACTCCAATTAGCTCTTGGAGATGTCATTAGTCTAGGGGTTCAAATACTTTTTCCACCTGCACTGTGAATGTTTACATGGTGTGTTCAATAAAAACATGGTAATATTTAATTCTTTGTGTGTTATTAGTTTAAGCAGACTGTGATTGTCTATTGTTGTGACTTAGATGAAGATCAGATCACATTTTATGACCAATTTGTGCAGAAATCCATATCATTCCCAAGGGTTCACATACTTTTTCTTGCAACTGTATATAAACTTTGTTCCTGCTTACTGACTAGCGTGGTGAGCGATGTCAGTGCGCTCTACCCCTGTGCTTCCGGCACGCTATGTGATTAACCAGCCGTCGGGAAAGCTCACTGACAGCGCTGGCCATGCTGGTCAGTGAGCAGGGACAAATGGGGTAATTTATTAGGCACATGAGGCAGTAGAGGAGGTCAAGAAGCTATGACATCATCACAACTGACTTCTTAGTGACTGGCTGTGCCAGGATGCAGGCTGCTTCGACCACATGCCGAAAGAGGCTTTGGTCTGCTTTGCAAACTCAAACTTGGAGTGGAACTCAGGTGGCACACTTTTGGGGCACTTTGTCACTTTGGGAGAAGAATAACTACTGGGGGAATTACAGGGGGACATAAGTACTGGGACAATACAGGGGAGCATTATAAGTACTGAAGCACTATAAAGGGGCCTTATTATGAAGGCACTACAGGAGGAGATAAGTACTGGGGCCATACAGGTGGCATTATAACTACAGGAGCACTATAAAATGGCCTTATAACTACTCGGGGCACCACTTCAGGCACTACAGGGGAACACTAACTACTGGAGGCAGTACTGGGGGATACTATAAGTACAGAGGCAATACAGAGGGCATTATAACTATTGGAGGCAATACATTGGTGCATTACAACTACTTTGGCCCTATAGACACTTTAGGAGGCGCTATTACTACTGGGAACAGGCTGTATTATCCTATATGTGTGGTAGCACTGACTATAATATCCATTCAAATATGTCTTTAGTGCTAGGGCTTGGGGTTGGTTGGATTAGGGTCTGTTTTAAAATGCCAGGGATGAATTTCAGTGCCTGTATAGCCCTCTGTGTTACGTAGGTTGTATTTTCACTAATTTATGTGTGTGCGTTATAAATATAAATATATATATGCAGTTCCCACTGCTTTTTTTTACATCTACTTGTTCTTCTTTATTCCCTTGCCACCTTCCGTTCTCTCTTCCCTGTTGACCCAGGCCTAACCTGATACAAGATCTTAATAGGTCATTCACAAATCTAAAGTGATGACCAGTCAGATGTTAGGTTTTTAATGTTCTGCATGCAGCTATGTATATCGGTGAAGTGCCCAAAGTTTTGTTCAGCTCAAGCAAAAAGATATAAAATATTTCCAGATGCAACTGATAAATGTGATAGCACTGCTAAGAAAAAAAACTAAGAAACTGGATGTGATAACAAAGGACTACTAGAAGTTTTTTTTAGTACACTGCTCAAAAAAATAAAGGGAACACAAAAATAACACATCTTAAATCTGAGTTAATTAAATATTCTTCTGAAATACTTTGTTCTTTACATAGTTGAATGTGCTGACAACAAAATCACACAAAAATTTAAAAATGGAAATCAAATTTTTCAACCCATGGAGGTCTGGATTTGGATTCACACTCAAAATTAAAGTGGAAAAACACACTACAGGCTGATCCAACTTTGATGTAATGTCCTTAAAACAAGTCAAAATGAGGCTCAGTAGTGTGTGTGGCCTCCATGTGCCTGTATGACCTCCCTACAACGCCTGTGCATGCTCCTGATGAGGTGGCGGACGGTCTCCTGAGGGATCTCCTCCCCGACCTGGACTGAAGCATCTGCCAACTCCTGGTCAGTCTATGGGGCAACGTGACGTTGGTGGATAGAGCGAGACATGATGTCCCAGATGTGCTCAATTGGATTCAGGTCTGGGGAACGGGCAGGCCAGTCCATAGCATCAATGCCTTCATCTTGCAGGAACTGCTGACACACTCCAGCCACATGAGGTCTAGCATTGTCTTGCATTAGGAGGAACCCAGGGCCAACCGCACCAGCATATGGTCTCACAAGGGGTCTGAGGATCTCATCTCGGTACCTAATGGCAGTCAGGCTACCTCTGGCGAGCACATTGAGGGCTGTGCGGCCCTCCAAAGAAATGCCACCCCACACCATTACTGACCCAATGCCAAACCGGTCATGCTGGAGGATGTTGCAGGCAGCAGAACGTTCTCCACGGCGTCTCCAGACTCTGTCACGTCTGTCACATGTGCTCAGTGTGAACCTGCTTTCATCTGTGAAGTGCAGAGGGCGCCAGTGGCGAATTTGCCAATCTTGGTGTTCTCTGGCAAATGCCAAACGTCCTGCACGGTGTTGGGCTGTAAGCACAATCCCCACCTGTGGACGTCGGGCCCTCATATCACCCTCATGGAGTCTGTTTCTGACCGTTTGAGCAGACACATGCACATTTGTGCCTGCTGGAGGTCATTTTGCAGGGCTCTGGCAGTGCTCCTCCTGCTCCTCCTTGCACAAAGGTGGAGGTAGCGGTCCTGCTGCTGGGTTGTTGCCCTCCTACGGCCTCCTCCACGTCTCCTGATGTACTGGCCTGTCTCCTGGTAGCGCCTCCATGCTCTGGACACTACGCTGACAGACACAGCAAACCTTCTTGCCACAGCTCGCATTGATGTGCCATCCTGGATAAGCTGCACTACCTGAGCCACTTGTGTGGGTTGTAGACTCCGTCTCATGCTACCACTAGAGTGAAAGCACCGCCATCATTCAAAAGTGACCAAAACATCAGCCAGGAAGCATAGGAACTGAGAAGTGGTCTGTGGTCACCACCTGCAGAACCACTCCTTTATTGGGGGTGTCTTGCTAATTGCCTATAATTTCCACCTGTTGTCTATCCCATTTGCACAACAGCATGTGAAATTGATTGTCACTCAGTTTTGCTTCCTAAGTGGACAGTTTGATTTCACAGAAGTGTGATTGACTTGGTGTTACATTGTGTTGTTTAAGTGTTCGCTTTATTTTTTTGAGCAGTGTACTTAACATTATATTGAAACTTGGAACTAATTATTACAATTTGTAAAACTAACCTATGAGGGTTATTAAATATATCCAGGCTAGTAATTCTTTTACTATGGTCTCTTAATAGATCTTTGGCACAACAGGCAATGGCAAGTATTGCTTTTTATTTTTACTCATTACTAATGGTCTTCCCCTCACTAAACTCTCCCCCCTTTGGTCTGTCCTAAATGCGGCAGCCAGGCTCATCCTTTTGCCCAATATACCGATGCCACTAGCCTGTGCCAGTCAGTTATTAGGTTGCCTATACACCACAGAATACAGTTCAAAGTTCTCACTGTCACCCACAAAACTTTCCTTAGTGCTGCACCTCACTAACTATCCTCCAGGGGTCGAGTGGAGGGGGAACGCGTGGGAACGGCGTTCCTGCACTTTTTTCATGGCAGGAACGTCGTTCCCTTTCAGCCTCAAGCCATGAGAACGCGGCTGAAATCAGATTCACAGGGCACAGGGGGCGGAGACGGAGCGGAGGCGAGGCCCTGCGTGAAGTGCACTGTGCAGGGCAGGCTGAGAGAGGAGGGGCGGTGCTGCTGCCTGCGACTGCCTCACTGTGACTCCTCTCATGACGCCTGAGAGCTCCCCTCCTTCTATCCTGAGCCAGCCTGCGACGAGTGCGACTGTCTGCTGACTGAGGTGAGCGTCCGTCACGTGGCTGGACCATCCGACTGTGACTCCCTGAGTGAGTGTCTGTAAAGTGATCTCAGCCAGGGCAGGATTAATGTGCACAGCCTGGTTGGGAGGCCCCCCTTACCCTTAAGCAAGTGACAAACTGCCCCCCCTCCTCCTCAATCTTAGGCAAGTGACAAACCCAGCTCTGCTATAAAACCAGCTCTGTGATTGTGATGCCTTGGATAGCTTCCACTGGACCCACAGCCAGGGTCCAGTGGAAGCTATCCAAGGCATCACATAGAGGAACTGCAGTTTGGCATTACAGATTTGTTGTAGTTGCTCATTGTAGATGTAGCAGAGCTGAGTTTGTCACTTGCCTAAGAATGAGGGGGGCAGTTTGTCACTTGCCTAAGGGAGGCAATAGCTACGCCCCTGCTCACCGCCACCTTCCTGGTCCTCGGCTATCGGCTGTAAGGGCTGCGCACAGGAGCCGAGTGAGTCGCTCTGTGACGTCACTCCGTGCGCAGCCTACAGCAGTAGAAGAGGAGCGTCTGCGTCCAGGAGCAGGAGAGGTAAGTTTATTTTTTATTTTTTATTTTATACTAAAGGCGTATAGGCTGAATGGAGAGGCACTGACTGGAGGCTGGTGGAGGGGGCACTCGGGGCTGGTGGAGGGGGCACTCGGGGCTGGTGGATGGGGCAGCACTGGGCGCTAGTGAATGGGGCCCTGGGGGCTGGTAAGAGGCACTGGGCGGCTAATGGAGAGACTCTGGGGGCTGATATAGAGGACTGGGGGGCTGATGAGAGGCACTGGGGGGCTGATGAGAGGCACTGGGGGGCCAATAAATGTTGCACTGAATTTTCAGCGACATATATTTTTTTTTTTGGGGGGGGGGGGGTTGCAGTGGATCTTGGGTGAGTTCCCACACTTTTTTTCCCAGGACTTGACCCCTGCTATCCTCCCTTATTTCTGTCTACCACCCTACTCGAGCTCTCTGTTCTACCAAAGAGCTAAGATTAGCATCCTCCATAATATGAACCTCTCACTTCCATCTTGAAGACTTTTCTCAAGCTGTACCAGCTCTCAGAACTGCACTGCCACAGACAATTAGATTAATTTCTAACTTTCTTAGCATGAGATTTGTCACTTTTTTCTTCAATCAAGATGACTGCAGCGGCCTCTCCACGAGCAAATGGATGAGGTGAGTATTTATTTTTGGGGTTTTTAGCCCCTGATTAACCCCTGTAAGGCCTCAAAGTGACTGTCAGATACCGCAATCAGTGTTGAATGCAGCATCTGAGCCAGTACACCAGGCACTCAGAGTACTGAAGAGGGTCTGGGAAACAGCTCACTGTAAAAAACAAGGAGCACTTCAAAGAGAGAGGCCCCTGTTGGGGAACTTGTAGGAATAGTTCCTATTCACACTGCTGCTAATGATAAAAGTACTGCTAAAGGTATGTGAGAACTGCTGACAAACATGTGTAACACGGACATGTAACACTATGTAACAATGCTTTTGGAGCTTGTTAGAAGAGTTTTGTTTTGCCTAGCATTCTTTTAAACCACAGTTTACAAGCAAAAATCTTTCAAACCACCATTGAATTATTGATGGTTTGAAAAATTGTTGGTTAGTATTTGTAGACTGAATCTCAATAGCAATTATTTTTATAACAGCAAGATCAATCAAGAGCAACAATATTGTGTATCAATGACCTAATTCATTAATCTTTTCTTGGAATTACACTGGCTAATTATTCCAATGGTTCATTAAATGGACCTTAAGACCTGTTACACGGAAGAGGGAGTCTAAAATGTCAGAATAACATTATAGAGGAGGAGGAGTGGAGCAGATTAAAGGGGTTTTCCTGGATCTTAATATTCTCAATCTATATCTAAAACTTATAGCTAAATACTAGAGGTGGGACGAATCCAATTTTTTTCGAATCCGAATCCGAAAAGGTTCTCGAATATATCGAATCTTTCGAATCTCGAATCCTACGAATCCTGTACATAATTGTGTGAACGCACGGTGTAAGAAACAAAGTCAGACCGCGTCAGTTTGTCTGAACCTCCACCTCCCAGTCACGGTCGCACCCTATATGACCGCGATGACCCCTGCTCCTATCACTACAGAACATACAGGGTAATACAGCGCCACATACCTCTTACATCCAGTGACGTCTCTTTGATGTAGATGTTCTCTTTCCTCATCTTCTCCTTTCAGACCTTCAGACCAGACACCATTTTTCGGCCATTTTTCGTCTCTGCAGTTTGACAAAAAAAGAAATCTTAGTTTACTACTTTTCCATCATCCTCCCATCTTCTGGACAAATCATCCTAACACCCCCAATACTGTTCCGCTGTGCTCCCCAATACTATACTGCAGAAACAGATAATACCCCTGATAATACTAGTACCACACAGAGACCCCATATAAAATACCCCTTCTTTGTGGCCTCAGTAGATGCCCCCATAGTGCCCCCCAATAATGTGCCAATAAGAAGTGGCCCCACAGTGCCACCCAATAATGTGCCAGTAAGTGTCCCCATAGATGGCCCCCTAATCATGTGCCAGTATCAAGTGCGGAGTGCCTCTCTCCTCCCCCCCATGTGCCGGTATCATAGTGCCATCTCCCCCCCCAATGTGCCAGTATTATAGTGCCATCTCCCCCCATAATGTCCCCCTGGCATCCACAGACCCCCCCCACCCCATAACAGTGCCATCCACAGACCCCCCCACCCCATAACAGTGCCATCCACAGACCCCCCACCCCATAACAGTGCCATCCACAGACCCCCCACCCCATAACAGTGCCATCCACAGACCCCCCCACCCCATAACAGTGCCATCCACAGACCCCTCCACCCCATAACAGTGCCATCCACAGACCCCCCCCACCCCATAACAGTGCCATCCACAGACGCCCCCACCCCATAACAGTGCCATCCACAGACCCCCCCACCCCATAACAGTGCCATCCACAGACCCCCCCACCCCATAACAGTGCCATCCACAGACCCCCCCACCCCATAACAGTGCCATCCGAAGACCCCCCCCACCCCATAACAGTGCCATCCACAGACCCCCCCACCCCATAACAGTGCCATCCACAGACCCCCCCCACCCCATAACAGTGCCATCCACAGACCACCCCCCCCACCCCATAACAGTGCCACCCACAGACCCCCCCCACCTCATAACAGTACCATCCACAGACCTCCCCCCCACCCCATAACAGTGTAATCCACAGACCGCTCCAGTACAGTTATAAAATGTGTAATTTAATTAATAATGAATAATTCATGCTGCCCCCTCTGTCTGTAGTACATTCAATATATCCAACTTACAGGGCTCCTGATATTGTAATGCAGGCCGGCCGGGCAGACGAGCGGCAGAGTGACTGACTGACGTCACCTGCCTGCTCCGCCTGCTTTATGAATGAAGCAGGCGGCGCAGACACGTGACGTCAGTCAGTCACTCTGCCGCTCGTCTGCCCGGCCGGCCTGCATTACAATATCAGGAGCCCTGTAAGTTGGATATATTGAATGTACTACAACCGGGGCAGCATGAATTATTATTAATACTTAGAATTACACATTTTATAACTGTACTGGAGCGGAGGGGCCGGAGACAGTGAATGCACCGGCCCCCAGCTCCTCCTCCCAGTCCCTCCCACCGGGATTCGTCTGATTCGTTTCAGGCAAATTACGTCTGGATTCGAGTCCACGAATCCCACGAATCCAGCAAGATTCGAGGGATTCGTGGATTCGACTAATCCCCCGTCCCATCTCTACTAAATACCAATATCAGATCGGCAGGGGTCTGACACCCAGCACTCCCACTGATCTGTGCGAGTGCAGCCTTCCCTTGATTGTTTACCTGCTCGCCGCCGACATCGATGGGACGGCTCATTCCTATACACTTGAATGGGAAGAAGTTATCCCATAGAAGTGAATGGGATGGCTTCTTGTAATTACACTTGCTCGCTGTTGACATCACAGGTAAACAATGAAGGGGGGTAGCATTCACACAAGTGCAGCCTTCTCTTCAAACAGCTGATCAGTGGGGGTGACGGGTGTCGGACCCCCGCCAATCTAATACTGATTCTGAGGATAGGTTATCAATATTAAAATTGCGGGAAAACCCTTTAATATATAGTTTTGTGGGAAGAGATTCAATGAAGGCTAAATGCACATTGGTAGTGGAGGTTTTGGCATGGGCTTGCATTGCAGCTCCCTGCAAAAATAAATGGTGCAAAATACCTGCAAAATACCGGTACTCACACTGGAGTTGGCAGACCCCATAATAGTGAATGGGATACAGCAGTGCTCGGGGTGTCTAGCATATGCCGGGTTTGGCTATTCTGGTTTTATATTCCTATGCCGGAACAGAATACTAGAATCTAGGTGCAAGTGTGCACCTAGCCTTACTTGTATTTTATTAATTTAAATCTCTGTTCATTTTGTGATTAGGTGTCCAGTGGGTGGTCTCACTCAATTGCTAACAGCTATGTATCCATACTCATGAAATACTGTATATCACTGGGTAAGACCTCCCACTGAACTTCTTAGCCCAAAAAGAGCATGCATTTATATAAATAAAATACATGTTATAGAAAATCTTTTCTCCCAAATCTATATATCAATCTATCCAGCTTCTCCTGTTCTATAACATACTGATGGCAGATTGGAATAACAGTTTCAGGGTTAAAGGGTTTATTCAAAGTATAAAACATGCCCCCCAATCTCCGGGCCCCTCATATAGATTATACTTACCTCGCTCCTTGGCACCCGCATCGCTCCTGTTCCCTGCACAGCTGCCATGATGCTAGGGAGGTTCTCCCCGTTGTGGCCTGCTATTGGCTGCTGCCCCCCATCGCCGATTGTTTTGATCCGTGCAGCTGTGGCCATGCGGGAATCAGGAGTGACACATTGCGTGGGGTAAGCATAATCTATACAAGGGGCTCGGACATTGGGGGGTATGTTTTATTCTTTGGATAACCCCTTTAAAGATTTGTTATATATGAGAAAATTGAAGTGGATGCTGTTTTGTGTATATTTTAGTACAATTGACAATTCAAGGGAAAGATATTTTGGCATTAGAGGAACTCACATATTTGCACAGCTTCCCTTCCCAATACAATCTACAGAACAGAGAACAGAGGGTTCCTGCACCCTATAAATGGAGATACTGTATGCTGTTGTAATGTAGGTCTGCACAACACAAAATCCTATTCCATTTAGGTGTAACTAGGCTTTCCTGCAACCGAGGCAATTATTTAATACGGAAAGCCCCCAGGTTTTGGGAGCCAAAAAGCGATCAAGTTTTTATAATCACATACAGTATAGCCTCTTTACAAAACATACTGCTATTATATGGAGGTATCGATTATAGATAACTAATGAAGTCTTGGTACCTTGATCCTTTTTTCTACTATATATATATATATATATATATATATATATAGAAATCTAGGTGTGTAATACAGTCTTATTATCTATTTGTACATTATATGATACACTGTTATAATGAAAGTATACTTAAGCTAGCACTGTTAACATTTTGATGGACATTTATCATCCCCTGCACGAGAGAATACTGGTGCCAAGATGCAGCAAAGTGTGGCACACTGGGGTTTCAGACACCATTCATCACTTTTCAAAGTGGCAGGTTGTGTGGGGCAGTGTAGCTGGCACCTCATATTTACTGCAATCTACACCAGGATAGTGGCATAAATTACAGTGTAAATCTACACAAGCTCACTTGCTGGTGTAAATCTGCACTTTGGCGCACAGACCTATAAAGATGCGACACAAATATTTAGAGGCACGTGCCTCTTAATAATTGTATCACATCAGATGTGAGCAGAGAGAGATTAAGACAAGTGTGTAAAACGTTGGTCATGATAAATGTGCCCCTTTAGTGTCATGCACACGGCCGTTGTTGGCCAGTGCCCGTATTGAGGCCCGCAAAAAGCAGGTACGCAATATTCAGGCACTGGTCGTTTGTACACCGCATCATTACGGACAGTCGGATGTGGATCGCAGACCCCATTCAAGTGAATGGGTCCACGTCCGCAGACAGCAGCCACACGGTCGATGGCTGTGCATTGCGGATTGCAATTTGTGGTCCGCAGCTTGGGCAAGGCTGGCACACGGTCGTGTACATGAGGCCTTTGTCTGTATTTTTTTTTTGTACTATGTGACTGCACTTCTCTGGAATATGGAAAATGTATTTTATACCATAACTAAAGTACATTCCAGAAAAGTCATCTTCACATATGCAGTATTAAAAACAGTTTCTGATTGTATTTATAAGCCCTATATCTGTTGAAAATAATTTATGCTCGATTCCTTATTTTTCTAATTTGCTACAATTATTTTGCTGCCTATAATTGGCACAATTCACTTTGAATTACCTGCTTTCTATTTTTTTCTTGTTAAAAGGAGAAGAATAATGTGATTTTTCTTTTCCAAATTAAGATGTTCTCAAAGTAATTTTTTATTTTTTTTTCTACTTCTGCTTCCATTGTCAGTTTAAAGACAGAAAAGTTGCCCATACTTCAGTTCAAACATAATAAGGTCTTCGTGACATAGGAAATACAATCACTGAGATTGCAATAATGCAGAGAGCAAAGAGCATAATTCACATACTTCGCAAAGTCTGACCCATCACAGGCTGCTTAGCTCCTAATAAGTGATTCCTCTGGGTTGAAAGGATTATAGATATACTGATAATTCTACCTGAATAACTCCTCTTTCCTACATACAACAATCTCATTTACTGTGTAATAGACATAAATGTGTCACCACCTCTTTTATGTCTTAATCACTACTTCTTTGTTGCCAAACAAATAGATGAGGCTCTAACCTTATGATGTCCTTGTTTGTACAATATCCATACCGGAGTGATGCCAGGTTGCCTAGACTTTCAATGTATATATCTGCTGCAGAAATTATTGTGTGCATCATTCCCAGTGTCACACCCATAGAGATCAATGAAGCTAAGATGTTGAGAGGGTGTTTAGCATTGATAATTCTGTTTTTATTTGTGATTATCAGAGATTTCCCTGATTTTTTATTAGCTGTTACTACCAGCTCTTTTGCAACTTCAAGTTTGAACAATCCCTATGTGTTACCAATAAGAATATCACAGGATACCCTGATGCTGGGATTCTCAGAAATAAGCTACAGTTGCAAGAAAAAGTATGTGAACCCTTTGGAATGATATGGATTTCTACACAAATTGGTCATAAAATGTGATCTGATCTTGATCTAAGTCACAACAATAGACAATCACAGTCTGCTTAAACTAATAACACACAAAGAATTAAATGTTACCATGTTTTTATTGAACACACCATGTAAACATTCACAGTGCAGGTGGAAAAAGTATGTGAACCCCTAGACTAGTGACATCTCCAAAAGCTAATTGGAGTGAGGTGTCAGCCAACTGGAGTCCAAGCAATGAGATGAGATTGGAGGTGTTGGTTACAGCTGCCCTGCCCTATAAAAAAAAACACCAGTTCTGGGTTTGCTTTTCACAAGAAGCATTGCCTGATGTGAATGATGCCTCGCACAAAAGAGCTCTCAGAAGACCTATGACTAAGAATTGTTGACTTGCATAAAACTGGAAAGGGTTATAAAAGTATCTCCAAAAACTTTGCTATTCATTAGTCCACGGTAAGACAAATTGTCTATAAATGGAGAAAGTTCAGCACTGCTGCTACTCTCCCTAGGAGTGGCCGTCCTGTAAAGATGACTGCAAGAGCACAGCACAGACTGCTCAATGAGGTGATGAAGAATCCTAGAGTGTCAGCTAAAGACTTACAAAAGTCTCTGGTATATGCTAAAATCCCTGTTAGCGAATCTATGATACGTAAAACACTAAACAAGAATGGATTTCATGGGAGGATACCACAGAGGAAGCCACTGCTGTCCAAAAAAAACATTGCTGCACGTTTACAGTTTGCACAACAGCACCTGGATGTTCCACAGCAGTACTGGCAAAATATTCTGTGGACAGATGAAACCAAAGTTGAGTTGTTTGGAAGAAACACACAACACTATGTGTGGAGAAAAAGAGGCACAGCACACCAACATCAAAACCTCATCCCAACTGTGAAGTATGGTGGTGGGGGCATCATGCTTTGGGGCTGCTTTGCTGCGTCAGGGCCTGGACGGATTTCTATCATCAAAGGAAAAATGAATTCCCAAGTTTATCAAGACATTTTGCAGGAGAATTTAAGGCCATCTGTCCACCAGCTGAAGCTCAACAGAAGATGGGTGTTGCAACAGGACAACGACCCAAAGCATCAAAGTAAATCAACAACAGAATGGCTTAAACAGAAGAAAATACGCCTTCTGGAGTGGCCCAGTCAGAGTCCTGACCTCAACCCGATTGAGATGCTGTGGCATGACCTCAAGAAAGCGATTTACACTAGACATCCCAAGAATATTGCTGAACTGAAACAGTTCTGTAAAGAGGAATGGTCAATAATTACTCCTGACCGTTGTGCACGTCTGATCTGCAACTACAGGAAACGTTTGGTTGAAGTTATTGCTGCCAAAGGAGGTTCAACCAGTTATTAAATCCAAGGGTTCACATACTTTTCCACCTGCACTGTGAATGTTTACATGGAGTGTTCAATAAAAACATAGTAACATTTAATTCTTTGTGTGTTATTAGTTTAAGCAGACTGTGATTGTCTATTGTTGTGACTTAGATGAAGATCAGATCACATTTTATGACCAATTTGTGCAGAAATCCATATCATTCCAAAAGGTTCACATACTTTTTCTTGCAACTGTATATTCTGTGGGAAACCTTGCAGGAAGTTTAAATTTTTCCTGAAACACCATAGCAGGCGAAATAAAGCGTTACACAGTTCTCACTGCAATTAATGGCATGCCCATGTAATGGATGGATATCCTTGTAGCCAGTCTCCAACTAGGAATTTGAACTAGGAACACTTCTTTAATGACTGAAAATTGCCAGGGTATTTGAAAACTAGTGTAGCTGAGCTGCAATCCAATATACAACCCATGGATAGGTGTGATGCTATTTTTGGAATAAAGCAATATTTTTCTAATCTGCGTTATGGAGTCTGTTATGGCTTTCCGTTATAACATGGTTATAACGGAAAGTAACGGAATCCATAAGACGGAAGTCAAAACGGAAGCCTTTAAAAGGCATTTCCTTTTGATCCTTCATAATACAAGTCTATGGGCAGCAGAACGGATCTGTCCTGGTTTCCATTATGCAGGTACCCAGTCCTGCATAACAATAATGGGACGGATCTGTTATGCATCCCATAGACTTTTATTATGACAGAATGCAAAACGGAAGCCTTTAAAAGGCATTCCGTTTTGCTTTCTGTCATAATAGAAGTCTATGGGGATCATAACGGATACGTCCCATTTCCATTATGCATAACGGAAAAAAAAAGTCCTGTCGACAGGACTTTGTTTTCTGTCTTACATAACGGGAGCCAGACGGATTCGTTATGATCCCCATAGACTTCTATTATGATGGATCAAAATGGAATGCCTCTTAAGGGCTTACGTTTTGACTTCCGTCTTATGAATTTCGTTACTTTCCGTTATAACCATGTTATAATGGAAAGCCATAATGGTATTCATAACGCAGATTTGAACCCACACTTATCCTGGACAAGCCCTTTAACCCATATGCTACCAGTGCCATACATGTAGAGGGCATCATGGTCGGCGGGTCTTCGATGTTTCAAACAGCAGAGACCCACGGCTAATAATCGCGACTGGCAATAATGCTGATTGCAGTCATTAAAGCCTTTAGATGCCATGATCAAATGAGATCACAACATCTAAAGGGTGAAAATATAGAAGCTCATGCTTTTGGGCTTCGTCTGGGCATCCTCTGTGGCCAATGAGGATGCCGGTAATTGATTTCAATGCGCTGGGTCTCTCTGAAGAGACCCAGGGTATTGAATCTACAATTCTTATTTTGGCCATCAGGTGGTAGGCCAGCATAAGTAATGAGCAATTAATCTAAAAGACCCATGATTGTTCAGAATAAAAAAATATATATGGATTTTGTAGACTGAAATATGAGCTTCAAAATCATTTTTAAAAAAGTAAAAAAAAACTGTTAAAAAATATATAGAAAATTAAAAAAATATATAAAAGTTTAAATCACCTCCCTTTCCTCAGAATAGAAATAATAAATATATAAATAACAAAAAATATAAACATCATGGGTATCACTGTGACCAAAAACGCCCATAATATTAAAGTATAAAAATATTTTTCCAATACGGTAATTAGCGTAATGGAAAAAAGGGTCAAAATGGCCAATTTGCCATTTTTCATTGCTTCTCTTACCCAAAAAAAGTCATAAAATTTGATAAAAAAGTCACACCCACTCCAAAATGGTATCAAAATAAAATGATCCTCAACATAGCTCAGTAGATATAACTCTAAAATAGTTATGGGGGTCAAAATATGATGATGTAAAAAAAAAAAATTCTATACTATTTAGACATAAAAAACTATACATATGTGGTATCGTTGTAATCATACTGACCCAGAGAGTGAAGGTCAGTTTTGCCACAATTGGAATGCCGTGGGAACAAAACCCGTAAAACGGTGGAGGAATTGCATTTTTTTATCCAATTCGCCCCAATTTGGAATTATTTTCTTGCTTCCCATTACATTGTATGCCATATTAAATGGTAGCATTAGAAATTACAACTTGTCCTGCAAAAAATAAGCCCTCATACAGATATGTGAACATAAAAATAAAGTTATGGCTCAAGGAAGATAGGGAAGAAAAATCAAAATGCAAAAACAAAAAAATAAACTCCCGTATCCTAAGGGTTTAAGAAAAAATTAAAAGATCAAAATTTATGAAACATGATGAAATTTTAGCTAATGTCCAAGTTATTTCTAAGCTAATATTCACTGCATTTGAACTATTGGGATATTAGAGCTAGGGTCTGAGAGTCCAGATACAATTGTTTCTCATTTGTAATTTTTTTTTTTTAAGTTGCATTTCAAAATTACCGAGTGCCCAAACTGCAACCCAAAACCCACTTATTTATCTAAATGTGCCAACAAGCCATTTTAATCTGAATACTACAGTCCAATATAGTATATCTTCCATGTACTATAATATCCTGCCTACATTCAATGCACTGCCTGTGCCGTTCATAGCACGCCCTGCATTGATGAATAGCAGGAAAAGTCTAAGGATGAGTTCACAGGGGCGAGATTTCCGCGTGGGTGCAATGCGGGAGGTGAACGCATTGCACCCGCACTGAATCTGGACCCATTCATTTCTATAGGGCTGTGCACATGAGCTGTGATTTTCACGCATCACTTATGCGTTGCGTGAAAATCGCAGCATGCTCTATATTGTGCGTTTATCACGCAACGCAGACCCCATAGAAGTTAATGGGGCTGAGTGAAAATCGCAAGCATCCGCAATCAAGTGCGGATGCGGTGCGATTTTCACGCATGGTTGCTAAGATGACAGTCTATTCACTGTATTATTTTCCCTTATAACATGGTTATAAGGGAAAATAATAGCATTCTTTAATACAGATTGCTTAGTAGGTGGTCAATTGAGGGTTAAAAAATAATTAACTCACCTTCTCCTCTTGATCGCGTAGCTGCCGGTCTCTTCTTACTTCTTTAATCATGAGCTGCCGGCTAAAGGACCTGTGGTGACGTCATATCACATGGTCCAATCACATGATCCATCACCGTGGTTGTACCCTCTTTTATCCATCACCGTGGTTGTACCCTTTATATAGTTGTACCCTCTTTATCAGGGAACACTATCCTAGGGCTACACTGCCACTTTTTGTAGCCCAACTGATTTTAACTAACTGATCGATAGCCTAAATATCATATAGGTGCAGGTCCCATCTCTGGGACCCACTCCTGTCTCAAGAACGGAACCCTACCCATGTCTGGCAGGGAATAGAGAGACAGCCAGGCATAGCACTTCTAAAATAAGACACAATTGTAGAATAAAATCTGCAAAAATTACACAAAAGTGTTGATAAATGTTGTCCAATAAACTCAACATTTTGTAAAGTTGTTCTTACACAAGTAATTAAAATGTCTCCAGTGCCCCCTTTTGGAGATAGCACCACTATAAGTCAATGTGGGCCTTTTTAACAGGTCTTGTAATATGTCTTGCAATATAAGAAAAATCTGTATATTCTTCATAAGGAAAAAAAAAATGCAGACAGCTGTTTTAGGATTGTTGTATGTTGTCAGTGCAGATCAGGGTACTGGTTTGGCTAGGTGAGAGGCCTTTGATGTGGGGAACAAGGTTTGCCAGGGTGATTTATTCCCCCAATTCAAAGGATTTGGAATACATCAGGTTTGAATATATTATTTTTACATTATGTTTCTTTGATTATTGCATTATTGCAACTTAAAGTCAGACATCATCACCACTTGTGTTGATCGAGCACCGTAGTGCTTGAGTGCTCGGGGGCTCGGGCCGAACACATCGGGATGTTCGGGTGCATCTGAGTATAATGGAAGTCAATGGGAGAACCCGAGCATTAAACCAGGCACTCCCAGCTCTGAAGAGGGGAGGGTGCCTGGTTCATAGAAAAATGTCAGAAATTGATAGAAACACCACCGAATCGGTTCTGTAACAGCATGGGGAGGATGTCTGGATACATCTTGGACTCCCAGGTCGCTGCTGGGAACGATGTTGTCCGATTACCCGTGCCACTTTTACAGACTGACAATAATACGCACAAAACCAAAGATGACATTGATTTTAATGGAAAAATTGTTAGGAAACATCCTTTCCTGTATATTTACTTGTATATAAAGTGCAAGTTCAGCAAAAAATGTTGTTGATTTTCAGAACTGGGGCCATGATTAAGAGGGATGTATTGCACCGCTAGAGGTAAAATTCGTGGTCTGGCGCAAGACAAGCCACAGTGAAAGCATTTGCAAAGAATGTTTTCATTAATCAGCAAACAAAAGTCGGAGGTTCAAAGATGATCCGACAGACGATACGGCGGCGTTATTCCCATGACCCGCCGAGCAGCTTCCGGGAAACCAAAGGGTTCCAGGGAGAGTATGGTTGCAAAGCTGAAACTTAAACTAATTGACGGAAGGGCACCACCAGGAGTGGAGCCTGCGGCTTAATTTGACTCAACATGGAAAACCTCACCCGGCCCGGACACGGAAACGGAAAGCATTGACAGATTGATAGCGCTTTCTTAATTTTGTGGGTGGTGGTGCATGGCCGTTCTGAGTTGGTGGAGCGATTTGTCTGGTTAATTCCAATAACCAACGAGACTCCTCTGTGCTAAATAGTTACATGACCCCCGACGGTGAGGATTGTGTTGACCAGACTCTTATGGGAGAGTGCCTGCTGCTTAGCTGACCATTGAAAAAATTATGGTTGAGGGCCTGCAGGTGAGCTGACCATTGCAAACACTACTCGGGGAGGTAGTGACAATAAATAACAATACAGGACTCTTAAGAGGCACTGTTATTGGAATGAGTAATAAAAAATTACAGGGAATGTCACTGGTATTTAGGATGAGGAAAAGTTATACAGGAGAGGTACTACAGGTAATGTCACCGTTCGCAGCGTCTACGCAAAAAGTACACTGTATGTCACAGATATGTGAGGGCCTGCAGGTGAGCTGACCATCGCAAACATTATGGGCGAGGGACTGCTGCCGCTTTGTTGACTCTAGATAACTTCTGCCTGATTGCACGTCCCCATGATATCGATAATCCATTTGGATGTCTGCCCTATCAACTTTCGATGTTCTTATATGCGCCTAACATGGTGACCACGGTAAAGGAGAATCAGTGTTCGATTCCGGAGAGAGAACCTGAGAAACAGCTACCACATCCAAGGAAGGCAAGCAGGGGACGCACAAATGACACACTCCTGACTGTCAGAAGAGGACACTGAACACAGAAAATTTTTAGAAGGGCACACGTTACACATCAGATGTGGGCCTGGTCAGGTCACTGTCAGAAGTGGACAACGTCAATTGAAAAAAAAAAAATGATGTCACAGAAAAAATGTTGAAGCGCACACGTTACACAGCAGATGTGGGCCTGGTCAGGTAACTCTCAGAAGAGGACACCATCTATAAAAAAAAAAAATATTTTATGTCACCGAAATTTTTTTGAAGCGCACACGTTACACAGCAGATGTGGGCCTGGTCAGGTGACTGTTAAAAGTGGACACCGTCTATTGGAAAATTTAATTTGATGTCGCAGAAATTTTTTTGAAGTGCACACGTTACACAGCAGATGTGGGCCTGGTAAGGTCACTGTCAGAAGCGGACGCCGTATATGGAAAATCTGCACTGGATATCACGGATATTTTAGGGATGCCCACACCTTAAACAGGAGATGTGGCGCAGATAATTTAACTGTCCACAGCAGACACCGTCTACGAAAAAACTGCACTGGATATCACTGATATTTTAGGGATGCGCACTATTTAAACAGGAGATGTGGCACGGAAAATTTTACTGTCCGCTGCGGACAACATCTACGGAAAAAGTGCTCTGGATGTGACTGATATTTTACGGGTGCGCACACTTTACACAGGAGATGTGGCGCGTACAATTTAACTGTCGGTAGCGGACACCATCTACGGAAAAAGTGCACTGGATGTCACTGATATTTTAGGGATGCGCACACTTTACATAGGAGATGTGGCACGAATAACTTAACTGTTTGCAGCGGCCTATTACACAGTATTTTGCGCAGGATGCGCTAAAAATATATATTGCTGCTGTCACACACAATAGTCCTTAAAAGGACTTTTGGGTCTCTGAAAAGTTTTTTGTATAAAAATCTTCCTATTACACCCCCTACAGTGTCTGTCCCTTCCTATGCACAGCTCTCCCTAACACTGAGCAATTTAGCGCAGGTTGCGCTTCAAACCTATATTGATGCTGTCACACACAATAGTCCTTACAAGGAGTTTTGGGTCTCTGAAACGTTTTGGTACAGAAATAATTTTCAATTACACTCCCTACACTGTCTGTCCCTTCCTATGCTCAGCTCTCCCTGACTTCGAATGAGCCGAACACACGTCATCGGGTGCTATATAGCACCCGATGACGCGTTCCGGCCAACCAATCACTGTAATGCCAGTAGCCAACATGGCTACTGGCATTACAGTGAGGGCAGTACTTACCTGCACATTTATTGGCTGCTTAGCAGCCGCGAAACCTGCCGAGAGGAGACTCGAGCATTGCGCTCGAGCACATGCGCTCGAGCATGATCGCTCAACACTAATTACCACCACTAGTAATCAGCACTAGTAGCGTGGACTGTAATGTTTTAACATAACCTAAGAACTCCCCATTTTCAAGATCTCTGTTTTTTAGATCTCAGGAGCCTGAAGGCATAGATTATTTGTCTTCTTAGATGCTACTTATTAAGCTACACCTTGGCAGTTGACCACATGGTCAGGTTCCTTCATGCAGTTTTGGAAGTAAAATCCAGGAGTGAATTAAAAAAAGAGGTTGTATCTGTCCTTTATACATTTTTTTTATGATCCCATGTTGGCCTTCAAAACTGCACGCAAAAACCTGATTTTGTGGTCGTACCCCAAGGTCTCGTTCACATTTAGAGTAGTGTGTGCAGAGAGAAGGGATCGCAGAACTTGTACAGAGAGCATGGCGTGTACAGTGTGTGCAGGCAGCAGGGAGAGTAGTGTATGCAGAGAGCAGGGAGTGTACAGTGTGTGCAGACAGCAGGGAGTAGTGTGTGCAGAGAGCAGGGAGTGGACAGTGTGTGCAGGAAGCAGGGAGAGTAGTCTCTGCAGAGAGCAGGGAGTGTACAGTGTGTGCAGACAGAGTAGTGTATGCAGACAGCAGGGACTGTACAGTGTGTGCAGACAGAGTAGTGTATGCAGACAGCAGGGACTGTACAGTGTGTGCAGGCAGAAGGGAGAGTAGTGTGTGCAGAGAGCAGGGAGTGGACAGTGTGTGCAGGAAGCAGGGAGAGTAGTGTGTTCAGAGAGAAGGGAGTGTACAGTGTGTGCAGGAAGCAGGGAGAGTAGTGTGTGCAGGCAGCAGGGAGAGTAGTGTGTTCAGAGAGCAGGGAGTGTACAGTGTGTGCAGGAAGCAGGGAGAGTAGTGTGTGCAGGGAGTGTGCAGTGTGTGCATGAAGCAGGGAGAGAAGTGTGTGCAGAGAGTATACAGCGTGTGCAGGCAGCAGGGAGAATAGTTTGTGTCTGTGCAGGCAGCAGGTAGGGTAATCTGTGTGTAGGGAATGTAGTTTATGTTCAGGCAGCAGCGAGTGTACTGTGTACTTGCAGCAGATAGAGTAGTCTGTGGAGACAGCAGGGAGAATAATGTATGGTAGCAGGGAGAGTAGCTCCCTGCACAAGGCAAGGCACATTATCCTGATTATGGAATACCGCTGCCTTGAAAAGGTGTACTTGGTCTGCAACAATGTTTAAGAAGGTGGGATGTGTCAAAGTAAGATCTACATGAATTCCAAGTAGGGGTGCAGTGGCCATAGACTCTACAGGGAAATTTTCCAGTGGGCCAATGCCCCAAACCTTCCTCACAGCCGCTGTCCACATACATACCAATCAGTCCATCAGTACTTTTGCACTGGGCCAGCAGCTGCAGGTGCCCTCCTGAACTCAACTGTATCACCATCCTCGGTATGGTGGTAGGACAGTATTTTGTGCTGTGGTATTTGCTGGGGTGGTATTTTGTGCTGCACTACGGTATTGCTGGCCTGCTTCTTTCTGGTGTCCCTGCCTACTTGTAGCTTCCCTTGCCCTGCCTTTTGTCAGTTTGGACTCACCTACAACATGGAGCCACTTTAATTTTTTATTTTTGGCCATGGCCACTTTAAGTTCCCAGTCCGCCGGGGATGCCAGGACCCAAGGTTTGCCATCAAAGCATTTCCCCAAGCATCACACTGCTGCTGCCGCCATGCCTTCTTCCCACAAAGCATTCTGATGCCATCTCTTCCTCTGGTGAACAGCAGACATGCAGCCAGCCAGCCAGCCACATGATGAAATAGAATGTGACTTTCCAGATCAGGCCCTTGCCTAATGGTCCAGTTCTGATGCTCACATGCCTGATGTAGATACTTTCAGTATTTGCTCTCTGACTGATCTGTGGCTACATAACAAGCTGAGATGCACTGTGCGATGTGACACACTTCTATCACACCCTGCATTAACTTTTTCATCAATTCGAAATACAGGAACTCTTCTGTGGAATTGACCTGATGGGCTAGTTGTGGCTGCAGCTTGTGAACATAGCATGCAAATTTTTCACTTGTTCACATCCTGCCTAGTATGTCCCATGCCTTGGCAGCTTTGGTATTTATAAGATAATCAATGTTATTTACTTCACATGTCAGTGGTTTTAACCCCTTCCTGCACCTTGACATAATAGCATATTAAGGACTACAGGTAGTTGCCACTCCGACTGACAGCTGGACTCCGATCCCAGGCTTTAACCCGATTGATGCAGTGGTCTATAATGGTTAGGTAGCAAGAATGGGCTACGATGGGGTTACTAAAGCATTATATTTGTAATCAGCAGATGGCATTGCTGAAGTTCTCTGGTGGGACAAAAAAAACAAAACACTTCTCTCTTAGATAAAATAAAAAACACACACTCAAAAAAGTAGCCTACATCTGGCTACATCAATCATAACATAAAAAGATAAAAAGTTAGGCCCCTTTCATACGGGTGCAATGCGTGAGGTGAACGCATTGCACCCGCACTGAATCCGGACCCGTTCATTTCTATGGGGCTGTGCACATGAGCGGTGATTTTCACGTATCACTTGTGCGTTGCGTGAAAATCGCAGCATGCTCTATTTTGTGCGTTTTTCACGCAACGTAGGCCCCATAGAAGTGAATTGGGCTGCGTGAAAATCGCAAGCATCCGCAAGCAAGTGCGGATGTGGTGCGATTTTCACGCACGGTTTCTAGGAGACGATCGGGATGGGGACCCGATCATTATTATTTTCGCTTATAACATGGTTATAAGGGAAAATAATAGCATTCATAATACAGAATGCATAGTACAATAGGGCTGGAGGGGTTAAAAAAAATAAAAATAAATTAAACTCACCTTAATCCACTTGCTCGTGCAGCCCGGCTTCTCTTCTGTCTTCATCTTTGCTGTGCACAGGAAAAGGACCTGTGGTGACGTCACTGCGCTCATCACATGGTCCGTCACATGATCCATCACCATGGTGATGGATCATGTGATGGACCATGTGATGAGCGCAGTGACGTCATCAAAGGTCCTATTCCTGTGCACAGCAAAGATGAAGACTGAAGAGAAGCCGGGCTGCGCGAACAAGTCGATTAAGGTGAGTTACATTTTTTTTTTTTTTTAACTCCTCCAGCCCTATTGTACTATGCATTCTGTATTAAGAATGCTATTATTTTCCCTTATAACCATGTTATAAGCGAAAATAATAATGATTTAAGAATGCTATTATTTTCCCTTATAACCATGTTATAGGCGAAAATAATAAAATCTACACAACACCTAACCCAAACCCAAACTTCTGAGAAGAAGTCCGGGTTCGGGTTTGGGTACCAAACATGCCGATTTTTATCACGCGCGTGCAAAACGCATTACAATGTTTTGCACTCGCGCTGAAAAATCGCGCATTTTCCCGCAATGCACCCGCATCTTATCCGGGCCAAAAACATGACGCCCATGTGAAAGAGGCCTTATGGATTTTGGAATGCAATGTCATTTACGAACGGCGTATATCTGGGGCAGATTCTGTTGCACAATATGTTGCGGCAGAATCTGCGACTTCTTCCCTGCTCACGCAAGGTGAAAAAAAGGGGGAGTAGCATGGGCAGAGAAGGTGGCCTGTCTCATTCATCATTTTCTACTCCTGGTTTAGGGCTCATGCACACGGCCATGCCCGTATTGCGGCCATCAAACAGCGGGTTCTCTCAAATGGGTTCGCAATCTGGAAGGTACGAACATGTTCTATATTTTTGCGTTGCGGAGGGATCACGGGCCAATTCAAGTTGAATGGGTCTGAATCCATCTGCAGAATCTGCACATATGTTGCCCGTGCATTGCGGTCCCCAATGCTCTGAACAGCCGAGCAATGGCCGTGTGCATGAGCCCTTAGGTGTAGAAAATGGTCTAAGTGTAAGACAGCTAGTCCGCAATACATGGGCACTGGCCGTGTGCATCCCATATCACGGATCTGGGACCCATTCACTTTAATTCAGTCTGGGAGATGCGGAACGAAGGCACGGAACGGAAGCCCACGGAAGCACGACGGAATGCAATACTTTTTTGCGGTGCGGACAGATCACGCTCCTATGATTTTCTTTCAATGACATTATTTGTGCTGCATTGTGTACAGAAAAAAACTGTGTGGTACAGTTTTAGCAAAATCTATGTGATGTTAAATACTTTTGCATTAAAGAAGACAAAAGTATTATAGCAATGATACCTACGCTGCATGCTAAATGGTGTAAATATAAAACACAAAAAACAATGGCAGCTTCTTTTTTTTTCTTTCAGAGAGCTACATTAATGGAGAAATAGAAACGTTTTGGCTCTCTGAATTCCGCAGTCCTCAGTGCCTAAAGGGGTTAATAATAAACTGATTGGTGTATATAATATATATATATACACTGCTCAAAAAAATAAAGGGAACACAAAAATAACACATCCTAGATCTGAGTTAATTAAATATTATTCTGAAAATACTTTGTTCTTTACATAGTTGAATGTGCTGACAACAAAATCACACAAAAATTAAAAAATGGAAATCAAATTTTTCAACTCATGGAGGTCTGGATTTGGAGTCACACTCAAAATTAAAGTGGAAAAACACACTACAGGCTGATCCACCTTTGATGTAATGTCCTTAAAACAAGTCAAAATGAGGCTCAGTAGTGTGTGTGGCCTCCACGTGCCTGTATGACCTCCCTACAACGCCTGTGCATGCTCCTGATGAGGTGGTGGAAGGTATCCTGAGGGATCTCTCCCAGACCTGGACTAAAGCATCTGCCAACTCCTGGACAGTCTATGGTGCAACGTGACGTGGGTGGATAGAGCGAGACATGATGTCCCAGATGTGCTCAATTGGATTCAGGTCTGGGGAACGGGCGGGCCAGTCCATAGCATCAATGCCTTCGTCTTGCAGGAACTGCTGACACACTCCAGCCACATGAGGTCTAGCATTGTCTTGCATTAGGAGGAACCCAGGGCCAACCGCACCAGCATATGGTCTCACAAGGGGTCTGAGGATCTCATGCCTAATGGCAGTCAGGCTACCTCTGGCGAGCACATGGAGGGCTGTGCGGCCCTCCAAAGAAATGCCACCCCACACCATTACTGACCTAATGCCAAACCGGTCATGCTGGAGGATGTTGCAGGCAGCAGAACGTTCTCCACGGCGTCTCCAGACTCTGTCACGTCTGTCACATGTGCTCAGTGTGAACCTGCTTTCATCTGTGAAGAGCACAGGGCGCCAGTGGCGAATTTGCCAATCTTGGTGTTCTCTGGCAAATGCCAAACGTCCTGCACGGTGTTGGGCTGTAAGCACAACCACCACCTATGGACGTTGGGCCCTCATATCACCCTCATGGAGTCTGTTTCTGACCGTTTGAGCAGACACATGCACATTTGTGGCCTGCTGGAGGTCATTTTGCAGGGCTCTGGCAGTGCTCCTCCTGTTCCTCCTTGCACAAAGGCGGAGGTAGCGGTCCTGCTGCTGGGTTGTTGCCCTCCTACGGCCTCCTCCACGTCTCCTGATGTACTGGCCTGTCTCCTGGTAGCGCCTCCATGCTCTGGACACTACGCTGACAGACACAGCAAACCTTCTGGCTACAGCTCGCATTGATGTGCCATCCTGGATAAGCTGCACGTCCTGAGCCACTTGTGTGGGTTGTAGACTCCGTCTCATGCTACCACTAGAGTGAAAGCACCGCCAGCATTCAAAAGTGACCAAAACATCAGCCAGGAAGCATAGGAACTGAGAAGTGGTCTGTGGTCACCACCTGCAGAACCACTCCTTTATTGGGGGTGTCTTGCTAATTGCCTATAATTTCCGCCTGTTGTCTGTCCCATTTGCACAACAGCATGTGAAATTGATTGTCACTCAGTGTTGCTTCCTAAGTGGACAGTTTGATTTCACAGAAGTGTGATTGACTTGGAGTTACATTGTGTTGTTTAAGTGTTCCCTTTATTTTTTTGAGCAGTGTATATATATATATATATATATACAGTCTTGTGAAAAAATTAGGACACCCTTTGAAAGCATGTGTTTTTTTGTAACATTTTTAATAAATGGTTATTTCATCTCCGTTTTAACAATACAGAGAGATTAAAGTAATCCGACTAAACAAAGAAAACTGAAGAAAAGTCTTTTCAAGATCTTCTGTAAATGTCATTCTACAAAAATGCCTATTCTAACTGAGGAAAAAGATAGGACACCCTTGCCCCTAATAGCGAGTGTTACCTCCTTTGGCTGAAATAACTGCAGTGAGACGGTTCTTGTAGCCATCTACCAGTCTTCGACATCGGTCTGAGGAAATTTTACCCCACTCCTCAATGCAGAACTTTTTCAGCTGTGAGATGTTTGAGGGGTTTCTTGCACGTACAGCCCTTTTCAAGTCACCCCACAGCATCTCAATGGGATTCAAATCTGGACTTTGACTTGGCCATTCCAGGACTCTCCATTTCTTCTTTTTCAGCCAATCTTTGGTTGATTTACTAGTATGTTTTGGGTCATTGTCATGTTGCATGGTCCAGTTCCGCTTCAGCTTTAATTTTCTAACTGATGGTCTCACATGTTCTTCAAGCACCTTCTGATACACAGTAGAATTCATCGTGGATTCTATGATGGTGAGCTGACCAGGTCCTGCTGCAGCAAAGCAGCCCCAAACCATGACACTTCCACCTCCATGCTTCACAGTTGGTATGAGGTTCTTTTCTTGGAATGCTGTGTTTGGTTTACGCCAAACATGTCCTCTGCTGTTGTGTCCAAATAATTCAATTTTGGACTCATCTGTCCAAAGAACATTATTCCAGAAGTCCTGGTCTTTGTCAACTTTATCGCTGGCAAATGTCAGTCTGGCCTCGATGTTTCTCTTGGAAAGCAAAGGTTTCCTCCTTGCACACCTCCCATGCAAGTTAAACTTGTACAGTCTCTTTCTGATTGTAGAGGCATGTACTTCTACATCAACAGTAGCCAGAGCCTGCTGTAGTTCTCGAGATGACACTTTAGGGTTTTTGGATACCTCTTTTAGCATCTTGCGGTCTGCTCTTGGGGTGAACTTGCTGGGGCGACCAGTCCTGGGCATGTTGGCAGTTGTTTTGAAAGCCCTCCACTTGTAGACTATCTTCCGGACAGTGGAATGGCTGATTTCAAAATCTTTTGAGATCTTTTTAAATCCCTTCCCAGACTCATAGGCTGCTACAATCTTTTTTCTGAAGTCCTCTGACAGCTCTTTTGCTCTCACCATGGTGCTCACTCTCACTTCAACAGTCAGGAGCACACCAAACTAAATGTCTGAGGTTTAAATAGGGCAAGCCTCATTCAACATGCAGAGTAACGATCTACTAATTATGTGCACCTGGTGTGATATACCTGTGTGAGATCTGAGCCAATTTAAGAGGGAATACATGTGAGGGTGTCCTATCTTTTTCCTCAGTTAGAATAGGCATTTTTGTAGAATGACATTTACAGAAGATCTTGAAAAGACTTTTCTTCAGTTTTCTTTGTTTAGTTGGATTACTTTAATCTCTCTGTATTGTTGAAACGGAGATGAAATAACCATTTATTAAAAATGTTACAAAAAACCACATGCTTTCAAAGGGTGTCCTAATTTTTTCACATGACTGTATATAAATATTAATTTTATATATATATATATATATATATATATATATATATTGCCTTACTGGTGCTTCTCCTATCATTTTCAGTCATATAACACATATTACTTAATTCTCATAGTACATCTTCACTGGGAGTGCTATTTGCAAAATGGGGAAATGGAGATATGCTAAATGACTCAGGATCTGAATCCATAGCTGCCTGTGAGAGCCAAGTTCCAATTAACAAGTGGCTGTCAGTGATAGCCAGGATCCAATAATTCAGGGTACCAGGGAAGCAGCTTATGGCTGGAAGTAGAAAACAAAGACCTATCACCTGTTCTGCTACATTCCATAGTAGATGGGTAGTGATACATGCAGCACAGAAACAACCCTGATGTCCCCATTCCATCTAACTCTGACACACTGTGCAGTACTGGTGTATGCAAACAGTAGACACATTATTGTCTAGTTAGAAAATCATTGGGTACATTTTTGTTAAGATACAAAATGTAGAGCGTTGTCAACTGCTAAAACATGTCACCCTTTAATTTGTTGGCTTAAAATGTGTCATCAGAAAATGACTTATTGTTCCAATCATGTATTTATGTTTACCTTTTTTAATATTATTTTTAGTGATGTCCCGAACTATTCGCCGGTGAACAGTTCCCGGCGAACATAGCTTGTTCGCGTTCACCGCGGCGAGCGAACATATACGATGTTCGGTCCGCCCCCTATACATCATCATTGAGCAAACTTTGACCCTGTACCTCACAGTCAGCAGACACATTCCAGCCAATCAGAATACCCTCCCTCCCAGACCCTCCCACCTCCTATCAAAAAGCAAGGACAGCATCCATCTTCGATTCATTCTGAAGCTGCAGTGTCACAAATTTGACTAAGTTGTAATCGCATTGCGATTAATACAGGTTATATTAATCGCATTGCGAATTCAACTTAGAGCTGGGTTCCTAATGGTTGTATTGCTAGAATATAACGAAGATTGAGAATATAGTGCTATATTCGTTATATTCGTCAATTCTAGCAATACAACCATTAGGAACTCAGATCTAAGTTGAATTCGCAATGCGATTAATACAGGTAATATTTATCGCATTGCGAATTCAACTTAGAGCTGGGTTCCTAATGGTTGTATTGCTAGAATATAACGAAGATTGAGAATATAGTGCTATATTCGTTATATTCGTCAATTCTAGCAATACAACCATTAGGAACTCAGATCTAAGTTGAATTCGCAATGCGATTAATATAACCTGTATTAATCGCATTGCGAATTCAACTTAGAGCTGGGTTCCTAATGGTTGTATTGCTAGAATATAACGAAGATTGAGAATATAGTGCTATATTCGTTATATTCGTCAATTCTAGCAATACAACCATTAGGAACTCAGATCTAAGTTGAATTCGCAATGTGATTAATACAGGTTATATTAATCGCATTGCGAATTCAACTTACCACACTCTGCGTCAACTACGTAATTTTCCATGGGAGTTTTGCCATGGATCCCCCTCCGGCATGCCACAGTCCAGGTGTTGGTCCCCTTGAAACAACTTTTCCATCACTATTGTGGCCATAAAGAGTCCCTATGGGTTTTAAAATTCGCCTGTCTATTGAAGTCTATGGCGGTTCGCCCGGTTCGCGAACATTCGCGGAAGTTCGCATTCGCCGTTCGCGAACGGAAAATTTTATGTTCGCGACATCTGTCATGCTGCTGGCCCACAATACTCACCCAAAAAAAAAGAATGAAACTAACTTACATATGTATGAAGATCCAAAAAACTTTATTGTAAGTATATATAAACATATAAACAATACATACATATATAATAAAACAGGCAGCACAAGGCGGGACACACAGATGAGTAGCAGGACCCAAGGAGAGGCCGGGAGATCAGTGCATGAAATAACAGGGAAAAAAGAATACTAGCTGAAAGAGCATACCTGAAAACCTCATAGCAGCAACGCCCCAAACAAAGTGCAAAGGAGGCAATTGTGGAGATTGAGGTTGAAATAAAAAGGACAAAGTATAAACATACCCTGACTGGTGCAAAGATCTCTTGGCCGACTCCTGACCCAACGCCGTTTCGCCAGTAGATCTGGCTTCTTCCGGGGATACGGAAACACATAAAAACATCTCCCCTATATAGTGCCCACACAGGAGAATGCCACAGTCCAGGTGTTAGTCCCCTTGAAACAACTTTTCCATCACTATTGTGGCCATAAAGAGTCCCTGTGGGTTTTAAAATTCGCCTGTCTATTGAAGTCTATGGCGGTTCGCACGTTCGCGAACATTCGCGGAAGTTCGCATTCGCCGTTCGCGAACGGAAAATGTTATGTTTGCGACATCTCTATGCCTCAACACTGTCATGCTGCTGGCCCACAATACTGTAGTAGAGCCATACAGATAATCCCCCATAATACCATGCTCCCAAACTGTCTTTAATGGTAACAGCATTCCCTATACCAGTGTTTCTCAACTCCAGTCCACAGGGCCCACCTGCTGGTCATGTGTTTAGGATTTCCTTAGTATTCTGCAGGTGATATTAGTGTCAGTGCATCAGGACTTACCTCAGATTTTCATTCTGTGGGATATTCTTGATGGACTTATGTCTTTTTTCAACCGTATTAACTATGTAACTATAAGGTCTGAGCAGGTAGGTCCCTAAATAATGGTAAAGGGGGGTTAGTCACAGAAGATAAGGAAAAGGCAGAGTTACTAAATGTGTTTTTTTCTATATACAAAAGAAGAGAAAGGAGTTTATATCTGTGGTGCTGGGGCTGTTAGTACATCCAGTAATATACTCAATTGGCTAAATGTAGATATGGTCCAAGATAAGTTAAATAAGGCAATTGTGAACAAGGCTCCAGGTCCAGATGTATTTCACCCGAGAGTTCTTAAAGAGCTCATTTTAATCATTGATGTGCCCCTGTTTAAAAAAAAATTCAGGATTCTCTAGGAACTGGTACAGTGCCAACAAGGCAAATGTGGCACAAGGCAAATGTGGTGCCCAAAAAAGGATCTCGGTCCTGACAGGTAATTTTAGACCAGTTAGTTTAACTTCTGTTGTGAGAAAAATGTTTGAAGGACTCTTAAGGGACTATATACAGGAGTATGTGACTGTAAGTTGTCAGACTAACCTGCTTTGTGTTTATGAGGAAGTGAGTAGAAGCCTGGACAGAGGGGCGGCCATGGATGTAGTGTTTCTGGATTTAGCAAAGGCTTTTGATACTGTCCCTCATAGATGTGTCAAGTAAGGTCTATAGCAGGGGTACTCAACTAGTTTTATTAAAGGTCCACATACCAGGGTCTGCAGTCAGGTGAAGGTCCGAGCTGAACGCCAACAGTAAAGATGCCATGCGATCATGTGATCCATGCACGTGGGGCGCTCTGACGTTATAGTGGAGCGCCCCGGGTAAGTCCCAGAATTAGTAATGGCCACATTAGTGCCCCAGTAAGAATAATGTCCCCATTAGTGCCCCCAGTAAGAGTATTGCCCCCATTAGTGCCCCCCTTCTCTGCTTTTGCAAAAAAGAAAATAAATATTAGCATTCACCTGGCTGCGGTGAACATTCGCTGCTGACTGCACGCTCAGGACCGGTGCTCCAACGTGATGGCGTCTTGTAGGTCCTGTCCTGAGCTTCTAGTCAGCAGGGAGTGTTCTCCACAGCGTGAGCAAATGGAGGTGGAGGTACCGTAATACAGTGTTTCCCAACCAGTGTGCCTCCAGCTGTTGCAAAACTACAACTCCCAGCATGCCCGCACAGCCAAAGGCTGTCCAGGCATTCTGGGAGTTGTAGTTTTGCAACAGCTGGAGGCACACTGGTCTGGAAACACTGCCGTAATATATATATTTTTTTACTAGCACAAGTAGCGGTGGAGGTAAAGGCTGTACTAATGGGCGTTCCATGATGGAAGCGCTCATTAGTAAGGGTACTTTCACACTTGCAGCAGGATGGATCCGACAGGCTGCTCAGCCTGTCAGATCCATCTTGCCACTACTTCGCCGTGCCGCTGCTCTGTGCCCATCGACTATAATGGGGATGGGGGCAGAGTTACGGCGCAGCACGGTGAGAGACCGCCAGACTAAAAGTACTACATGTCCGACTTTTTCGTCTGGCGGCCCCCTCAATATAATAAACATTGGTGGCGCAGTGCGCCCCCCCTCAAAATAATAAACATTGGTGGCGCAGTGCGCCCCCCCTCAAAATAATAAACATTGGTGGCGCAGTGCGCCCCCCCTCAAAATAATAAACATTAGTGGCGCAGTGCGCCCCCCCATCACCCCAGTATAATAAACATTGGTGGCGCAGTGCGCCCCCCCTCAATATAATAAACATTGGTGGCGCAGTGTGCCCCCCAATATAATAAACATTGGTGGCGCAGTGTGCCCCCCCAATATAATAAACATTGGTGGCGCAGTGCGCCCCCCTCAATATAATAAACATTGGTGGCGCAGTGTGCCCCCCAACATAATAAACATTGGTGGCGCAGTGTGCCCCCCAACATAATAAACATTGGTGGCGCAGTGTGCCCCCCAATATAATAAACATTGGTGGCGCAGTGTGCCCCCCAATATAATAAACATTGGTGGCGCAGTGCGCCCCCCAACATAATAAACATTGGTGGCACATTGTGCCCCCCAATATAATAAACATTGGTGGCGCAGTGTGCCCCCCCAATATAATAAACATTGGTGGCACAGTGCGCCCCCCTCAATATAATAAACATTGGTGGCGCAGTGTGCCCCCCAACATAATAAACATTGGTGGCGCAGTGTGCCCCCCAACATAATAAACATTGGTGGCGCAGTGTGCCCCCCAATATAATAAACATTGGTGGCGCAGTGTGCCCCCCAATATAATAAACATTGGTGGCGCAGTGCGCCCCCCAACATAATAAACATTGGTGGCGCAGTGTGCCCCCCAATATAATAAACATTGGTGGCGCAGTGCGCCCCCCCTCAAAATAATAAACATTGGTGGCGCAGTGCGCCCCCCCAATATAATAAACATTGGTGGCGCAGTGGGCAGTGCCAATGAGGGTTAAAAAATAATTTACTCACCTCCTCCAGTTGATCGATTAGCTGCCGGTCTCCAGTTCTTACTTCTTTCTTCAGGACCTGTGGTGACATCACTGAGCTCATCACATGATCCATCACCATGGTAATGGGCCATGTGATGAGCTCAGTGACGTCACCACAGGTCCTGAAGAAAGAAGTAAGTACAGGAGACCGGCAGCTACGGATCAACTGGAGGAGGTGAGTTAATTTTCTTTTATTATTTTTAACCCTCATTGGCACTTCCCACTGAGCCACCAATGTTTATTATAATGGGGAAGGGGGGGGGGGCGCACTGTGCCACCAATGTTTCTTATAATAGGGGGGGGGGGCGCACTGTGCCACCAACGTTTCTTATACAAATACAGGAGGCGGGTGCCGGAATCAAATAGCCGGCACCCGACCTTTGTGACAGGGGGCTGCGATCAGCTACAATTAACCCCTCAGGTACCGCACCTGAAGGGTTAACTCAACTGCAGCTGATCGCAGCTCCCTGTCACAGAGGTCGGGTGCCGGCTATTTGATTCCGGCACCCGCCTCCTGTATTTGTAATACAGGTCAGTTTTCTTCATTGGTGGCGCAGTGGCCACAGCCCCTCCCCTCCTCCTCCTCCTGCCTCTTCTTATTGGCAGCGGCGGGGACAGGGGGGAGGGAGAGACTCCTCCTGCGCTGCTGAGAACTATCAGCTCCTGTGCCCGCCGCTGTATGGAGCAGAGCTGCCAGAGTGTGCAGGAGGAGGAGAGCTACATGTGGAGGAAGCCCTGTCTCACTGCGCTGTGGGACAGGTGGAAGTGCGCCGGTAAGCTCCTCCTCCTGCACGGCACAGTGTGCAGGAGAGGAGCAGCGCTCTGAACGATGGCCGGGGTCCGGACAACTGGCGGCCGCGGTCTGTATTTGGACCGCGGTCCGCCAGTTGAGTACCCCTGGTCTATAGGCTTGGAAAGTATAGTCTGTAATTGGATTGAAAACAGGTTGAAGGACCGTGTCCAGAGAGTTGTGGTCATTATTCCTATTCAGAATTGTCCTGTGTTATAAGTGGTGTACCCCAAGGTTCAGTGTCGGGTCCTCTGTTATTTAATTTATTTATTAATGATATTGAGGATGGGATTAATGCAATATTTCAATTTTTGCATATGACACTAAGGCTACTTTCACACCTGCGTTTAGGTGCAGATCCGCCTGGTATCTGCACAGACGGATCCGCACCTATATGCAAACGCTTAGATCCGTTCAGAACGGATCCGTTTGCATTACCATGAACAAAAAAAAAAAATAATAATAATTATTATTTTTTTTTTTTTGTTCATGATAATGCAAACGGATCCGTTTTGACTTTACATTGAAAGTCAATGGGGGACGGATCCGTTTGAAAATTGAGCCATATTGTGTCAACTTCAAACGGATCCATCCCCATTGACTTACATTGTAAGTCTGGACGGATCCGTTTGCCTCCGCACGGCCAGGCGGACACCTGAACGCTGCAAGTTGCGTTCGGGTGTCCGCCTGCTGAGCGGAGCGGAGGACAAACGGTGCCAGACTGATGCATTCTGAGCGGATGCGCATCCACTCAGAATGCATTAGGGCTGGACGGATCCGTTCGGGGCCGCTTGTGAGAGCCTTCAAACGGAACTCACAAGCGGAGCCCCGAACGCTAGTGTGAAAGTAGCCTAAGCTATGTGGTACTGTGCAGTCTATGGAAGATGTCCATAAAATATAAGCTGACTGAGTGACTGGGTATCAACTTGGCAAATGAGGTTCAATGTGGATAAATGTAAAGTTATACTTCTCTCTGTGCTTCATATGTCCTAGGGGATGTAACACTGGGAAAGTCACTTATAGAGAAGGATTTGGGTGTCCTTGTAGATGGTAGATTAGATAACAGCATGCAATGTCAATCAGCTGCTTCTAGTTGGACTTTCGGCCCCTTTGCGCATCTTGGCTGCAAAAAAGTGTCACACATGTGGTATCGCCGTACTCAGGAGAAGTAGGGCAATGTGTTTTGGGGTGTATTTTTACATATACCCATACTGTGTGTGAGAAATATTTCTGTAAATGACAACTTTTTATAAATTTTTATACAAAGTTGTCAATTTATAGAGATATTTCTCTCACCCAGCATGGGTATATGTAAAAATACACCCCAAAACACATTGCAGGTGTGACAGCGCAGTGTGAAGGGTAAGTGAGTATAAATCACTGAAGAAAATGCACCAAAAGGATATGTCACTGACTAAACTAGCTGGTCATACAAGCAGATATTAAAAGCTGAGACTTTCGCCAATATGTTCCTGTCAGGAAGATATCGGAGCCCATCATTGCACCACGTCACGGTCACTCAGCATGGCAAAGGGTCCTACCACTACGCTAACTGTGGTGTGAACACGGTCTGAAGGTGATGTGATCCAGCTCACAGCCCAGCCTGCACACAAATGCCTAGCAGGACAGCCAGTGCAATGTGAACAAAGCAGGACCGTGAGCCCCACCCATATCAGACCATCTGAGCAGTTCCGCCATATTGGCCACTGCAATTCTACAGTGATTTTGTTTTATATGTCTTGAATGTGCCTTCATCTGGCAATTGAACATTCCTTTGCACCTGGAATCCTTCATCACATGGTCTGATGAGAAACACGCTACAGTGTTTGGGGTTTGAGCAGCTCCTCCATATCTGCCACGATATTTCTGTGGTTCACATGCGATGGGACTGCTCGCCCAATGAGAAACACGCTACAGTGTTTGGGGTCTGAGCAGTTCCGCCATATTGGCCACTGCAATTCTACAGTGATTTTGTGAAGGGTAAGTGAGACAGCATCCTCAATTGACCTATGTGCTCTGTAAGCAAACTGGTATTGGTCCATGGAGGTGCAGATCTTGCTCTTCATGTGCCTGAGGACAAGTTGTTCAAAGCACTTCATAGCAATAGGAGTGAGAGCCACCGGGCGATAATCACTTAAGGTCTTCACCCCTGCCTGTTTTGGAATTGGGACAATTGTGGAGGACTTCAGGCAAGTGGGGACAATGGCCGGCTCTAGTGAGCTGTTAAACATACTGGTAAACACTGTTTTCAGCTGTTTAGCACAGTTTTTTAGGACTTTTCCAGGAACTTCATCAGGGCCAGCTGCTTTGTGGGGATTAATGTGGTTTAAGGCCCATTCTACCTCATGTGCTTTCAGCATCAGGGAACATGATGGAGCCTCTTGCTGGGCTAATTTGATGATAGGCAGCTCATTGTCTTTGTCAAATCGTGCAAAAAAATGATTTAGGTCATCAGGAGAGAATGAATTTCCGGTGTTGATAGAACAGGTGTTGCTCTTATAATTCGTAATGGACTTGATATCCTGCCACATGCGTCGGGAATCAGAGCTTGTAAAATGATGTTGTATTTTTGTTTGTAGCAGTGCTTTGCCTCCTTAATGCCCCTCTTCAGATTGGACCTGGCTGTTTTGTACTCCTTTCGGAAAGCAATGTCACGTGCTTCAAAAGGTTTTGGACATTTCTGTTTATCCATGGTTTCCTATTCTGGAAGGTCCGAATGATTTTGGTATCAGTGACATTGTCCATGCAAAATTTTATATAGGATAGGACAGAGGAGGCATATATGTTTAAGTCTGTGTGATTTTCCCTTGTAGCTGCCTGTTTAAACAAATCCCAATCTGTGTCCTCAAAACAATCCTGTAGTCTCATTGTGGCTCCTTCAGGCCAAACTCTGATTGTATGCAAAGTAGGCTTAATCCTGGTGATAAGAGGTTTGTATGCTGGAGCTAAAAACAAAGAAATGTGATCCGACCTGCCAAGATGGGGGGCAGGTGATGCTGTATAAGCATTTGCTATGTTGCAATAAACACGGTCCAATGTATTTCTCCCCCTAGTTGGGAATTTAACAAACTGGTAGAATTTGGGGAGCACAGTTTTGAGATTGGCTTGGTTAAAATCACCCGCTAAGATGAACACTCCATCTGGATGGATATTTTGCAGACTGTTTGTAATATCATGCAATTTGGACAGTGCCAGCTTAACATTTACTTGTGGAGGAATATAAACTACGGTGAGATACACGACTGTGAATTCCCTCGGTAAGTAGAACGGTCTGCATTTAAGGGTCATAAGTTCTAAATCAGCAGAGCAATATTGTTCAACAATGACTGTGGAGGTGCACCAAGCCTTATGGACATAAATACACACTCCACCTCCCTTATTCTTACTGGACTCAGCGGTTTGATCCATTCGGTAGACAGTCTGATCCGCAAGTTCAATAGCCTCGTCCGGGAAGTTAGTATTTAGCCAGGTTTCGGTGAAAAATGAGGCGCAAGTGTTCATCCTATCAGATGAGATCCTCAGTCTCAGCTCATCGATCTTGTTCACTATAGACTGGGTATTTGCGACAAACAGGCTGGGTAGTGCTTGCTTGTTTGGGGGGTTCTTTAATCGAGTATTGATGCCGCCCCTCTTGCCCCGCTTCTGCTTCCTTTCCCGTCTCCTTCTGTGCCGTCGCTTTGACGGTATAATCATACAGTCGGTCACTGATGTCCTTAGAATCCCATCCGGGATATTAGGGGGTGGTGGTGGAACAGGACCTTTCATTCTGATGTCCAGTAGCTCTTGCACACTATACGCTGTGTGTGCTGTAGCAAACTGAATACTCGCTGTGCTTAAAATTAAGGTAATAACTATGTAACAAAATAAGAAATTGGCATCTAAATGGAGAGCTCCAGGCTGCTGCATCCATGCGCGCTGCCATCTTGAAAATCTGTACAGGTTAATCATGTCTAAGGGGGACATGATTAACCTGTACAGATATATAAATGAGCCATACATAAAATATGGTGAAAAACTGTTCCAAGTAAAATGCCCTCAAAAGACAAGGGGGCGCTGCCTCTGTCTGGAGAAGAAAAAGTTCAGTCTCAAAAAGTCAAATCTTCTTTACTGTAAGAACTGTTAATCTGTGGAATAGACTTTCTCAGGACATGGTCACAGCAGGAACAGTGGACAGTTTTAAAAAAGGTTTAAATAAATTTGTGAAAGTAAATGACATTAATGCTTAGGAAAACGTGTAGAAATCTGAGTCTCCCTTCTTTCTGGGATTCGAGTCCCTACCTATCCCTTGGTTGAACTTGGACTTATGTCTTTTTTTTTCAACCGTATTAACTATGTAACTATGTAACTTTGGATATTCTTACATCATGACTGGCAGGTGGGCCCTGAGGACTGGAGTTGAGGAACACTACCCTACAGTACCTCCAATAGCATTCCTATTAATATGTGCTCAATAATAATGCTGACATAGGTCTCCTAATAGAAATAAGGCCTCCTATTATTATTATGGCCCCCTCTGAAGAATTATTATTTTTATTATAATGATCCCCTCTGTATTATTATTATGGCTCCTCTGTATTATTATTATTATTATTATTAATATTATATTATTACCCCCTCTGTATTATTATTATGGCCCCCTCTGTATTATTATTATTATTATTATTATTATTATTATTATTATGATCCCCTCTGTATTATTATTATTATTATTTAGAGTTGAGCGAACACCTGGATGTTCGGGTTCGAGAAGTTCGGCCGAACATCCCGGAAATGTTCGGGTTCGGGATCCGAACCCGACCAGAACTTCGACCCGAACACGAACCGCATTGAAGTCAATGGGGACCCGAACTTTTCGGCACTAAAAAGGCTGTAAAACAGCCCAGGAAAGAGCTAGAGGGCTGCAAAAGGCAGCAACATGTAGGTAAATCCCCTGCAAACAAATGTGGATAGGGAAATGAATTAAAATAAAAAATAAATAAATAAAAATTAACCAATATCAATTGGACAGAGGTCCCATAGCAGAGAATCTGGCTTCCCGTCAGCAGAGAATCAGTCTCTTCATGCCATAGCAAAGAATCTGGCTTCATGTCAGCAGAGAATCAGTCTCTTCATGCCATAGCAGAGAATCTGGCTTCATGTCAGCGCAGAATCAGTCTTCATGTCATAGCAGAGAATCAGGCTTCACGTCACCCACCACTGGAACAGGCCACTGTGACATATTTAGGCCCAGGCACCCAGGCAAAGGAGAGAGGTCCCGTAAGAGAGAATCTGGCTTCATGTCAGCACAGAATCAGTCTTCATGTCATAGCAGAGAATCAGGCTTTACGTCACCCACCACTGGAACAGGCCACTGTCACATATTTAGGCCCAGGCAGAGGAGAGAGGTCCCGTAACAGAGAATCTGGCCTTATGTCAGCACAGAATCTGTCTTCATGTCATAGCAGAGAATCAGGCTTCACGTCACCCACCACTGGAACAGGCCACTGTCACATATTTAGGCCCAGGCACCCAGACAGAGGAAAGAGGTCCCGTAACAGAGAATCTGGCCTTATGTCAGCACAGAATCTGTCTTCATGTCATAGCAGAGAATCAGGCTTCACGTCACCCACCACTGGAACAGGCCACTGTCACATATTTAGGCCCCGGCACCCAGACAGAGGAGAGAGGTCCCGTAACAGAGAATCTGGCCTTATGTCAGCACAGAATCTGCCTTCATGTCATAGCACAGAATCAGGCTTCACGTCACCCACCACTGGAACAGGCCACTGTCACACATTTAGGCCCCGGCACCCAGGCAGAGGAGAGAGGTCCCGTAACAGAGAATCTGGCCTTATGTCAGCACAGAATCTGTCTTCATGTCATAGCAGAGAATCAGGCTTCACGTCACCCACCACTGGAACAGGCCACTGTCACATATTTAGGCCCCGGCACCCAGACAGAGGAGAGAGGTCCCGTAACAGAGAATCTGGCCTTATGTCAGCACAGAATCTGTCTTCATGTCATAGCAGAGAATCAGGCTTCACGTCACCCACCACTGGAACAGGCCACTGTCACACATTTAGGCCCCGGCACCCAGACAGAGGAGAGGTTCATTCAACTTTGGGTTGCCCCGCAATATAATGGTAAAATGAAAATAAAAATAGGATTGAATTAGGAAGTGCCCTGGAGTAGAATAATATATTGTTAAGGGGAAGTAGTTAATATCTAATCTGCACAAGGGATTGACAGGTCCTGTGGGATCCATGCCTGGTTCATTTTTATGAACGTCAGCTTGTCCACATTGGCTGTAGACAGGCGGCTGCGTTTGTCTGTAATGACGCCCCCTGCCGTGCTGAATACACGTTCAGACAAAACGCTGGCCGCCGGGCAGGCCAGCACCTCCAAGGCATAAAAGGCTAGCTCTGGCCACGTGGACAATTTGGAGACCCAGAAGTTGAATGGTGCCGAACCATCAGTCAGTACGTGGAGGGGTGTGCACAGGTACTGTTCCACCATGTTAGTGAAATGTTGCCTCCTGCTAACACGTTCCGTATCAGGTGGTGGTGCAGTTAGCTGTGGCGTGGTGACAAAACTTTTCCACATCTCTGCCATGCTAACCCTGCCCTCAGAGGAGCTGGCCGTGACACAGCTGCGTTGGCGACCTCTTGCTCCTCCTCTGCCTTTGCCTTGGGCTTCCACTGGTTCCCCTGTGACATTTGGGAATGCTCTCAGTAGCGCGTCTACCAACGTGCGCTTGTACTCGCACATCTTCCTATCACGCTCCAGTGTAGGAAGTAAGGTGGGCACATTGTCTTTGTACCGGGGATCCAGCAGGGTGGCAACTCAGTAGTCCTCACACGTTAAAATGTGGGCAACTATGCTGTCGTTGCGCAGGCACTGCAGCATGTAGTCGCTCATGTGTGCCAGGCTGCCCAGAGTTAAGGACAAGCTGTCCTCTGTGGGAGGCGTATCGTCATCGTCCTGTGTTTCCCCCCAGCCACGCACCAGTGATGGGCCCGAGCTGCTTTGGGTGCCACCCCGCTGTGAACATGCTTCATCCTCATCCTCCTCCACCTCCTCCTCATCCTCCTCATCCTCCAGTAGTGGACCCTGTCTGGCCACATTTGTACCTGGCCTCTGGTGTTGCAAAAAACCTCCCTCTGAGTCACTTCGAAGAGACTGGCCTGAAAGTGCTAAAAATGACTCCTCTTCCTCCTGGGCCACCTCCTCTTCCATCATCGCCCTAAGTGTTTTCTCAAGGAGACATAGAAGTGGTATTGTAACGCTGATAACGGCGTCATCGCCACTGGCCATGTTGGTGGAGTACTCGAAACAGCGCAACAGGGCACACAGGTCTCGCATGGAGGCCCAGTCATTGGTGGTGAAGTGGGTCTGATCCGCAGTGCGACTGACCCGTGCGTGCTGCAGCTGAAACTCCACTATGCCTGCTGCTGTTCGCACAGTCTGTCCAGCATATGCAAGGTGGAGTTCCACCTGGTGGGCACGTCGCATATGAGGCGGTGAGCGGGAAGGCCGAAGTTACGCTGTAGCGCAGACAGGCGAGCAGCGGCAGGGTGTGAACGCCGGAAGCGCGAACAGACGGCCAGCACTTTATGCAGCAGCTCTGACATGTCGGGGTAGTTGCGAATGAACTTCTGAACCACCAAATTCAGCACATGCGCCAGGCAAGGGATGTGCGTCAAACCGGCTAGTCCCAGAGCTGCAACGAGATTTCGCCCATTATCGCACACCACCAGGCCGGGCTTGAGGCTCACCGGCAGCAACCACTCGTCGGTCTGTTGTTCTATACCCCGCCACAACTCCTGTGCGGTGTGGGGCCTGTCCCCCAAACATATGAGTTTCAGAACGGCCTGCTGAAGTTTACCCCGGGCTGTGCTGAAGTTGGTGGTGAAGGTGTGTGGCTGACTGGATGAGCAGGTGGAAGAAGAGGAGGAGGAAGCTGAGTAGGAGGAGACAGGAGGCAAAGAATGTTGCCCTGCGATCCTTGGCGGCAGAAGGACGTGCGCCAAACAGCTCTCCGCCTGGGGCCCAGCCGCCACTACATTTACCCAGTGTGCAGTTAGGGAGATATAGCGTCCCTGGCCGTGCTTACTGGTCCACGTATCTGTGGTTAGGTGGACCTTGCCACAGATGGCGTTGCGCAGTGCACACTTGATTTTATCGGACACTTGGTTGTGCAAGGAAGGCACGGCTCTCTTGGAGAAGTAGTGCCGGCTGGGAACAACATACTGTGGGACAGCAAGCGACATGAGCTGTTTGAAGCTGTGTGTGTCCACCAGCCTAAATGACAGCATTTCATAGGCCAGTAGTTTAGAAATGCTGGCATTCAGGGCCAGGGATCGAGGGTGGCTAGGTGGGAATTTACGCTTTCTCTCAAATGTTTGTGAGATGGAGAGCTGAACGCTGCCGTGTGACATGGTTGAGATGCTTGGTGACGCAGGTGGTGGTGTTGGTGGTACATCCCATGTTTGCTGGGCGGCAGGTGTCCAATGTTCCTCCAGAGGCGGAGGAAGAGGCCGAGGCGGCGGCAGCAGCAGAAGAGGCCGAGGCGGCGGCAGCAGCAGAAGAGGTAGCAGGGGGAGCCTGAGTGAGTTCCTTGTTTTTAAGGTGTTTACTCCACTGCAGTTCATGCTTTGCATGCAGGTGCCTGGTCATGCAGGTTGTGCTAAGGTTCAGAACGTTAATGCCTCGCATCAGGCTCTGATGGCACAGCGTGCAAACCACTCGGGTCTTGTCGTCAGCACATTGTTTGAAGAAGTGCCATGCCAGGGAACTCCTTGAAGCTGCCTTTGGGGTGCTCGGTCTTAGATGGCGGCGGTCAGTAGCAGGCGAAGTCTCTTGGCGGCGGGTGTTCTGATTTTGCCCACTGCTCCCTCTTTTGCTACGCTGTTGGCTCGGTCTCACCACTGCCTCTTCCTCTGAACTCTGAAAGTCAGTGGCACGACCTTCATTCCATGTGGGGTCTAGGACCTCATCGTCCCCTGCATCGTCTTCCACCCAGTCTTGATCCCTGACCTCTTGTTCAGTCTGCACACTGCAGAAAGACGCAGCAGTTGGCACCTGTGTTTCGTCATCATCAGAGACGTGCTGAGGTGGTATTCCCATGTCCTCATCATCAGGAAAAATAAGTGGTTGTGCGTTAGTGCATTCTATCTCTTCCACCCCTGGGGAAGGGCTAGGTGGATGCCCTTGGGAAACCCTGGCAGCAGAGTCTTCAAACAGCATAAGAGACTGCTGCATAACTTGAGGCTCAGACAGTTTCCCTGATATGCATGGGGGTGATGTGACAGACCGATGGGCTTGGTTTTCATGCGCCATCTGTGCGCTTTCTGCAGAAGACTGGGTGGGAGATAATGTGAACGTGCTGGATTTACTGTCGGCCACCCAATTGACTAATGCCTGTACCTGCTCAGGCCTTACCATCCTTAGAACGGCATTGGGCTGGCTACTGGGACCTGAGGTAGTTGGTTCACTAGGACGTGTGGCTGTGGCAGAACGGCCACGTCCTCTCCCAGCACCAGAGGGTCCACTAACACCACCACGACCATGTCCACGTCCGCGTCCCTTATTAGATGTTTTCCTCATTGTTCCCGTTCAACACAATTTTGAGAATGGCAAATTTGGGAATAGTTTTTCAACCCAGAACAAAAAGTGTGCTTTTACGGTCACTACAAATAACTTGACCAGCTAAAACAGTACAGATTTGGTTGAATAGAAATGTGAGGCCTGTTTTTTTTTGCGCTGTGTGACAGGTATAGGTTTAATCACAGAATTAGACTTGTATCTGCACGGTAGCGTGTGTGTTAAATTTTTCTGAATGACACTATCAGCACCTTCAATGTAAGATATCCTTTTTGGGATAGATTTCAAGTAGGCCTCATATAGCAGAAACTAGTTATTTTGAGAATGGCAAATTTGGGAATAGTTTTTCAACCCAGAACAAAAAATGTGATTTACGGTCACTACAAATAACTTGACCAGCTAAAACAGTACAGATTTGGTTGAATAGAAATGTGAGGCCTGTTTTTTTTTTGCGCTGTGTGACAGGTATAGGTTTAATCACAGAATTAGACTTGTATCTGCACGGTAGCGTGTGTGTTAAGTTTTTCTGAATGACACTATCAGCACCTTCAATGTAATATATCCTTTTTGGGATAGATTTCAAGTAGGCCTCATATAGCAGAAACTAGTTATTTTGAGAATGGCAAATTTGGGAATAGTTTTTCAACCCAGAACAAAAAGTGTGCTTTTACGGTCACTACAAACAACTTGACAACCTAAAACAGTACAGATTTGGTTGAATAGAAATGTGAGGCCTGGTTTTTTTTGCGCTGTGTGACAGGTATAGATTTAATCACAGAATTAGACTTGTATCTGCACGGTAGCGTGTGTGTTAAATTTTTCTGAATGACACTATCAGCACCTTCAATGTAAGATATCCTTTTTGGGATAGATTTCAAGTAGGCCTCATATAGCAGAAACTAGTTATTTTGAGAATGGCAAATTTGGGAATAGTTTTTCAACCCAGAACAAAAAATGTGCTTTTACGGTCACTACAAATAACTTGACCAGCTAAAATAGTACAGATTTGGTTGAATAGAAATGTGAGGCCTGTTTTTTTTTGCGCTTTGTGACAGGTATAGGTTTAATCACAGAATTAGACTTGTATCTGCACGGTAGCGTGTGTGTTAAATTTTTCTGAATGACACTATCAGCACCTTCAATGTAATATATCCTTTTTGGGATAGATTTCAAGTAGGCCTCATATAGCAGAAACTAGTTATTTTGAGAATGGCAAATTTGGGAATAGTTTTTCAACCCAGAACAAAAAGTGTGCTTTTACGGTCACTACAAATAACTTGACCAGCTAAAACAGTACAAATTTGGTTGAATAGAAATGTCAGGTCTATTTTTTAGGCGCTGGGTGACAGGCTCAACTTGCCCCTGATGTAGTATATGGCCAAAAAATAACCACACTATTGATGGTTAAATGCACTTGGGTGACACAGGCTCAGCCTGCACCAGATGTAGTATATGGCCAAAAAATCACCAGACTGTTGATGGTTAAATGCACTTCGGTGACACAGGCTCAGCCTGCAGCTGATGTAGTATATGAAAAAGTATGTGTAGTATATGAAAAAATTGTCCAGCTAAATCAATATATATCAATGGAAGGATCATAGAATCATGTAGTGTCCAGCAGTATTGATCCCTTTAAAACGTAACTTTTACTTATAATCTTATAAAATATTGCCACAGTGGTGGTTCACCAGTGAAAAATAGTGAGACGAACAACAATAATTACAGATACAAAGTGCTCCTGGGAGCCAGCCGTAGATAGACTGGTTAGGTGGTGAGTAAACACACGGCAGCTAAGGGGAGCAGTGGGTAAAACTGTCCTATCCCTATACTCACCCTGGCTAAAACCTCAGCCCAGGGACGTCCCCTGATGTTGGAGACTCCCTGTCCTCGTGCCTGGGCTGACTGCCCTGCGTTTACCCTCCTCTCCAACAATAAATAAGCTCCCCAAAGAGCTGACGGGTGTAGTTGGGCGTCCCTAGTAACTCGATACCCTAAGGGGACACCAATAATTATAGACCAAATAAATTATGGTGAATAAGATAAATATCATCTATACTAAGGAGCCAAGCACAGGGGCAACATAGAGTGCGTTCCCAGGCTGGTTCCCCATAAGCCCCTACGCGTTTCCCCTATTGCTAGGTTCATCAGGGGGCATTAGCAGTCAGGGATACAACCATCATCAAATAACAGGATAAATAAACTATACTTAAGATATTAGTAGAGGACACAGGACCAGAGACGCAGGTAATGATGAGCATAGGACCAAAGGACCAATTTGATATGTCCCACCTGTAGAGAATAAAGACATTGTAAATGTGGGTGTCAGGTATGCAATATACCCTGAGACTCCTGTAAATCAGCACTTACTTAATGTCCTGTGCAGTCAGGAAGCCAGAGGGCCCAAAAGGATACGGGCCAATACTTCACCCATAAATCCGGTCCTGTGGAACGCACGATTGCGTCACGTCCGGCATGCAAGCGGTACCATTCACAGGGCATCGAAATGCTCTGGCATAGGAGGCGGTCCCGCAACCCAGGCGATGTTAAATATGGAGATATACATCAGCAATGAGGCCAAGTGAGGCCAAGAAGTTACAGATGAGATTCAGGGAGAGGGGGTACCCCCAAACGGTCCTTGGGGGCGCGTTCCAGAATGCTTTAAGCAAGGAACGTACTGAACTCCTTGTCCCCAAACTTAAGGCACAGAGTGGACAACAACCGATACGCCTGATATCTGTGTTTGACTGCGCAAATATGGAAGTAATGTCAGTCCTGAAAAGGTACTGGCCAATTCTTCACATGGACCCTGACCTGAAGGACGTTTTAACTAAGCAGCCGAGTGTCACCTATAGGCGGGGGAGGAGCCTAAGAGACCGCCTGGTCCATAGCCATTACACTACACCAAGTGGAGTGGGGACCTGGCTGGACCGTAAGCCTTGCGGTATGTTCAAGTGTGGCTCCTGTAAAGCATGTGCTTTCATTTCCACCGCAAAATCAATTATTTGCTCAGTCACTGGTCAAGCCTACCAAATCAGGGATTTTTACAACTGTAGGAGAAAGGGTGCGGTGTATATATGCAAGTGCCCTTGCCCTATGGATTACATAGGCAAAACCATAAGAGAGGTCAGGCGTCGGATCTGTGAACATGTGAACGACGTGGTTAAGAAAAAGATCACACCCGTCGCGTCACATGTAATCGACGTCCATGGCGGCGATCCCAGTTGTCTGCGATTTTCGGTCCTTGAAACCATCCCTCTTTCACCAAGGGGTGGATTCATCGTTTTCGATCACAGGCACCACGTGGGATCAATGAGAGACTCACTTTCTCTTGTTTTCTGTGATCAGCGGGAGTTGGCCCTGTATGTGTATGCTCCTCTTATCTTTCTGTTTAAGAATAACGCCATTTCGGTAACTTTATCTAGGTCCGGATGAAATAATTAGGATACATTCTGTATCCAGACTGCACATTTAAATATCTAATGTGCCCTAGGTGTCACCTTTATCACAGGGAACACACCCAAGTGAAAGAATATGATAATGAATATTTATGTATCATCTTTTTACACTCAATTCCCTTTACCCTTATCAATAGCTCTGTGTAATCATATAGCTTTATACCTGACGATTATTGCTGATGTATATCTCCATATTTAATATCGCCTGGGTTGCGGGACCGCCTCCTATGACAGAGCATTTCGATGCCCTGTGAATGGTACCGCTTGCATGCCGGACGTGACGCAATCGTGCGTTCCACAGGACCGGATGTGGCCGTTCTATGCGTTCCACTTGGATCAAACGTCGCACAGACCGGAAGTGACGCGAATATGCGTTCCACCTGACCGGATATGACGGATTAGTGCGTTCCACCTCACTCAGGCGGTGCTTGGCACTGCCAGGAACGCCTCTTTTCTCTGCAGGGTTTGGTAGCCACACGTGCATGCTACGCACAGACCGGCAGTGACGCCGGCGGTGGCGCCTCACTTCCGGACATGCCCTGGTCTATGGACTAATCAGCGCGAATTTTGAACAGATGGCAAGTGGGTATATAGGGGGAGTGAGAGTGAGTGTGAATGACGAGAGGAACAGGACGCTATTGGGACGCAGTCTAACTGTAAGTAAGGACCGTTTATTGACAGCTGCATATGATCATCATGATTTGCAATGTGCTTCATAGTGTATACAAAACTTTGTTTGCTCACAGCTTTATGGGTGAAGTATTGGCCCGTATCCTTTTGGGCCCTCTGGCTTCCTGACTGCACAGGACATTAAGTAAGTGCTGATTTACAGGAGTCTCAGGGTATATTGCATACCTGACACCCACATTTACAATGTCTTTATTCTCTACAGGTGGGACATATCAAATTGGTCCTTTGGTCCTATGCTCATTATTACCTGCGTCTCTGGTCCTGTGTCCTCTACTAATATCTTAAGTATAGTTTATTTATCCTGTTATTTGATTATGGTTGTATCCCTGACCGCTAATGCCCCCTGATGAACCTAGCAATAGGGGAAACGCGTAGGGGCTTATGGGGAACCAGCCTGGGAACGCACTCTATGTTGCCCCTGTGCTTGGCTCCTTAGTATAGGTGATATTTATCCTATTCACCATAATTTATTTGGTCTATAATTATTGGTGTCCCCTTAGGGTATCGAGTTACTAGGGACGCCCAACTACACCCGTCAGCTCTTTGGGGAGCTTATTTATTGTTGGAGAGGAGGGTAAACGCAGGGCAGTCAGCCCAGGCACGAGGACAGGGAGTCTCCACCATCAGGGGACGTCCCTGGGCTGAGGTTTTAGCCAGGGTGAGTATAGGGATAGGACAGTTTTACCCACTGCTCCCCTTAGCTGCCGTGTGTTTACTCACCACCTAACCAGTCTATCTACGGCTGGCTCCCAGGAGCACTTTGTATCTGTAATTATTGTTGTTCGTCTCACTATTTTTCATTGGTGAACCACCACTGTGGTAATATTTTATAAGATTATAAGTAAAAGTTATGATGTAGTATATGGCCAAAAAATAACCAGACTGTTGATGGTTAAATGCACTTCGGTGACACAGGCTCAGCCTGCAGCTGATGTAGGATATAGCAAAAAATAACCACACTATTGATGGTTAAATACACTTGGTGATAGCTTGTGCTGGCGCTCCACAAGCCACAAAATGGCCGCCGATCACCCCAGAAAAAAGTGATCTAAAAACGCTCTGGGCAGCCTCAAAAAAGTGAGCAAGTCGATATTAGCACTTCAATGATCCACAGCTGCAGATCGATCACAGAATGAAGTCTTTTGGAGGAGTTAATCTGCCTAATCTCGCCCTAACGTCGCAGCAGCAACCTCTCCCTATGCTTGAATCAGCAGAGTGACGTGCAGCGCTACGTGACCCAAGCTTATATAGAGGCTGGGTCACATGCTGCACTGGCCAATCACAGCCATGCCAATAGTAGGCAAGGCTGTGATGGCCTCTTGGGGCAAGTAGTATGATGCTTGTTGATTGGCTGCTTTGCAGCCTTTCAAAAAGCGCCAAGAAAGCGCCGAACACCGAACCCGAACCCAGACTTTTACGAAAATGTTCGGGTTCAGGTCCGTGTCACGGACACCCCAAAATTCGGTACGAACCCGAACTATACAGTTCGGGTTCGCTCATCCCTAATATTATTATTATTATTATTATATTATTACCCCCTCTGTATTATTATTATTATTATTATTATTATTATTATTATTATGATCCCCTCTGTATTATTATTATTATTATTATTATATTATTACCCCTTCTGTATTATTATTATGGCCCCCTTTGTATTATTATGGTCCCCTCTGTATTATTATTATTATAATTGCCCCCTCTGTATTATTATTATTATTTTTTATGGCCCCCTCTGTATTAGTATTGTGATATATAATGGCCCCTAAGATGTGATAAGTAGCAAAGGCCTTAAACAAAAATATCTAATCTACGCCAGTGTCTGCTGTAAATGATTGTAAATAGGGATGAGCGAACCCGAACTTTTCGTAAAAGTCCGGGTTCGGGTTTGGTGTTCGGCGCTTTCTTGGCGCTTTTTGAAAGGCTGCAAAGCAGCCAATCAACAAGCGTCATACTACTTGCCCCAAGAGGCCGTCACAGCCATGCATACTATTGGCATGGCTGTGATTGGCCAGTGCAGCATGTGACCCAGCCTCTATATAAGCTTGGGTCACGTAGCGCTGCAGTCACTCTGCTGTTACAAGTGTAGGGAGAGGTTGCAGCTGCGACGTTAGGGTGAGATTAGGCAGTGATTAACTCCTCCAAAAGGCTTCATTCAGTGATCGATCTACAGCTGTGGATCATTGAACTGCTGCTATTCAATTGCTCACTGTTTTTAGGCTGCCCAGAGCGTTTTTCATTCACTTTTTTCTGGGTTGATCGGCGGCCATTTTGTGTCTTGTGGTGCGCCAGCACAAGCTGCCACCAAGTACATTTAACCATCAATAGTGTGGTTATTTTTTGCTATATCCTACATCAGGGTCAAGCTGTCATCAAGTGCATTTAACCATCAATAGTGTGGTTATTCTTTGGCCATATACTACATCAGGGGCAAGCTGAGCCTGTCACCAAGTGCATTTAACCATCAATAATGTGGTTATTTTTTGGCTATATCCTACATCAGGGTCAAGCTGAGCCTGTCACGAAGTGAATTTAACCATCAATAGTGTGGTTATTTTTTGGCCATATACTACATCAGGGGCAAGCTGAGCCTGTCACCAAGTGCATTTAACCATCAATAGTGTGGTTATTTTTTGGCCATATACTACATCAGGGGCAAGCTGAGCCTGTCACAAAGTGCATTTAACCATCAATAGTGTGGTTATTTTTTGGCTATATCCTACATCAGGGTCAAGCTGTCATCAAGTGTATTTAACCATCAATAGTGTGGTTATTTTTTGGCCATATACTACATCAGGGGCAAGCTGAGCCTGTCACAAAGTGCATTTAACCATCAATAGTGTGGTTATTTTTTGGCCATATACTACATCAGGGGTAAGCTGAGCCTGTCACCAAGTGCATTTAACCATCAATAGTGTGGTTATTTTTTGGCCATATACTACATCAGGGGCAAGCTGAGCCTGTCACCAAGTGCATTTAACCATCAATAGTGTGGTTATTTTTTGGCCATATACTACATCAGGGGCAAGCTGAGCCTGTCACCAAGTGCATTTAACCATCAATAGTGTGGTTATTTTTTGGCTATATCCTACATCAGGGTCAAGCTGTCATCAAGTGCATTTAACCATCAATAGTGTGGTTATTTTTTGGCCATATACTACATCAGGGGCAAGCTGAGCCTGTCACGAAGTGCATTTAACCATCAATAGTGTGGTTATTTTTTGGCCATATACTACATCAGGGGCAAGCTGAGCCTGTCACGAAGTGCATTTAACCATCAATAGTGTGGTTATTTTTTGTCTATATCCTACATCAGGGTCAAGCTGTCATCAAGTGCATTTAACCATCAATAGTGTGGTTATTTTTTGGCCATATACTACATCAGGGGCAAGCTGAGCCTGTCACGAAGTGCATTTAACCATCAATAGTGTGGTTATTTTTTGGCTATATCCTACATCAGGGTCAAGCTGAGCCTGTCACCAAGTTATTCTCAATAACTTCACACACACGCTACTGTGCAATTCCAAGTCTAATTCTGTGTGTAAACGTATACCTGTCACCCAGCGCCTAAAAAATAGGCCTCAAATTTATATTCATCCAAATCTGTCATTATTTCTTTAGCTGGTCAAGTTATTTAGTGTCCGTCAAAGCACAGTTTTTGTTCTGGGTTGAAATACAATTCCCAATTTTGCAATTCTCTAAATTAGTGGTTTCTGCTGTATCAGGCCTACTTTAAATATATCCCTAAAAGGGTATATAAGATTCAAGGTGCAGATAGGGTTATTCTCAATAACTTCACACACACGCTACTGTGCAATTCCAAGTCTAATTCTGTGTGTAAACGTATACCTGTCACCCAGCGCCTAAAAAATAGGACTCAAATTTATATTCATCCAAATCTGTCATTATTGCTTTAGCTGGTCAAGTTATTTAGTGTCCGTCAAAGCACAGTTTTTGTTCTGGGTTGAAATACAATTCCCAAGTTTGCAATTCTCTAAATTAGTGGTTTCTGCTGTATCAGGCCTACTTTAAATATATCCCTAAAAGGGTATATAAGATTCAAGGTGCAGATAGGGTTATTCTCAATAACTTCACACACACGCTACTGTGCAATTCCAAGTATAATTCTGTGTGTAAACGTATACCTGTCACCCAGCGCCTAAAAAATAGGCCTCAAATTTATTTTCATCCAAATCTGTCATTATTGCTTTAGCTGGTCAAGTTATTTAGTGTCCGTCAAAGCACAGTTTTTGTTCTGGGTTAAAATACAATTCCCAATTTTGCAATTCTCTAAATTAGTGGTTTCTGCTGTTTCAGGCCTACTTTAAATCTATCCCTAAAAGGGTATATTAGATTCAAGGTGCTGATAGGGTAATTCTCAATAACTTCACACACACGCTACTGTGCAGATCCAAGTCTAATTCTGTCCGTAAACGTATACCTGTCACTCAGCGCCTAAATAATAGGCCTCAAATTTATATTCAGCTAAATCTGTCATTACTGCTGTGCCTGTATTAGTGTAATACGGTACCTAAATAGATAGCCAGATAGTGTTAGGTGTCTGTAAAAAAAGGCCTGAATTTGAATTCAATACATTGGGCCAAATAATATTTTTCTTATTGTGGTGAACGGTAACAATGAGGAAAACATCTAGTAAGGGACGCGGACGCGGACATGGTCGTGGTGGTGTTAGTGGACCCTCTGGTGCTGGGAGAGGACGTGGCCGTTCTGCCACAGCCACACGTCCTAGTGTACCAACTACCTCAGGTCCCAGTAGCCGCCAGAATTTACAGCCATATTTGGTGGGGCCCAATGCCGTTCTAAGGATGGTAAGGCCTGAGCAGGTACAGGCATTAGTCAATTGGGTGGCCGACAGTAAATCCAGCACGTTCACATTATCTCCCACCCAGTCTTCTGCAGAAAGCGCACAGATGGCGCATGAAAACCAAGCCCATCAGTCTGTCACATCACCCCCATGCATATCAGGGAAACTGTCTGAGCCTCAAGTTATGCAGCAGTCTCTTATGCTGTTTGAAGACTCTGCTGGCAGGGTTTCCCAAGGGCATCCACCTAGACCTTCCCCAGCGGTGGTAGACATAGAATGCACTAACGCACAACCACTTATTTTTCCTGATGATGAGGACATGGGAATACCACCTCAGCACGTCTCTGATGATGACGAAACACATGTTCCAACTGCTGCGTCTTTCTGCAGTGTGCAGACTGAACAGGAGGTCAGGGATGAATACGATGCAGGGGACGATGAGGTCCTAGACCCCACATGGAATGAAGGTAGTGCCACTGACTTTCACAGTTCGGAGGAAGAGGCAGTGGTGAGACCGAGCCAACAGCGTAGCAAAAGACAAAGAGGGAGCAGTGGGCAAAAGCAGAACACCCGCCGCCAAGAGACTCCGCCTGCTACTGACCACCGCCATCTGGGACCGAGCACCCCAAAGGCAGCTTCAAGGAGTTCCCTGGCATGGCACTTCTTCAAACAATGTGCTGACGACAAGACCCGAGTGGTTTGCACGCTGTGCCATCAGTGCCTGAAGCGAGGCATTAACGCTAGGCACCTTAGCACAACCTGCATGACCAGGCACCTGCATGCAAAGCATGAACTGCAGTGGAGTAAACACCTTAAAAACAAGGAAGTCACTCAGGCTCCCCCTGCTACCTCTTCTGCTGCTGCCGCCTCGGCCTCTTCTGCTGCTGACGCCTCAGCCTCTTCCTCAGCCTCTGGAGGAACGTTGGCACCTGCCGCCCAGCAAACATGGGATGTACCACCAACACCACCACCTGCGTCACCAAGCATCTCAACCATGTCACACGGCAGCGTTCAGCTCTCCATCTCACAAACATTTGAGAGAAAGCGTAAATTCCCATCTAGCCACCCTCGATCCCTGGCCCTGAATGCCAGCATTTCTAAACTACTGGCCTATGAAATGCTGTCATTTAGGCTGGTGGACACAGACAGCTTCAAACAGCTCCTGTCGCTTGCTGTCCCACAGTATGTTGTTCCCAGCCGGCACTACTTCTCCAAGAGAGCCGTGCCTTCCCTGCACAACCAAGTATCCAATAAAATCAAGTGTGCACTGCGCAACGCCATCTGTGGCAAGGGCAACCTAACCACAGATACGTGGACCAGTAAGCACGGCCGGGGACGCTATATCTCCCTAACTGCACACTGGGTAAATGTAGTGGCGGCTGGGCCCCAGGCGGAGAGCTGTTTGGCGCACGTCCTTCCGCCGCCAAGGATCGCAGGGCAACATTCTTTGCCTCCTGTCTCCTCCTACTCAGCTTCCTCCTCCTCTTCTTCCACCTGCTCATCCAGTCAGCCACACACCTTCACCACCAACTTCAGCACAGCCCGGGGTAAACATCAGCAGGCCATTCTGAAACTCATATGTTTGGGGGACAGACCCCACACCGCACAGGAGTTGTGGCGGGGTATAGAACAACAGACCGACGAGTGGTTGCTGCCGGTGAGCCTCAAGCCCAGCCTGGTGGTGTGCGATAATGGGCGAAATCTCGTTGCAGCTCTGGGACTAGCCGATTTGACGCACATCCCTTGCCTGGCGCATGTGCTGAATTTGGTGGTGCAGAAGTTCATTCGCAACTACCCCGACATGTCAGAGCTGCTGCATAAAGTGCGGGCCGTCTGTTCGCGCTTCCGGCGTTCACATCCTGCCGCTGCTCGCCTGTCTGCGCTACAGCGTAACTTCGGCCTTCCCGCTCACCGCCTCATATGCGACGTGCCCACCAGGTGGAACTCCACATTGCACATGCTGGACAGACTGTGCGAGCAGCAGCAGGCCATAGTGGAGTTTCAGCTGCAGCACGCACGGGTCAGTCGCACTGCGGAACAGCACCACTTCACCACCAATGACTGGGCCTCCATGCGAGACCTGTGTGCCCTGTCGCGCTGTTTCGAGTACTCCAGCAACATGGCCAGTGGCGATTACGCCGTTATCAGCGTTACAATACCACTTCTATGTCTCCTTGAGAAAACACTTAGGGCGATGATGGAAGAAGAGGTGGCCCAGGAGGAGGAGGAGGAAGAGGGGTCATTTTTAGCACTTTCAGGCCAGTCTCTTCGAAGTGACTCAGAGGGAGGTTTTTTGCAACAGCAGAGGCCAGGTACAAATGTGGCCAGACAGGGCCCACTACTGGAGGACGAGGAGGACGAGGATGAGGAGGAGGTGGAGGAGGATGAGGATGAAGCATGTTCACAGCGGGGTGGAACCCAACGCAGCTCGGGCAGATCACTGGTGCGTGGCTGGGGGGAAACGCAGGACAATGACGATACGCCTCCCACAGAGGACAGCTTGTCCTTACCGCTGGGCAGCCTGGCACACATTAGCGACTACATGCTGCAGTGCCTGCGCAACGACAGCAGAGTTGCCCACATTTTAACGTGTGCAGACTACTGGGTTGCCACTCTGCTGGATCCACGGTACAAAGACAATGTGCCCACCTTACTTCCTGCACTGGAGCGTGATAGGAAAATGCGCGAGTACAAGCGCACATTGGTAGACGCGCTACTGAGAGCATTCCCAAATGTCACAGGGGAACCAGTGGAAGCCCAAGGCGAAGGCAGAGGAGGAGCAAGAGGTCGCCAACGCAGCTGTGTCACGGCCAGCTCCTCTGAGGGCAGGGTTAGCATGGCAGAGATGTGGAAAAGTTTTGTCGTCACGCCACAGCTAACTGCACCACCACCTGATAAGGAACGTGTTAGCAGGAGGCAACATTTCACTAACATGGTGGAACAGTACCTGTGCACACCCCTCCACGTACTGACTGATGGTTCGGCACCATTCAACTTCTGGGTCTCCAAATTGTCCACGTGGCCAGAGCTAGCCTTTTATGCCTTGGAGGTGCTGGCCTGCCCGGCGGCCAGCGTTTTGTCTGAACGTGTATTCAGCACGGCAGGGGGCGTCATTACAGACAAACGCAGCCGCCTGTCTACAGCCAATGTGGACAAGCTGACGTTCATAAAAATGAACCAGGCATGGATCCCACAGGACCTGTCCATCCCTTGTGCAGATTAGACAGATTAGCCTGATTCTCTGCTATGACATGAAGACTGATTCTCTGCTGACATGAAGCCTGAATCTCTGTTATGGGACCTCTCTCCTCTGTCTGGGTGCCGGGGCCTAAAAATATCTGACAGTGGCCTGTTCCGGTGGTGGGTGACATGAAGCCTGATTCTCTGCTATGACATGAAGACTAATTCTCTGCTGACATGAAGCCTGAATCTCTGTTATGGGACCTCTCTCCTCTGTCTGGGTGCCGGGGCCTAAATTATATGACAATAGACTGTTCCAATGTTGGGTGACGTGAAGCATGATTCTCTGCTATGGCATGAAGACTGATTCTCTGCTGACAAGAAGCCAGATTCTATGTTATGGGACCTCTCTCCTCTGTCTGGGTGCCGGGGCCTAAAAATATCTGACAGTGGCCTGTTCCAGTGGTGGGTGACATGAAGCCTGATTCTCTGCTATGACATGAAGACTGATTCTCTGCTGACATGAAGCCAGATTCTATGTTATGGGACCTCTCTCCTCTGTCTGGGTGCCGGGGCCTAAATTATATGACAATGGCCTGTTCCAATGTTGGGTGACGTGAAGCATGATTTTCTGCTATGACATGAAGACTGATTCTCTGCTGACATGAAGCCTGAATCTCTGCTATGGGACCTCTCTCCTCTGCCTGGGTGCCTGGGCCTAAATATCTGACAATGGACTGTTCCAGTGGTGGGTGATGTGAAGCCTGATTCTCTGCTATGACATGAAGACAGATTCTGTGCTGACATAAGGCCAGATTCTCTGCTATGGGACCTCTCTCCTCTGCCTGGGTGCCTGGGCCTAAATATCTAACAATGGACTGTTCCAGTGGTGGGTGACGTGAAGCCTGATTCTCTGCTATGACATGAAGCCTGATTCTCTGCTATGACATGAAGACTGATTCTCTGCTAACATGAAGCCAGATTCTATGTTATGGGACCTCTCTCCTCTGCCTGGGTGCCGGGGTCTAAATATCTGACAATGGACTGTTCCAGTTTTGGGTGACGTGAAGCCTGATTCTCTGCTATAACATGAAGACTGATTCTCTGCTGACATGAAGTCTGATTCTCTGCTATGGGACCTCTCTCCAATTGATATTGGTTAATTTTTATTTATTTTATTTTTATTTTTATTCATTTCCCTATCCACATTTGTGTTGTTTTACAGCCTTTTTAGTGCCGAAAAGTTCGGGTCCCCATTGACTTCAATGGGGTTCGGGTTCGAGACGAAGTTCGGGTCGGGTTCGGATCCCGAACCCGAACATTTCCGGGAAGTTCGGCCGAACTTCTCGAACCCGAACATCCAGGTGTTCGCTGAACTCTAATTGTAAATCTTTCAGGATCTGCCCTGCTGTACTCAGCCATGCCAAATTTTAGGAAAATTGTCGAGGATGGCAGAAATCAGGCAAAAGTCAGACATTTTTGTGCAAATGAGGCTTGCACCCAAGTTTGCAACTTTTGTATGCAGTTTTCTAGAATATAGCTATTGGTAAATTCCCCTTAAAGAGTGGCAATATAAGGGCAGCATGGTGGCTCAGTGGTTAGCACTGGTGCCTTGCAGAGCTGGGGTCCTAGGTTCGAATCTGACCAAGGACAACATCTGCATAGAGTTTGAATGTTCTCCCCATGTTTGCGTTGGTGTCCTCTGGTTTTCTCCCACACTCCAAAGATATACTGATAGTGAAGTTAAATTGCGAGCTCCATTGGGGACAGTATGATGTTAATGTCTGTAAAGCTCTGCAGAATTTAGTAGAGCAAAATAAATAAATATAAAGTTACTATCAATTTAAACTATTTGCTGTTGAACAAGTTAAAGGACAATCAAAGTGGTACAGTTATAGACTGTGTTAAAATTGACCATTCATGCAAGAACAGTATGTGGGTTCACCAGATGAGCTATGAAATTCAATAGCTCCGTAGATTCAACCTAATAGACAGTGGGTTTCTGCTTATTGCTTTCATAGAGGAACCCAGGTTGTATATATGATATTATGCACCTGCTATAAAACGCAGATTGTTGATGGTCAGGGCGATTCTGGAAGCGGTACTGGCTTAGCAGTTGGATATATCCACCTTATATGGCTGGTGCAACTCCTGTGATAGGGAATAGCCTCCCTCAGGCCCGTAGAAGCACATGTGTAGAGTTTGATGACACAGGTCACAATTAAAATAAGTTTCTTCAACTTTTCGCTGTTTAAAAGACTGTACACACCAGGTGTGGAAAAACCAATACACTTTGTACTTCATCTAGAGACTGTAACTCAAATGTGTGAACCACTTAAAGTACTTAAAAAGATTTTCCAAGTCTTTTGCACTGATGATCTATCTTCTGGATAGGTCATCAGTAATTGATTAGTGGGGGTTCAACACCCAGGGCACCCACTGATCAGCTGTTTGAGAAGGCACTAGCACTTCTGTGAGCATCGCAGACTTCTCTGTGGTGTGCTTGGTATCGCGCTCTGCCCCATTTACTTGAATAGGGGTGACCTGCACCTAGGCCATGTGACAGATGAACGTGTCGTCACTGGCCAAGGAAAAGCTGTGAGAAGGCCACGGTGTTACTGCGAGCATTACCACCTTCCTAAACAGCTGATCGGAGGGGTCCCGGGTGTGGGACTTTCACCGATCAGATACTGATGACCTACGCTGAGGGTAAGTTTTCGACAACCCCTTTAATCATTTGAATAAACTTTATTAAGACCTATTCTAAATGTCATGAAACAAATTCCTTTAAAAATAAGTATCAGGTGCCTCTAGAGCTTTGGAATCCATATACTCGTACACTGCTCATATATCAGAGGCCCTGTAGAGGCAGAACAAACAATTCTGCTCCTGCTTGTACCTGCTCCACTCGCTAAAAGCTCTGCATAGCACATCCCATAGTCAAAAACAGTAATGTGCTATGTGAGCTCCTGCCTCTGCTCACTCCACTTTGCTAAAAGCCTGCACCAATGTGGTATGCAAGAATTATAGTAAAGTAGAGCAAGCGCAAGCAGCAGCTCTGCATAGCACAATGCTGCTCCTGCATGCACTGGCTCAAATAAAGCATGACATAGCAAATCAATAATGTGCTATGCAGAGTTTTTAGTAAGCGGTGCGGACATAGGCAGGAGCAGAGATGTGTGCTCTGCTTGTGCATAGCTGCTCACTGTGGCCCCACAGAGGAAACTGTACATGAGTACAACACTTAAATGATAGCAGAGTACGAGTGTACAGATTCAAAAGCGCTATGGACTCCTGAACAAAGCAAAGAAAACAAAAAAAAAATCATTACATTTTTTTTTAATGACATTTGGCAATAAGTTTTATTAAAGTCTATTCAAAAGTTTAGGTCCACTTTAAACTGACACTAACTGCCACAATTTCTGTACCTCATTGTGAGAACAATAAATATTCTTATTCGCACCAAAAAGTGTCCACAACATTCCACTAGGACATAGTAACTCCTTCAACCCCACAGTATTTCTTGTGAATTATATTAGTCTTTATTTTAAAACCTTCTTCTGTGCAAAACTATAGTACTAGACTAGAGCTATCCTGACATAATCCCTAAAAATTATATCTACCTGTCATCTCCATCCATGTACTTTGCTAAATTTAACCTTTAACCTTAAGTCTCATAACTTTCACTGTCTTCAACTCATTTCATACAGTATAGTAACTTCGTATTAAATTATTATTTCCCTCCTTTGGTATGTACGTTAAGCAAAATTGAGGAAGGCCTTATTTTCTTGTATTTATTTCTGTAGATGCAGCCATTCTAGTTTATATTTATATTGTTTTTGCAACTTCATTTTTCACTTTTTACCTTCCATTCACATGGCTGTATATAAGGATTGTTTTTTGCTGGGCAAGTTGTGTTTTCTAATGGCACTATTTAGTATTGTTGAAAAAGATGTGGTGGGAAGCTGCAAAAAAATCCCAAATAGGGTGGAATTAGAAAAAAATACTACCACAGTTTTATGGGGTTTGTTTTTATGTCATTCCCTATTTGGTAAAAATGACATGTCAACTTTATTCTTTGGGTCACTGTGATTACAACAATAAAACATTTATAGAGGTTTTTCTTATTAAATATAAAATGTATAAAAAAAAATCTTTGCATTGCTATATACTGATCCTCATAACTTTTTCTATAGTTACTTCTACAAAGCTGAATAAAAATTTATATTTTTCAATAGTTCAGGTGTTTAGGGATGCAATGGTGCAAATCATTTTTATTTTTAATTATTGTTTGCTTTTTATTATGTGGAAATCTTATCCCATAGACTGTGAATTATTACCATTGCAGTCTATGGGAGATTCACTGTCTTCCTATGGAGCTCTGGCACTGAGGTACTATTGCTAGGGTAGACCTGGAGCCCTTAGAAGGCTTGAGGCTCCCCAAGTCACTGGATAGGGGAGCTGTTTGGACAATGTGAGCACAGGATTCCCAGTGAAACGTCTCTCACATGCCATGGTCACAATTGAAGGGTTAAATGTCTGTGATTGGTGTTATTATTGATTACAGACATTAGCTGAGGAAGTTTACTGGCTAAATAGCAGGCATACATCAGCCAAGGCCTTCCTCCAAGAGCGGGTGCGGTCTTTAAAGACCTAACATGCGCAGTACATGCACGGCACAAGTTGGAAAAGGGTTAATAAAAGTAATAAGTAATAGTAATAAGGGGATTTTGAATGTTCTTTAGGTGGTAGAAAATGTAGCAAAATTAGTATACCTTTGTCATTTGTAGGTGAGATTATGGTTATTTTTTTTTTGGGTGATATTGACCATGTTTTTAGAGCCAAAATAACTATGTAGAGTACCTTCGTAGAATGTGCCTTTTAATGTGATTTTGCAATCTTATTTCTTTAGAACAATCTCTGGGGAACAAGTGAACATTTCTTTTCAGAGATGTCAATCAGTCACCAATACACTGCTTCTTTTCTTTTTGCATATTTGAGTTGGCTTATGACAAGATCAGAAACAACACACATCTAATATATAAAGCTGAGTGTATGTGTGTGTGTGTGTGTGTGTGTGTGTGTGTGTGTGTGTGTGTATGTCCGCTAAAGAAATCTGTACCGTTGCATTTACAATCACAAAATTTGGCACACAGGTACATTAGGTGTCCGGGAAGGTTTTAGCTCTCTAGGAGGCACTGTTCCTGAGATATTACCAAAAAACACATTAGCCAATAGAAGCTTGGTCACATGACAGTTATCAACAAACCAGCCATTTATCTTCACTGCTGTAGGAGAGATTTAAAGGGAGTCTGTCACCACAATTTGCCCTTATAGACCACTTACATAGCACTATAGCATAACTATAGATCAGTCAAATGGTACCTTTGTCTTTTTGTTTGGATGTTCACCAGGGGCAAAAACATAGTTTTATTCATATGTAAATGAGGGCTCGCAAGTGCCCAGGTGCCTTCTTCTCATATAACCCCTCCCCAGCCTGTTGCTTGGCCCACCCTGTAAGCCTCTTACGTCATCCAGTGTACTGGCCGATATCCCGCCCACGCATGCGGGCTGGGGAGGGGTTATGTGAGAAGAAGGTTAGCGGCCTGGGCACTTACAGCCCGAACGCCGCCCCTGGGCACTTGCGAGCCCTCATTTACATATGAATAAAACTCAGTTTTTGCCCCTGGTGAACATCCAAACAAAAAGACAAGGGTACCATTTGACTGATCTATAGTTATGCTACAGTGCTATGTAAGTGGTCTATAAGGGCAAATTGTGGTGACAGACTCCCTTTAAAGGAAATCTATCACCAGGATAATTGCTATTGAAGTAAAGCCATGGCCTAATAGCACTTAGTACCTTATTTCAAGATTTACTTTTGTTCCAGCAATAGATGTTTTTATCCTCTGAAAATCCAGTTTATTTGGTATGCAAATGAGCCAGTAAGGTGCCCAGAGGGGCGTCACTCTTGCAGGAAGGAGCCCAGACACGCCCCCTGCCACAATGTGTCCACCCTCAAAAGATGTAAAACCACACCCCCAGGTCCAGCTAAGCCACTCCCCTTATCTGGTTAGGCCATGCCCCCTCCACTCCTGAGCCAACGGGGATTAAAAAAAATGAAGGTAAAAATCTACTTCTGTCAGCTGCAGGAGTGGGAGGGAGGGTGACTTTCTCCCTGCAGCTTACACTCAGACAGCACAGTGCTGCTGTCTTGGAGTGAGCTGTTCAAAAGGACACGCCCCAGATTCGGTTAGGCCACGCCCCTCCCACTCCTCAGCCGTGTGGGATTGGAAAAATTAAGTTAAAAATCAACTTCTAGGTCCCGATAGGCCACTCCCAGATCTGGTTAGGCCATGCCCCCTCCTGAGCCGACGGGGATTGAAAAAATGTCTTATGTCAGCTGCAGAGGTGGGAGGGAGGGTGGCTTTCTCACAGTCAGACAGTACAGTGCTGCTGTCTTAAAGTGAGGTGTTTTAAAAGGATGCGCCCCCGATCCAGTAAAGGCCACTGTTAAGGGGGCGGGCCCCTGTGGAGGTCACTGTTAGGAGGGTGGTATGCTGTTGAAGTCACTGTTAAAGGGGAAGGCTGCTGTAAAGGTCAAAGTTAAGGGGGTGGGCTGCTGTGGAGGTCCAATTTTAAGGGATGGGGCATTGTGGGGGGGCAGTGTTAAGGGGTGGGCGGCTGTGGGGGGTCATTGTTTTGGGGGCGTTGTGCTGTAGATTTCACTGTTATAGTGGATAGTGTTGATATCTTTTAATGACACACACAAACATTAAATGAAATAGATTTAATATACCCGAGTGAAGCCGGGTCCTTCAGCTAGTCATTTATATAAATAGGCAATGCATGGTACCCCTTTGTATAGTTTGGAAAGATCATAATACCTTCACTACCCGATGAAGTATTTCAATACTACAAGTTAGGCGGCTAGATATTTTAGTGCTAAAAAATGTTTAGTTTTACTCAGAACTTTTACTTTTCTTAACATTATGGAGATTGATAAAAGCCAGATATGCATCAGTTTCAACCAGGGAAATTGGCCCTATAATAAAATTAGTAGCAGCACTGAGTATTAAAAAATATGCATCTATACAAAAAGAGTCATTAATGTCCCATGTTCACAGCAGAATTACGCCATACTGTTTCTGTGTGCTGCTGTATAAGCTCATTGGTGCCACATACATGGAGCTATACTCTTCTACAAGCAATGCTTCCAGTGTAGAATACCTCCATAATTAAGGCATTTTATATAAGACGAAACATTTTTTATGTTCATTTTGTAGCGAATTTGACAGAAAAATTCTAAATATATGTTTGAGTGAAAGTATGTGAGATGTATGGGAGTAGAGTAGATGCTCTATACACTACAATGGAAGCTCGGTACAACAGAGATCTATATAATAGCGGTGCGTGCATGGACCATGAAACCAAGGATAGACACATGCCTATCCACAAATGCTTGAAGACTTTTAGGGGCCTCTTAAAAAACAAACACATATTAAATATATAAAGTCTTAAACCCTTTATATGTCAGATAAGAGGAATGCTTAAAGTCACAGTTTAATTTTTCTTTGTAACATTGTCTCTGCATCGATGATTTGCTGATGATTTTGTATGACATGATATTAAATTAAGTATAATTTTTCAAATGTATGCCACACATATGTAGGTTTTTGGTTTTCATAAAGCAGAGTTGCTTGTTTTAAACAAAAATTGCTTTCTTTTTTTGTGTTTTTTTTTGCTTATGGATGCTCTCGGTGTTTGGTCTATTTCCCACTACTGTTAGTAATTGAGAGTGCTTTCCAGATGAAACAAGAATTACATATATATGTAAAAAATTGTTTTAACTGTCTTCATGTAGCGTATCTTATGTTTATGGGTTAATAACTGTTTATCTTTCATCATTGTATAGCAAAGATGAAGATTCTGACGTATTTGAGGAAGAGAAACCTGCATCAATGGGTAATATATAAAAATCTCAAATCAATATCAATCACATAACTAGCTTTAATATATGTTCTGTGTCCTGTTAACCTATACAGTTCTTTAACAATATCTTTCTGTTCCAGAGAAATATATTCCCAGAATAACTTGTTCACATGATGATTTTCCTGAAGACAACAATGATGAAGAAACAGAAGATAAAAGTAAAGAAAAGAACAATGAGGATGAAAGCGATGTGCAATTGTTTGTAAGTCTTTTTTGGGGGATATTCAATCTGTCAATGTTCTTGTTTTAATTCTAACAAATTGGGGTAATTTACTTTTCTTTCATATACATGTAGTTTTGAAAAGATAAAGATAGTATGCTTTTTACTGCATTCCATTCTTTGTTGGAAAGGTATTCCATTGTCATTTAATTTTGTACACTTGGATTCTTTTAACATCTTTACAAAGCATTGGCTTTATTGTGTGGGCTAGAATATGCACGTTTAAATATATTCTTCCTATTTATCATGTTTAATAGGAAATGGATCTATTGTTCACTTTATATTTTTATTCACACTGGAGATAATTGTGTTTCAGCTCATATTTTTGTTCAATTCTTTGTTAATTACCGTTTATTTTTATTCTATTTTGCTGTTTTTAAGTACCAATGAGTGAAATGTTAAAGGCAAACTAACGTAAAATTAGCTTATTTCCTAGTATTGTATAGTGCATGCTACAAAAGACCTTTATTATGTGTTTCAGAAAGAGCACTTGGAAAGGTTGATTATAGTAGGAATACATGTCCTCCTACTCTCACCTTCACACAGCAGACAATCTACAGCAGCTTGTGCCCTGGGCATAAATGGTTGCTCTGTTCTGCATTTAGAATGTATTATATTTTAAGGAAGTTCTGAAGTAGAACCATGCAAATAATCATTTACTACTCAGTAAATATGTGGTAAATGTGCTAAAATGGCACAAAACTTTGAGTTTACATCTCTGTTGTATTTTCAGTTACTCGGAGGAGCAGAAAAACAATAACAATGGATCCATTAAATAGACTGAATAATGGAACACCTTCCATTTCTATCTGTCATTCACTCACTTAATTGTTGAAAATACAATAAAAAACAAAAGCCACTTTCAGCTGTTTTTCTATTATTTTTGCAGAAATAAAAGTGCAACAGATAGGACAATTTCTCCCAAAAAATAACTAAAACCTGATGGAACTGAAACAAAATGACGCAAACTGAGCCCAACTGATGCTCAAAATAGCCTATTCAAACATATGAGGATTAAAACAGATCAGATTTTTTTTTTACATTTTGTGATCCTTTGATAGAACAATCAACACAGATATGAACTTAGCCTATTATGATAGATAGATAGATAGATATAGTTCATCACTGTAGAAACTGTAAAATCATAAAATAAATTATGTTAAAGGGGTTATCCCATAAATTTAATAAAGAAATAAAATAAGAGGAACCAGAATATTGTCCACAGGAGAAGAAGCAGGGGGTACTATCAGAAAGAAAAATGTATATAAGAATCTAGCAATATATTTATCACATGTATATAGAAATTAGAGTTGAGCGAACTTCTTGAAATTAATTTCATGTCCCATTCATCAGATTTTTCAGAAAAATGTATTTGTGACTGAATATACACAATTCAGATGTGCTCTATTTGTCCTTAAAATTTGACACTTTGAGGTCTTCTACATTTTTTGTATATTTTGTTGTTCTCTCTTTTTTATTTTTTTATAAGTTTTTGGTGCCCCCCAACCCATTTTAAGCTCTTGAATGCAATGACAGCAATAGCAAATAATGAGTCACACCAACATATATAGCTATGGTTAAACACATGGTTAATGATGTTAACAAAGAGCATATTTAAAAACAATTGGCGTTATGCATTTATTATGCTGTTTCATATTAGAAACCTTCTAAAAATTGTCCATTATCTAGAACAGATGGTATTTAAAGAGATGGTATTATTGGAAGAAAGCAGTGGCTCCTTGGGCGCAAGTGTCCAAAAATTATACATTAGCACCTACACCTGTTTGCACACACACGTTAATGTCATAAGAAACAGTGGCTTGTTCTGCACAAGCATCTTGTCCATGGATACACACAAACATGTTAATGTCATAAGAAACAGTGGCTTGCTCTGCACAAGAAATTAGTCCAGAATGTTTGCCCATATTTCTACACACATATATTAATTGTCAGAAGAAACAGTGGCTTATTCTGCAATTGAACACTTAGAAATATTCTTCTTTTTATTTGGGAGCAGCAGCAGTACAATATGGATGTGGAAGGGGAAACGTATGCAGACATAATAGTGGTAGCAATACTAGTGCCAGCAGTAGCAGCACAGCATGGAACAGACAAGGCAGCAAGTAGATGTGTTTGCGTGGCTATGGTAGTAGTCGTAGTAGTGGTGACTGTGTAAGGGTAATGGTAATGGCAGTAGAGGTAATGGAAGCGATAGAAGGAGGATTGGCAGAGGAGAGTATCAACTGGGGTGGTGGTGGCAGCAGCAGCCATATGGTACAGAACCTAACGGTAGGCAGGCAGATATCATCGGCTTTAGCCAGATCCATGCCTGATTAATTTTGACAAAAGTGATGTTTTGTACACTGGGAGAGGACATCTTTGTCTGATCAGGTCTGACTACGCCACCTACATTACTGAAAACACCAATGAGATCACAATGGAGGCTGGACAAATTAATATAGAGAGTGCAAACTGGGCCAGTTCTGACGACAGTTCCAATCTATCTGCCCAGAAGTCCATGGGGTCAGGGAGCACAGTATGTACCAGGGAAAGATCACAGTCCTTTAGGAAATAAGACAAATTTTAAAAAAATGCACAGCTGGACAGAAGTATAAATATCATATAGAAAAATTTAATTTCAATGCACCACATTTACATAAAAATGCGAAAATTTTTATGGACACCTGCTTGGCAAAAAGTTAAACTGATTTCATACATAAGAATTCAATTTTGTGGATGAGGAGACAATTTTTACAGATGCCTACCAGGCACTACTTTCAATTGATGGCATACAAAATTTTATTTTTTGCATGATGAGAACATTTTTATGGACCTATGCCTGGCAAAAAGTCCAACTGATGGCATACAAAAATGTTTTTTAAATTTTTGTGAAGAATTAAATTTGCTTAACCCCTTAAGGACTCATTTTAAGTGATGATAACTTTAAAACGCTTTGACTTATCCAGACCATTCTGAGATTGTTTTTTCATCACATATTGTACTTCATGACACTGGTAAAATGAAGTAAAAAAAAATAAAAAATTATTTATAAAAAAATACCAAATTTACCCAAATTCTTTTAAAATTGCAAATTTCCAAGTTTCAATTTCTCTACCTCTATAATACATAGTAATACCTCCAAAAATAGTTATTACTTTACATTCCCCATATGTGTACTTCATGTTTGGATCATTTTGGGAATGATATTTTATTTTTTGGGGACGTTACAAGGCTTAGAAGTGTAGAAGCAAATCTTGAAATTTTTCAGAAATTTTCAAAAACCCAATTTTTAGGGACCAGTTCAGGTCTGAAGTCACTTTGCGAGGCTTACATAATAGAAACCACCCAAAAATGACCCTATTCTATAAACTACACCCCTCAAGGTATTCAAAACTGATTTTACAAATGTTGTTAACCCTTTAGGTGTTCCACAAGAATTAATGGAACATAGAGATACAATTTCAAAATTTCACTTTTTTGGCAGATTTTCCATTTTAATAATTTTTTTCCAGTTACAAAGCAAGGGTTAACAGCCAGACCAAACTCAATATTTATGGCCCTGATTCTGTAGTTTACAGAAACACCCCATATGTGGTCGTAAACTGCTGTACGGGCACACAGCAGGGCGCAGAAGGAAAGGAATGCCATACGTTTTTTTGAAGGCAGGTTTTGCTGGACTGGTTTTTTTGACACCGTGTCCCATTTGAAGCCCCCTGATGCACCCTTAGAGTAGAAACTCCATAAAAGTGACCCCATATAAGAAACTACACCCCTCAAGGTATTCAAAACAGATTTTACAAATGTCGTTAACCCTTTAGGTGTTCCACAAGCGTTATTGGCAAATGGAGATGAAATTTCAGAATTTAAATTTTTTGGCAAATTTTCAATTTTAATCCATTTTTCCCAGTAACAAAGCAAGGGTTAACAGCCAAACAAAACTCAATATTTATGGCCCTGATTCTCTAGTTTACAGAAACACCCCATATGTGGTCGTAAACAGCTGTACGGGCACACGGCAGGGCACAGAAGGAAAGGAATGCCATACGGTTTTTGGAAGGCAGATTTCGCTGGACTGTTTTTTTTTACACCATGTCCCATTTGAAGCCCCCCTGATGCACCCCTAGAGTAGAAACTCCAAAAAAGTGGCCCCATTTTAGAAACTACGGGATAGGGTGGCAGTATTGTTGGTACTAGTTTAGGGTACAAATGATTTTTGGTTGCTCTATATTACACTTTTTGTGAGGCAAGATAACAAGAAATAGCTGTTTTGGCACCGTTTTTATTTTTTGTTATTTACAACATTCATCTGACAGGTTGGATCATGTGATATTTTTATAGACCAGGAAGTCACGGATGCGGCGATACCTAATATGTATACTTTTTTTTTATTTATGTAAGTTTTACACAATGATTTCATTTTTGAAGCAAAAAAAATCATGTTTTAGTGTATCCGTAGTCTGAGAGCCATAATTTTTTCAGTTTTTGGGCGATTACCTTGGGTAGGGTATGATTTTTGCGGGTTGAGATGACGGTTTTATTGGCACTATTTTGGGGTGCGTGTGACTTTTTGATCGCTTGCTATTACACTTTTTGTGATGTAAGGTGACAAAAAATGGTTTATTTAGCACAGTATTTATTTTTTACGGTGTTCATCTGAGGGGTTAGGTCATGTGATGTTTTTATAGAGCCGGTCGATACGGACGCGGAGATGCCTAATAAGTATACTTTCTTTTTATTTATGCAAGTTTTACACAATAATATAATTTTTGAAACAAAAAAAAATCATGTTTTAGTGTCTCCATATCGTGTCGATACCTAATATGTATACTTTTTATTTTCCTCCTATTTTTTACCAATTTTCTTTCACTTTATTTGGGGAAAATGACGTTTTTGTTTATTTTTACTTGAAACTTTAATATTTTTGGGGGGAAAACTTTATTTTTCAACTTTTTTTTTCACTTTTTTTTTTGTCCCACTTTGGGACTTGAACTGTGGTGGTTATATTCCTTTACAATGCATTCCAATACTTCTGTATTAGAATGCATTGGCTGTATGAGTAATACTGTGTTTATTACTCATACAGCTTCCGGGGCCTGTGAGATCCAGGGGGCTGGATCTCACAGGCTCTTCACCGGAAGGCAGCGCAATACCTTCCTTAGACATTGCGCTGCCTTCCATGCCATCGGGTCCCCCCCACAGCCGCATGGGGACCCGATGGCACCGCCCGATCACCGCGGCAACCGCAGGTAAAGACGCAAACCGCAGGTCTAAATTGACCTGCGGTTTGCGGAGATCGCTGATACGGGGGGATCACATGACCCCCCCGGCGTTGTGACAGGATGCCCACTGAATGATTTCAGCGGGCATCCTGCCCCGATTAACCCCCGCCACGATGTACCGGTACGTCATGGGTCCTTAAGGACTCGGGAAACATGCCGTACTGGTACGTCATGCGTCCCTAACTGGTTAAGGCGTAAAACTTTGCCACTGTAGACGCTTGGCCAAAAGTTCAATGGATGGGATATGGAAAGAATGGCAGCTGATAGAACAGGGAAAAATTAAATTTTAGAGAAGAATTAAATTTGGGGTATGCATAGAACTGCACCGCTATGGTTACCTGCCCAAAATCAACAGATGGGATATGGCAAAAACTGCAGCTGAGGCATAAAGAAAAATTACATTTTCGAGAAGAATTACATTTTTGGGAAAGGGTATAACTGTAGACATATGGCCAAAGGTCCAACGGATGTGATATGACAAAAACTGCAGCTCATGGCATACAGAAGAATTTTAGAGAATAATTACATTTTGAGGACAGTATGGAGCTTTGCCACATTTACCACAACTAAGTGGTATTGGTATAGTGGCAACTGTACCTTCGGAAACTTGGCCAGGTAAAAGTTTAGCTTGCTCACAACTGGATTGTGGAGTGAATAGAGTTTTTGTTCTGGTTACTCTTTATTGATGACTGACAACAAATCAGAGGCGGAGGAGTCTGAGCAGGAGAAAAAGTAATTGATGAGGACAATGACAAGGACACTGTACTGGTTGTGGATGCAGACTGGTTTCCACAAAGAAGACCGGGAGAAGACTTGTTCTAGTTCTATTTTCCCACTGGATCTGGTCATTTTAAAAAAAGAGACAATTTTGGCCAGAAGTAGAAATTATAGAACAAAATAAAATTTGGGTTGAAGAATGGAGCTGGGCCACATTTACCACAATTAAGTAGTATGGCAGCAACTGTACCATAACTTGGCCAGGTGGAAGGTCAGCTAGCACACATGCTAATTTATGCTCAAGAATAGTTTTCTCATGGCCACACATTCCATTTCACGATGGAGCATATGACAAGAAGGAGGAGTCTGAGCAGGATAAGAAGCAGCTGATGATGATGGCAAGGGCAAGGGCTCTGTACTGCTTGGAGATGCGGCCTGGCTGCCAAAAACAAGACCAGGAGAACAGACCTGTTCTAATACGGAATCTGGCCAGTTCTATTTTCCCACATGATCTGCTGATGTCACCTCATGTGCTGCAATAGAGCTCTGGTACCAATATTTATGTTTGAATGCCTATGGCCTATATTAAGGTTCATACAGTTGCAATAAAAGTATGTGAACCCTTTGGAATTATATGGATTTCTGCACAAATTGGTCATAAAATGTGATCTGATCTTCATCTAAGTCACAACAATAGACAATCACAGTCTGCTCAAAATAATAACACACAAAGAATTAAATGTTACCATGTTTTTATTGAACACACCATGTAAACATTCACAGTGCAGGTGGAAAAAGTATGTGAACCCCTAGACTAATGACATCTCCAAGAGCTAATTGGAGTGAGGTGTCAGCCAACTGGAGTTCAATCAATGAGATGAGATTGGAGGTGTTGGTTACAGCTGCCCTGCCCTATAAAAAAACACACACCAGTTCTGGGTTTGCTTTTCACAAGAAGCATTGCCTGATGTGAATGATGCCTCGCACAAAAGAGCTCTCAGAAGACCTACGATTAAGAATTGTTGACTTGCATAAAGCTGGAAAGGGTTCTAAAAGTATCTCTAAAAGCCTTGCTGTACATCACGGTAAGACAAATTGTCTATAAATGGAGAAAGTTCAGCACTGCTGCTGCTCTCCCTAGGAGTGGCCATCCTGTAAAGATGACTGCAAGAGCACAGCGCAGACTGCTCAATGAGGTGAAGAAGAATCCTAGAGTGTCAGCTAAAGACTTACAAAGTCTCTGGCACATGCTAACATCCCTGTTAGCGAATCTACGATATGTAAAACACTAAAAAAGAATGGATTTCATGGGAGGATACCACAGAGAAAGCCACTGCTGTCCAAAAAAAACCATTGCTGCATATTTACAGTTTGCACAAGAGCACCTGGATGTTCCACAGCAGTACTGGCAAAATATTCTGTGGACAGATAAAACCAAAGTTGAGTTGTTTGAAAGAAACACACAACACTATGTGTGGAGGAAAAAAAAGGCACAGCACACCAACATCAAAACCTCATCCCAACTGTGTAGTATGGTGGTGGGGGCATCATGGTTTGGGGCTGCTTTGCTGCGTCAGGGCCTGGACGGATTGCTACCATCGAAGGAAAAATGAATTCCCAAGTTTATCAAGACATTTTAAAGGAGAACTTAAGGCCATCTGTCCACCAGCTGAAGCTCAACAGAAGATGGGTGTTGCAACAGGACAACGACCCAAAGCAGAGAAGTAAATCAACAACAGAATGGCTTGAACAGAAGAAAATACGCCTTCTGGAGTGGCCCAGTCAGAGTTCTGACCTCAACCCGATTTGAGATGCTGTGGCATGACCTCAAGAAAGCGATTTACACCAGACATCCCAAGAATATTGCTGAACTGAAACAGTTCTGTAAAGAGGAATGGTCAAGAATTACTCCTGAACCTTGTGCACGTCTGATCTGCAAATGCAGGAAACGTTTGGTTGAAGTTATTGCTGCCACAGGAGGTTCAACCAGTTATTAAATCCAAGGATTCACATACTATTTCCACCTACACTGTGAATGTTCACATGGTGTGTTCAATAAAAACATGGTAACATTTAATTATTTGTGTGTTATTAGTTTAAGCAGACTGTGATTGTCTATTGTTGTGACTTAGATGAAGATCAGATCACAGTTTATGACCAATTTGTGCAGAAATCCATATAATTCCAAAGGGTTCACATACTTTTTCTTGCAACTGTATTTGGAGTTCATGCTGCCCTAAGCACTTTAGTGCTCAACTGTCCCATTATTCACATGCCACTATCCTATTCCCTGCTGCTGGTCAATATAGCAGTGATGTGTCATTCTAGATCATGTGACTGCCTAGACAAAGGACAGGATTGAGGTGCAGGAACATTGGGAGTGCAGACAGGTGAGATTTATTTCTTAAAATGGGTACGGGCTAACACCATTGGGGTTGTTGGGTTGTAGCCCGGACAGGCTCTTTAAAGGGGTTGTCTAATCTGAGATTTTGATAACATATCACTAGGATATTCTATCAGAGTAAGATAGGTGTACAGCTCACTTCTTTATTGTAGCCTTTTCCTCAGTGTTTACTGAATTCTTCTCAAAACTGGACAATCATTTTAATAGTGTAAACACAGTGTAGAATGGTACGGACAAAAAATACAAAATAATAATTTTGTATGAATATTTGCCATGGTGCATGATGCTGCCTTCTATTGTAAAACTCCACACCTTTTCTCCTTTTCTTACTGAGTTTATGATTTTGATCAAATGAAATGGTAATACACATTTGCTCCCATTTTAACTAATGAATACCTATTGAGAAGCATAAATAAGTGAGTTTTAATTTAACTTGGATTAAATGTTTTATAATCAGATGTGTCCTACTCCATTTTTACCTCTGTTAATGCAAATGATAATCAGATACACTGTCATGTTACTTTGCCAAAGGAAGTTATCAGTATATTTTATGTAGCGTAAATGGTTCAGATAAGGTAATAAAAGAAATTTTGACCATCTCATTTCATTTTCTAGAGGTATATTCTTTAGATATTTGTAATTTAGATTTGTACTTCTAACGCTTTAATGACTTAAACAATGAAACAGTATAAGACCTTGAAATACAGCCATCTAGCATGGTTGAAACCCACAGGCATTAGCTCACTAGACAGCTGAGCAGTTGACAAGTAACATGAACCTTACGTTAGAAAAAGAAGAAATTGTAAGATTTGCATATAATTACCGAGATCATGCAAATGTCAGTTATGAATATAAAAAAACACAGGCATTTCACTGTTAAATCCTGACAGTTGGCATCACTGAAAAGCTCAAATGCATTTGAGTACTAGTTGGCAGAAGGTCATTAAAACAGAATTTGCAGATACATTAACACACTCACTTTTCTTTGAGTGATAGTTTGCTATTTATAGTTGGCTGAGAGTTTCCTGAAAACATACTCACACGATAAGTTGTAGTGGGCTTCCACATAAAAATTGCATGGAGAAGTATGGGGACATTGAGCCTCTTTTTAATTGATTTGAAAGACGCTATCAATATACAGTACATACGCATAAAGTTGAGATCGAAATGATGGTTCTGACATTTGAGGGAAAAAAGACCGAAATGATTGGAGGCTTTCCACTGGAATGACAAAATTAACTACCTCAATACAGAATAGCAACAATAGCTAATAAAAAAAAGAGAGCGAAAAATTGGGGATTGCAAAACTTCCTAAAATTATGGCAACACATTGGCAAAAGCAGGAATGTGGAATCAGCAATGATACTCATGAATATCTGTAAAGTATTCAATATATTAAAACACCAATACAGACAAAGTAGATTGAATATGTGAAAGTAAAATGATTGGTCAAATACCGATACTGCTGATAAATCCAATACAGACAAGAGCTAATACAATAAACTGAATAAATAAGGCATTGCTAATGTGACTTCTTAAAATAAATGTATCTGTTCATCATTTTTAACTTATTTTATTAACTTATTGGAGAGTGTGTCACACCATATTCAAAAAGCATTACAGTTTTCTCCACATTAAGTGTTCTTAAATGTAATTCTCTATTAAATATAGTACATGGTTATATGGTCCATAATAAATCACTCATTTATTCCTTATTTCAATAGCATGATCTATGTGGTGTTATATTACATTATTAAATAGTCTGATGAAGTTTTAGATTAGAAGCACAGGAAAAGATATGTTCAAAACAAATTAAATTTATTTTATTGTGACTCCCTACAAATGTAAGAATTTGCTAATAAATTTATAGATTCAGTTGTACCTAGTTTCTCTGAAAGACCATCAGACATAGCAACATACCAAAGGAATAGTAAGGTTGGCAAATAACTCTATAGAGAAAATATTTAAAATCTTACTTGAAGCTTTTGAATGTACTGTTTCAATATAAAATATGCAATGACAATGGGTTATTTTATTATTGGTTTTAGTATCATATTATTATTATTTTTTTCATTCACCTTTTTGTTTAAGATTTCTAGAGAAAGGACGTTGATCCAGGGAGTTATTCTGATTGCCTGATTGGAGTCGGGAAGGAATTTTTCCCTTAAAATAAGGAAAATTGGCTTCTACTTTATAGTTTTTTTTTTTAAATATATATATCTAATAAAATAATGTTGATCCAAGTATTTATATAGAGATACATTCATAATATTCTATTTATATTTCCAGTGGGCAAGGTCATTTAATCATTGTATCATATCTTTATATAGGAGCTACAGATGAACAAAAGTTTATGAAAATATTTTCTTTGTCTTCTTAATGTACAATGAAGTATTACAGTACTTGAGATCATACTGCTTAAACCTACTGCAGTTACTTTGTAGATATTAAATATCAGCTAAAAATTGCAGTTTTTCATTATTATTTTTTTGGGGGGGTCCACCATAGTCTTTTCTAAAAGGTCAGCAAATACGTATGATTTATTTACCACTTAATTTTTTTTCAGGATACTAAACAATGTATTGTATGTACAAACAGATCTATATAATATAGAGTAGCAGCTACAAACGAAAATATAATTTTAGTGTGCATAAAAAATTTGATCAAATTGTGACTCAAATATAGTATTGCTTGTGTATAAATCACTTGTTTAGGATTCTCTCTCACCAAAACAGCTTAAAGAAGAATTTGGCCTTGTCCACCTAAAGAAAATGGCTTATGGGTGATTATATTAATAAGCATAAATATATGTAGGATCAATAAATAGAATTAGTACAATTCCAAGAGGCACCATAGAGGACATTATTTGTTCATAGAAGGAATTCATTCTCATCATCAACATAGTAAAGACTTTCTTCACATATGGAAGATTTACTGTAAAAATGTCTATAATTGTTATATTGTTACATATATCTGTAGTACACTAGATGAACACTTCACATGTTATACCAGTCATTATACATATTATACATAAAACAGTGGTAGGTTGTGGTGGCTCACTAGCAAGTAGTTAAGGTATGGTGCTGCAAGCTCATATAGAGGGAATCACCCCACCCTCTCTTAAAGGCAAATGTAGTAATAGAGTAATAGAGTAATGAGCGAGCACTCATACACTTGGCAACCAAATTGACATGTGCAGATTGTAATGTTGTATATTATTGCTACATTGTTCTTATAAATTTTATTACTTGTATTTTATGGGGATATAATAAATATTTTCTGCACATGTCAATTTGGTTGCCAAGTGTATGAGTGCTCGCTCATTACTCTATTACTATATTATACATAAAACCCCACCCCCTCCCCAGTGAACAGGCAAAAAGAGACTTACACTTTTTGTTAAAGTTATACATTACAAATTATACACCTTTTTATAGTAATATAGTAGTAAAATAGTATATAAGGCCGAAAAAAGACATTTGTCCATCCAGTTTGGCCTGTTATCCTGCAAGTTGATCTAGAAGAAGGCAAAAAAAAAAACTGTGAGGTACAAGCCAATTTTCCCCACGTAAGGGGGGAATAATTCCTTCCCGACTCCAATAAGGCAATCAGAATAACTCCGTGGATCAACGACCCCTCTCTAGTAGCTATAGCCTGTAATATTATTACACTCCAGAAATTCATCCAAGCCCCTCTTGAATTCTTTTATTGTACTTACCATCCCCACCTCCTCAGACAGAGAGTTCCATAGTCTCACTGCTCTTACTGTAAAGAATCCTCTTCTATGTTTGTGTACAAACCTTCTTTCCTCCAGACGCAGAGGGTGTCCTCTTGTCACAGTCACAGTCCTGGGGATAAATAGATGATGGGAGAGATCTCTTTACTGCCCCCTGATATATTTATACATAGTAATTAGATCTCCTCTCAGTCGTCTTTTTTCTAAAGTGAATAACCCTAATGTAGATAATCTTTCAGGATACTGTAGTTGCCCCATTCCAGTTATCACTTAAGATGCCGTCCTCTGAACCCTCTCCAGCTCTGCTATGTCTGCCTTGTTCACAGGAGCCCAGAACTGTACACAGTACTCCATGTGTGGTCTGACTAGTGATTTGGAAAGTGGTAGGACTATGTTCTCATCACGGGCATCTATGCCCATTTTGATGCAACCCATTAACTTATTGCCCTTGGCAGCAGCTGTCTGACACTGGTTTTTACTGCTTAGTTTGCTGTTTATTAAAATTCCTAGATCCTTTTCAATGTCAGTGTTACCCAGTGTTTTAACATTTAATATGTATGATTTGCATTATTTCTTCCCATGTGCATAACCTTACATTTGTCAGTGTTAAACCTCTTCTGCCACTTCTCTGCCCAAGCCTCTAATCTATCCAGATCCATCATTAGCGGTATAGTGTCCTCTTCAGTGTTAATTACTTTACACAGTTTAGTGTTATCTGCAAAAATGGATATTTTACTGTGCAAGCCTTCTACAAGATCATTAATAAATATATTGAAGAGAATAGAGCCCAATACTAACCCCTGAAGTACTCCGCTAGTGACAGTGACCCAATCTGAGTGTGTACCATTAAGTCGCTGTTGTACTTTTTCCTGGGTCAGACAGGGCACTTTTAATGGGGAATTTACTTTTACATTCTGCATTTCATCTGACAGTTTATTTTCCTCAGTGAATACAGTGGAGAAAAAAATATTTAATAGCTTTGCTTTCTCCTCGTCGCTCTCTGCAACTCCCCCCTCATTGCTCTGTAGAGGGCCGACACCTTCAGATTTATACTTTTTACCATTTATATAATTGAAGAACATTTTAGGGTTAGTTTTGCTCCCTTTGGTAATTAGTCTCTCGGTCTCTAGTTTGGCGGCTTTTATTTGTTTTTTACATATTAATTTTTTTTCCTTATAGTTTTTCAGTGCTTACTCTTTACCCTCCTGTTTTAGTGATTCAAATGCTTTCTTTTTTTTGTCATTTATTGCCTTCTTTACAGTTCTATTTATCCACATTGGTTTCTTCTTGTTCCTTAACCTTTTATTCCCATAAGGTATGTACCTCTCACAATTAGATTTTAGGTTGCTTTTAAAAATATCCCATTTTATAGCGGTACTTTTATTTTTAAGGACTTTGTCTCAGTTAGTTAGGCCTGTGGCCTCTCTTGGTTGGCTAAAGTTAGCTTTTTTGAAGTCTGGTATTTTTGTTCCTCCCTGTAGAAACGCTCATTTGAAGGATAATTGGAAGTTTATTACTTTATGGTCCCTATTTTCCAGGTGTCCCCCAACCTGCACATCTGTTGTTCTGTCAGGTCTATTGGTTAATACTAAGTCCAGTATGGCTGTCCTTCTAGTCGGGTTCTGAACCAGTTGGGAAAGGTAATTGTCTTTGGTTATTGCCAAGATCTTGTTTCCTTTATGAGATGTACAGCTTTCAGTTTCCCTGTCTATATCTGGGTAGTTGAAGTCCCCCATAATAACCTCCTCATTATGATTTGCCGCCTTGTCTATCTTGTTTAGTAGTAGATTTTCTGTGGACTCCTATTAGTAATTTATTATTGTTTTTGCCTCCATGTATTTCTACCCACAGTGACTCCACATGTTCATGTTCCTCACTTATATCTTCTCGGACTGTGGGCTTTAGACAGGACTTTACATAAAAACAGACCCCTCCCCCTCTCCGGTTTTGATGATCCGTTCCAAATAGACTGTAACCTTGTACATTATCTGCCCAGTCATAGCTATCATCCAGCCATGTCTCAGTTATTCCCACTATGTCATAGTCCTCCTCACACATCACTAATACCAGTTCCACAGTTTTATTAGTCAGGCTTCTGGCATTAGTATACATACAATTAAGAGGTTTATGTATATTTTGTACCCTACACCTTTCCTTCTGAACTGTTCTAGTCCCTCCTTCCATTCCTCCCCCAGTCCCACTACCTTGCTCCCGGTCTCTATCTTCCCATCCTATAACGTAATTACCCTCCCTCCAGTCCATAGTTTAAACACTCCTCCAACCTTCTAGCCATCTTTCCTCCCAACACAGCTGCCCCTTCCCCATTGAGGTGCAGCTCATGCCTACGATAGAGTCTGTAGCTGACAGAGAAGTCGGCCCAGTTCTCCAGGAACCCAAACCCCTCCTTCCTACACCAGTTCTTGAGCCACTTGTTAACCTCCCTAATCTCCCGCTGCCTTTTTTGTGTGGCTCGTGGTACAGGCAATATTTCGGAAAACACTACCTTTGAGGTTCTTTCCCCTAAGCTTTTGACCTAAATCCCTAAAATAATTTTTATGGACTCTCCACCTTCCTCTACCTTTGTCATTAGTTCTTATATGGACCATGACCGCTGGGTCTTCTCCAACCCCACCTTAATCCGCAATGTGTTGAACTCTAGCGTCAGGAAGACAACACACTGTTCGGCGATCACGGTCTTTGTGACAGATTAACCTTTTTTTACCCCTAATAATAGAGTCTCCCACTCCCAGTACCTGTCTGGCCTGCCCTGCTCTCCTGGTCCCCTGCTTACTGGAGCTGACATTCCCCTGACTGGCAGAGGAAGTGTCCGGCTGCAGCAGTGCTGTCCCTGATTTTAGGAACATGTCTCTTACATTTAACATAATTTTTGCAGTTTAGGGTGGGTTCACATCAGCGTTATGGATTCCGTTATGGCTTTCCGTTATAACATGGTTATAACGGAAAATAACGGAATCCATATGACGGAAGTCAAAACAGAAGCCTTTAAGAGGCATTCAGTTTTGATCTGTAATAATACACTGCGTGCAGAATTATTAGGCAAATGAGTATTTTGACCACATCATCCTCTTTATGCATGTTGTCTTACTCCAAGCTGTATAGACTTGAAAGCCTACTACCAATTAAGCATATTAGGTGATGTGCATCTCTGTAATGAGAAGTGGTGTGGTCTAATGACATCAACACCCTATATTAGGTGTGCATAATTATTAGGCAACTTCCTTTCCTTTGGCAAAATGGGTCAAAAGAAGGACTTGACAGGCTCAGAAAAGTCAAAAATAGTGAGATATCTTGCAGAGGGATGCAGCACTCTTAAAATTGCAAAGCTTCTGAAGCGTGATCATCGAACAATCAAGCGTTTCATTCAAAATAGTCAACAGGGTCGCAAGAAGCGTGTGGAAAAACCAAGGCGCAAAATAACTGCCCATGAACTGAGAAAAGTCAAGCGTGTAGCTGCCAAGATGCCACTTGCCACCAGTTTGGCCATATTTCAGAGCTGCAACATCACTGGAGTGCCCAAAAGCACAAGGTGTGCAATACTCAGAGACATGGCCAAGGTAAGAAAGGCTGAAAGACGACCACCACTGAACAAGACACACAAGCTGAAACGTCAAGACTGATTTTTCTAAGGTTTTATGGACTGATGAAATGAGAGTGAGTCTTGATGGGCCAGATGGATGGGCCCGTGGCTGGATTGGTAAAGGGCAGAGAGCTCCAGTCCGACTCAGACGCCAGCAAGGTGGAGGTGGAGTACTGGTTTGGGCTGGTATCATCAAAGATGAGCTTGTGGGGCCTTTTCGGGTTGAGGATGGAGTCAAGCTCAACTCCCAGTCCTACTGCCAGTTTCTGGAAGACACCTTCTTCAAGCAGTGGTACAGGAAGAAGTCTGCATCCTTCAAGAAAAACATGATTTTCATGCAGGACAATGCTCCATCACACGCGTCCAAGTACTCCACAGCGTGGCTGGCAAGAAAGGGTATAAAAGAAGAAAATCTAATGACATGGCCTCCTTGTTCACCTGATCTGAACCCCATTGAGAACCTGTGGTCCATCATCAAATGTGAGATTTACAAGGAGGGAAAACAGTACACCTCTCTGAACAGTGTCTGGGAGGCTGTGGTTGCTGCTGCACGCAATGTTGATGGTGAACAGATCAAAACACTGACAGAATCCATGGATGGCAGGCTTTTGAGTGTCCTTGCAAAGAAAGGTGGCTATATTGGTCACTGATTTGTTTTTGTTTTGTTTTTGAATGTCAGAAATTTATATTTGTGAATGTTGAGATGTTATATGGGTTTCACTGGTAAAAATAAATAATTGAAATGGGTATATATTTGTTTTTTGTTAAGTTACCTAATAATTATGCACAGTAATAGTCACCTGCACACACAGATATCCCCCTAAAATAGCTAAAACTAAAAACAAACTAAAAACTACTTCTAAAAATATTCAGCTTTGATATTAATGAGTTTTTTGGGTTCATTGAGAACATGGTTGTTGTTCAATAATAAAATTAATCCTCAAAAATACAACTTGCCTAATAATTCTGCACTCCCTGTACAAGTCTATAGGCAGCAGAATGGATCCATCCTGGTTTCCATTATGCAGGTGTCCAGTCCTGCATAACGGAAACCAGAATGAATCCGTTCTGCTGCCCATAGACTTGTATTATGACGGAATGCAAAACTGAAGCCTTTAAAAGGCATTCCGTTTTGCTTTCTGTCATAATAGAAGTCTATGGGGATCGTAACGGATACGTCCCATTTCCGTTATGCATAACGAAAAAAAAAGTCCTGTCGACAGGACTTTGTTTTTCATTTTGCATAACGGGAACCAGACGGATTTGTTATGATTCCCATAGACTTGTATTATTACGGATCAAAACAGAATGCCTCTTAAAGGCTTCCATTTTGACTTCGGTCTTATGGATTCTGTTATTTTCCGTTATAACCATGCTATAACGGAAAGCCATGATGGAATCCATAATGCTGATGTGAACCCACCCTAACCAACACATAATTACATCAGTTCTTTTTCAAATTAGTGAGTAGTGATGGACGAACATTAGCCGGGACGATTTGCGAACGCGATCGCGAGAACACGATCAAATGTTCGAGAACCACAAGTTAGGGGTGGGCCCCATTCACTTTAACGGCAGGCTAACCTGAAAAACCTTCAAGTCATATTTGCAGCCACCAATTACTTACCCATAACTCATTCCACAACATGGACAGTGACAAACCAGAGGGGAATCAATGACAAAAATTCCCACAAAAAATATGTATTTTAATCAGGGGTCATTTTTATGCGTCGTAAAGGGAAACACTCAAAAATGTGCCCTGCTGGAGCCTAGAAATTTTTTATGTTAGACTACGGGAGTGCAGGCCACAAACATTAGGCATTCACCGAACAGAAAACATCAAGTGATTATGTGGCTGGAGGTATATTAGACGGTCATTGGATATCAATTTTACTGCAGGCCAGTACAAATACATGTCAAATACATATGTTTAAAAGAACTAAAAATATAAAATTGGATTAAAAACATGGCTAACGAAATCAACCCTCTTGAAAAAGCCCCAAATGATAATAGTTGAAATTCGATAACATGTGGTCATCACAGGTGTTCAATTCCTCCGAGGCCCCAACCATTATGCATTCACCATACAGAAAAGTTCAAGTGATAATGTGGCTGGAGGTATATCAATTTTACTGCAGGCCAGTGGACTACAGGCCCCAAAAATTATTAATTCACCGGACAGAAAACATCAAGTGATTATGTGGCTGGAGGTATATTAGACAGTCATTGGATATCAATTTTACTGCAGGCCAGTGGAGTACAGGCCCCAAACATTCGGCATTCACCGTACAGAAAACATCAAGTGATTATGTGGCTGGAGGTATATTAGATGGTCATTGGATATCAATTTTACTGCAGGCCATTGAAGTACAGGCCCCAAAAATGATTCATTCACCGTACAGAAAAGAACAATTGATAATGTGGCTGGCTGGAGGTATATTAGATGGTCATTGGATATCAATTTTACTGCAGGCCATTGAAGTACAGGCCCCAAAAATTATTCATTCACCGTACAGAAAAGAAAAATTGATAATGTGGCTAGGGGCACATTAGCCAGTCACCGTATAACAATTTTACTGTTGTCCAGTTAGATTACAGGCCCCAAAAATTATGCATTCACTGTACAGAAAAGATAAAGTGATTATGTGGCTGAAGGTATATTAGATGGTCAATGGAGATCCATTTTACTGCAGGCCAGTGGACTACAGGCCCCAAAACTTATTAATTCACCGGACAGAAAACATCAAGTGAATATGTGGCTGGAGGTATATTAGACAGTCAGTGGATAACAATTTTACTTCAGGCCAGTGGAGTACAGGCCCCAAAAATTATTCATTCACTGTACAGAAAAGAAGAAGTGATTATGTGGCTGGAGGCATATAAGACGGTCATTGAATATCAATTTTACTGCAGGCCTGGAGTACAGGCCCCAAACATTATGCATTCACCGGACAGAAAACATCAAGTGATTATGTAACTAGAGGAATATTGGACGGTCATTGGATAACAATTTTACTTCAGGCAACTGGAGTACATTGGAGTATGGGGTCCCTCTTTAAACACTGGAGCATTAAGGCCCCCATTTGCACTAAATTGGAAGCAGTGGAGCGGCCTGGTTCCTGCTCATTGCCCAGGAGAATGTTGTCCTCGGTCTCCTCCCCCCATCCATGGACAACACCAGGGATCCCAGAAAAGTTTAAAGCCTGCTCTTCTTGCTCCTCCTCCCCCCAGGTACCATCCTCTTATGACTCCTCTTCAGACTCCTGCTGACTTGTCTCAGATGGAATGCAATGCACGCTCCAGAAGGAAGGCGCAAGGTACGATGTCACTAATGGCACCCTGGCTGCGACTGACCAGTTTGGTGATCTCATCAAATGGCTGCAGAAGTCTGCATGCGTCGCACATGAGCAGCCACTGGCATGGTGAATAAAAAACAAGCTCCCCAGAACCTGTCCTTCCGCAGAGTTCGTAGAGGTAGTCGTTAACGGCACTTTTCTGCTGAAGCAGCCTATCAAGCACATACAAGGTGGAGTTCCAGCGCGTCAGGCAGTCACAAATCAGACGTCTGACGGTCAAGTGGTGTGCATCAGCAAGATCTTTCAAAATAGCTCGAGATTTTCCTGGCCTGCCGTAATTCTTCCTGGACCCTGGGGTATTTGGCAATGAATCGCTGCACGACTAAGTTCGCTGCACGACACGTGTGTCATTTTGCCCTGTTTCAGCATGCTCAGCAGATTGGCACCATTGTCGCACACCATTTTACAAACTGTCAAATTGAGCGGGGTTAGTTACTGATCGGCCTGTGACCGCAGAGCTGAAAGGAGTGCAGGAACAGTGTGGCTCTTGGCTTCCAGGCACAACAGCCGCAGCAGAGCATGGCAATGTTTCACATGGCACGTCGAATAGGTCCTGGGGAGTTGGGGGGTGCAGCGGAAGAGGCGGTAGCAGTGGAAAAGGAGGAGTTAGCCGAGGTGGAGACAGAGGATGGAGTAGGAGGAGGAGAAGAAGCAGGCTTGCATGCAATCCGTGGCGGTAACACCAAATCCACACGGGTGCCACGGGTTACATTCTTGCCGGCCGTCAGAAGGTTCATCCAGTGGGCAGTAAAATTTATGTACCTTCCCACGTGTCTAAAGGCCTCCGAGTCCACCAGTTTATATGACAGTAGTTGATGGGCTAGCAGTTCCGACAAGCCGGCGGTCAGCCGTTGGACAAGAGGGTTTCCCAGAGTCATAAACTTTTTGAACATTTGGGCCACAGAAGCCTGCCTTTTGCCAGATGAATGTGACGACGGCATGGTGGATGGTGGAGTGGAGGACAAATGGGAGGAGAGAGGAGAAGGAGAAGAGGCAAGACCTGGAGCGCCGGGAGTGTGGCTTTGCGGTTCTTACGGTGTTGCTCCCACTGGGCTTGGTGATGAGAGGCCAGGTGCCTTCTTAAAGCGGTCATCCCTAGGTGAGTGTTGGACTTACCGCAAGTTATGCGTTGACAGCACAGGCTGCAGACGGCAACACTATTATCAGCAGTTGACACATTAAAAAAAAGTCCATACTGCGGAGCCATGTGCCAGCATCCTGGGAGCGCCAGATGTGACCATGCATGGTGGATGCCTCGCTCCAGATACATTTGCAGTCTGCTTTTTGCCTCCTGTGCACTGTGAGTTCTGCCAGCTTTTCCTCCTTCTCCTCCATATCTGCTGCTCCATCTCTCCCTCTGAACTCCCCTCCTCTTCCTCTCTTGCGGGCACCCACGTGACGCCCATCAACACGTCATCATCATTACCTTCACCACCACTGACATTAGAGATCTCGGAGTAGACAGCAACAGCAGAGACCACCATCCTTGGGCTGATCTGGGAACTGTCGTCAGACCGCTGGGTGGCGGCCATTGCTACCTCGTCTTCCTCATCCGATGCCAAGAATGGCTGCGCATCGGTAAGGTCTGGGAATGGATGGGAAAATAATTCCTCTGACTTGAGTGGAGTGGCTATGGTGGTGATGGTGTCTTTGGGGGTGCACACAGCAGAGAGTGAGGAGGGTGCTGATATAGAGGATGAGGAGGGTGCAGAAGCGGAAGGCTGAGTGAGTCACTCAACCAACTCTGGTGTGTCCTTTGACGTATTCGCACGCACCTTCTCCAACTTCCCACTTAGACTCCGGCCTGGTGCACCTGCTTGACCCCTACCACCCCTGCAGAATGGCCTGCTTCTTCCTTTTCAAAATGATCCTGTGACAAAGTCCCTTTAGAAGAGCAGTATTTGTGGAAGCAGGTATATCGCAGACCTCAATCAATATTTTGTGGAATCTGGTATATTAATCCCCTCTATCAGTATTTTGTGGAAACAGGTATATAGAACCCAATAATGAGTATTTGCTGGAAGCTGGTAAATCAAACCCCTTAATCAATATTTTGTGGAAGCTGGTTTATCGCAGGCCTCAATCAATATTTAGTGGAAGACGGTATATCAATACCCTGTATAAGTATTTTGTGGAAACAGGTATATAGAACCCAATAATGAGTATTTGCTGGAAGTTGGTAAATCAAAGCCCTTAATCAATAATTGGTGGAAGCTGGTGTATCACAGGCCTCAATCTATATTTGCTGGAAGACGGTAAATCAAACCCCTTAATCAATATTTGGTGGAAGCTGGTGTATCGCAGGCCTCAATATATATTTGGTGGAAGCAGGTATATCAAACCCCTTAATCAATATTTGATGGAAGCTGGTGTATCGCAGGCCTCAATCAATATTTGGTGGAAGCCGGTATATCAATACCCTGTATAAGTATTTTGTGGAAACAGGTATATAGAACCCAATAATGAGTATTTGCTGGAAGCTGGTATATCAAACCCTTTAATCAATATTTGGTGAAAGCTGATGTATCGCAGGCCTCAATCTATATTTGGTGGAAGCCGGTGTATCACAGCCCTCAATCAATATTCTGTAGAAGCTGATGTATCACACCCCTAATCAGTATTTTGTGGAAGCAGGTCTATCGCACCCCTTAATCAGTTTTTTTTGGGGAAACATGTATATCACACCAGTTGCAATTAATTATTCGAATAGCGTTTGTCCCTCTATATAGCTGCAGTATCTCAACAGAACCGCACACAACTGCTGCACAATACAAATTCACTATAATATACTTTCTATGTTAGCAGGTATATTATAGATATATCACACCCGTCAATCAGATTTTTTTTTTAGTGGCAAACAGGTATATCACACCAGTTGCAATTAGTTGTTCCAATGTCGTTTGTCCCTCTATCTAGCTGCGGTATCTCAGCAGAACCGCACACAACTGCTGCACAATACAAATGCACTATATACTTTCTATGTGGTATATTATAGGTATATCACACCCCTCAATCAGATTTTTTTGGGGGGGCAATAGGTATATCACACCAGTTGCAATTAGTTATTCCAATAGCATTTGTCTCTCTATCTAGCTGCAGTATCCCAGCAGAACCGTACACAACTGCTGCACAATACAAATGCACTATAATATACTTTCTATGTTAGAAAGTATATTATAAGTATATCATACCCCTCTGTATGTCACACCTATCAATAGCACACCTATACCAGTCCTTAAAAGGACTTTTGTGGCCCTATTAGCTAGCGTTTGGTGTCACTAACAGTCTGTCCCTGCTCCACACAGCAACCTCTCCCTACACTGGCAAAAAACAGAATGTAAAATGGCTGCCAGATAGAGTTTATTTATAGGGTAGGGTGTGTGTCCATGTGCTGAATTGTCTCAATTGGCTGTCCTGTCCCACCTGATTGATGTGTCATGGGTCAAAGTTCTGCACAATGCAAAGAATATGGCCTCCGGCGGACATCGCCATGTGTTCGCCTGTTCGGCGAGCCGCGAACGAGCAAAGTTCACTGCGAAACGACCGCCAGGCCAACCACAAGGCCATCTCTATTAGTGAGATCAAGTAATTAACATAAAAGCCTGGTGTGGAGAACTGAAGTTTGCTGTTAAAAGTAGCCATCAAACTGTTGATCCCTCAGATGATAATGGTCTCAATGGACTTCAAAATTTTTATCACACGATGGTCTTTCCTGGACTGTTGTAATTTGAAACCTCATTCAATATACAATTCCACAGACAGTCTAGATCTGTGGCACATGTGAATGGCTATAAGATCCAACCTGACTAGTTGTCTAATAGTGCCTTTTTTTTCTTGTCCTCCTCTCTATCTGTGCTAGGAAGAGTTTCTCATGTGGAGTCCAAGGGAGGCCAGCTGCAATATATTTCCTGGTTTAATATACTGTACAAGACCCTAAAGTTCCTTGTGTGCGTAAAGGGGTTATCTGGGATTTTCATATTGTTTGAGGAAGCCACTATTTTGATATTATAATTTTTTTCTTATGGACTTATATTTTGGAGTCTTTGAAGTCAATTACTAGTATCAGTTATAATGAGTTATGCTCTCAAGTTACATTTCAACTTACAGTAGTCAAGTCAGAACCCATTAATATGGTAAGACAAGGGGCCATTGTATAACCTTCATGGCCTTCATGGACTTTCACAACTGGAGAGCCAAATATTATGAATATACATTCCTAGTTACATTTGTTTGTATTGTTTACTACAAAATGTTATTATTCTTCAAAGATTTAATAACACAGATATCTGCAGATTGGCAAAAGAGAAGGATATTATTGGTTGCCAGGGATATATAGGGAGGAAAGGAGAGAAGCCATACATTGTAACACAGACTTTCTATAACTTTAAGATTTTGATCTTGTGAAAGCTGAAATGGCTTATAAAAAGTAGCTTTTTTATTGTGCCAGAAACTGAAGACAAGAAGAGGCTGGAGCAGAAAATGTTGAGGCTCCTAGAAAAAAAAGTACATAGATTCAATAATACAGATATCTGAAGAGCAATTGGCAAAAGAGAAGAATCTTAATGGTTGCCAGGGATATAGAGGAAGGAATGGGGAAAAGCCATACATTGAAAAATAGACTTTCTATGACTTTTTGATCCTGTGAGAGCTGAAATGGCTTATAGGACGCAGCTTCTTATTGTGCCAGAAACTGAAGACAAGAAGATTTTAGAGCACAATATGTTGAGACTGCTAGAAAAGAAAAGTATGTTTTCTTTTTCAGCAAGAAGTATACCTTTGTATTGTGGTTAATTCTATCTGGTATATCCAACAGTGTAGCAATAATGTACAAAGAAAACCATTATAAATGCTCATATGTTGAAATATTGACATGTTTATTTTTATCATGAAAAATTAATGAACAAACAAGCAGGAATTATTTAAAAATAGTTTCTTAAAATGTATCTTTCTCAATATGTGCATGCAGGTTTAGATTAACACATATTTTAATACTGCTTCAGTCTATTTTGAATTAAGCCAAGTGCATTCAATTCCCTCAGCTATCAAGCCCAGGCAAATGTAGCCCTTACTCCTATGAGCTGCAAAACCTCTCCTACACGCACCACGGGCAACATTCAGAGTGCCTGGGATATACTGACAGGTATGATTCTAGGTAATTTACTCTTTATCCGTTTATAGGGATTTACTGATAAACATTAACTTGCTTGTTATGCAATGGTCAGTGAAGAACAGTGAATGTGAAGAAATGTGCACTACCCCCACATAACTGTTGCATCCTGAGTAATAAAATGTGTCTAACTCCTTGATTATTACCCAAATTTGTAAAGTACAGGAGCATGGTTGCACCAGTTTGGAAATTCACATTATAAAATGTATCTCCAAAATTGATTTGTTTAAGTGAATATTCAGAATAAAAAATAACAATGACAACTATATTTTTCTTTTCGATTCTAGTTAAGTCAGCGGCTCATGAATGCCAGAATCACTTCTTCTGAAGAAAATTACAGCTCTGGGTTTTCTGAAAAAGCTATTTCCCCAAATGAGCAACAACTTGAAGGACTTAAATATCTGAAGAATACTTATTCTGGTATATCAGCCTATAATAAACAACAGGAAGAAGAATGTGATGATATTGGTGAATATCTTCCTGGGACTGAGGTCATCCCATCTAAGGAAACAAAAGACTTTATCTCTTTATTAAGCAGTGATCATAATTCTGGACTTTACGAGTCCAGAAAAGAGCTCACAAAAACACAGGAATGTTTGGATGGAATTGAAGAAACTAATTTATATTTTCATGGCTCAGAATTAAAAGGACAAGAAATAATATCACCAGTGATTATAGATGAGGTAAAACAAGAAGAACCATGTCAGTGGTCATCAACTGAAGAGCAAAATGAAGACTCCTTAAGTGACAGCTGTCTCCAAATATCAGAAAGTCCATGTATTCTACAAGCTGAAACCACACAGTTCACTGAGATAGCAGAAGTTTTGGATGATAATGCCAATCCAAATTATAGCCAGAGCATAGTTATGTTGCCATACTTTTTAACACAAAACACAAAGGGAATAAAAGATGAGCAAAGTTTGAAAAGTAGAAGTGAAACAATTGAAAATGACACACTCCTGCCAGCAACAACAGAACATACAGGGCAAGAACATCTCATGTTATTTTCACAGCAGGAAGACTTTCAGAGTATTTCATATGAATGTAAATCTTCTGGTAATGTCCTTGAAAAGGAAAATACAGAACCAAATGAAAAGGTTTGTAGCTTTACATCTTCAAGTGATGTTTACCTGTTCAGAGAGGGCCAAGTGAGGAACATAAGAGATAATGAAGCAATGGAAAGTACAAATCTTTCTCCTTCCCTATGCAAAGATATAAAGCATGAAGATGATGTCACCAAGCTATCAAATGACAAACAATACATTTCTGCTGGGAAAGAAAAAGAACTCTCTGACATTACACCTGCTTCCTCATCCAAACAATACTATGTTACGGACCACGATAGTCACAGTGATCAAGTACAACAGAAAATACAAGCTACTGAGAAAAATGTGGTATCAGAAACAGGAGATCTCATAGACAGAGCTGTACATGCAGTGTATGATTTAGAAAAAGAATCACCAATGCTCGACTGCTCACCATCATTCACTGCAACTGAAAATGTGACCCAGAGCACGTTTCATGAATGGCATGCAATGGGAAGTCTTCCAAGGGAGCAGACACAGGGAAACAAGGTCATCATTGCTAAGATAACAGTAGAAAAAGGTCAAAGTCAAACAAGTTCTCAAGATAGACCAGGTAGCAAAGGCTCCTATATGGATATTGGTGATACTGAGAATGTAAGAGCACAGCAAGAGATTGATGAGAAGTCAGCGCAAAAAGTCACATTTGTGTCAGGGAAGAACATAGAGCTCATCTATGAAAACATTGTATCTAATAATAAAGTATCACATTTATCTACAGAACATGTACATTATGGGGGTGCTGCAGATATTTCCAGAGAGCAGTATGAATCACAACAGTATGATACCAGGTTGACTCACATAGATGAAGAAAATCTTGTAGAACATGATGTTCCAGTTACCCAATCCAGTAATGGTTTTACAGCATTGGGGCAGGATCTAGAAGTAGGATCCAATCATGATATAGCAGCTGAAAAGGAGACTTTAGATTTCACAGATGCTTCACACGTGATTATAACAGGGGACACAGAAAACATAGATAATGCACATGCTAATGTGCAGGAGGGATATGTGGGGCCATCTATTCTTATCAGTGAACCTGATGATGAAAGGGATGATCAATGCTTGGAAGTAGAAGATGGTAAGCTTGAGGATACACAGAATTATCACCATGATGACACAGCATGTCCTGACCAGCAAATTCAGACTGGCACAATGGCCACAGGGCCTATGACTATGAGTCAAGTAAGCTCTAAGGTCTTCTGTTTTATAATGTTTGTGGTGTTTGCTGGCCTCATGTATCATTTTGATTTCCTGGTATGTTTTGCACTCTACCTTTTCTCATTATACTGGCTATACTGGGAAGGAGGCAGAAATAAAAATCCAGTTAGAAAGGAGTAGCATTGTTGCTCTGGAATTTAATTAACTGAGGAACATCAAGTCAGGTGATAAGTGGACATTAGTGGAATAACATACTTATCACCAGCTTTCTTAATTGATTGTTATTTGAGATAGGACCACATGAGAGTGATATCAGAAGTTGCAAAGTATTTACATCTGCAAAAATCTGGGACATTTATTATCAAATATTTGCATTATGTGTAAAGTGAATCTCAACCTGGTCTGCATGCCACACTTCCAAAGTGTACTTATTTCTGACATATAGTTCATAAAGTAAAGAGGTGTTGGTCATAGCAACCAATCAGATAACAGCTAAAATTTCACTTTATAAAGAATCCTTGCTGTTACAAAAAGTACATATAAAAATGAAAAGGATGCCATGTTCCTGGATCTCATGATCATGTTGTTAATTTAAGCAGACCTATTCCAAACACAAGATGACATTCAAGTTCAAGTTAAAGTTCTGAGAACCCCATCTTCACTTTTCATTTTAACTACTTTTTTAAAGGGAACCTGTCATCAACTTTATGCTGACCTCACTGAGGACAGCATACAATAGTGACAGAAATCCTGATTTCAGCGATGTGTCACTCATGAGCTAAAAGTAAGTGGTTGCTGAGACCCAGCATCATAAACATTGCAGCACAGGCCTTGAAAAGAGTCAAATCTACTTGAGAAGAGTCCTGGTTATTCATAATCTCCTGCACTCTCACCCATCTGCTGATGATTGGCAGTTCTCTCCTAGAGAGAAAGGCAGGAAACTCGGTAGAAGACTGTCAGTCATCAGCAGGTGGGCAGGAATTCATGAATAACCAGGACTCTTCTCAGGTGGCCGTGACTCTTCTCCAGGCCCAGTCTGCAATGATTGTGAGGTTGGTTCTTGGCAACCACTTACTTTAAACTTTTAAATGACAGACCGCTAAAATCAACTCACCTGTCTTTACTTTATACTGCCGTAAGTATGGGCAGCATAAAGTTGAAAACAGGTTCCCTTTAAGCAAAATCCACCATATACTATCAATGTCAAATAATATCAACGTTTACATAGAACAATACATAGTACAGTACATGGCAAGAGTGGTTGAGAAAAAATATCTTGGCATATGGGAAAACCTTTTGTACTGAGTGTCTTGCTATATAATCGATATTACTGATATATTTTCTTCTGTGAGAGAATGATTTATGTCAAACTTGCTGTTTCTGCTTTTAATATAGACCATGGAGCTAAATATTTTATTTTTAATAAAAGGGATTGTTTGGTTTCCCACATCTAAAATTACAATATTGGTTAGCAACTATAAAACAAAAGCATTCAACCATTTGTAGGACAAGGGTTAGTTTAAGAAAAAAAAATGCTGTTGAGCTACACTGAGTATTAAAAGGGAAAAATGCCTATGAAATCATGACTGAGATAGATAGAAATGATTTTCACCCTGGTATCAAGTTTTATTAATGCTATGCCCTCCCCGATACCACTAATGCACAATAGTATATGCAGATGCCAACATCTAGGAAGCCATATGCAGGAGAGACATGTCACCTCTAAGCCAACAGTTGGAGTACACTGTCGTAGAGCAATTAACACAGTATAAGTTTTTCCACTGAATGTTATCTAAACATCTGCAGACCCATTGTGTTTGCAGTAAGAATTCATTGTGAACTTTTGACAGGGAGGGACCATGTATCTAGTAACCCAACTATCTCTCTCAGTTCACCTGTTGCATTATTATTATTATTATTATTATTATTAGTGTTGATCGCAAATATTGTAATCGCAAATTTTTATCATGAATATTGGCACTTTGAGAATTTGCGAATATCTAGAATACAGTGCTATATCTTTGTAATCGCAAATATTCTAGATTTTTTTTTCATCAGTACCCATGAACCCTTACTGCTTCTTGCTTGTGGGCCAATGGGAAGGCTGCAATATAATTGACTTTAGGAGTAGTGTTGATCGCAAATTTTCATATCGTGAATTTTTGTATCACAAATTTTCCAATAGTCGATTTTCGCAATCAAGAAAATAATCACTGGAGATCACGAATTTGTGAATATATGACAAATATTAGCCCAAATATTCGCTAAATATCGTGAATTTGAATATTGCACCTGCTGCTCATCACTGATTATTATTAACAACATATCTAGACACTTACCTTAGCATGTCAATGTTTTTCTGTCCATTCACAAGCATAGCTGACCGTGGGCATTTTCCATAAAAACCAAAACATAAAAAAGTAAGCCAAACTCCCAGTAGTACCAAAGTAAAAAAAAAAATATGGAAAATTCTATTTTTACTCTTATTAACCATACTCTTAAGAACTTGTGTTTAATCATTATTACTTACATCATTATGTAGTGCTACGTAGTGTAAAGCTACCCATACACATTAGATGTAAGTGGGCCAAACCCAACAATTTTGGCATGACCATCTAATGTGTAGGAGGATGTCCTGATTTACCTCAGGTAGCAGATGCCAGAGAAAAGAAGGAACAGATTGGTTTTAACATGTGCAATCTTGTACTCATGTTAGGGGTAATCCCCACAAGAGAAGTCTGCTAACAGCTTATTCTCCTTCCCCATCGGACACACATGCTTGTTGACAGTGCCAAATGTGCATAGGTATGGGGTAGTTGGAATAGCTGTTGGTTGAAATAGTGTATGGGTACCTTAATTGAACTTAAAATAACATCAAGCTATATTAGAACACATTTTTGCACTAAATATGAGTGCAGTACTTTAGAAAGTTCAGTGTATAGAAAGGTTTTACTATATAGCATTCTGCCCTCAAGGATGACATCCTTTTACACATTCCTTAAAATGAATGTACATGACAAGCCAGCCAATTTTACTGATTGTTAATGACCTTTTAGGTGCTATTGGTCAAGGTAACATGCTCTGGTACCGCATATATCTGTCACTTTGTTTCAATTATTAGTTTTATTTTAATAAAAGCCGTTTGAAAATATATTTCTGTCTATGCTACATTTCAATAAAAAATCAGGTAGAAATTCTGTTGTGCGAGTTTCTTGTTTACAATACAACTGACCACTGAGATATTACTTCGAACAAAAAAAAAAACATACCTGCAGGGAAATGTCAAGCTTAAGTAGAGGTACATAGATAGATAAAAAAAAAACTAGAAAAAAAAATCCTTTCCCATTCCTCTTTGTATGCTTTCCCAATCATGGAGTGCAATAGATAGATAGAAGCAATTTTTTTTGTGGGATGAATTTTCAGTAATGCTTTTTTGGAGCCACTGTGGATTTTTGATCACTTTTTATTTATTTATTTATTTATTTAAGGAGACCGTTTAAACAAAAAAACAGCAACTTTGGATTTTTTTATTTTTTCCCCCCAAAATGTTCACTGTACGGGGTGAATAATGTCTTCCTTGTATTGTATAGGTAGTTACAAATGTGGTAATACCAACTATGCATATTTTGTTTTTCCTTCTTTCTTCTTTTTTTATGAAAATAAAGGTGTTTGGAAAGGGAAAAGATGATTGTATTTTTTTATTACAATTTTTTTCATTTTTCAAAACACGTTTTTTTTAACCTTTTTAAAATTTTCTAAGACCATTAGGGAAATTGAACCTGCCATCCTCTGATCACTCATATAATATACTGCAATACTTATGACTCAGCAGTGAAGGTGGGGTGCTATCTGTGTTACACAGCCAGCACACACAAGTGATGGTACAGCCACAGTTCCGGAGCCCACACTATCATTACACCAAAATAGTATGATGGGAACTACCTTCCTGTCATGACTACTATTACGATACAGTGTGAAAAGGGGTCAAAATTATTTTATTCCCTCATTCCATAGCAAATCATCATCACATTGTCACAATAGCAACAAGTTTAACTATGACTTACAATATTTTAGAGAAATAAGTTAATAGATAGATAGATAGATAGATAGATAGATAGATAGATAGATAGATAGAAATAGCATGCAGTTCTAGATGATACAGAACTGAAAAGTAAAATAGTAATAAAAAATAACAACTTGAAACCTATTTCATAATAGTTATTAGTATGCAGATTTGTTGCGTCAGTTTTGCTAGCTGGAAGTATGAGATCAGCAGCATATTACTCAACCACAATATTAGACATCACACGGCAGAGACTGCCAGGAATCTGATACTAGCAACTGTTGCCATGACCTTTACATTTGAATGATGCAGACAGCAGGACACCTGGAGCTGCTCATCAAAATTTGGCCTCCTACACTACACAAGAGGCAAGCTATTTTTAAGAATGCACGTAGCCCATGATTATGAACAGCTCAACTGCTGAATCATCTTTCACCAAGTGCCTTGACCAGGATGCACATGCAATGCTATGACAAAAATGAACACTTTCCAAGTAAAATAATTACCATCATCATATAAAATTAAAAAAAATAAAACATTTACTGTATATTAGAAGTAAGAAAATTGATTCTGAACTAGTCAGAATTATTGCGATTTTCATAAAAATTCTTCTGCCAAGCATTTCTAAAGTTTTGGCAATTTGCTTCGACTGAATAATGCAAAGCATTACCATCACCATTTTACTGAGAAAATTGGCAGGGAAGAAGGCGAAAAGGATGATGAAGATGGAGGATCACATGAGCTTGGGAGGGAGGTGGTTTGCCCTGATTGGCTCAGAGGCTGACAGGCTGTGAGCCAATCAGGGGCAGGGTTTTGGCATGTCCTTGAGACATTGGGCTTGCTAAGAAGCCAGAGACACCATTCTGAGCTTAGACTGCTCTCTGAGAGCATGTGTCTTGAATGTGTCTCACAGTTACATACACAAGCCAGACATCTTATTTAGTTAGGTAGATTGAATCAATAGGTAGAAAACTCCGTTTTTTTCAGGGAAAGAATAGGGTGGTCACTCTGAGTTCTGAGAGCAGATGCTGGCAGCAAGTGGAGAGTTCATTTATGAACTGCAAGTTCTGCAATCACCAAATCTTTCACCAACCTTAGGATACTTTCACACTGGCATTTCTGGGTCCGCTTGTGAGATCCGTTTCAGGGCCCAAAACGGATCAATTAAGCTCCAATGCATTCTGAATTGATAAGGATCCGTTCAGAATGCATCACTTTGGATGCGTTTGGTCTCCGTTAAATTTTTTAGACTTGAAGCGTTTTGGTGACCGTCTGACTATGCGGAGCCTAACGGATCCGTTTAGACTTACAATGTAAGTCAATGGGGACGGATCCGTCTTTCACTGACACAATATGGTGCAATTGAAAATGGATCCGTCCTCCATTGACTTTCAATGTAAGTCAAGACTGATCCGTTTTGACTTAGACTTTTTTTATATGAATAATGTAAATGGATCCGTTATTAATGGATACAAGTGTTTGCATTATTTGTGCGGATTGGTCTGTGCAGATACAAGACGGATCCGCACAAAACGCGAGTGTGAAAGTAGCCTTATTTGTTCATAAGTGGTTTACAAGTTTTTTTTACATGTTAAATTCATACATTTGTATTTCTTTTTTTTTTTTTCTCGTTCTCGACCGAGCAAATTCTTAATATCTCTATTTTTCTTTTGATTCTGACTCGCGATCACCCTAGCCAGTAATTTCCCAGGGCGACCTGATTCAACAAAATATTTTAGTCCCTTAAAGAAGAGCCTCTGTTGAGCCTTATTCAGGATGAAGTTTTCTTGGCTTGCATTCTCCATAATTTCTCTATTTTCTTCTGTTTTATTTCTGGAGAATTCCATCGTGGCACCTGCTGCTGCATCTTTTACATCCCTCTCTTTTATACCATGGGAAATATTGCTGACAAATACCCCCCCAAATAAAAGCCTTAAATGCATCCCATACCAATTGGATTTTTGCTAAGTTGTAATTACTATCCCAGAATCGAACAATCTCCTGTTCAATCGTATTATGATTGTCCATTTAAGAAATCCAGTGGGGATTTAATCTAAAGGGGGGTCTTACCCTAAATTTATTATCCACCAAAGATACCTCAAGAGTCAGTGGTACGTGGTCCGATAGAGCCCTAGCCTCATATTTTATGCTCTTTATACATCCAATATAATTTTTATTTATCAGGGCTAAATCTAACCTAGACATGGAATCTCCAGATTTACTAACACAGGATAAACATTCGTTTCCCCATCCCTACAAGGCCCAATACATCAACAAAGCCTGATTCCTGACAGAATTGTGCCAAGGGGGACCCTTGTATAGGAGTCTGGGTATCAGCCCCATTGAAATCCTGTCATTCCCTGGGTTTATAATGCAATTGAAGTCCCTAATAACTAATCCATGAACGATCCATGAAAAATAGCAAAGCATTCAGTATTTAAAAAGAGAAGGGTGGGGGAATATAAATAAAAGCCAGAATGCATAATCTTCCATCAAGCTTTCCATAAAGAAACACATATCTACCCTGCTTATCGATAGAGGATGCCTGACAAACTAAATCAATCAGATTATGAATTAAAACTGACACCCCTCTAGAATAACTAGAAAAGGTGGAGTGATACATCTGAGCGGCCCATCCTCTAACGAGCCACGTAACCGTGTCCCCAGTAAGATGGTTCTCCAGAAGACACACGATCGCTGGCAGATGTCTATGAACCAAGTCAAAAACCGCTTGTCTTTTAAGCTTATCCCCCAGGCCCCAAACATTTCAGTTTAATATTTTGGTCAACATCAACTTAACCTATAGAGTCCCATAAACCTCGCCTCCTCCCTCCCCCTCCTCCTCGCATCGCAATCCCTTTCATAAACCCACCCAAACCTCTTGATCCACCACATTACTGCACCAGATCTCTTAACTAAGACCACGGCTCCCCCTCTCCTCCAACCCCGCCGCCATAAAAAAAAAAAAAGAAAAACATCAGAAAGAAATAACTGCTCAAATATTATTCTGCTCTAACCAGTCCACTACTAGGTCTGGGGTATCGAAAAAGTGAGCCACATTGTTAAAGATTATCCGCAGTTTGGCCAGATAAATAAACAAATACTTAATGTCCTTTTCCTTCAGACGGAATCTATGTAGCAACGTCTCTTTTCTTGAACATCCTTAGAAAAATCAGGAAAAAACTACAATTTATTTCCATTGCATATGATAGGAGGGCACTACCTTGCCCTTCTCAGAATAATATCCCTATCTCGTGAGACGAATATCTTGACAAGAAGTGTCCTTGGATGCCTTCCAGGGGTTGGTTTGCCCCCTGGAACCCAATGGTCCCTCTCTACAAAAAACAATGGGAAAAATGCTATTTTCCAAACTCCTCCAGGATTAAGGACTGAATCATGTCGCAAAGATTATCTCTCTCCATGCCTTCTAGTAGGCCCACAATTCTCACGTTGCATCGCCTCGACCTGTCTTCCAATTCCATAATCTTTTTTTTAAAAGAGTATTACCCTCCATTCTCACCTTTGGAATTTCAGTTTTAAACATTTTAGCTTCCTTCTCCAGAACCCTCACAGATTTTTCAATGGTAGTAACTCTGTCCCGTATCTTTGTGAGGTCATCCCTTATCAGTACCACATCAGACTGAATTACCCCGTGTTGTACTAAAATATATTTTATTAAGTCCCCATTTTTTTTACCGCAGCCAAAATTTCCTTTAATGGGGAAAATTCATCTCTAGGGGATTTGTTTATTTCCTCTCTCTCCACCTCATCCTTCTGAGTAAAATCCTCCAATACTTCTGTCACTCTGGGTCCACCATTTTTTTAACATTCAAATCACATGAACCTTTTTGACCTGCTCCTGTGATTTGGAAATTTAAAAATTTTTTCAATTTTTGCGGACTCTACCGGTTTCTGACCCGTTTTAGAAGATGAGTACTCAACGGATCCCCTATTTTGCTTGGAAGCCATATTCCTCGTCTCCTTTATTTATTTTTTTCTCCTTCTACTTCTCCTACTATTTTTTGTTTCTCTCCAACTTATTTTTTTGTCTTACTTTCTTCTTTTCTCTCCTTTTCTCTCTTTTTCCCCCCACTTTTTTCTTTTTTTCCTCCCCTACTCCCTTCTTCTTTTCTTTATTTCTTTATTCCCAGAATCTTTAAACCAGAACAAAACAGTTCATCAGCAGAAACAAGTCCAAGTCAGTACAAGTCCAATATTAAGCTCAGGGAAGCATCAGGTAAAGTGGACATCAGGCAACAAACCAAACAGGAGGGTCGGCAAGATATTCACAGGGAGCAGGGAGGAAGGTGGATTAGACATACAAAGTGGAATAAACAGGAGGCAACATCACTTCAAACCTCAATCCAGAAGCAGGCAAGGAGCAGTGGATAAGGAGCACGGAGGGGCGGGGAGCGGAAAGCGGAGAAGACAGGGGAATCCAGAGGGTATCAAACACATCAGGTGCCGCGAAGCATCGGCCGAAAACCAGACCGCAACCACACAGCAGCACTGAAGGCACTCATAGGATCCTGGCACGTTGGCAGCCTGGGTCATGGAGCAGATAGATCCCACGGATGAAGCGGGGCAGAGCAGAGCATATTGGTGTGGGGAAGTAGAACGAGAGAGGAGGAACACGAAGCAGCGTCCTACGTAATCACGTCATAACCTGCCTTCTGATCACCCTTTTTATAAAAAAAAAAAAAGAAAACTGTTTTTATTTTGTCACTGTCCATAATTAAGCACATCAGTACATTTTAGTGCATCAAAACCAGTGTGTTCATAGAAATGCACGTAAAATTAATCCTCTTTTAATTCCCCCCAAAACAACTTCAGTTTTGCTACCGTGTATAATTAAGCAGTTCATCGCTTTTTACTAGTATGTAGTTACTGGAAAAAAAAAAAACATTTTAAATTTAGCTACTATTTGTAATCGGTCATTTCAATGCATCAATATACCAGTTTTTGTATTATGTTTATTTGCACATACAATTTGCTTATTTTTTGCGGGACAAGATGCATTTTTAACAGCACTATTACATTTACTATGTATTGTTTTGGAAAACAGGAAAAAAAAAATCTTTGTGGGTTAAAACTGAAATATCACAAGGGTTCCACCAAGTTTTAGGGGGTTTTGACATCATGGCCGTCACTGTGCACTAAAAATGACATGAAGCCCTTTTTCTGCAAATCAATACAATTACAGTGATAACAAATTTTTATAGTTTTTATTTCGTTTTATAAGTTTTAAAGTATGAGTATGTAAGATCACTAGAGATGAGCAAATTTTAAAAAAATTCGATTCGGGCAGTTTGCCAAATTTTTGGGAAAAAAATGTTTTGATCCAAATTTATTTGTGGCGAATTGTGTTAAAAAACGGCTATTTCCTGGCTGCAGAGAGCCTTTATAGGGCTATAGAACACTGTGCTGCTGTGGTAAGTGAAATTATACTGTGAGTCAGTATGATATGCAGATGACACAGATGATAGGCGTCGATCTTAGGCCCCTTTCACACAGGCGAGTTTTCTGCGTGGGTGCAATACGTGAGGTGAACGCATTACACCCGTACTGAATCTGGACGCATTCACTTCAATGGGGCTGTGCAGATGAGCGGTGATTTTCACGCTTCACTTGTGCTTTGCGTGAAAATCTCAGCATGTTCTATATTCTGCGTTTTTCACGCAATGCACGCCCCAAAGAAATGAATGGGGCTGCGTGAAAATTGCAAGCATCAGCAAGCAAGTGCGGATGCGGTGCAATTTTCATGCATGGTTTCTAGGAAATGATAGGGATGAGCAACCCCGGACCCCATTAAAGTAAATTCACTGTATTTTTTTCCCTTATAACATGGTTATAAGGGAAAATAATGCCATTCTTAATACAGAATGCTTACTGAAATGTCGATTGAGGGGTTAAAAAAATAATAATAATAACTCACCTCATTCACTTGGATCTTCCATCTTCATTCAGCAGGATCGTTGCTGACGTAACCACACTCACCATGTGGTGATTGCGTCATCAAAGGTCCTTTTGCAGGTCCTGAAAGAAGACGATGCCGGCTGTGCAATCAAGTGGATAAGGTGAGTTAATTGTTTTTTTATTTTTTAACCCCTCAATCGACATTTTAGTAAGCATTCTGTATTAATAATGCTATTATTTTCCCTTCTAACCATGTTATAAGGGAAAATAATAAAATCTACTGAACACCAAACCCAAACCCGAACATCAGTGAAGAAGTCTGGGTTTGGGTCTGGGTACCACTGAACAATGCAACAACGTCGTCAGCTGATTCCGCATAGATGTCTACAGAACCTGTTCTATTAAAGGGTTTCTATCACTTCGTATGACATAATTAGCTGTCAGACACTAGCGATCTGCTAGTGTCTGCTCTGGCCAACCATCCTACTATAATCACTTGTGGGGCAGCGGTTTTGCTAAAAAACTAACTTTTATAAATATGCTAATGAGCCTCTAGGTGCTATGTGGGCGTCATTAGCACCTAGAGGCTCCGTCTACCTTCATACACAGCCGCCGCCCAGCGCGTCCCTCCAGCCCGCCCATGTCCTCCTCCGTGTGACGCAGCGGACGAGTTCTCGCGCATGCGCCGTGCGCGGCTGTATTCGGCGCATTTGAGATCTCAGCTCGGAGCGGTCAGACATTCAATGCGCATGCGCGGCTGTATTCGGCGCATGCGCATTGAATGTCTGACCACTCCGAGCTGAGATCTCAAATGCGCCGAATACAGCCGCGCACGGCGCATGCGCGAGAACTCGTCCGCTGCGTCACACGGAGGAGGACATGGGCGGGCTGGAGGGACGCGCTGGGCGGCGGCTGTGTATGAAGGTAGACGGAGCCTCTAGGTGCTAATGACGCCCACATAGCACCTAGAGGCTCATTAGCATATTTATAAAAGTTAGTTTTTTAGCAAAACCGCTGCCCCACAAGTGATTATAGTAGGATGGTTGGCCAGAGCAGACACTAGCAGATCGCTAGTGTCTGACAGCTAATTATGTCATACGAAGTGATAGAAACCCTTTAAATGCTTATACAAGTAGAGCCCCCCAGAGTGGAGAGGGTGTCAGCAGTAAGTTTGTGTCAACGTCACTGATTAATTTTCCCCATTCTCTGATTCGTCAGAACAATTACCCAGAAAAAACGAATCCTGTCTGTGGAGCATATGCCTTCACTCGGTCAGCATTTGCTCAATAATCCATCAGTATTGCTAAAGGGGAAAAAAAAACGGTGTAGATCTAAAACAGAGATGACACGTGAATGGAATATTTGCATGTCTTCTGTGTTTTGTACCCACTCCTGCTTTTGGCTACCAATTCATAAGCCAATTCTGATAGGACCATACAGGCCTTACAGCTGCTACACAGACAGGATCCGTTGTGCGTCTAATTTTTCCTTCCTCCTGACAGATCAGAAGTGTCACATAAATTATGATGTCAGCCAGGCCGAAAGCCAAAATAGTGGACCAGTCATGAAGTGGGGAGGGTGGGTACAGCATGAGAAGTCCACAGAGTGGACCTATGACATAGTGGTGAGGTGAAAGCAGCATGAGTAGACCACAGAGTGGACCTATGACATAGTGGTTAGGTGAAAGCAGCATGAGTAGACCACAGAGTGGCCCGATGACAGGGTCTGGAGGTGGAAGCAGTATAAGGATGCGGTATGGCAGACCTAACAGGGGAATTATGTGTGCGGTCACAGTGTGAGCAATAGGTGGGCTGAGGTAAATACAGTCCTGGTTACTCACAGTTACGTCGTCCCTGGGAAGGCTCGCATAAGTGAAGAGGAGAACGGCACAAGGATTCTCTGGGGCACACTCTGTTGTAAGGGACACTGGCCAGATGGTGGTTTGAGGTGCCCTGTATTAATGTGCCTATGGCAATGTCCCTTGTAGTCGTGAAGCCAGTACCTTTTGTATGGAGGTACAACCTTTTACTGTAGTGTTAATTGAGTAATTGGAGATTAAGACAAGAAGGATGAAATCCAGGGTGGAACCTTACTGAAGATAGCTCCTGATAACAGTACATCCAAAGTATTAAACAGTCTCTTGGAACAGAGGTAACACTGCTGCAGGTCCTCTGCTGATAGGTGTAATGTCCCTCTCTAGCTATTAAGTGCAATGAATTTGCAGCCTTACGGGTAGAGGATTTCTGGGATGGTCCTGGTGATCCCAGTGCAGGCTTGTGAAGTTGCCGGAGGCTGGTGACTCCTTAACTTGGGAATCCAAAGGTCCTAAGGTACTAGTAGAAAATGGCCATAACCCTTTGGGGGTCTCTTTCTTTAGTATTTTCTGAGTAAAATGGAGCACTTTAGCTCTGGGCTGAAAACTGGCTGAGGGCTCAAGATTGCAGACTGCACACATCACACACTGCTAGACTGCACTCAACTGGAACTATCTGTATAGTCCTGAGCTGGCATATATATATATATGGGAGGTATTATCTCCCCTAGTGGTAGGCTCAGTGTAATGCAATTAAATACACCTGTAAGCAGGGATTATACATAAAGATGCACTGCAGTGTAAAAACAGGCTATATAAAGAAATGCAAAGCATAATACAACAATTTTGAAGTGCCCACGAGGGTAGTGGGACACTGCATACGGCCTCGACACAAAGATGAAGGTCTCCTGAAAGATACAAAAAGAGAACAATCCTGCAGGCATGAACAAACAGTACCATAACCCATAACAATACTTCTTGAAATCTGAAAAGCAATTGGTTAGGCACATATCAGGCAAACATCAAGAATGGTAATAAACAAGTGAAAAGGGGCGTCGTTTTGTTTCCTCTGGAGACTGATGAACAGGGGCGCTGACCTGGCACAGCGGAACAATAATACCAGGATAGTCCATAATGGGGAAATAATGAACATGGATGAAAATCAGGAGGCTCACAGGGCATGAGTCCGTTCCCTGAGCATAGGGGAAGTAAAGATGATGAACAACACAGAGGCTCAGGTACGTTTGAGTCTATCTCCGGGCACAGGCTTGAATGTTGCGACAACAAAACAAATAAGACTGTAGAGAGTCCTTGGAGTAAAGAAAATAATCAGAGTCAAAAAGTCTCTTACTCAGGCTCTGTAGTCTCACCAAGAAGCGAAATTGTAATCCACATTAAACTGGGATAGCTGGAAGCATTCTCCACTGATTCTAAATTAAATACTCCCTATAAGGGGCAGGTGGTTGTCCCTTTGTAATCCGACTGGATCTGCGAAGTTGCGGTCCTTCTTCTGACCTTGGCGCAAGGGGACTTGGTACATCTGGAATTTCTTGCACTACTGAAACTTCTTCTTGAGGTGGTTCCTCTGGATGACGTGACACTGTACTGACTGGAGCAGGCACAGCAATATTTAACCATGTGTAAGGAACCATTTTAGAGGATCTGCTTCCATCATTAGTTTTTCAACAGTTTGCATCGGCTCTACAGACTTTACTGGTAGTTCAGGCACTTGAATTGGAGGCTGATGTTCCTCTGGAACAGTCTCATCTGGAAGGATTCCTCTTGGATTATCTTTCTCCTTGTTACACAGTTTCAAGCGATTACAATGAACTATTTGAGGGGATTTGTTTTCTCTGGTGATTTCATAGGTGTCAGTTGCTGGATTAGAGATAGCTGAAATGATGTAGGGAACTCTTTCCCACTTACTATCCAACTTGCTGGTGCGATAAATGTTCTTTAGCCACAAATAATCACCAATTTCAAGAGGCTCTGCTTTGGCAGATTGATCATAATCTTTTTGCTGCCTTTTACGAGTATGTTCCATGTGGTGGTAAACAATTTCTTGTGCATAAGCTAGACGTCTTTGGTGCTCGCTCACCCAATCAGTTTTTGGCAATGGATTGATGGCATCAGGCACTTGTACATCTAAAGTATGGTCAGCAGGTAGTTTACCTTGTCGGCCAAACATGAGATAGTAAGGTGTATACCCGGTGGAAGAGTGAATGGTATTATTATAGGTATACATCAATTGAGTAGGCCAATCATTCCTGGTAGCAGGTGGCACAGCTCTAAGCATTTCTATTAGGGTCTGGTTCCTTTTTTACAAAGTCCATTACCTTGGGGATGGTAAGCTGTCTCTAAATGTCTTCTCACATTCCAATCCAATAGAATCATCTACGGACGGTAGCTTCTGTCTTTTGCACGCCAAAGTGTCCTGATTTGTCATAGTACATCTCAAGAATGATGCTTGCATCCCGGCGGGGTATTAGGATTTGATATACCCTGTAATAGGTAACTGGATCCAGGCTTCTTCTCAATAGTAGGCATTTCTGCAGAAAGAGTTGTTTCCGGTTTCTCCACAGCTTTAACAGTTGTGGGCAGTGGCGTACCTACCATATAGGCTGACCACGCAGCTGCTATGGGGCCCGTGAGAAAGAGGGGCCCGCAGTGGAGGAAAGGCCCCGCCCCCTCATTTCTCCTGTCTATCTTTCTAAAGCTAAAGGACCTTTGATGATGTCATCACAGGTCCTGTAAGGGAACTGCACAGTGTAAAGTGTAGTTCCCAGGTTAGAACAGTACATCTGCCAGGACCTGTGATGACATCATCTTCAGCATCACAGGTCCTGCAGGATCTAGCAAAGGAACTGCACCAAAAATGGTGTAGTTCCTAGGTTTGAAAGGTACATCTGCCAGGACCTGTGATGACATCATCACAGGTCCTTCAACCCCTAACAGTAAGTATTAGAAGTTCACAATCAGCTCTGCATTGATCCATACAGGAGGTCCTCCACTTTTCATCATTTACCCCCCCCCCCATGCCCTGTTTTTACTGATTGCACACTCATGTATAATACTTCAGACAGTTACAGTGACCACAACCACATGTACTTCACACACACAGTGACTATAATGCATAACTGACCACATATTTCTATAAATAATGCATCTACAGTATTATACCTTGTATGCCTCACATCTATATATATATATATATATATATATATATACACACACACACACTGCATATATTAAACAGTATTATAGATGCAATATATACAGATATAATATATATTGCAGTGTACTGATATGTGAGGTACGAGGTATAATATATGCAGTGTGTATAGATATATTGTATATACAGCAGTGTACTGATATGTTAGGTACGAGGTATAATAGATGAAGTGTGTACAGGTATATTGTATATACAGTATTGGATTGATATGTGAGGTACGAGCTGTAATTTATACCTCACATATCAGTACACTGCTATATTTACTATATACCTGTACACACTGCATCTATTATACCTAATACCTCACATATCAGTACACTGCTATATATACAATATATCTGTACACACTGCATTTATTATACCTCGTACCTCACATTACACTACTGTATATACTATATATCTGTACAGACTGCATATAATATACCCTGTACTGCACATATCAATACACTGCTGTATATACTATATACCTGTACACACTGCATATATTATACCATGTTCCTCACATATCAGTACACTGCTGTATACACTATACATCTGTACACACTGCATCTATTATACCTCTTTTGTGTGCCAGGGCTGTTTTGTAATCCCAATCCGGCTCTGATGGCATAAATTATAAAACGCAGCAGCAAACATAGTTCATGGCACAAAGAGAGAGGCCTGGAATGGGTAGTGGGAGGGGCTATAAAAGGGGAATGGGGGCCCAATTTATATTCTTGCTATGGGGCCCAGTGATTTCTATGTACGCCCCTGGTTGTGGGTCTGCATTTCTTCTGCGGATTCTTTCAGGTGTTCTTTCACTGGTGAGGAAGTCATGTTGTTCTCTGATTACTGTACTTTCTGACTGAAGTATGATTCATCTCTCCTTTTCAGTTTGAGATTCTGGATTGTTCTGTAGATTGGGATTTAGGACTCTTTTGTTTTTGATGGAGAGGACGCTTTGTTGGGCGAAGTTTTTGTTGAAATTAGGCATCTCCACTTCTTCCCAGACATCTACGGGTGCAGTAGGATCTTCCTTATTAGGCAGGAGAGATAAGGCATCTGCGTTCTCGTTTGACTTGCCCGTTCTGTATTTTACGGTGAAGTTGTAGTTAACAAGGCGTGAGGCCCATGTTTGTTCTAAGGCGCCTAGCTTGGCTGTATTGAGATGCGCTAGTGGGTTGTTATCAGTGAAAGCTATGAAGGGGGTTGCTGCGAGGTAGTCCTTAAATTTTTCGGTGATAGCCCACACAAGTGCGAGGAACTTTAACTTGAAAGAGCTGTAGTTCCGGTCATTCTTTTCAGCTCCTTTCAGGGATCTGCTAGCATAAGCAATTACTCTCTCTTTACCTTCTTGCACATTAGAGACAGGACAGCTCCCAGGCCTTTCTAGCTGGCATCAGTGTAGAGATAGAAGGGCTGTTGGTAATCTGGATATCCCAAAACAGGTGGATCGGTCAGCTTCTTTTTCAGGAGCTGGAAGGCAATTTCCCTGTCTTCATTCCACTCCACAGGTACCTGCGTCTTCTGATATTTCTTTGGGTGTCCTCTTTGGAGTTTCTGGATTGGCTCAGCAATCTGGGCGAAGTGAGGGATGAAGCGTCTGTAGTACCCTGCAAAACGAAGGAAACTTCTCACCTCCTTTACTGTGGTAGGAGTAGGCCAATCCCGGTCTGCAGCTAACTTTTCCAGATCTGGTTTAACACCTTCTGCACTGACAACATATCCCAGATACTTGACTTCTGGCTTCAGCAGGTAGCACTTAGATGGTTTGATCTTGAGTCCATGTTTAATGAGGATTTGGAAGACTTCTGCAAGGTGTTTCAAGTGGTCTTCGTAGGATTTGGAATAAATAATGACATCATCCAGGTAGAGTAGGACAGTATTATTCCAGAGTGAAAGCCAGAACTGATGAGTGCCTGCGCTTTAAATTACCAGGGATCAAATTATACTATTCAGAAAAGGTAATTCTAAAACATAACATTTATTAGTAATACAAATAAAATAAATTGTGTTAAAAAATAAAGTGCAAAAACAAAATCAACAATTGGGATTAAGGGTAAATGAACCCCCGATTTATACAACCATAAGTATCCCAATAGAGTGAATATAATGAATAAATAGAGTGCACGGCGGCACTAATAACCAGCACGTCCTACCAGTACCATGGGACGGTCATCAGATCCTTCTCCGATAACTAGAGCCGTATCGTACCCATCTGAGGATGATGTCCAATCAAAGTAAAGATGGCCGTGATGCACAGCTATGTAGGGTCCCTATTCATGCCCTGTGGCTAGCTAACCGCTTAACCCTGATACTAGGAAATATGTAGCAGCCTGACCACAGGGCACTCGTCCTGATAAGGACGACCCCGTCCGAAACCTGTCCCTCAGTAATAAAAATCTATATGTCCCTATGTACACGAAACACTCCCTAGAGTAGGACAGTCTCAAAGTTTCTATGACCTAAACAGCATTCCATTAGTCGTTGAAATGTTCCTGGTGCATTACAAAGTCCAAAGGGCATGTAATTAAACTTGAATAGGCCCATGGGAGTGGTAAAAGCTGATTTCTCTTGGTCTTCAGGAGCCATAGGTACTTGCCAGTATCCACTGGTCAGATCAAGAGTAGAGAAATAGGCTGATGATCCCAGTGCTGTCAGGGATTCTTCAATTTTGGGTAAGGGAGAGGCATCCTTGTGGTGGTTAGATAAAAAATTTTATAATCCACCCAGAACCTAATATTGCCATCATTTTTCCGGACAAGAACTAGGGGTGCAGCCCATGGACTATGGCTGTATTGGATAATATTGGAATCCTTCATCTCTCGGTTCATTTGTTTCACAGATTGGTACATTGTTGGTGGTAAATGCTGTAACGGATCTCCTGGCACCCCAGCCGGGTACCTTCGTCGATGGCTGCTCCTAGTGCTTCCCGAGGACTCCAAGCACTCCACTTGACACCATAAGCACTGCAGACCCCGCGAACTGCTGAAGCTTGGTTGAGGTCTTACCGTCCTCCACCCACGCTGGACCCAAGAACGGGCTTCTGCTTCCAGTGGGTGAACCTCTCTAAAATACAGAGAGCAGGAACAGCTCTTACAAGTGTCACGGCCACGGTTTTGGCCGTGACTCCTTGGGAGCCGCATACAGTTGCCCGCGGTTTGGGTTGTTGTTTCAACCGCAGCTTGAGGCTTGATGTAGTTTGCCTCAAGTGCGGTTGCCACGGACAACAGGTATGTGTGCGGTCCCTTTGGAGTTTGTGTGTGTGATATGTATGTCTGTGTGCACTCTGTCTTATGTGTGGTGTGCACTTACATCTTCCCTTCACTGTGGTTGCCCGTGGCAACGTTTGGTTGTAGTGTGTACATGTGGTGGCAGTGTTCCGGCCTTCGGGCTGACTCCCAGGACATGCTTGCCACGCATGTCGTTGCCTGCGGCAACAGTCACAGTGTGTTCTTCAGTTGGACACTGTCTGTTTGAGTTTGTGTTTCCCTTCCCTGGTGCTGGAAGGGTTAATTCCCTTCCCAGTGTGTGTGTGACTCACTGGGTGTGTCTGACTGCTGGGTGTGGCTTCTTGGCCTATAAAGCCTCACTGTTAGCATATGTCTGTGGGTTGCTTCAGCCATGCTTAGCTGGAGCAGCCTCCTGTGTTTACCAACTGCCAGTGAGAGCCACCCTTGTGGTTCATAAATATTATGTCACATTAAGTTTATGTTCATCTTTATGTGTGATGTCTATGTGATGGTCTGTTAGGATTTTCTTATTTTGTTTAGTGCAGCTTATGGATCTGGATTCCTGTTTGCACAGGGATCCAGTCAGCAAGGCTGTGGCAGGTAGGTCGAACTCGGATAGTTCACCTGCCATATCCGTAAGTCTGTTTGTGTTCCCCTTTTCCCTGCAGCTTGGCCAGTGAGACCCCTGTTCCTCCGTGTCCAGTAGGAACAGGCCGTCTTACCTTGACTCCTAGTCCAGGGACCGGTCGGAGGGTGAGTTAGGGATCCGAGGTTCCGGAGCATGGGTCCTCCTACCTTAAAGGTCGGCCCATGCAGCTAGGAGTTAGGGTCAGGTTAGGGACGCTTTAGGAGGTGACCTGCTCCCTAATCCTGTTGTCCTGGCCGAGCAGCCATAACATCACGTGGCACCGCACGTGTTAGGGTCAGGTTAGGGACGCTTTAGGAGGTGACCTGCTCCCTAATCCTGTTGTCCAAGCCGAGCAGCCATAACATCACGTGGCACCGCACGGCTGAGGATTTCCCCCATCCTCAGCCGTGACAGTATGAACCACAAAGGCTCCTCACGTGGTCTTCCCTTGAAAGAGGGGGCAGCATGTACCGCCATCTACGGATGGGGTGCATGCGCGTTCTCCGGAGGGAGAGCGTTATAGGGGTATCACCGGTTACGGCGCGGTGAGTGGCATTCCCCGCCATTCCTTTCTCACCGTGTCCGTGTTGGTGTCTCCTTGTTTTTCATTCCCCTCCCCCCCTCCCATTGTTTTTTGTGCCTCACCAACCTTCCCCTTTTGTTGTTGGGAGGGGCTTGAGGGGTGGGAGTATCCGTCCCTCGAAAGAGGGTGAAGCATGTACCGCCGTCTGCGGAAGGGGTACATGCGCGCTCTTCGGAGGGGGAGCGTTCTGGGGGTTTCGCCTCTGACGGCGCGGTGAGTGGCGTTTCCTCGCCATCCCATTCACCGTTGCCTCGTTTGGCGTCCCCCTGATTTTATGGCACCGGTGTGTTTGTTTGGTGTGCGGGTGCACACCTTCGAAAGAGGGTGCAGCATGCAGTGCCATCCCCTTGTGGCCTGCATGCGCGTTCTCCGGAGGGAGAGCGTTCCGGTGGGATCTCCGTTAACGGCACGGTTGGTGGCTTATTCCCCGCCACCTTACCTTCCGTGTCCGTGTTGGTGATCCCTCGTCCCTCTCCATGTTCCCATCTCTTCTCATTTGCTGGCAGCACTCCGTAAATGGTCCGGCTGCGTGCTGGTTAGGAGTGTCTGCTGGCAGCGACTGGAGTGGGGACGTGTGTGGAGAGTCCCCTCATTCATCTCTCTGTGGTTCTCTCCCCTGTGTCGCTGGTGCGGGCTGCAGGCCTCGTCGGACTGGCTGAGTTGTGTGCTGGGAGAGGATGCAGCTGACAGCGACTTTTTGGGAACCGTGTCTGAGAGTGGACGTCCCCTTCTCCCATCCCCTTGTGTGAGTCTCACGTGTTTTTTTTTTGGTGGGGGGGCTTTGAGGGGTGGGAGTGTCACGGCCACGGTTTTGGCCGTGACTCCTTGGGAGCCGCATACAGTTGCCCGCGGTTTGGGTTGTTGTTTCAACCGCAGCTTGAGGCTTGATGTAGTTTGCCTCAAGTGCGGTTGCCGCGGACAACAGGTATGTGTGCGGTCCCTTTGGAGTTTGAGTGTGTGATATGTATGTCTGTGTGCACTCTGTCTTATGTGTGGTGTGCACTTACATCTTCCCTGTGGTTGCCCGTGGCAACGTTTGGTTGTAGTGTGTACATGTGGTGGCAGTGTCCCGGCCTTCGGGCTGACTCCCAGGACATGCTTGCCACGCATGTCGTTGCCTGCGGCAACAGTCACAGTGTGTTCTTCAGTTGGACACTGTCTGTTTAAGTTTGTGTTTCCCTTCCCTGGTGCTGGAAGGGTTAATTCCCTTCCCAGTGTGTGTGTGACTCAATGGGTGTGTCTGACTGCTGGGTGTGGCTTCTTGGCCTATAAAGCCTCACTGTTAGCATATGTCTGTGGGTTGCTTCAGCCATGCTTAGCTGGAGCAGCCTCCTGTGTTTACCAACTGCCAGTGAGAGCCACCCTTGTGGTTCATAAATATTATGTCACATTAAGTTTATGTTCATCTTTATGTGTGATGTCTATGTTATGGTCTGTTGGGATTTTCTTATGTTGTTTAGTGCAGCTTATGGATCTGGATTCCTGTTTGCACAGGGATCCAGTCAGCAAGGCTGTGGCAGGTAGGTGGAACTTGGATAGTTCACCTGCCATATCCGTAAGTCTGTTTGTGTTCCCCTTTTCCCTGCAGCTTGGCCAGTGAGACCCCTGTTCCTCCGTGTCCAGTAGGAACAGGCCGTCTTACCTTGACTCCTAGTCCAGGGACCGGTCGGAGGGTGAGTTAGGGATCCGAGGTTCCGGAGCATGGGTCCTCCTACCTTAAAGGTCGGCCCATGCAGCTAGGAGTTAGGGTCAGGTTAGGGACGCTTTAGGAGGTGACCTGCTCCCTAATCCTGTTGTCCTGGCCGAGCAGCCATAACATCACGTGGCACCGCACGGCTGAGGATTTTCCCCATCTTCAGCCGTGACAACAAGACTATCTTAATCCCATCACTAACACAATCAGTGGGAGTCTCAGTGCAGAGTTAACCCTTTTTGTGTTGCTGAATCCACACCATGCCTTTTTAATGGGCAATAGGAAATATGTGGCATATAAATTACACACATAAATCAGGGTTCATAGTTCCTTGTAACCCCAAAAGGTCTTATGGGGTCTCCATAGTTCTCAGTCCATAGTCTGTAGGAAGGAGGCTGGCCCTCAGGCTTCTCCAGCAGCCCCAGTGACGGTACAGTCCGTCACATTTCTCCCCTCCCAACAGTAGACTAACCAGGTACCTGACAAACACTGGTCCTGTTGAACTCTGGGGCCTGGCTCTGTTCTGTATGTCCCCAGCTGTTGAGTGGGCATCTGCTACCCCTTGCTTCTTTGTTGTTCTATAGCTTGGAGCTGTAGGTACTTGGTGGGCAGAGGCCGACTGCGCTCTGCCCAGATGCCAGCTCTTCTGCTGGGGTAGCCAGTGGGGAGTCAGGCTGTGGACAAGAGGATAGGGGAGGGCAGAGGCCAACTGCGCTCTGCCCAGATGCCTGCCCTTCCGCTGGGATGGGGTCAGGGAATCCTACCCCCAGGACCTTGTTGCGGATCAGCTGTGGAGAGGAGGGATCGCTTACATCCTCCTCATGGCATTCCTGCGGGGTTGGTGGGGGATCTGTACCGGCCGTCCAGCATCCCGGTAGGCCTGGTGCAGAGACTGCGGTCCCATCTGCACCATCGGAGTTAGGGTTGCTGTCCCCCTGTGGTTGGGGAGAGAAATCGGTTGTCTCCTCTCCCTTCAAGGTACACTGCCGCTGGGGAATGGGGACGATGCTGTTCTCTCCCTGCAAAATATACTGCCGCTGGGGAGCAGGACCGACTGTCCCTACTCCCTGAAAATCCGGCTGCCGTTGGGGATCTGGGCCGACTGCCCAGCATCCCTGTAGGGTCGCTGGAGAGACCTCGGTCCCATCTCCACCTGCCATATGGGGTTCCCCCCAGGACCAGTCTATGAGGTCCCCTACCTCTGCATCTGGTACTGAAGCAGGGGATACTTCAGTCGGGTCTTCCCAGCTGTCGGGTTGTAGGTCTTGGACTGCCATCCAGCTCTCCGACAGTTTATATTGGGGCCGAATTGAGCTGCGGAAGTATTGGTAATCCTGCTCCAGCTCCCATTCCGTTGTCACTAGAGATGTCAGGTCTTGTCTCACCTCTCTCGCTGTAGCCCAATCATGCATAGCCTCCCTGTAGTCATAGATATCCAAAGAAACGGGACTCTCCAGCATCTCCAAACTCCAGTTCGGTGAAGGACTCAAACAACAGGCAAGGGCCATCATAATCCTCCCCCTCGGGTCTGTCGTGCTCAGCCATCCAGGGGGAGTGCCGAATCACATACCACCAGAGTGCCTGGTAGGCGTCGTCTAGCCAAAGCTCCTTTTATACCAGGCTCTCGAGTTCTGTCACCCACTCATCCAGGGGCTACTCTCCCAGAAGGGGCATTCGCAGGGCCACTCGCATCTGCAACTGCTGCTCCACACTCTGAAGACTCTCGCCCCGCCGACTCTGTACATCTTCCAGGGCTCCATGCCAGACGCCTTTCTGGATTGCATCCCTCTAGTCCATTTAATTCTCCTCATCGTAGTGTAACGCTGTCCGAAGACTAGCCGATTACATCCTGCTGTATCCAGGGGCGCTGTACGGATACTAGCGTTGCCCTCAATATGTTCCGCGAACGGTGTCTATGAGCTGCTTCTCCTCGCACTAGGACACCATCCCACTGCTTGCCACCAATGTAACGGATCTCCTGGCACCCCGACCGGGTACCTCCGTTGATAGGTGCTCCTAGTGCTTCCCGAGGACTCCAAGCACTCCACTTGACACCATAAGCACCGCAGACCCCACGAACCACCGAAGCTTGGTTGAGGTCTTACCATCCTCCACCCACGCTGGACCCAAGACCGGGCTTCCGCTTCCAGTGGGTGAACCTCTCTTAAATCCAGAGAGCAGGAACAGCTCTTACAAGAGCTAGTAGTTATAGCCAGGGGAGTATAGCAAATCTTTAGCGTATAGCAATCCCCAGTGTCGATCAGTTACCCAAACACCAACCTCAACATGATGAAGGGTAAAACAGGAACTCTTTATTGAACTCACAAGCATTGACTTATATACACATTTTCCAACAAGGGTACCACCCCCGTGGACCTGGTTGGGAACTGAGGACATGACATGGCAGCCAATCCTTTACAGTTTAAACACAAAAACTAACCCTATTCAACCAACACAATGGCATAGTCTGTGATGCAATTAACAAACACAATGGCATTGTCTTTGACGCAATCAACAATGAACAACATGCAAACAGACATCTTCACCTCCTCCCTAATGAATGAATAGGAAGAGAGGAGACGCCTGTGATGGGATTATCTCCTGAGTGTATCATAGAGTGATCTACTCATCTAGGAGTCGGCTGCTATTATAATCAACTATCTTAATCCCATCACTAACACAATCAGTGGGAGTCTCAGTGCAGAGTTAACCCTTTTTGTGTTGCTGAATCCACACCATGCCTTTTTAATGGGCAATAGGAAATATGTGGCATAGAAATTACACACATAAATCAGGGTTCATAGTTCCTTGTAACCCCAAAAAGTCTTAGGGGGTCTCCATAGTTCTCGGTCCATAGTCTGTAGGAAGGAGGCTGCCCCTCAGGCTTCTCCAGCAGCCCCAGTGATGGTTCAGTCCGTCACATATGCCGGTACCTTTCTTTTATTGGAGGGTGAGAGCCGGTAGGGATAGTGTGTTTGATCCCACGGAACTTCCCATAATCCGTAGAGTTCTTACTAAAGGCTTGATGATGTTCCTTCACAATGTTCAAAACCCCTTCAATTTGGTTTTTGGGCGCAGAGCTGTCTCCCACGTTAAGTTCTTCCCACCACGATGCAGGAGGAGCATGTTCTGGAGTACTGGAGCTCTGCGCAGATTGTTCTACTTTAGTTGTAGGCACGCTGATAACATCCTGGGAAGAGACTTGCATTAACTGAGCATGAGCAACAGGATAATGTTTAGTGAGGGTAACATGGTGATCATTCAGGTTTATGAGACGGACAGGCACTTTACCTTGGAAAACAGTCACTAAGCTCCTTGCAGCTCTGACTAAGGGATGATCATCTAGCGCTAAGGGCTCTACCATGGCACGGCACCATATGAGTGTCTCAATATTTGGTTTAAGGATAACAGGCTGGTTACCACGGATGCGGACACAGCATATTTCTCCTTTTTCATTGGCGAATCTCTATTGTGCGCTTAGCACACGGATGGTCTGTTGTATGCCCCTTGTAGGCAGGCGAAGCAGTAGACATAGATTGGCGTAATGCCTCAAGCATTTCAGTGTAACAATTCCTAAGGACATTCATTCCTAGAATCACTACAGAGCCACCTTTGTCTCCGTCTTGTACAACAATAATACCTTGTCGAGGTAGGGTGGTTTCTCCTACTTGCAGAGTTGGCTCCCAATAACCATGGCTGTAAGATCCATCCAGGATTCTATTGGTTGCATAAGTTGGTTCAGGTCCCAGTATTTATCAAATGCAGGCCGTAAGATGGTAGTGACCTGAGATCCGGTGTCCAGTAGGGCGACAAAAGGAATTCCGTTAATTTAAATTGCTACTTCTGGACTGTATCCTACATATCTGGGCATCCAGTTGGGATCTTGAGGACCTATTGGTTTACCTCTCGAGGGGCGGTCCTCAGCCTCGAGGGTTTCTCTTTTAACCGCCAGCACATTGTTTCTGTATGTCCTATCTTATGACAGTAGGTGCAAATAGATCGCCTGCGGGCGTTGGAGTGGTCATTTAGGCGCCCGCCAGGACTTCTGGGATATATATCTTTGCAGTCAGGAGGGAAAAGTTCTTTTCGTACAGGTGTCTCATCCTCCAATAATAAAGGCTTCTCCCACTGTTCAAATTTCTGACACACCTTCTCCAGGCTTTATGTCAAAAAGTTAACCTGTTCTGGAAAGGCTGCTACGGCATCAGGGACTGGAGTTTGAACTGCCTGACTGGCTACCGGACAACATTTGGAAGGGGTAGCAGGCGTATGGACAAGAGTTTCAGCAATTTTAGTAGGCTCTGGCTGCGGACTCTTTCCCAGAATACTAATGGCTAGCTCTTTAAAGTCTAGGAAAGTGACACTTGGGTGTTGAGCAGCTAACATTCTCAACTGGCTTTTTAGGTTGTCAGTGTTAACACCTTCAAAGAATTGTTCCTTTAAAGTTTTGTCTTGGTTCTCTGCCTCACGGAGGTCTACCTGAACCACAGCTCTAAGGGCTTCTTGTAAAGACAATGCAAAGTCTCTGAGTGACTCACCGGTTTGCTGTTTCATGCTGAAGAACCTCATTTTGACTTCTGACATGGTCTTGGGTTCAAAGGTGGTGTAGAGTCTCTCAAAGATCTGTCCCAGTGTTCTTCTTTCAGAGCTAGGCCAGGACTTCACCTCCCGGAGTGCGGCTCCCTCTAATTGGGCTAGGAGTATTTCCATTTGCTGCTCTGAACAAGGCACACATCTTCTCTTTAAAGTCTCTTAGGGTGTGAGTTTCCCCAGAGTATCGGGGTAACCAAGGGGCCTCAAAATAGTAGGGCATGGTTAGTGGCATCATGCTGGCTGCTGCAGTGACTGGTGGTGTACTGGAGCCAGCTACGACTGCTGCAGGGGATCCGCTGAGGTCAGGCTGCGCTGCTTCCTCCTGAACAGACATGGCAATGAAAGTTTATTTAAATGCTGCAGGCTAAATTTAACTTTACGTGATTTTGGAATGGGGTTGCTATAGTCAATGGTTGCGGGTGTATGGCCCTTTAAGACGAGCGATCGGTGCAGGCCGGAGGTTACTGCTGAGGAAAATTTTTATTAAATGTCCCCTTATTACTGATGGAGGACTTTTTACAAGCTGAGGCGTAAGATCGGGGCTTCTACTTGCTTTTATCACCATGGAGGCTGGCAATCTCGATCCTCCTTTCTCTTGCCCGCACCAAATCTCGCGATGCGCAAGAGTACGTCACATGCAAGTCCCGTGCACGGCGTCTCTTCAATGTGATTCCACAACAAAAGGGGTGGTGCCACACTTTGCATACAGCCTGGTCTCCCCGGACCATTACTGGAGTGGTAGGAGGCACTTTCAATAGTTACTTTGCATATGGGTCGGTGCACTAACTTTCTCTGCACTGGAAGGGGGTGTAACTTGGTTTTTCCTGCCAGGCTGCTCTGTGATGGCGCAGCAAACAACTGCAAGTCCGTTAGGCGGACATTTTAAGTACAAAACAGTCCATTCAAAATACAGCAAGCAGCACTACAGACTTTTCAAAAATCCACAATTTCACAGTTTTAACGATGCGGTTTTGTAGTAGAAGAATAGTGCAATACACGCAGACAGTCTTTAAGCATTTTTAACAGTTCTTTGGCCCAATAGAAGCAATAAACAGTTGGGGCTCATTCACAATATGCAGTCCACAATAAAGCAGGGTTTTGCAAGTCCTGTTCACACAGCGCCAATTTTAAATTATTGGAGTACACAAATGCAGCGATGCACAAATCCAGTTATCAATTAGGCGCAGAGAAATGATAAATCCTGTTCCCATAGTTCATTAAAGGCACATAGGAATAAATTGCATCCTGTTCGTGATGCCAATTTTAATTATGCGGTATGCCAGACCTAACAGGGGAATTATGCGTGTTGTCACTGTGTGAGCAATAGGTGGGCTGAGGTAAATACAGTTCTGGTTACTCACGGTTACGTCATCCCTGGGCAGTCTCGCATAAGTGAAGAGGAGAACGGCACAAGGATTCTCTGGGGCACACTCTGGTGTAAGGGACACTGGCCAGTTGGTGGTTTGAGGTGCCCTTGACGGTCTGTATTAATGTGCCTATGGCAAGGTCCCTTGTATTCGTGACGCCAGTACCTTTTGTATGGAGGTACAACCATTTACTGTAGTGCTAATTGAGGAATTGGAGATTAAGACAAGAAGGATGAAATCCAGAGTAGAACTTTACTGAAGACAACTCCTGATAACAGTACATCCAAAGTATTAAACAGTCTCTTGGTACAGATGTAACCCTGCTGCAGGTCCTCTGCTGACAGGTGTAATGTCCCTCTCTAGCTATTAAGTGCAATGAATTTGCAGCCTTACGGGTAGAAGACTTCTTGGCTGGTCCTGGTGATCCCAGTGCAGGCTTGTGAAGTTGCCGGAGGCTGGTGACTCCTTAACTTGGGAATCCAAAGTTCCTAAGGCACTTGCAAAAAATGGCCATAACCCTTTGGGGGTCTCTTTCTTTAGTATTTTCTGAGTAAAATGAAGCACTTCAGCTCTGGGCTGAAAACTGGCTGAGGGCTCAAGATTGCAGACTGCACACACCACACACTGCTAGACTGCACTCAACTGGAACTAACCTGCTAGGCCTGAGGTGGAATATATATATATATATATATATATATATATATACTGTATATATATATATATATATATATATATATATATGGGAGGTATAATCTTCCCCTAGTGGTAGGCTCAGTGTAATGCAATTAAATACACCTGTAAGCAGGGATTATGCATAAAGATGCATTGCAGCATAAAAACAGGCTGTATAAAGAAATGCAAAGCATAATACAACAACTTTGCAGTACCCACGAGGGTAGTGGGACACTGCAAGGAGACCACCGAGTGACACAATGACAGAGTCTGGAAGTGGCGGCAGCATGAGTAGGCCACAGAGTGGCACAATGACAGAGTCTGGAAGTGGCGGCAGCATGAGTAGGCCACAGAGTGGCACAATGACAGAGTCTGGAGGCGGCGGCAGCAGCAGAAGCATCAGGAGGAGGCCACAGAGTGGCACAATGACAGAATATGGAGGTGGCAGCACCATGAGTAGGCCACAGAGTGGCACAATGACCGAGTCTGGAGGTGGCAGCAGCAACATCAGGAGGAGGCCACAGAGTGGCACAATGACAGAGTCTAGAGGTGGCAGCAGCACGAGGAGACCACAGAGTGGCACAAAGACAGAGTCTGGAGTTGGCGGCAGCATCAGGAGACTACAGAGTGGCAAGGTGACATACTGTGGAGGTGGGTGGCAATACCAGTACCCGCTGAAGATGGTGGGTGAAAGAAGGAGCACTTGGCATCAGATGTGTGCAGGGCCGTCTTTAATATTGATTGGACCCTGGGCAAGAATTTACTTGGGACCCCTGGATCCCGCCTTCCCACACCCTAGCATGTGGCCACTAGAGGTGTTCCTTGGCAGTAATGTGAATACTGCCTTTTCTTCTGAAAAGGCAGTGTTTACATTAAAAAGCTTGCAGAGACATGCTATAGACTCCAGAACTACTAAGTTTAGCTGTTGTGGTTCTGGTGACTATAGTGTTCCTTAATATAGAGAAAAAAATAGAATCAGCACAAATGTATCAAATAAAATGGCTGTATCATTATTCTAAAAATTAAAAAAGCACAACTTCTGACACAAATACATAGTATTTTGCAGATTACTTTTTTTTTTACAATGTGCAGATAGTACTGTACTACTAACCCCTCCATCCATAGCCTTATAGCAGCCCCCATTAGCCTCATAGCAGCCCCCATTAGCCTCATAGCAGCCCCCAGTAGCCTTATAGCTGCCCCCAGTAGCTTCTCATCAGCCCCCAGCAGTCTCTCTATCAGCCACCAGTGCCTCTTACCAGCCCCCAGAAGTGTCCATCAGCCTCATAAATGTAAACTAAAAAACCCCACTTGCCTCTCCTGCTCCTGGATGCCGCTGCTCGTCTCCTCCAGCGCGATTTGCATCCTCCTGCTGTTGGCTATGCTGTGAAGGCTGCGCACAGCTTGATATCACAGAGCGCCTCACGCTGTGCGCAGCCCTGCACAGCCGACAGCCGAGGACCAGGAAGCGGTGAGTACAAAGCCTTCACCGCTTCCTGGTCCTCCGGACGATGTCATTGAATTTGTGGGCAGTGGCTGGGCCCCCCAGGAGCAACTGGGCCCAGGGCAGCTGTCCCTTTTGCCCCGCGTTAAAGACGGCACTGGATGTGTGGCATCAGGCGGGTAACAGCATCAGAATAGTAGCTGAGGCAGGTAGCCAGAAGAAACCAGTCTCTTGTTTGAAATTGTTGGTGTGGCACCAGGGATGATCTAGTCTGATGCATCAGGCACTGGTGTGTGGAAATCCTGGCTGATTCATCTTTATGCAGTGTCCCACTATGTGCTATATGTGGGCACTTTAAACTCTTGCTAAATGTCATATCAAATGTATTGTGGTATCATGCTGTAATTCCCTTTGACAGGCTGGCAGTGTCATTTACCTTTATTTGCCACTAGGTGGTGCTGGCACCACTTATATACACTGCTCAAAAAAATAAAGGGAACACTTAAACAACAAAATGTAACTCCAAGTCAATCACACTTCTGTGAAATCAAACTGTTCACTTAGGAAGCAACACTGAGTGACAATCAATTTCACATGCTGTTGTGCAAATGGGATAGACAACAGGTGGAAATTATAGGCAATTAGCAAGACACCCCCAATAAAGGATTGGTTCTGCAGGTGGTGACCACAGACCACTTCTCAGTTCCTATGCTTCCTGGCTGATGTTTTGGTCACTTTTGAATGCTGACAGTGCTTTCACTCTAGTGGTAGCATGAGACGGAGTCTACAACCCACACAAGTGGCTCAGGTAGTGCAGCTTATCCAGGATGGCACATCAATGCGAGCTGTGGCAAGAAGGTTTGCTGTGTCTGTCAGTGTAATGTCCAGAGCATGGAGGTGCTACCAGGAGACAGGCCAGTACATCAGGAGACGTGGAGGAGGCCGTAGGAGGGCAACAACCCAGCAGCAGGACCGCTACCTCCGCCTTTGTGCAAGGAGGAACAGGAGGAGCACTGCCAGAGCCCTGCAAAATGACCTCCAGCAGGCCACAAATGTGCATGTGTCTGCTCAAACGGTCAGAAACAGACTCCATGAGGGTGATATGAGGGCCCGACGTCCACAGGTGGGGTTTGTGCTTACAGCCCAACACCGTGCAGGACGTTTGGCATTTGCCAGAAAACACCAAGATTGGCAAATTCGCCACTGGCGCCCTGTGCTCTTCACAGATGAAAGCAGGTTCACACTGAGCACATGTGACAGATGTGACAGAGTCTGGAGACGCCGTGGAGAATGTTCTGCTGCCTGCAACATCCTCCAGCATGACCGGTTTGGCATTGGGTCAGTAATGGTGTGGGGTGGCATTTCTTTGGAGGGCCGCACAGCCCTCCATGTGCTCGCCAGAGATAGCCTGACTGCCATTAGGTACCGAGATGAGATCCTCAGACCCCTTGTGAGACCATATGCTGGTGCGGTTGGCCCTGGGTTCCTCCTAATGCAAGACAATGCTAGACCTCATGTGGCTGGAGTGTGTCAGCAGTTCCTGCAAGACGAAGGCATTGATGCTATGGACTGGCCCGCCCGTTCCCCAGACCTGAATCCAATTGAGCACATCTGGGACATCATGTCTCGCTCTATCCACCAACGTCACGTTGCACAACAGACTGTCCAGGAGTTGGCAGATGCTTTAGTCCAGGTCTGGGAGGAGATCCCTCAGGAGACCGTCCGCCACCTCATCAGGAGCATGCACAGGCGTTGTAGGGAGGTCATACAGGCACGTGGAGGCCACACACACTACTGAGCCTCATTTTGACTTGTTTTAAGAACATTACATCAAAGTTGGATCAGCCTGTAGTATGTTTTTCCACTTTAATTTTGAGTGTGACTCCAAATCCAGACCTCCATGGGTTAAAAAATTTGATTTCCATTTTTTTATTTTTGTGTGATTTTGTTGTCAGCACATTCAACTATGTAAAGAACAAAGTATTTCAGAAGAATATTTAATTAATTCAGATCTAGGATGTGTTATTTTTGTGTTCCCTTTATTTTTTTGAGCAGTGTATATAGCTGGGGGTCGAGTCATTGTGTGTGTTGAGGATGAGAATGAAGAGAGGAGGAAGTTAATGGAGGAGGTGGAAATTAGTTTTTCCACCGAAATAATTCACAAAAGAATTTACCGCATATAAGTGCAACGCTGAACGCTGAATACAATTTTTTTTTACACCAAAATAAGTCACTAAAGATTTTATCACATATAACTGCAGAGCTGAACGCTGAATACAATTTCTTTTTCCACCAAAATAAGTCACCAAAGATTTTACCACATATAACTGCAGTGCAAAATGCTGAATACAATTTCTTTTTCCACCGAAATAAGTCCAAAAAGATTTTACCACATAGAACTGTAGTGCTGAACGCTGAATACAATTTATTTTTCCACCAAAATAAGTCACCAAAGATTTTACCACATATAACTGCAGTGCTAAATGCTGAATACAATTTCTTTTTCCACCGAAATAAGTCCCAAAAGATTTTACCACATATAACTGCAGCGCTGAACACGGAATGAAATTTGTTTTTCCACAAAAATAATTCACAAAAGATTTGACCCCATATAAGTGCAGCGCTGAACACTGAATACAATTTTTTTTCCACCGAAATAAGTCACAAAAGATTTTACCACATATAACTGCACTGCTGAACACTGAATACAATTTATTTTTCCACCAAAATAAGTCCCAAAATATTTCACTGCATATAACTGCAGCGCTGAATGCTGAATGAAATTTGTTTTTCCATCGAAATAATTCACAACAGATTTTACTGCATTTTTTTTTTGCGTTCCACCACATGGTATACAATATTAAATGATGCCTCTACAAGGGAATGGAAAAATTTAAAAGTTATGGCTCCGGGAAGGCAGGAAGTAGAAAAGTAAGATGCTAAAATAGAAAATCGCAGGACTTGAAGGGGTTAATATAGCAATTTCATTTAGCACATTGCATTGTACTGCAGTAGCTGCCTCAATATAGCAGCTTCATTCAATGAATTTTATTATGTCCAGATACAGTGCAATTTTTGTGAACGCATTGTACTGCAATAACTGCATTTATAAATCAGTTCCATTCAATGCACTGTATTGCATCAAGATAACATGCAGTTTTAGTTAATGCATTGTATTTTTTCAATATACCCTCCAGTTATAGTGAACATATTGTACTGCGTTAACCCATTACCGACCAGTGTCATACATGTACAGCACTGCAGGAACTGTGTGACCAGCGCCCAACCATTACGATTAGATGGGGCAGACACAAAAGTTGTACTTGCCCGATCAATGGCAGGGACCAGGCTATTTCTGACAGTTGGACCCCTGCTGTAACCGCCAGCATCACTGAAAACTTGAATGTCAGAGGATTAATCCCCTAGATGCTGTGGTCAATGCTGACTAGATAGATAGCTCACTCCTCCTCTCAGTCCCATCTAGATGATGTTGATTTTATGCCTGAGTCTGACACAGTGCCTTGGAGAAGTTCTCAGCGCGTTCCTCCTGCTCCTCCTCCTTGCGGCCCCAGAGAAGCCTTTCTCTTGCATAAACTTTAGTCTTTATTGCCTTTCCTAGTAGGATGCCTTCCAGGGATGGACAAGGAACTTCAAGTGGCCCTTCAAAAAATACTAAAAGTGGCCCCGTTTTGTAGTCGTGTCCAAATTGATGGAAGGCAGGGCTAGCAATACCATATTGTGGCATATTATACCACCCCAACAGAGCCAAATAGCACAGTACATCACAAAATACTACTGCCAGCAGCATAAAATACACTGCTCAAAAAAATAAAGGGAACAGAAAAATAACACATCCTAGATCTGAATTAATTAAATATTCTTCTGAAATACTTTGTTCTTTACATAGTTGAATGTGCTGACAACAAAATCACACAAAAATAAAAAATGGAAATCAAATTTTTTAACCCATGGAGGTCTGGATTTGGAGTCACACTCAAAATTAAAGTGGAAAAACACACTATAGGCTGATCCAACTTTGATGTAATGTCCTTAAAACAAGTCAAAATGAGGCTCAGTAGTGTGTGTGGCCTCCACATGCCTGTATGACATCCCAACAACGCCTGTGCATGCTCCTGATGAGGTGGCGGACGGTCTCCTGAGGGATCTCCTCCCAGACCTGGACTAAAGCATCTGCCAACTCCTGGACAGTCTGTGGTGCAACGTGACATTGGTGGATAGAGCGAGACATGATGTCCCAGATGTGCTCATTTGGATTCAGGTCTGGGGAACGGGCGGGCCAGTCCATAGCATCAATGCCTTCGTCTTGCAGGAACTGCTGACACACTCCAGCCACATGAGGTCTAGCATTGTCTTGCATTAGGAGGAACCCAGTGCCAACCGCACCAGCATATGGTCTCACAAGGGGTCTGAGGATCACATCTTGGTACCTAATAGCAGTCAGTATACCTCTGGCGAGCACATGGAGGGCTGTGCGGCCCTCCAAAGAAATGTCACCCCACACCATTACTGACCCAATGCCAAACCGGTCATGCAGGAGGATGTTGCAGGCAGCAGAACGTTCTCCACGGCGTCTCCAGACTCTGTCACGTCTGTCACATGTGCTCAGTGTGAACCTGCTTTCATCTGTGAAGAGCACAGGGCGCCAGTGGCGAATTTGCCAATCTTGGTGTTTTCTGGCAAATGCCAAACGTCCTGCACGGTGTTGGGCTGTAAGCACAACCCCCACCTGTGGACGTCGGGCCCTCATATCACCCTCATGGAGTCTGTTTCTGACCGTTTGAGCAAACACATGCACATTTGTGGCCTGCTGGAGGTCATTTTGCAGCGCTCTGGCAGTGCTCCTCCTGTTCCTCCTTGCACAAAGGCGGAGGTAGCAGTCCTGCTGCTGGGTTGTTGCCCTCCTACGGCCTCCTCCACGTCTCCTGATGTACTGGCCTGTCTCCTGGTAGCGCCTCCATGCTCTGGACACTACGCTGACAGACACAGCAAACCTTCTTGTCACAGCTCGCATTGATGTGCCATCCTGGATAAGCTGCACTACCTGAGCCACTTGTGTGGGTTGTAGACTCCGTCTCATGCTACCACTAGAGTGAAAGCACCGCCAGCATTCAAAGTGACCAAAACATCAGCCAGGAATCATAGGAACTGAGAAGTGGTCTGTGCTCACCACCTGCAGAATCACTACTTTATTGGGGGTGTCTTGCTAATTGCCTATAATTTCCACCTGTTGTCTATCCCATTTGCACAACAGCATGTGAAATTGATTGTCACTCAGTGTTGCTTCCTAAGTGGACAGTTTGATTTCACAGAAGTGTGATTGACTTGGAGTTACATTGTGTTGTTTAAGTGTTCCCTTTATTTTTTTGAGCAGTGTACATCCCCAAAAACTTCCACTGGCCGGCCATGAGGAGGGTTCAGGCGGCCCCTGGGCATCGACCCACCGCAAATTTTCCTGTAAGGTCTATGGCCAATCAACCCCTGACACCCTCTTTTTTCATAAGAAGAGGCAACAAAACCTCATGTACTATAGAAGATACTGAAGATAATCTACTTATTGATGACTTGTGTGAGAAGTGTCAGCATCAGCATTTGGACTGCCATAAAGAGGCAGAGGAGAGGGAAACCATGCATGCCTGTGTTGATAGTGGCACTTTTAGCCATAGTAGTGAGCGTAGGAGCAGTGGTAGCCATGGTAACAGTGGCACTTCGAACAAATAAAGAGAAGAGAATCATGAGGAGGACCATGATGACATATCACAGTCTGATGAAAGTGGTGTGGAGGGTGAGGACTAGGATGATAATTGTATGTTGGACAAGACCTGGGAGCTGTCTTTTCTCCCCAAGGCTGACACACAAACCCAAGCTCTGCAAGTTCTACAAGATTTAAATAAGTTGTGGTCATTCAAACACAAACATAGATCTTCATTGTTGCAGCCAGGCTGCATTCCCAAGCAGTACAGCGTCTTTGTCATCATCAACATCTGTTGTTTCTTCTTCTGCTCAGAATGATCTTCCTCCTTCTCTTTGTCCCCCACTCCATCGTGAGACATCTATAATGGATTGTGTGGCTATGCAAGAACTATTTGTGATCAGCAATTAGCTCGTGTGCAAGAAGAACTCTCACATGGCCAAGTTGCTGGATGTGCAGTTGCTGCTGTACCACCAGTTGTGGTAAATGTGGTATAGCTTTGCGCCTTCACCCAAATGATTTCTGCTCTATGGCATTCATGCTTTAATTCCGTGTTTTAACCAAAATTTAACTCAGCAGGCATTACTCTGACCATCTGTCTCTAAAAATTGTCTCAATGTTCTGAAAATGTTGCACACTTAAGCTCCTTTTATTCTTCTGTATGGCATTGGTACTTCTGGCCAGCTCTTCTTAAACATGTCTTGTCATTCTGAAAATGTGGTATATTTTTGCACCTTCACCCAAATTTAACTCACCGCTCTCACCCGCAGTAGCCAATTCAGTTTGCCACTAGAAGGACAAGTTTTTTCAACTGCCACATGACAAGGGCATTGGTTACCAGCCACTCGACCCCTTAACCAATACCTATCTGGTCTGCTGCATCAACCCAACCTTCTTCCTGCCCCTAGCCCCTAACCACCCCTCCCGAGTCCCCCCCCCCCCCCCCCCAATAAGACTCGGACAACAAGTTGGATTTAATTGGCCACAGCAGCCGTTTATTATAAAATAAATAAATAACCAAATATAACTTTTAACATAACCATTTTCCCAAACCCTTCATTCATATGCAACAGCATATACCACCTAATAAAGAGGGAGATCCTTGGAGTCCCAAAACAACTGAGATCCCAGCCGCAAAGGACCATCTTGCCTCCAGCCGTTGATCCCAGCTCAGAGGCATCACTGATGGCCCCCCAATTCCAGCCACAATCGACTTGCCTCCATGGGAGTCCTGCCCCAACCGTGGGTCCCTCCCATCCTCACCACTTGATATTATATCCAACTCCAAGGACCTCCCCATGCCACTGATGCGCAGCCTTGACCCCTTAAGATAGCATGTCCCTCCAAACTCGCAATGCCACCTCGATTCCATCCTGTAAGCCAAAGCTCCACATGTCCGTCCCCACTGCATTTAAGTGCATGCCGTCCGACCGCCAAAAAGCCCCAACGCCCTTTTCCAGCTCAGAGTGCCTCACCACCACGTGCCATTTTTTGCCATAAAATGCCCTATAGCATGGTTAACCTTCACCCGGGCTCTATTAACCACTTAAGGACCACAGGTTTATACCCCCCTAGTGACCAGGCCCTTTTTTACAAATCGGCACTTCACAACTTTAACGGTTTATTACTCGGTCATGCAACTTGGATTTTACCTAATTTTCTTCTCACAAATACAGCTTTCCTTGGGTGGTATTCGATTGCTGCTGACATTTTTCGTTTTTCTGATATTCAAAATAGACCGCAATTTTCTCAAAAAAAGTGTATTTTTAACTTTTTCTGGTAAAATTGTTCAAATATAATTATATTTCTATACAAGTTTGTGTCAGAATTTATTGTGCTACATGTATTTGATTAAAAAAAAATCCAATAAGTGTATATTTATTGGTTTGCGCAAAAGTTATAGCATTTACAAACTATGGTACAAAAATGGGAATTTCCGCATTTTGAAGCAGCTCTGACTTTCCGAGCACCTGTCATGTTTCTTGAGGTGCTAGAATGCTAGGATAGTATAAATACCCCCCAAATGACCCCATTTTAGAAAAAAGACACCCCAAAGTATTCGCGGAGGCGCATGGTGAGTTCATGTATGATTTAATTTTTTTTCACAAGTTAGCGGAAAATGACAATTTCTGAGGAAAAAATAATAATAATAAAGTTTCCATGTCTGCTAACTTCTGGCAAAAAAAATAAAAAATCTCCCACGGACTCACTATGCCCCTCAGTGAATACCTTGGGGTGTCTACTTTCCGAAATGGGGTCATTTGTGGGGTGTGTTTACTGTTCTGGCATTTTGGGTGGGGCTAAATTGTGAGCAACCCAGTAAAGCCTAAAGGTACCCAAAATGGGGTCATTTGTGGGGTGTGTTTACTGTTCTGGCATTTTGGATGGGGCTAAATTGTGAGCAACCCAGTAAAGCCTAAAGGTACTCATTGGACTTTCGGCCCCTTTACGCACCTAGGCTGCAAAAAAGTGTCACACATATGGTATTGCCGTACTCAGAAGAAGTAGGGCTATGTGTTTTGGGGTGTATTTTTACATATACCCATGTTGGGTGAGAGAAATAACTCTGTAAATTGACAACTTTGTATAAAAAAAATTAAAAAGTTGTCATTTACAATGATATTTCTCACACACAGTATGGGTATATGTAAAAATATACCCCAAAACACATTGCCCTACTTCTTCTGAGTATGACGATACCACATGTGTGACACTTTTTGGCAGCCTAGGTGCGCAAAGGGGCCCAAATTCCAATGAGTACCTTTAGGATTTCACAGAGCATTTTTACGCATTTGGATTCCAAACTACTTTTCACGCTTTAGGGCCCCTAAAATGCTAGGGCAGTATAAATACCCCACAAGTGACCCCATTTTGGAAAGAAGACACACTGATTGCGATCAGTCTTGATCACTTACAGATACTATATAGTACTAGTGCTGATTAGCGACAGCGATGACGCTAATCAGCGACTAATCAGTGACTGCGGTGCGGTAGGCTGTGCGCTAACTACCTAACAAGTAGCTAACTAACTGGCGGTGATAAGGGACCCTTAGGCCCCATTCACACGTCCGCAATTCTGTTCCGCATTTTGCGGAACGGAATTGCAGACTCATTCATTTCTATGGGGACAGACTTTGTCCCGCTCGGATCCGGAATTGCGGATCTGCACTTCCGGGTCCGCACTCCCGTTCTGCAAAAATATAGAACATGTCCTATACTTGTCCGCAATTGCGGACAAGAAAAGGCATTTTCTATATAGTTCTGGCAATGTGCGGATCCGCAAAATACGGAAAGCACATTGCCGGTGTCCGTGTTTTGCTGACCACCAGAGGACCAGGTCGCAGGTATATCAGACGCTGTTAACAAAACAGCGTCTAATATACCTTTCTGATGTTAAAAAAATCGCATCTACAGCCTGCCAGCAAATGATCAGCGCTGGCAGGCTGTAGTTCGACTTGTTTACCTCGCTCCTGTGAGCGCGCATTCACAGGAAGTCTCGTGTCTCACGAGATGACGCCAACAGGCGTCGCTGTACCCTGAGAGAGCTGCCGCCCGGACGCCTATCGGCGTTATGTGTGTGGCAAGTGGTTAACACCCTCCACTGACTGGGCCCCCCTCCGCTACTGCCTTGGAACTATGTCCAACCATACTGTAACCATTCCAGGGAACAGCGACCATAACCTCAAAAGGTCAAACTTCACATCCCTTACCAATTCACGAAACGGACGTGCACCCAAATCATTCCCCCCACGTGCAAAACTAGCACATCCGGGGCCCTGTGCTGCCAAACAAACCTGTGAAACTCAGGCAGATCTCCCCCCCAAACCATTCCCCGGTGACCAATCCATCTTACTAAAGCCTCCCAATGACTAAAACCAATTTGCCACCCATCCGGGTGAACCGCCGCCCGCTCGGCTCCCCAGAATAGAAAGGAATGTCCCAAAATCCATACGAGAGCTGGCCCAGCACCTGAAACGAGAAAACCAAACAACATGAAGCAAGGAAAACAGGCACAATAACCAGCTCTACCGTAACCTTACATTCTATCCATATGAACGTACGACCTGAAACGAATCGACTCCCAACGGCCTATCCTCCTAAAAACTGCTATAAATTGATACCTGGACAAGAACGAACCATCTGCATGCACCAGTAAAGGCGCAACCCCACCCTTACTGACCAAACCAAACACCGACAAACAGCACACAGAACACATGATGCACCCAGATATCCCAAAGAGCACTACCCGGCGCCCTCTACCTTCCCTTTCCGTTTTCGAACTATGAATAAGGAACTCTACTCTATGAACAGATTCACATCATCCCCTCTCAAACCACCAGCGCGCTCGACCGATAGAGCAACCAACTCCCCCAACCGTAGCGCCCCGAAAAAGGTTAACGAGAAAGCCAATTAAAACAATCGCACCTCCCACTCCGAACTGCACACTTGCCCCAACTGCACCCTAACTGCACCAACAACTCAAAAGACACCGGACGTCTGCAATCGACCCCCACACGCAACCTACGCCAGACTTTTAACGCCCGCGCCACTAAAAAAGATTTTGTGAAATCCTTCATCTGCCTCAACCTAAATCTGAATGCTAACACAGCCACATAACCATTGATTTTACTCACCGCCCAACCCTCCTCCTTGCACTGGCCTAAGAACAACAGAAGCGGAACCTCCAAGTCCTCGTCCATCACGCCCAGCCTAACACACCAATCCTCCCAACACCTCCAAGCCTTCGTGTACAACTCCCACGTACCGGGCGCCACAGATTCTCGGATCAGCCCTGCCACTGCTCCTCCAGAAGCTCCCACAGACAACTCGGGCAGACCAACCACTCCTCCTCCGGCTCTGGAGCCAACCTCCTTGACCCAACTTGACCTCCTCTAATAGCTTTTCAGCAATAATCTGCGGGTGTCCCCTGGCCAACTTCAAATTCTTTTTAACCAACACAGCCCCCGACGGAACAAACGGAATCTTAAAACCCAACAAAAATCCTTCCACAATAGCCGTGCCGCCCCCGCGTCAGGATACCTATTTAGAAAGGGCTCCATCCTTCCCAGCCACACCGGCGTCTCCCCCTTTGCTATGGTGATCACTCCTTTGTCTACCTCCCTTGAAGCAACGCGACGCTCCGTGGGACCCCCCGCAAGTGGAGCATTCGTGCTTGAACTTGCACTTAACTCCGAACTTGCAACCCCCTTCATTGAAAAGAAAACACAATCCCTTTGCTGAAGCCGACACAAAAGTGGATTAACCCCCCCTCCGGATTCCCCCCAAAAGGGCTGACCCCATCTAGATGGCGCCTTCACCTTTAACCACAAAGCAATAACCTTGTGGTCCCATCTGATGTCCGGCTGCACTGCTTTTCGCTGCCTAAATTGCTCATCATACCTCAACCATGCGAGCCCCCCGTACGTCCTGAAGGCACCCCGAATTGCATCTATATAACAGAACAGCCCCGAACAATTGTCGGACGACTTCTCCCCAATCACCAAAATCGCGAATGCCTGCAACCAATTGGCAAATGTCCACGATATTAATCGATGCCTCCTCTTCTCCTCCTCCTCCTTCTTCCCCTCATCCTTTCTAGCCCTATCCAAATTAAACCTTTCCAGGGGGACCAGGGAAAAAAATATCCACATATTCCCCCTTCCAAATCTGCTCCCTCACCTCCTGTTTTAAATGCGCCCCTAGAGGGGCTTCGAAACAGACATGCACCTCCCCTTTTGCCTTATCATCTAACCGCTGCAAGTCCTCCGCCGTAAAACCCCCTGCCTGCATTTGCATGGACACCGTGTTACGACCCAAACTCACATGGGCCCCTCCTGAACCCCCAGGCCCGCCAGAACCACCTGCAACCCCCCCATGCTGGCAAAGGTGACAAACCGCCCATGCCCCAACTCACCAACAAACCCGCCAATCCCCCAAGTAACTGCCCCAAACCTCTACCTAAATCTGAGGAAGGGGCCCCACCCCCCCATTTCCCAAACCCTCCACCACCTGCGCTAACATTCCCCAATGAGCCTCCACTGGCTGCCTGGGTGCTGTGACCCCATCAGCCGCTGATCAGTATTCCTGCAGTCCAGTCCTCTGCGCCGATCCTGCCAAAATGGCTCCCAGAAGCTGTCCCCTGGCCGTGCTGCAGCCAGGGACAGTCTCCCTGCTGTCTTCACTGGAAACTTCAAGGGGGGCGTGGCCTGCTATCTCCTCCTGAAGTGTTGCTGAGGGCCTGCAGCCTCCCGCCTTGCATCCTGCAGCAGCCTCATGCCTGGCGCCATCTTGGACACTCTGAGAGGCCCTCTCACAGTCAGGACCATGGAGAGGGCCCGCAGAACCAGCTCCAGACTCCCTGGTGAGTATATCCCATGGATGTGGGGACCGGGCCCGGCCCCCATGCGAGCTCCGCCTATGGATAGGATTCCTCCCGCTCCTGGGCGTGCGGGCAGGAGTGTGCCCCGCCACCTGCAGGAGCGGAGGGTCCCTGGAGGGGCTCCTAATGCGGCGCTGAGCCCTGGGGGGAAACTGGTCCGGGCTGAAGCGTGCTGGTGGCCTGGTCCGCTGCAGCGGGTGCATAGATGGCTGGGGAGTTACAGGTGCCCCAACCGCCCCACGCAGCAGCTCCTGAACCAACTCCTGCACCCACCCTGCGCCGTGGATGGCCGCTGCTGCTCTCAACTGCCCTATGACTGCCTTTAGCTGATCCATGGCGACCACTCTCAGCTAATCCTAACCAAAATGGCTACCCCTCACCCCTTCTCCTACCTATTTAACCCCTCATGCGCCTCCCCCCTTAACCTGAACTGCCCTATCCCATTCGAAGTGGTCTCCCTGAACCAAGCACACATCATGGGTGCCTCCCCTAAAGGCGACGCCCCCGGTCCAGCTATTCTTTACCTGAAGCATATCAGTAAACAGACATGCATCACCTGAACAACTAGGTTCAGTCATACCTAGACTGTGCCCTTTTTCCAGCACGTATCTTGTTCCCTGACCCATGGACTTCTAAGGAGGCAGACTGAAACAGTGGCTGAAACTGGCCCAGTTTGCTTTTGCCATATTGTCTTGCCCAGCTTCCAGTGTCATCTCTGATTTTTTTAGGGTTTTAAGCATGGTAGGTGATGTCATCACAACTAAATGCACAAATGTATCCTCTGTGAGTGTACAGAACATCATTTGACAAAATCAATGAGGCATGGATCATTGAGGATTTTAACACTCTTCCGGCTAGATAGATACATATGAAAAAATAAATAGATCTCCTATTGCTAACAGTGTCTATTTATTGCCAGCCCCCTCATGTCACAACTCCTCTCTGACTTCCTACCATAATGTTTACTAGTGTATGGCTGCTGCTACAGCTGTCACTCCCCCTACTGCCACTATAATTACCCCTACATAGCTACCACTAATACTACCCAAAAACAGCCTCACACATATCTACTGCCTTATCTGATCCATGCTATGCTACTTTTGATACTGCTGCTACTATTGCTGCCACTTGTCACTATTTCCCCTATACACCTTACTATTTCCACCTTCACACTGTACTGCTGTGTTCCATGTTTGTTCAAAAAACATGTGTGTGTTTAAATATGGCAGGCATTATGCCCCTGTTAACCTATAATTTGTAGATGCCTATGAAGAACAAGCTATTGTTTCTCATGATATCAATGTATGACTTTTTAAACACAGATAAATATCTGCTCCTACTAAGGCATCATTCTTTTGACCACTTTCTCATAACACCGGGGGTGGTTAAGCACCATCTGAGCCCAATAAAGGACAATTTTTAGAACATTTTTTGTCATTTTAAAAAACATAATAAATTTGATGGCACAGTGTTTTAAACACAATCAACCATCCATTTACTCTTAGTTATATATGTCAGTGTCACTCTGACATTATTTGCTATTGTTGTTGTGTTAAAGAGCTTAAAAGGGGGACAAAGAGCAAAAATTTACAAAAAAATAAAAAAGGAGAAGGGCAAGAGAAAAAATATGAGAACTGGGTATCATATACCAATTTTTAGGCCAACTGGAGCACTTTCCAGGTAGAATTGATTTGGATCCAGAGACCGATAAGGGGATCAGGCAAATCGGACATAAAACAAATTTCAAGAAATAGAAGACAATTTATTCCTTGGTATCCATAAAAAGACAATGTTCAGCTCCTACCACAAGCTTTTTTGTTAATCCCCCTAATAATAAAGAGCAACCCCAAGAGTGCCCCAAGGCCATTCAGGTAACTAAGGTGTTGTTTTTGTTTGTTTGTTTTTTTGCAACATCCAGTCTTTTTGGAAGGAGATGTTGCTTGCATGTCTCATTAAGAGAAATGTAATCCTGGGTGGGATATTCTGTTCTCTTGAATAAATAGCTTGCACATCTCACTTTCAGTGGAGTATTACGCATGGTTCTTTCTCTCTTTCTAGTCTCAAAAAAATCATACATAAGGACACAATTTTGTCATATGTCTACCCAAAAAGAAACATGCACTGGGTACTGTGTTTTAGTGGTTCTCAACATTTTAACTTGAAAAGTATTCCCTAGTTACAAAAAGTTTTAATGAGTAGCTCCATGGAAGTGAACAGTGATAAATGTTAACAAGCTAAGGGTACTTTCACACTAGCGTTTTTCTTTTCCAGCATAGAGTTCCATCACTGGCAGAAAAGATCTGATCAGGCATATCCCATGCATTCTGAATGGAGAGTAATCCGTTCAGGATGCATCAGGATGTCTTCAGTTCAGTCATTTTGACTGATCAGGCAAAAGAGAAGACAAGAGCATGCTACGGTTTTATCTCCGGCGAAAAAAACTGAAGACTTGCCTGAATGCCGGATCCAGCATTTTTCTCCCATAGGAATGTACTAGTGCCGTATTTGGCATTCAAAATAAGGTGAAAAAAGTAAATACCGGATCCGTTTTGTCGGATGACACCGGAAAGACGGATCCGGCATTTCAATGCATTTTTTTGACTGATCAGGCATTTTTAAGACTGATCATGATCCTGATCAGTTTTACTAATGCCATCAGTTGGCATAAGTTTTGCCGGCGACGGAACTGCTTGCCGGATCTCTCTGCCGCAAGTGTCAAAGTAGCCTAAGGCTATTTTACTGCTTCGGTTATCAGTTCCTTCATTTGTTAGAAAGAATAGTAAAGCATGCAGCGTTAATCTTCCTGTCAAAATGTTAGACACCACTTTAGTGCCCATGATGGATAACAATTACTTTTTAAATTACCTTCTGCAGTATCAAACATACAGGAGAACACAGCACAACATACTCTTACATCCGGTGACATGTCCTCTGATATAGAGGTTCTCTTTCCTCATCTTCTACATTCAGACCAGACCACTATAATGAACTAAAGATGTGTCGACTCTTACCTGATCTCCAAACTGGAAGTGGTGTCAATTTTGTCCTGACAGCAAAACAACATAATATTGCGAGACTGTAACTAAACTCTAAATGACTGTAATTTCATGTTAGGAAATCTGTTTGCGCTTCGTTTGGTGGTAAAAGCAGAATTGCATTATGGATTCCGTTATCACAGACCATAACGCAATTCTATGACGGAATGCATAAGGGAATGCCTTTAGAGGCATTCCATTATTCATTCCATCATGATAGAAGTCTATGGCCTGCATAACGGATCCGTCCCGTTTCCATTATGCAGGAGAGGACTCTAAAGACATTCCGTTATGCATTCCGTAATAGAATTGCGTTATGGTCTGTGGTAACGGAATCCATAACGCAATTCTACTTTTACCATCAAACGAAGCGCAAGCGAATTTCATAGCATGAACTTTGCTCATCTCTAATCACAACCACTGGGTGGTAAGTGCTCCACATTTAGCTTATTGCTCAAGCTGCTTTTTCTTCTGTTTAGAGAACAGAGAAGCTGGCCTCAGATATGAGATATTTATAGGCAGACCCAGCTAAATTTGATGAGATCTATTGAGAATATTAAGTGTGAAAAAGTCAAACACATGAGAATAAAGGAACACTAAATCCAGAATCCAAACATCGTGTCTGCTTAGCTGTATATCTAATCCTATTATGTGTGATATTGCCTGCTGAGCTGTGCATCTAATCATATCATATGGGATACTGTCTGCTGAGCTGGGTATCTAATCCTATCATGTGTGATACTGTCTGCTGAACTGTGTATCTAATCCTATCATGTGTGATACTGTCTACTAATCCATGTATCTAATCCTATCATGTGTGATACTGCCTGCTGATCCGTGTATCTAGTTCAATCATGTGTGATACTGTCTGCTGAGCTATGTATCTAATCCTATCCTGTGTGACACTGTCTGCTGAGTGTGTATCTAATTCTATCCCGTGTGATACTGTCTGCTGAGCTGGGTATCTAATCCTATCATGTGTGATACTGCCTGCTGGGCTGTGTATCTAATCATATCATGTGTGATACTGTCTGCTCAGCTGGGTATCTAATCCTATCAGGTGTGATAGTGCCTGCTGAGTTGTGTATCTAATCCTACCCCGTGTGATATTGTCTGCTGAGCTATGTATCTAATCCTATCATGTGTGATACTGCCTGCCGGGCTGTGTATCTAATCCTATCATGTGTGATGCTGCCTGCTGAGCTGTGTATCTAATCCTAACCTGTGTGATACTGTCTGCTGAGCTATGTATCTAATCCTATTATGCGTGATATTGCCTGCTGGGCTGTGTATCTAAACCTATCCTGTGTAATATTGTCTGCTGAGCTATGTATCTAATCCTATCATGTGTGATACTGCCTGCCGGGCTGTGTATCTAATCCTATCATGTGTGATACTGTCTGCTGAGCTGGGTATCTCATCCTATTCTGTGTGATACTGTCTCCTGAGCTTTGTATCTAATCCTATCTTGTGTAATATGGTCTGCTGAGCTATGTATCTAATCCTATCATGTGTGATGCTGTCTGCTGAGCTGTGTATCTAATCCTAAGGGTTGTGAGTGGAATTGAGGGAGGTGGGAATTTTGTTAAACAGTGACTCTTTTTAAATTCCCATTTTCCTGTTTCTATCATTCTTAAAATTCCCTCTAGAGAGGAAGATTTTATGTTTAGGAACAGATCTGAGAAGGAGGTCAGATGGAGGGAGAGATAAGAAGTTCCTTGCTGGGTGCAGGGGTTTTAGGTTGTTTTAGGCAGTGATGGAAAATAGGGTTTAGGGAAACAGAAACATTGTTTGCAGTGAATATTTCATTAGTTACAATTCTGGTATAATTAGATTTTGTCCACTTAGGAAGTTTGCATTTTGGATGAAGACCAATGTCTCAGAAGAACTAAAGCCTTACATATACACTTCTAGGTGTGAACAATAGATGAGGGGCTGTATCTCCCTTATGGTTCATTCATACGTCCGTGGAACACGGTCCGTGAGATATCGGACTGGCATCCTGCTTAGTGCAGGAGCGCACGGCGTCATTGGTAGATTATACAAGTGTATTACTGTACTGCTGCAGCAGCGGCACAAAGTGCACAGCGTCATAGCAACCAATGATGCCGTGCGCTCCTGCACTAAGCAGGATGCCAGTCTAGTATCTCACGGACTATGTTCCAAGGACGTGTGAATGAAGCCTTAATCAGGAACTAATCAAAGAACAGCTGGATACAAGGGTGAATAGTCAGAGCAAACAAATGCTGGCATACCAGGGCTAAAAAGAGCTGATTTTCAGCCAAAGCCAGAAGTGGATACAGCAGGAAGGAGAAGTATAAATCCTTCCTTTATATTTATAATTCCTTTCCAATCCATTTCTGACTTTGGCTGCAAATCCTGTGGACAAGTCTGCTTCCAATCCTCACCCAAAAAACTTAATGTGAATTTAGCCTTAGTGCATTCACATGGCCATATTTTTGGTCTGCATCCGATCCACATTTTTGGAGGACTCATTCATTTCAATGGGGGCAAAAAAAGATATGGACAACACCATGTACTGCCAGCATCTGAATGTTTGTTCCGTGGCCCTGCCAAGAATATAGAACCTGCCTTATTCTTGTCTGTTTTGCAGGGGGAATTCTCTATTGGCAATACAGGGTGGAAAATATATATTTATTGGCAATGCACCCAATATGAGGAGGTCGAGGGAGGATTATATACTGGCACTACTGGTGGAAACAGAGGAGCATTATACACTGGAACTATTAAATATATATACAGACACTTCAGGGGGCATTATAATACAGGGGAGTTATAACTGCAGAAGGCATTAGAACTACATGGGAACCTGCAGGGGCGGCATAAATACTGAGGGCACTATGGTGGTATTATTACTTGGGAATCGTTGCGTTGCTCGTTAGTGAAGGAGACCGCTGCTATTACATGCAGCGATCTCCTTCATACTATGGAGAGGAGCGATCGCTAATGCCCCCATATAGAATAGGTTGGGAAAGGGTTAAATCACTCATTAGCTATACAGTCCCAAAGTTGTATTTTACACTTCTGATTGTAAAGTATATGTTTTATACCATTTGCTGTATTATTTTATTTACTATCCTTCTGTGTTCATTGTGCCTACAGTCATATTTTTACTTTACAATAAAAATATAAAACCAAACAGATACATGTGGTTATTTTACTTACAATACCACCAGCAAAAACAATCACACAAATCTAAGTACATTATGTATGACCACACAATATACATTATATTTGCAGTGGACTAAGGGGCGGACTGACAATTCATGGGGTCCCCGACCACCCTCAAGCCACACCCACACACAGCCCCATCCACATATTGCGCCCGTTCCAGGCTCATGTGGGCCCTTGGGCAATAAAGTCTCAGTGGGCCCACCTATACAGTGATAACTCTCTGAGTACAGATAGCACTAGTGCTTATAATGTGGTAGTGTTACCTGCAGTCCTATGTAGAAACACAGATAACATTAGTCCTGATAATGTGGTAGTGTTACTTGCAATCCTATGTAAAAGCACAGATAACACTAGTGTAGATAATGTGGTAGTGTTACCTACATCCTTAGTGTGCCTCGCTGTGTCTCTCCCACGGACTCCATGCTGGCGGTGCTGCCTCCTCTTCCATCTTCTTCTTGCCCCACACAGAATGTCCTGATGCAGCTGTGTCAAGACATAGGATCACTGTGGGCATGGTGATGGTGACACACACAGGGAGAGACACACAGGGAGAGACACACACATGCGCACACAGGGACAGACACACACAGGGACAGACACACACACACAGGGACAGACACACAGCTAGGCCTCACCACACTCCAGCCAGGCTCCTCTCCGTACAGGAACACACAGGGTCACTAGTGGAGGGGAGCAGGGTTACTAGTGGGGTGACAGGAGGAGGGGAAGCAGGGAGGAGCAGGGTCACTAGTGGGGGGGAGCAGGGTCACTAGTAAGGTGACAGGAGGAGGGGGAGTAGGGTCACTGGGGGGACAGGAGGAGGGGGAAGCAGGGTCATTAGTGGGGTGACAGGAGAAGGGGGTGCAGGGTCACTAGTAGGGTGACAGAAGGAGGGGAAGCAGGGAGGAGCAGGGTCACCAGTGGGGGGAGCAGGGTCACTAGTAAGGTGACAGGAGGAGGGGAAGTAGGGTCACTGGGTGGGCAGGAGGAGGGGGGAGCAGGGTCACTAGTGGGGTGACAGGAGGAGGGGTAAGCAGGGTCACTTGTGAGGTGACAGGAGTAGAAATTCCCATTGTGCCCCCTTCACATTATCAATACCATTGTGCCCCCTCCAGAACAGAAATGCCCATTGTGCCTCCAGAGCAGAAATGCCCATTGTGCCCCCTCCAGAGCAGAAATGCCCATTGTGCCCCCTCCAGAGCAGAAATGCCCATTGTGCCCCCTTCACATTAGCAATGCCAATTGTGCCCCCTCCAGAGTAGAAAAGCCCATTGTGCCCCTTCACATTAGCAATGACCATTGTGCCCCCTCTGTGTTAAAAAAAAAAACTAAAAGCAGAAAAAACACAGTAACTACTCACCTTGTCCGGTTCCTGAAGCTCACAGTCCTCTCTCCCCTGCAGACACAGACCACTCTGCAGCACTGTGTGGGCGGAGCTTATGCAGGCCCCGCCCACACATGCCAGCAGCGTGATCCATGCCTGCAGGGAGAAGTCTTCCTGCTCTACCATTCAGAGAGCGGCTGGCCTGAAGGAGGAGAGGAGCGCGGGTTGCTGAGCAGTGAATGACAGGACCCAGCTCCCTGCACTCCAGCAATGAGCGCTTTGATCTGTATTGATGGAAGCGTTCATTTCTTCTGGCACCCCCGTGAGAGGCGGCACCCGGGGCGGACCTCCCGCCACGCCCCCCTCCCCCATTAGTACGCCACTGAGTAAAAGTTATTGTGACCTCTGGCTGCAGGAATGAGCGGGCCCTCGGTCCATGCCCGAATGCCCGAATGGTCAGTCCACCCATGAGTGGGCATGTGCTTATACAGCATGGTAGAAATGCTGTTTATTATTATCGACTACACACATCACATCCAGACAGAAAACTCTGTTCTGTGAAAAAGGGGGATGGGGGAGGACTGAAATACAGCAGCACCTCCCCCACCTCTCTTATCTCAGCAGTGGCCGCTCAGGAGTGTATATACACAAAGCAGAGCTCATTATCTCTGTATCTGTATCACATTCTATACAGATACATACAATAGCTTCATAGACAGTATCACACCTGCTAGGATTGGATACACAGCTGAACAGACTGTATCACACATGATAGGATTAGATACATAACTCAGCACACTCATCTCCTGAAATAATCTGTGCTGCTGGGGACCCTGCTCATCCCACTATGTAAATCTCCTCCTGTGACCTCTACAAGATCAGCACACTCCTCTCCTGAAATCCTCTGTGCTGCTGGGGACACTGTTCCTCCACTATGTATAGTAACTCTCAGCCTGTGACCTCCACAAGATCAGCACACTCCTCTCCTGAAATCCTCTGTGCTGCTGGGGACACTGCTCCTCCACTATGTATAGTAACTCTCATCATGTGACCTCCACAAGATCAGCACACTCCTCTCCTGAAATCCTCTGTTCTGCTGGGGACACTGCTCCTCCACTATGTAACTCTCATCCTCTGAACTCCACAATATCAGCACGCTCCTCTCCTGAAATACTCTGTGCCGCTGGGAGGACCCTGGTCCTTCCACTTTGTAACTCTCATCCTGTGACCTCCACAAGATCAGCACACTTCTCTTCTGAAATCCTCTGTGCTGCTTGGGCATTGCTCCTTCCACTATGTAACAGGATTAGGGAGCATTCACACGACCGTGTTGGTTTTGCAGGTCGGCAAATCACGGATATGTGTGTTCCATATGTCTTCAGATATCTTTCTGTTTCCGTGTGTCATCCGTTTTTCACGGTCCGCAAAAAACTGAAATGGGACTGAAATGGGGTTTCCTAGAATGTTTTCAGTCCAGGGGTCCGCAAAAAACGGATGACATACGGATGAATTTCCGTGTGCTATCCGTTTGTTACGGACCCATTGACTTTCTATGGGGCTACGGACCACAATTTGCGGCCAAGAATAGGACATGTTCTAAAATAAATGGAACGGACACACGTAACGGACAGCACACTGATGACAATGAAGGGCATTCCGCAATTTTTGCGGACCCATAGAAATGAATGGGTCAGTGCATTGTCCGCAAAAATTGCGGAACAGACGCAGAACGGATGCGGAAGAAAAACACGGTCGTGTGAATGCTCCCTAAGATGCAGCAGCTCAGCAAAAATTATCACACATGACACTATTAGATACACAGTTTAGCAACTCAGCAGACGTATCACACATGGCAGAATTAGATACACAGCTCATCATGCAGTATCACACATGTCAGAATTAGATATGAAGCTCAAAGGACAGTATCACACATGAATTCCATTACCAAGTCTTGACCTTATGTTCAGGTATTAGTTAGTAACACAATGCGCCATCTGCTGTCTGAACGTTGTATTGCAATTTATCCAATTTAGATTTAACGTAATTTCGTGACACGCATCTCAGGACATGTTGAGAGTTCACATCAGCGTTCAGCCTTTCCATTCTCCCGCTCCGTTATAGGAGCAGGAGAACGGAAAGGATGGATTCGGCACATAACTGAGCCGAGTAGAACCTACGGACCCCATAGACTATAATGGGGTCTGTTAGATTTCCGCTCAGTGGAAGATTTTTGAATCAGAGACAAAAGTCCTGCATGCACAAGTTTTGTCTCCGCTCCAAAATCATCTTCTGAGCGGAAACCGAAAGGACCCCATTATAGTCTATGGGGTCCGTAGGCTCCGTAGGCTCCGTTCGGAGAACGGAAAAGCTGAACGCTGATGTGAACTCAGCCTAGTCAGCAGTTAAGTGTGGACACATCTGTATGTCTTATCTCTGCAGAGATCGTCACACAGACATCTTAGGTTCCTACTTTAACATCATCCTCCCCATATGCTGAACACCCTGTCCTGCCACCCCCCAATACAGTGCCCATTGTACTCCCCAATACTATACTATTGTGCCCAGCAAGTTAACAGTGTCCCTAAAAAATAATTGTGATAAGCTGATAGTGAGCCAATTTCCCACCACAGTAATAGTGCTCCCAAAAGTCCCACCAATAGTAATAATTATTGTAATAATGTCCTCCATTGTGCTTCAGAAGTAATATGTTCATCATTGTCCCCAATTAGTAATAAAGCTTACCACAGTGCTCTTCAATAGTTATAAAGGCTATCAAAAATCTCACAGTAGTAACAAATCCCCTACAGAGCCTTAGTAGTAAATTTGTACCCTTATAGTGCCCCAGTAGTACTAATGACCCCTATAGTGTACCCCAGTAGAAATTATGCTTGCCTATAGTGCTCCCAGTAGTAATAAAGCCCCCATAATGTGACAATAGAAGAAAATGCTTCCTAATAGTGCCCCCAGAAGTACTATTGCATGCCAGTAGAAGAAAATGTCCCTTAATAATGCCCCAGTATCTAATGCACATTTATGTGTTCCAGTAGAAAAGATGCCCCCTCATAGTGCCCCCCAGTAGTTCCAATGTCCCATAGTGACCCCCAGGTATAATGACTCGATTCATCTCCACACAGATGTCTGCAATGTGGTGCAGAACACAGGCCTCTTCTCGGTTGAATCCTGAGCTGCTTGCAGCCTGGTTCAGATGGCACAATGGTGATGATTAGAGATGACTTTGCTGTTTGACCGGCTCTCGTTTCGCGATTCGCCGAACATGCGAACATATGGCATCGTGACATCGTACCTTACGCCTTCTTTCTGGAGCGTGTATTGCGTCGTGTCATTGATCAAGCCATCGAGGAGCAGGAGCTGGAAGATGAAGATGTTGCAATGCTGAATGAATTCCCAGGGGGGGCTACTCCATCTGATACAAGTAAGCAGGAGTCTGAAAAGGAGTCAGAGGAGGATGGTGGCTGCAGGGAGGAGGAGGAGGAGCAAGAAGAGCATGATTTGACTTTAAACTTTTCGGGGATCTCTGGTGTTGTCCGTGGCTGGGGGGAGGAGACCAAGGACGACATTCTCCTGGGCGATGTGCAGCGTACTCAAGTTGTGTGCAATAGGTGTTTCTGGGTGATGTAGTGCAATAGACACTAACCTGGTACAGCTGACTCTCTGCAAGGGCAGGTATAGGTAGAAATAGAAATATAGAAAATATGTGGATAGCTCACCACCCTCCTCAGTATGGTAGGGGTGCTCTAGCCGATGGACTGCTCACTCAGTCAGTACAAGAAATATGCATAAACTAGAAAAGACGGCTGGCACTCGCTACGTGGTTGCACATCAAACAACAGTTTATTGATAATTACCCGCTAGTTCAATCATATACATTAGCAGAAATATAAACTTTAACGTTAAAATACCTATATTAAAAGAACCCCTAAAAAATAAATAATAAAAATTCAATGGCACTGGACTGATAGTGTCATGAACCGCACCAAAATGAAGTTGTTTGAGACAGTATAATGTTTCTTTGCCAATTGGCAATAAGTGTCCAATCCGGTGTACTGTCTCTTTAATTGAGGAAATATAGCCAAGTCCGCAAGTTGTTTTAGTTGTTGGGGGATATCAACTCCCTCTATAGCTTTATCATCAATAATTCTTGTATTGCTGGATATTGCAGCCTTCAGTAGTTGGATATATGGTAAATTCACATAGAAATAATATCTTACCAACATACACGCCACTCTGGCCGTCTGATTCAGCCGCGTTGTTCCACTGCTCGCTCTCGGCGTCTCCGCTCTCTGGCGTCTGTCACGTGGTACCCCAGAGATATCGCGGGACTTGGGAGTTTGAGTATGGTAGTCTTAGTCCGATACTCCTGTGAGAGCTGTAGGTCGGATGAAGAAATGGAGCGCTCCACTTTGTAAAAAATACTTCAACTTTCATCCATCGTCTCCAGAAACTTGATTTTGACAGGGATATAACGCTAAACGCGTTTCGAGGACTTCAGTCCTCTTCCTCAGTAGCTACTGAGGAAGAGGACTGAAGTCCTCGAAACGCGTTTAGCGTTATATCCCTGTCAAAATCAAGTTTCTGGAGACGATGGATGAAAGTTGAAGTATTTTTTACAAAGTGGAGCGCTCCATTTCTCAAACTCCCAAGTCCCGCGATATCTCTGGGGTACCACGTGACAGACGCGCCAGAGAGCGGAGACGCCGAGAGCGAGCAGTGGAACAACGCGGCTGAATCAGACGGCCAGAGTGGCGTGTATGTTGGTAAGATATTATTTCTATGTGAATTTACCATATATCCAACTACTGAAGGCTGCAATATCCAGCAATACAAGAATTATTGATGATAAAGCTATAGAGGGAGTTGATATCCCCCAACAACTAAAACAACTTGCGGACTTGGCTATATTTCCTCAATTAAAGAGACAGTACACCGGATTGGACACTTATTGCCAATTGGCAAAGAAACATTATACTGTCTCAAACAACTTCATTTTGGTGCGGTTCATGACACTATCAGTCCAGTGCCATTGAATTTTTATTATTTATTTTTTAGGGGTTCTTTTAATATAGGTATTTTAACGTTAAAGTTTATATTTCTGCTAATGTATATGATTGAACTAGCGGGTAATTATCAATAAACTGTTGTTTGATGTGCAACCACGTAGCAAGTGCCAGCCGTCTTTTCTAGTATAGGTAGAAATAGTTCGTGACGCCAGTGCCAAGTAAACGGTGGCACGCCGTTTGCGGATGCAGGAATAAATTGAGGAAACGTAGTATTCAAACAGAACTCCAACTTTAGTAGTTTTCCAAGCAGAGACAATAATGGAAATGCAGTTCCTTAGCATACAGTTGATTTTGCAATTCGGTCGATGCAGGCAATTCAGTTACAGCAGGGTAATTACAGAGTGTTGAACACAGGACTTGCAGCACAGGAGCTAGCACTCTATTTCTGTCTGATCCTGGAATATAGCATATCTTCACCAAGGCCCATTAACCTAGTTCTGGCTTTATATCCTTGGCTATAGCTTCAATAAGTACCTCCTCTGTCTTTCTGAGTACCTCTGGCTTTCCTGATCTTTGCCTCTGTCTCTCTCAGCTTCTGGAAACTTCCTCAGGCTCTTGAGCTAACATATTCCTGTTTCTGCATATGGGAATTCAGGAGGGAATCTTCTCCTGGACAGCAGGCTTCAGGCCTGGACTTGTCTCAGACATTGTCTAATCTCCAACTGTAGATTACAGACACTAGACTCCGTCTGACTTGCACTTCCCTGACTGGGCCTTATATAAACTAGGGCTCCCTAGCTCCCTCTATTGACTAGAAGCTGGAATGACACCCCTAGCAGGCCTGTACATGCAAGTTTCAGTAACAGGGAAATACAGAACATTACATTACATGACATTTTAAAAAAATTACATATAACAACTTCCCCAAAATTAAGGAGGGACGACAGCACACCAAGTGACACTTTGGTAGTGACGGGTATTACAGTTCCCGTACACTACAGATGAGCAGGAGCAAGGGCGCTCGAGCGCTTCCAATTTTGTGCAAATGGGGGCCTTCATGCTCCAGTGTTTGAAGATGGACCCCCGTATAAAAAGGATAAAGGGCAAGGACCAGTTCTGGGTGGCAACGTACTTAGACACCCAGTACAAACACAAAATGGTGGACATGTTACCAGCATCACAGAGGGCTGTCAGAATGCAGCATTTCCAGACCTTCAAAATATTCTAAAGCCTAAACATCTCATAACCTAACTTGACCCAGCTAGCAAATCAATTAAAACTTTACTTTTATTTGTGTAATTAAAATGGCAGTGAGCCAACACACAGGTTAAAAACTTTGTTTGCCACTCCTTTGTGTACACGGATGTCTCTTGAACGGAGACATCCGTGTACACAAAGGTGTGGCGAACACAGTTTTTAACTTGTGTGTTGGCTCACAGCCATTTTAATTATACAAATAAAAGAGAAGTTTTAATTGATTTACTACCTGAGTCAAGGTAGGTTATGAGCCGTTTAGGCTTTAAATTATTTTGTAGGTGATGTACCTGTACCCAGAGAGATGCGAGAGATGCTGCATTCTGCTGTTGCGGGCGCTGGCAGAGGAATTTCCACCCACAGTGAAACAGGTGCGGGTACAAATCCTACCGCACCTGCAAGAAGAGGGCAGTTTGAAGATGTGTTGGTCACTTCGGATATGAGATCATTCTTGCAGCTAACACATCGAGAGCTGCATTCAGGATCCAGCCTCAGGGAACGCCTAGACCGACATGTGTCCGACTATATCGGGTTAACGGCCGATGTGGACACTCTGAGAGGCGAGGAACCCCTGGACTTCTGGGTGTGCAGGTTTGACCTATGGCCAGAGCTAGCACAATTTGCCATGGAACTCTTGGCTTGCCCCTCGTCGACTGTCCTGTCCGCAAGGACGTTCAGTGCAGCAGGGGAAATTGTGAAATATAAGCGCACTCCCCTAGCTCACGACAGTGTGGACTACCTAACATTTCTAAAAATGAATGAGGCGAGGAATTCAACACCTGTGATGACCGTGTGTAATTTAATTTCCTCATGCCAGCCCACACATATCCGCCATCACACAGAACAAAGAATGGTCCTTGTCTTATGTATATACAGCGACATAAAAGGCCTTTTCTGTCAGGTAAATGCCTAATTTTTTTGGGCCTGTACCGGCCTACAGTAAAATTTTTAGCCGGTGACCGCCTATTGTACCTCCAGCCACATCATCACAAGTTCATTTCTGTCAGGTGAATGCATAATTTTTCAGGCCTGTACTGGCCTACAGTAAAATTGTTATTCAGTGAACGCCTAATGTACCTCCAGCCACATAATCACTTGTTATTTTCTGTCGGGTGAATGTCTAATGTTTGGGGCCTATACACCACTGGCCTGCATTAAAATTGTTATCCACTGACCACCTAATATACCTCCAACCACATAATCACTTGTTTCTTTTCTATCAAGCGAATGCATAATTGTTGGGGCCTGTACTCCACTGGCCTACAGTAAAATTGCTATCCACTGACCGTCTGATAAACCTCCAGCCACATAATCACTTTTTCTTTTCTGTCCGGTGAATGCCTATTGTTTGGGGCCTGTACTGCACTGGCCTGCAGTAAAATTGTTATCCTTTTACTGCCTAATATACCTCCAGCCACATAATCACTTGTTCTTTTCTGTCCAGTGAATGCATAATTTTTGGGGCCTGTACTCCACTGGCCTACAGTAAAATTGTTATCCACTGACCGCCTAATATACCTCCATTCACATATTCACTTGTTTTTTTCTGTTAGGTGAATGCATAATTTTTGGAGCCTATACTCCACTGGCCTACAGTAAAATTGTTATCTACTGACCGTCTAATATACCTCCAGCCACATAATCACTTTTTATTTTCTGTCCGGTGAATGCCTAACGTTTGGGGACTATTCTCCACTGGCCTGCAGTAAAATTGTTATCCCATGACCGCCTAATATACCTCCAGCCACATAATCACTTGTTCTTTTCTGTCAGGTGAATGCATAATTTTTGGGGCCTGTACTCCACTGGCCTACAGTAAAATTGTTATCCACTGGCCGCCAAATATACCTCCAGCCACATAATCATTTGTTCTTTTCTGTCCAGTGAATGCATAATTTTTGGGGCCTGTACTCCACTGGCCTACAGTAAAATTGTTATCCACTGACCGCCTAATATACCTCCAGCCACATAATCACTTGTTATTTTCGGTTTGATGAATGCCTAATGTTTGGGGCCTGTACTCCACTAGCCTGCAGTAAAATTGTTATCCACTGACCGCCTAATATACCTCCAGCCACATAATCACTTGTTCTTTTCTGTTAGGTGAATGCATAATTTTTGGGGCCTATACTCCACTGGCCTACAGTAAAATTGTTATCCACTGACCGTCTAATATACCTCCAGCCACATAATCACTTGTTCTTTTCTGTCCGGTGAATGCCTAACGTTTGGGGCCTGTACTCCACTGGCCTGCAGTAAAATTGTTATCCCATGACCGCCTAATATACCTCCAGCCACATAATCACTTGTTCTTTTCTGTCAGGTGAATGCATAATTTTTGGGGCCTGTACTCCACTGGCCTACAGTAAAATTGTTATCCACTGACCATCTAATATACCTCCAGCCACATAATCACTTTTTCTTTTCTGTCCGGTGAATGCCTAACGTTTGGGACCTATACTCCACTCGCCTGCAGTAAAATTGTTATCCCCTGACCTCCTAATATACCTCCAGCCACATAATCATGTGTTCTTTTCTGTCCAGTGAATGCCTAATGTTGGGGGTCTGTACTCCACTAGCCTCCAGTAAAATTGTTATCCACTGACCTCCTAATATACCTCCATTCACATAATCACTTGTTCTTTTCTGTCCAGTGAATGCATAAGATTTGGGCCTGTACTCCACTGGCCTACAGTAATATTGTTATCCACTGACCGCCTAATATACCTCCAGCCACATAATCACTTGTTCTTTTCTGTCCGATGAATGCCTAATGTTTGGGGCCTGTACTCCACTAGCCTCCAGTAAAATTGTTATCCACTGACTGTGCAATGAGCAGGACACTGGGTCAGTGGAAATACTATGCAGTGGGTCAGTTTATATGTATATAAGTTTGTGACGCCAGTTGCAGCTTGCGCAGGTACTGTAGCAGGGCCCTTTAAGATGTTATGAGCTTTGATCCATACAAGTTACAGCTTTAGTCTAGAGTCCCAGCAGGTTTTGGCAATATGTGGCAGGAATTTATATGTATTCTGCATCTGATCATACGCCTATTAGAATCTGGCAGGTATCTATCTTCTGCTCTGTCTTTAGTCTGCTTAGTTTGGGTCTGACAAGCTGAAGAGGTAATTATCTTCTCTTTGTCTTAGGATCTTTACTTACAGGACTGCTCGCAGGGTATGATGGCTTCTTCCTGGAGATCTATACGTCTGTGAAGGGCTTCTTTCTTTGTCCACCAGCTGAGGTAAGGGACTCAGGCTTGGAAAGTTGATCTTGGGCCTCAGCCAAGGCTTGGATACTAGGTTGGGATCCCTGTTTCTGGGAGCTCCTACTAACAAAGCCTACCCCAGCAGGGGGGTGGCTCACACTGCCTAGAACTTTTCTTCCTCCCCCTGAAGTAGGATGTGGGAACATTCCACTCCTCCTCAGATAGGGGGAAGCTAGCCTGGAATGGTCTATTCCAGTCTAGGTCTATTAACTAACCATGGTCTGCTTACATATTGCTGCCACCTGCTGGTGTACATTGAGAATTACAGCAAATATACAATACAACAGGCCTGGAAAATACACATTATGGAGAGTGTGATGCAAACTTATACCTGATGACAATATACATACACTTAACATTATGAAGCAGGGGAACAGAAGTTTAGTGACATACTTCAGGATGTTACATACCCTGTTACTTTAAGTGAAGCCGTCCTCGGCGCAAGATAGGCGGGTGAGGAATAAGCTCTGGGTACCCAATACAATACAAAGTGCTGCATGAATTACATAAAATGACATACATAGACAAAACATTTAACGGTTTCCTCGAGGTTCCTGCCCGCTAGAGTAAGGTGTCCAACACACAGTTTCCTTCTCTTGGTATAACCAGTGAACCTATAACTGCACAAAGCAAACATCACTGACTGACTTTGTATGTTCTGGCCCTGAACATCAAAGAAAGCATGGGGGTGTCTTTACTCCGTAATCCCACCATTATGTAATGCAAAGCCCTCAAATAGAAGGGTGGCTTTATCCTGTATTCCCTTCCCTGCATCATAGCCTGAAGAAATTTGGCTTATAGCACGATCACTATGATGTCTATGAGGAAGCTAGAATATATGGCTCTAAGGCTTGAGGCACCTTACCTTAGGCAAACGCTCAGAAGGGGAGGTATTTATCGTCTCCATGTCTTCTGGCAAGTCACAGGAGGAGGGCAGTACGTTCCCATGGATCTCCTGGAAATGAGACACCTCCGGATGGGAACAATCCAGAACATTTAACAAGCGGGAAGGAGCAGCCTAGGGCTTCTAAAGATTCCCGAAGCAGCAGGGGTACCTGTGAGGTAACTAGACCTGTCAGGACTTACCACTTGGTCCTACCCTGGGTACCTATGGGTATATGTCACCGGGTGTAGGCCATTAGTATTCAATGTCCCTATGATGACAGTCCGTATGAAGGGGGGAGAGAACAAGAGTTGTGAAAAGGCACACTTTAAGCAAGTTACTACATTTTGGTTAAGTGCAATGGTTAAGTGCAATCATTCGGAACAGTGCATAATTTCTCATTGTGGCACCTGGAAAGATACTACACACAATGGGCATGAGACTTAAACGTTACATAACTGTAAACTGTTACAATAGTGCAAAAATTATCACAGTATAAGATTACAAAGAGCTCAGGTATCACGTTTGAGTCTTTTCTTTGGGTGCAAGCTTTTATGTTGCTGTAAAACATATTATATAAAATAGTGCAAATTTATTAAGTGCAAGGATAGGCTCAACAATAACTTGAGTCCTTATTCCTGGAAGTGCTTGAAGTTGCAGAATCCTCTGGAAATTAATAAAAGTTCTTTGCAATCCACAGGGCAAAAGAGTTAATTGTAATCCAAAGGGTTAAAAGTTAATAGCAGCAACAGGCTATCAAGTAACCTGAGAAAGGGGATAAAACAGTTAACTTGGACGTAAGGGGTTAAGTGCTGATGGGGGGAGTCCTAACTGACATGACCATCTGGATGAGGACAAACAATGGCAACCTGGAACAAAAGGTTAAAACACACAACATGCCAACAGGTCCTCACCCATCAGGTAGCTGTCCACGGAGTGGCTCCCAAACAATGTCACTTGTTGATTTTTTCTTTGGTAGGGGACACCTTACAGGTAGGTGTCCAGCTCTTCATTACTGCTAGAGCTGCTAAAATGCATAAGAGGGTGCTCTAGCCTCTGCTGGTAGCTGAGGGTAGTGTTGGTAGTGGTGCGCCACTGCCCTCTACCGGTGGCTGTAGGAGTTGGCTGTGCAGACAGCCTGGAAAACGCGGCAGTAGCTTGCTGCAACCCAGAATCCACTGCCGGTGCAGGAACTGGCAGGATTTCTGGCTGCATGGGTGCAGGGAGAGCTGGAGCAGCTTGTTGGGGCTGCTTCCAGGGCAGCATGTAGGGGGGCATGAAACATGGCTGGACCTTGGGATTGAAGGTTAATATGCTATTATTAATCTGTCCCACTCTCAGGGTTGGTGGTGGCGACAGGTCTGGAATGAGGGGCGCAGGTGCAGGTTGTGACCTTTCTTTAAATTGGAGACGGCCATCCATGGCTTCTTGTAGGCAACGGGTCCTGCCCGCAAAGCCTGGATCCTCCTGCCAGGTCTCTGGGGTAATGGCAGGGGAAAGTGGCTTGTCCAGGAGTGTGACTCCGGCGGCAAAAAGTCCTTGCATGGACCGCATCGGGGTGTACTCGATTTGGTCACCCGAGTATAAGTTGTGCCGGGCCTGGGGCAAGTAGTGCCTTTTAAGTGAGCGGCGGCCTACGAATAGTTCAGTGCCGGAGTGGCTGTCCTGCACAAATCCGACACCACGTTCAACCGAGAAGCACAAGACGGTTCCGGTTCTCCTGGTAAGCTTGGGGTCTCCGGCCTAGGGGTTATCTATCACCTGCTTGACCCACTCTTCAACCGCTGATTTATATTCCCATGCGGTCTGGGCGAATGCAGTGATCTCATGGGGTACTTCAGGGTTGAGGCTGCGGAGCTTCTCATAGCTGGGCGGCGGAGTGGAATCTCCAGCCGCCTCCGCCGCACCAGTAGGCGGTAGTGGCATGGTAGGCCTAAGGTTGATGGCCGGTGCTGGGGTTTCGGGACATGGCGGATGGATGGACACAGACCGGGCCGGGGCCTCAGGGAGCGCGGCAGCTCCTACCTGAAGTTGCGGCCGGGCGGCCGGTTCCGGTGTCTTCTGGGTGCCATCTCTAGAGGCCATCGTCATCTGCGCCGCAGACTGGTTGCTGACTGGAGTGGCGACGTAGACGACGTCCTCCGCGGGAACAGGCACGATGTCCACTTCCATCTTCATGGGTGCGTCGCCTTCCGCTGGAGCACTTGACAGAGCGGAGGGATCCATGGCCTCCGTGAACTCGATCAGATCTGAGTTCTTGGCAGCAGGAGCCGGGACTTCAGCAGCAGTCTCCCCCGGAATGCTGGGCAAGGTGAGCGGTGCTTCTGTCTTGGCCAGGGAGGAATCCACAGCCTCCAACATGGTAGCGAATACCGAGGGCCCACCTTTATGCATGATCTGGGAGACATGGATCTCCGGTGGATGCTCCTAATAGATGGCTTCTCCACAAATCGCCATCTGGTTCCACCGAGGCTGGGGAAACGCCATCTTGGCCTCTTCTTCCTTCTGGCAAATAGCAGGTTCTAAGGGTGCAGCCCAGGGGGTGGAGACTTTATCACCTCGGTCCACAATAGAAAGTTCATGGTGGCCAGTCTCGATTTTTCCCGCTCCTGAAGGGGCGTATTCGACATCTTCGCGCCTTTCTTGAGGGGGTGTTGCTAGTTTTTCCCGCTTCTGTGGGGCGTAGACAGCATTTTCGCGCTCTTGAGAGGGCGTTTCTTTCGTTTTCCTTTGTCTCTGACAATGAATATGAGGCGCCATTTTAAACGAATATGGCGAATTCCACAATGCCGAATTTAACTATTTGAATGCTGGAGCGCACGTCCAGCGCTTTCTTGGCACAGCAATACAAGTAAGAAAGTCACTTTTTTTTAGCGATCGTTGTACAATCTTCAGCCCTTATTATACTGTGAAACATGCGGTTTTAAGTCCGTTTTGGCGCACAATTAGATGCAGTTCTGTTGTTAGGGATGGACACACAATTCAATCCGATCTTGTTCGTGACGCCACTTGATGCAATGAGCAGGACACTGGGTCAGTGGGAATGCTATGCAGTGGGTCAGTACCTGTGGTACGGCTGGACTCCTGTATCCTCGCTCACATGCAACAAATTGAGTGTGGTCAGTAGGAGTAATTGAGGAATGATGGGATTCCACACAGATAATAGGGTCCAACTTGTCTTTACTTGGTGATATGATATGCAGCTTTTGATCCATACAAGTTACAGCTTTAGTCTAGACTCCGAGCAGGTTTTGGCAATATGTGGCAGGAATTTATATGTATTCTGCATCTGATCATATGCCTATTAGAATCTGGCAGGTATCTATCTTCTGCTCTGTCTTTAGTCTGCTTAGTTTGGGTCTGACTAGCTGAAGAGGTAATTATCTTCTCTTTGTCTCAGGATCTTTACTTACAGGACTGCTCGCAGGGTATGATGGTTTCTTCCTGGAGATCTATACGTCTGTGAAGGGCTGCTTTCTTTGTCCACCAGCTGAGGTAAGGGACTCAGGCTGGGAAGGTTGATCTTGGGCCTCAGCCGAGGCTTGGATACTAGGTTGGGATCCCTGTTTCTGGGAGCTCCTACTAACACAGCCTACCCCAGCAGGGAAGTGGCTCACACTGCCTAGAACTTTCCTTCCTCCCCCTGAAGTAGGATGTGGGAACATTCCACTACTCCTCATATAGGGGAAAGCTAGCCTGGAATGGTCTATTCCAGTCTAGGTCTATTAACTAACCATAGTCTGCTTACATATTGCTGCCACCTGCTGGTGTACATTGAGAATTACAGCAAATATACAATACAACAGGCCTGGAAAATGCACATTATGCAGAGTGTGATGCAAACTTATACCAGATGACAATATACATACACTTAACATTATGAAGCAGGGGAACAGAAGTTTAGTGACATACTTCAGGATGTTACAACTGCCTCCATTCACATAATCACTTGTTCTTTTCTGTCCGGTGAATGTCTAACGTTTGGGGCCTGTACTCCACTGGCCTACAGTAATATTGTTATCCACTTCCCGCCTAATATACCGCCAGCCACATAATCACTTGTTCTTTTCTGTCCAGTGAATGCATAATTTTTGGGGCCTGTACTCCACTGGCCTACAGTAATATTGTTATCCACTGGCCGCCAAATATACCTCCAGCCACATAATCACTGGTTCTTTTCTGTCCGATGAATGCCTAATGTTTGGGGCCTGTACTCCACTAGCCTCCAGTAAAATTGTTATCCACTGACTGCCTAATATACCTCCAGCCACATAATCACTTTTTCTTTTCTGTCCGGTGAATGGCTAACGTTTGGGGCCTGTACTCCACTGGCGTGCAGTAAAATTGTTATCCCCTGACCTCCTAATATACCTCCAGCCACATAATCACTTGTTCTTTTCTGTCCAGTGAATGCATAATTTTTGGGGCCTAGACTCCACTGGCCTACAGTAAAATTGTTATCCACTGACCGTCTAATATACCTCCAGCCACATAATCACTTGTTCTTTTCTTTCAGGTGAATGCCTAATGTTTGGGGCCTGTACTCCACTAGCCTGCAGTAAAATTATTATCCACTGACCGCCTAATATACCTCCAGCCACATAATCACTTGTTCTTTTCTGTCAGGTGAATGCCTAATTTTTGGGACCCGTACTCCCTTGGCCTAAAATAAAATATTTATAGGCTCCAGCAGGGCACATTTTTGAGAGTTTCCCTAAATAGCCCCTGATTAAAATACATAATTTTTGTGGGAATTTTTGCCATTGATCCCCCTCTGGTATGTCACTGTCTATGTTGTGGGACTATTTGTGCACTTCTAGTAAGTATTTGGTGGCTGCAAATATGACCTGAAGGTTTTACAGGGTCGCCTACCATTAAAGTGAATGGGGCCCGTCGCTAACGCGCGGTTCACGAACATTTGATCGCGAACGCGAGTTTGCGTTCGCGAAACGTCCCGGCCGATGTTCGTGCCTCACTAGTGATGATGTAATTGCACTGCCTGTGCCAGCCTCTGATAGGCTTCAGAGTGAATGATAAGTTAGGGTGTCATGGTGCTGTTTACTATGACAGTTGTGGCCGTGTAGGCTGGCTGCATGCCCTCTTGCGTACTGCCTGCAGGCTGTCTCCTGTGTATGCTGGTTGCTTGGGGCTCCGTGCTGGCTGCGGTGTCTTGTGTGAACTGCTGCCTGTGAATGTGTGTACACCCCGTGTCTGCTTCTCTGTGCAGTTTTTGTCACTGTTGCCGTGTAGGCTGCCTGCAGGCTCCTTTGTTTATTGGCTGCAGGCTGACACCTGTTTATGCTGGTTGCTTGGGACTGCTTGCTGGCTGCTGTGTAGTGTGCATCTCTGTGGCTCCTGTCTTTGATGCCGTGCAGGCTGGCTGCATGGGCTTTGTATACTGGCTGTTTGTGTTCCCATGCATGCTGGTTCTGGGGGCTTGAGTTGAACAGGGTCTGAATATGGATGCTTTTCTGTGAGCTGTGGGGCTTGTGGTCAGTCTGTCTTCATGCTTCCATTTCGCATTGGGTTCTAGGCATTTGCTTCTGTGCTGGTTCCCGTTTGTCTTGTTGTCTCATCCATGTGCAGTGACCGTACATGTGTCTGGGGTTGTTTCGAAGTAAATTTGTTGTGACACCAGTTGCACAAAAGCAACAACTGAGTCCCCTTAAGTAGATGGTGTTGGTGGTACCCAGGTGTAGGAATGTCAGAGTGGTGTAAGGGTAGCCTATAATGTCCCTTTAGATGTGGATGTGCATGTGTCACGGTGCTCCTACCTAGGTATCCTGGAACCCCAGGCGTTGTCATCTGTGGCAGAGCAAATAGGGTAAATAGTTGATGGATTTATAGAATAAATTGAGTCCAGACCTTTTATATAGTTAATAACAGTTTTACTTGAATAAACTTTCATCAGGGAAACAATCTTCCAACTTTGTCTTGGTTACCAGCAGGTTTTAGCATAAACAGACAATAACAATCTCAGCTCTGCTATGCTGACAGCCTTAAATAGGAACTTTTCCTTTGCTGTAGGCTGCAACTTCTCTTTCTGTTGTCTGTCTATAGATTATGTACCAGGGCACTTTTCCTTTGCCGTATGAGGCTCCAAGCTGTGTCCTCTATATCTAGCAGAGCTGAAGGTGTTCTGCTGGCTTACTTTGCTTAGCTGGGGAAAGCTAGGACTTTCCCCTAGAAGGGGGTAAGCTGAACTCACCTTTAATCAACTAGTATGCTCCCTTCGTTAGAAAGGATCAGGGGTATGGGGTGTTTCTGTAAACTACAGAATGAGGATAATAAATATTGAGTTTTGTTTGGCTGTTAACCCTTGCTTTATTAACGGAAAAAAATTGATTAGAATGGAAAATCTGCCAAAAAAGTGAAATTCTGAAATTTCATCTACATTTTCATCCACATTGACAAAGTTTGTAAAATCGGTTTTAAATACCTCAAGGGGTCTAGTTTCTAAAATGGGGCCATTTATGGGTGGTTCTTTTATGTAAGCCCCACAAAGTGACTTCCGACCTGAACTGGTGCTTAAAAATAGGGTTTTGGAAATTTTCTCAAATTTTTTTATATTTGCCAAAAAAAGAAAATGTAATTTACAAAATGATCCAAACATCAAGTAGACATATGGGAAGTGTAAAGTAATAACTATTTTAGGAGGTATCACTATCTGTTTTAAACGCAGTGAAACTGAAATTTAGAAAATTGCTAATTTTTCCAAATTTTTGATAAATTTGGTAGTTTTTTTATAAATAAAAATGAAATATTTTGACTCAAAGTTACCACTGTCATGAAGTTCAATATGTGATGGAAAACAATCTCTGAATGGCTTGGATAAGTAAAAGTGTTTTAAAGTTATCACCACATAAAGTGACACATGTCAGATTTGCAAAAAATGGGCTGGTCCTTAAGCGAAAAAATGTCAGGGTCGTGAAGGGTTTTGGATCCATTCACACGACCATGTCCGTTTTGCGGAAGAGCTTCCGCGTACTTCTGAGTACATGTGTTACCGCAGCAGATAAGACATGTTCTATTCTTTGTTGCATCTTGTGGATCACAGACCTATTAAAGTTTTTGGGAACACACCGCGTTGTGGCCTGCTAACCACCCTGTTCCTTCCCTCTTGGTAGGAGTGAGCTGCTCCTTCCCCCTGCCAAGAAGAGAAGTTCCTGTCCAGAGACAGAGAGGATAGGAAGTAATATGCAGAGTTTCTGCTACTTTTACAGATTCTCCAGCGAGAAGTACTCCATATTTCCTCAAGTAAAGCTTTAAGACTCCAGACCGCAGTGTGAACTGCCACCACTGCTGTAAGTTATAGGATTACAGCCATGCCACCCATCACTAAACTACCACTAGGCCAGTGTCTCCTAAGTGTGGAAATGCACCCAATCAACCTGCCTCCATATTCTTACTGGTGCCAGGAAGGATCTGCACTTAAAGCCTCCTGATAATGTATGTATTTAAAGTTCTTAGTTGCACTTACTAAAAAAAGACTTTGCTATGTTTAACTCTGGTCTCATACTTCCGTACTATAATTCCACTGCACCGATCCCCAGGGAGCAATGGCCAGAGGGAGTACACCATGATACAACACTTCATCAGGGGCCACTACCACTCCTATATTATACTGTACATCAGCTCCTCAGGGGATCAATGCAGCTGTACCCTTATGGTGTCTTCTGCCGAGAACGTTTTCATGCTAGGCAGATGTCACTACACATCTGAATATGTCTTGTTGTAAGAGCTGCTTCCTTTTGGTGACATGTTTAAAAAAGGAGAATTATTGTTAATAGATAACAGTTAATATTAGGTATTATAAACAATCAGCGCCATAACTTGAAATTTTTGGGCTACTGATTCTCCCCCTATAACTACGTCCCTTTGTAGGCAATAATAGATAATTAGGAAACTGGAAGTGAGCCAGCCATATGCATTGATTTATCCATTACTTGCATTTTAATTACCGTACTATCATGACCTTATTGAGTCAACTCTGACCATTGGTTCTGCGGGTCCAGATCACCATCACTGAGTTTTAATAGATGTTATGAAAGTATTTTAGTTGTAAGCCTTTAGAAAAATTATGCAATGATGATAGAGCTCTGCATATGTTTTACTTCATCCAGATTACCTTCTAAATTCTAAAAGGCAACAGATGAACAACATGAAGACTGTAGAAACCTTCATGTCCTTATATATATATTATCTTTTCCAAGGAGACCTTGGTCTTGAAATCCTCACCTGTACAAAAAAAAGAAAGGATAAAAGATAGAGAAAAGATAAGAAAAATCAATGAAAAAAAAAGATTTTTAGATAATAAAGAGAAAGAGAAATAAAATTAATACATTATGTGCAAAAGGGATCCTTTTTGTAAATGGGATTTGATAAAGATATTAAAGAGACTTAGGGCTTGTTCACATGACCGTGTGCTGCCCGGACTGTAAATTGGGGCAGCCACATGCGGATGGCGGACTCATTCACTTGAATGGGTCCGCGACCCGTCCGTTCCGCAAAAAGATAGAGTAGGTTCTATCTTTTTGCGGGGCGGAGACACAGAACTGAACCCCATGGAAGCACTCCGTAGTGCTTCCATGGGGTTCTGTTCCATGCTTCCGTTCTGCATCTCATCTCTTGATTTGTGGACCTATTCAAGTGAATGGGTCTGGATCCGTGATGCGGAATGCACATGGCCCCGTGTATTGCGGACCCGCCGTATGTGGGCCTTAATATGGAAACGGAGGGGCAACGGCCGTGTGAATGAGCCCTTATGCACAAAAACGCATGGAAATCGCATCAAAAATGCACCTGCGTTTTTTGTGTTATGGTTCTATTTTACTCTATTTTAGTCTGGATATACCTTTGTAGTGTGTTATTTCTATTTAATATTTTGATTATATGTGATAATATGTATTATTGTGGAATGCCTTATGGAGATGTCCACCAAAGTATATGAACATTGGCAAATACCGCCCTCTTAAATAATGAACAACCCTATAAAAACCTAATGGAGCGGGCACTTATCTATGACCACTGAGGAAGGAGCATGTTAGCTCTGAAACGCAATGAATAGAAGTGCGACTTTTCTGCGGCTTTCAACAATTACCACTACTTTTTTATGCATTTATCCTTGTACCATACAACCTAAAAGTAAGCCAAAATCCTACCTGTGGAGTACAAATAGAGCGGACTGGCCTAATAAGAAGATACAGGCCGACTGAGGTAACCGCCCCCAACCACGTGGGACGCTACGTGGAACGCCGGGAGAGCTGGAGTTGCCGCCGCACGGATGTTGCTCGTTGGGGACCGCTGCATTGGGGACCGCAAATTGTGGTCCCCAATGCACGGAACGGCCGCACAAAGGCTGCGTGCATGAGCCCTAAGAGATACATTAGGATTGGGATTGGTATATTATTGGTTTTAAACTTTTGTTTTTTATTAATAAATATATTTTATATTGATCAAACTAGCTTATGTTTCCATGCCACACCAGAGGATAGTGTGCCTTCCATATCAATAATACATAAAAATCTAGATATCAATTTGGCGGTGGGTGCGCCAAGGATAGTGCACCTTATTCCAGAAGCCTGGGACAGGAGAGCCACTGTGACACTTTATAAATACACTTGAATTTTTACAGATAGTGGTAGCTCCCTATGTCAAACCATCGGCTTACAAAGTCCTTGGGACCTGCTAGCTATAGAGTCCTATGAGGCACAGCCCCCAAGCTGTGTCTTATAGGCAATTGTCAGTGAAAGGCTACATGCACACGACTGTGCCGTTTTTTGCAGTCCGCAAACCGCGGATCCACAAAACGGAAGCCGCCCGTGTGCCTTCCGCAATTTGCGGAACGGAACGGGCGGCCCATTGTAGAAATGCCTATTCTTGTCCGCAAAACAGACAAGAATAGGACATGCTATATATTTTTTGCGGGGCCACGGAACGGTGCAACGGATGCGGACAGCACACGGAGTGCTGTCCGCATCTATTGCGGCCCCATTGAAGTGAATGGGTCCGCATCCGAGCCGCAAAAACGGCGATTCGGATGTGGACCAAAACAACAGTCGTGTGCATGAGGCCTAAGGCTACTTTCACACTAGCGTTCAGAGCGGATCCGTCTGATGTTTCATCAGACGGATCCGCTCCGATAATGCAGACGTTTGCATCCGTTCAGAACAGATCCGTCTGCATTATTACTTAGAAAATTTTCTAAGTCTGAAAGTAGCCTGAGCGGATCCGTTCAGACTTTACATTGAAAGTCAATGGGGGCGGATCCGCTTGAAGATTGAGCCATATGGTGTCATCTTCAAGCGGATCCGTCCCCATTGACTTACATTGTAAGTCTGGACGGATCCGCTCGCCTCCGCACGGCCAGGCGGACACCCGAACGCTGCAAGGAGCGTTCAGGTGTCCGCTCACTGAGCGGAGCGGAGGCTGAGCGCTGGCAGGCGGATGCATTCTCAGTGGATCCGCCTCCACTGAGAATGCATTGGGGCCAGACGGATGCGTTCGGGGCCGCTCGTGAGCCCCTTCAAACGGAGCTCACGAGCGGACACCCGAACGCTAGTGTGAAAGTAGCCTTATACTGACAGTCACAATGCAGTACAATACACTATGTATTGCAATTAATTGTAAAAGAGATCAGATTGCCAAAGGTTGAAGTCCCATAGAGGGACCAAAATAAAAAGTAAAAAAAAGTGTTTTATATGATTTCAAAAATTTGTGAAAAACTGAAAATTTACTAACATTTACTATTTACTAAATCTACCAATTACTATTGAAAAAAATGAAAAGCAAAATAGACATATTAGTTCGCACCGTGTCAGTAACATATGGCTCTATAAAAATATCACATAATCTACCCCATCAGGTAAATGACATTTTTTGGTCTCCTAACCTCACATATAGCTTAATATCAAGTGATCAAAAAATCGTATGTACCCAAAAACGGCACTAATTAAAATGTCAACTCATCCTGCAAAAAAGCCCTTTTACAAGACTATTACCCAAAAAAATAAAAAAATAAAATAAAATGTTGACACAAAAAAACATGATTTTTTTAAAAAAAATTCCTTTGTGTAAAACGGAACAAAAAAAATAAATTTGGTATCACCACATCCGCCATATCAACATATTTGGTACCGCCACATCTGTAATGACCTGCTCTATAAAAATATCACATGATCTACCTTGTCAGGTGAATTTCATAAAAAAAAATTAAAAATGATGCCATAACAGGCATTTTTGGGTCACCTCTCCTCCTATAAAAACATAAAAACATTGATCAAGTGACCAAAATGTTGTATGTACCCCAAACTAGCACAAATAAAAATATCAACTCACACTACAAAAAACTTGCTCCCACGCAAGACAAACTGTAAAAATATATCGCTCACAGAAAATGGCGATGAAAAACATTATTTTCAAAAATGTTTTGTGTAAAAGTGGTAAAATATATAAAAAAAACTATATGTATCCCAAAAGAGAACAAATGACGGTGGCAAATCATCCAGCAAAAAATAAATAACATAGCTCCATCACGAGAAAAGTAAACCATGTATGTTTGTCAGAAACTTCCTGTACTGGCAGCCAATAGCCTGTTCGACAGCAACATAGTGCTTGTAAACCAATCCACCAAAATCTGCACTGCAAATGCCAATAAGTGGTATACAGAACCCCGAATACTCACTTTCCATACCCAATAGAGCCCACCTATCAATTCAAGTAGTGTGGTGTGAGTCTCAGAGAGTACCAACTGAGCCCAGCATATTGGGCACTGAAATGCCATATTTGTGAAAAACTTAATGCTGAACATTAGTTTTTGCAAGACACCAGTGTGATCAAAATGCTCGCTGCACTTCTTACCTTGAGGGGTTTGGTTTCCAAAATGAGCCACTTCTTGGGGGTTCCATTTATTATTTCACCTCAGGCTTTTTTCAGTTGTCAGCACAAGATGCTTAAATCACAATACTGGCCCTCAAGTGCACATGGTGCTCCTTTACTCCTAAACCCTGTTGTATGTCCAGGCAACAGATTAGGCCGACATGTAGGGTGTCTATAAAACCAGGAAACACAGCCTAATAATAAGGGCTTAACTTTTCACACTGGCATGCAGTGGGCACAACATATGGGGCATTGACATGGCCTATCTGTGGAAAAATTGCAATTTTCACTTTGCACCTTCTTCTGTGAATTATTTTTTTGCAAAATACCGGTGGGGTGAAAATGCTTACTACATAGAAACATAGAAACATAGAATGTGTCGGCAGATAAGAACCATTTGGCCCATCTAGTCTGCCCAATATACTGAATACTATGGATAGCCCCCGGCCCTATCTTATATGAAGGATAGCCATATGCCTATCCCATGCATGCTTAAACCCCTTCACTGTATTTGCAGCTACCACTTCTGCAGGAAGGCTATTCCATGCATCCACTACTCTCTCAGTAAAGTAATACTTCCTTATATTACTTTTAAACCTTTGCCCCTCTAATTTAAAACTGTGTCCTCTTGTGGTAGTTTTTCTTCTTTTAAATATGCTCTCCTCCTTTACCGAGTTGATTCCCTTTATGTAACTACACCCCTTGTTAAATTCTGTGAGGAGTGTGGTTTATAAAATGGGGTCACTTCTTGGGGGTTTCTTTCTTCTATTAAATTTCAGAGCTTCTACTGTTGTCAGCCAGTGCTGCATAAATCACCATCAACTAGGCCTCAAATGTACATGCTGCTCTTTCTTTACTGAACCCGGCAGTGTGCCCAAACAGCAGTTTATGACCACATATGCAGTGCTCCAGATGGCGACTTAGAATTAGAAAATGGCGACAAGACTTTGTAGTCTTGTCGCCATTTGCGCCTAAACCCTCTGCTGCTCTGTCTCTTTAAGAAAAAAAAGGTTTTCAAGGCGCCGGCTTTTTCTTCTGTGGTTCCTTTTACACTTAGCCGTTGCGCTCCAGTGTCAGGAGAAAGCCCCGCCTACCCACTTTGCCAGGTATAACCCGGGAACTACAATCTGCTGGTCTGGTAGGTGAGGAGAGCTCCTCCCACTGATTCGTCAGAGCCGCCCGTTCGCTGGAGACATGTCGGGGAGCTCTGGAGTCCTGTGTCCGCTCTGCGCCGTGTATTATAATTCATGTATAGTGTAATGCTCCCCCTGACACGACTGATGCATTGCCTCAGGACTGTGCCTCTGCCGAGCATGATGCGGCCTCCACATACCAGGTAACGAGACTGACGAGCAGAGGCTGGGCTCTCTTTAATGGAATCTCTGTCTCCTCTGCCCTGAAATATGTCATGAAGCCGCTCAGCTTAGATTTCATGCTGGCTCTGACACGGTGGTTTTAACCTTCAGCGCTGAGGTTACATAGTAAGTCTGCCTTGTAGCCAAAGATGGATGGATCCTGTGAAACCTCCCACATGACAGCGATTTAATCTCCAGGTCAGGTTTAGATCATGTACTGCAGAGGCTGCTGGGAAGGGGGGGGGGGTTGTTGAGTGGTTAATTATAACCATACTTTTTATGTACAGTATGTAATTCTGCTCTCCTGGAGATTTAACTTTTTTTTTATTTGTATTTTACTATATCTTATAAAGTGTATTTTTATTTTATAGTACCCCTTTACAATCCTGGGTGCATCATAACTTCCATGTGTTACAGCAAAGAAGGGGTTTTCTCACACTGGGGTCCCCACCAGTCCATAGACCCAAGGGGCCACAGTGCTAGGTAAAGTGTCCCACTGGAGTTTTCTCTGAAAGGTGTCTCTGACAACCCCTATTGTGCTGGATACGGCAAGTGGGGCGGAGGTGACGTTCCGTCAGGAGTGTTCGCTGTGTTTGGGGACTTGGTGACAGTCCCTACAGTCAGCGCCCTGATAGTTCGGTGACAGCCATAGCCGCCCTATGCTGTATCTGATAGTCTGGTCACAGCCATAGCCTCCCTCTGCCGTATCTGATAGTCCGGTCACAGCCATAGCCGCCCTCTGTCCTGTCTGATAGTCCGGTCACAGCCATAGCAGCCCTCTGTCCTGTCTGATAGTCCAGTCGCAGCCATAGCAGCCCTCTGCCCTGTCTGATAGTCCGGTCACACCCATAGCAGCCTTCTGCCCTGTCTGATAGTCTGGTCACAGCCATAGCCGCCCTCTGCTGTGTCTGATAGTCCGGTCATAGCCAAAGCCGCCCTCTGCCCTGTCGGATAGTCTGGTCACAGTCGCTGTATCGGGTGACGCCCCTCTTCAGGACTAAGGTCCTCATACACATTAGATGCCAGTGGCTGCACCCATGGACTCTGTCTGCTTCCCTTGCATTATGTTAAATGGTCATGTGATGCAAGGGAAGCAGATCTCCACTGTAGCCAGTGATTGTCTTGATGCCACTACAGTCTAACATTTTCATAGAGAAACCCAAGATAAGCAGCGGAGGTCTGGAAGCGAATGAGCCAGGACCCAGCACCTAGGGAATACCAACGTGAATCTGGCTAGTCTGACAGGTCATGGAAATGAGTGCACAACCCCTTTAACTGCGTGGGCTGTAGCTTAGAAAACCCCATGCTCCTAGTCCTAAGCATCCCAGCTATATTATATGTAGTTTAAATTTGGTGACTAAAAATTTCATTTGGCTCCTAAATTTTTTAGGTAAGGAGCCAATGGCTCCTTGATATTTTTTTTGTCTGGAGCCATGATATGGGGTGTTGCAATATTTAGAAAAAAATGTGCAGTGTTGCCATTAAAAAAAATTAATATGGGGCTAAAGCAACATTTCATTGGAAAAAAATTATTTTTTAATTTTTTATAGCAAGTGTTACTAAATTGTATAAAACGCCTGTGGTATCAAAGCACTCACTTTAACCTACGCTAAATTCCTTGGGGGTTTAGTCTCCAAAGTAAGGTCACTTTTTGTGGTGTGGTGATGTGTACAGTAAAAGTCCTGGAAGGGGTGTATATCTCACCCAAGTTCCTTAACTAGGTGAGATAAGTAAAACCCAGGAAGATGATGCTTGCTTAAGCAAACATAGTTTCTGAAGTTATTTTGTTTGTTAAGTACAAGGGCTGGATTTTATTTGGACTGGGAAGGTAGGTTTGGTAGTGTGACCTTACCAGTCCACCCCCATTCCAGGGCATGTCTTTCCCCTAACCTGAGGACATCGCAGATGATGCCTGCTGTAATCAAGGAGGAATAAAACCAACCCTCTGTGTGTCAGTCTGGGGAAGAGAAACCTTGGAAGCAGAGGCCTACAGAGGCTCTGGGTGGTCTCAGCCAGGAGGGCTTAGGGGCCACAAGACTACGTGTAGCCACATCTCTTTCCCATATGGACTGGTGTTTGATGACCGGATCTGCTAAGGCTTGGAGCCTGGGACTCTGTATATAACCTATGCTTAGAGGTGAGCCAGGGAATACTATTGTGTATTAGTTAGAGCCCATACGGGCAGGTGTTTGTTTTGCCGTTTTGTGTGTGCTGGTGCCAAAATAAATGACCATTTTGGACTTTAAAACTGTTTGCGAAGAAGTCTGCGATTGTGACCCCTTGGGAGAGAGCGATCTCTTACAGTGGGTTTCCACTGTATGGGTACTTCAGGGTCGCTTCAAAGGTGACATGATAGCCAAAAACCATTCCATTAAAATCTGCCCTCCAAAAGCCATATGGCATTTTTTCCCTTCTGATCCCTGCTGTCTACTCATACATTATGACCTCATATCGGGTGTTATCGTGTTCAGGAGAAACACAAGGGTTGTTACCCCTTGTGAATATGAACATTTTGGGCCTAAAGTGACATTTTATTGTAAAAAATTAAATTTTTCATTTTCACAGCCAAGTGTTTCTAAATTCTATGAAACACCTGTTGGGTCAAAGTGCTCACTACACTTCAAAATTAGGAGTGTAGTTTCCTAAGTAGAGTCACTTTTTGGGGGGTTTCCACTATAGAGGTATCTCAGGATCATAGCACTTAAAAACCTATGGGGGTCCATCCTTTCTGAACGCTGCTGTGTGTCCATGCATACGACCACATATGGGGTGTTTCTCTTAACTACAAAATTAGGGTATTAAACATTGGGGTTTGTTTTGTTGTTAACCCTTGCTATGTTACAGAATGAATGTATTAAAATGGAAAATCTGAAAAAAATAATAATTTTAAGATTTTACCTCCATTTTACTTTAATTCCTGTGAAACACCTAAACAGTAAAGTTTCTAAAATTCGCAATCAACACTACTCGTAAAATCAAAGATATTGCAGCCTTCTCATTGGCCCACAAGCTAGAAGCAGGGAGGGATCATGTGTACTGATTTAAAAAAAATCTCGAATATTCGCTATATTGCTATATATTCTTGTTTTTAGAATATTAAGAATATTCAAAAAAATGAATATATTTGATTTTTAGAATATACGTCTTTTTTTTTTTAAATCTGTACAGTTGTTCCACTTTGGCAACTTCCTTCCTGACAAGCGACCCCGTCACCATGAGAACGCCTGGGGGTCAGAATATACCGGATCTGAGTTTTCACCATCTCATTGATTCTCATTACGAAAATTCACATTACGAAAATTCTCATTACAAAAATTAGCATTACGAAAATTCGCAATCAACACTACTCCTAACGAATATTCAAATTTGCGAATATTCTATGAATATTCTATGAAATATTTGCGAAATATCGCAAATTCGAATATGACCCCTGCCACTCATCCCTAATCCTCATGCACACGAAAGTATTTTATTTACGCTTCCGTTCCATTTTTTTGGCGGACCGTATGCAGAACCATTCACTTCAATCCGTCCGCAAAAACAACGGAAGGTACTCCTTGTGCATTCCGTTTCCGTATTTCCGTTCTGCAAAAAAGTAGTGCATGTCCTATTATTGTCCGCAAATCAAGGTCCGAGGCCCCATTCAAGTCAATGGGTCAGCAAAAAATACGGAACGCACACGGAACACATCTGTATGTCATCTGTATTCCATCCGTATTTTGCGGATCCATGCTGTAGGAATGCTATGCCCAGCCCATATGGCTCATGTGTTTGGTGATTGATAAGTTACTGTTTCCGTTTCCGATCCGCAAAAAACTGATTGCATATGGAAGCCATATGGATATAAACCTGATTGATGCATCCTCTAATGGTAGACTAGAGTACTTTGATTCCAATATTACCTCAGTGGTTTGGGCTGTTGACATTAGAACTGGGGTCTTAGGTCCAAATCCAACCAAGAGCAATGTCTACATTGAGCTTGTGTCTTCACATAGTTTTACACTCACACTCCATACTAATGCTGATAGGCTAATTGAGAAGTAGATAGTGAGCTCCAATGCAGACAGGGACTGATGTGAGGGATTGCAATCTCTGTACAGTGCTGGAGATAGATATCAATTTTTATTGTTTTGCTACATTTAATAGTATGATAAGGGACTGGTGACTTACATCATTGGCATAACTACCACCTTAGCAGCCACAGCGGAGTAGAGTGGAGGATGTGCAGCATTACTTACACTGTATGCAGTGCATCCTCCACAGTTCTCTTCTACCTAGAACATCAGCCTATCAGGTCAGAGAGGGAGGGAGGGGGAGGACTCATAACATGGACTTCGGGTTCAAGGGCCAGGACATTAGCCAGGCAGCGCAGGATAACTATTCATTATTTACGTAGCGAACCCACCACTCATGACACTGGGAGGCCTGGCCAGTATACTACAGTCTGATTCCTCTGTCCAAAGCTGTGCTAGACACTGGAGAGCACTGAGGCCGCCATCTTGAACTATGGCCCTGGTCACAGGAGGCCACACCCCCACAGTGAGAAGTCTTCAGCCTTGCAGATAACATCTACTATCTGTACTCACATAGATCACTGTGTGTTATCTGTATTCACACAGACAGATCACTGTGTGTTATCTGTATTCAGACAGATCACGGTGTGTTAGGCCGCATTCACATCTGCATTGTGAACTCACTGTATCTGGAATAGCTGGATCCCCATTCACTATAATGGGATCTGGAAGGGATCTGGCCACATTCTAGCATACATTTCAGCTTTAAGAGAGACAAAAATTGCTGTGTGTAGTATTTTTTGTCCGGCCGAAAGCCGGCATATATGCCAGATATGCAATACACCAAGTTATCTGCAATTGTTTGTTATGTCATATTATGTATCTGCCATATGCTTCTGGAATTAAATAGTATGGTTGACATTAGGAATGGAAAGTACCATTTTATTCCACCCCTCTTGGTGGGAACGGGCCGGTCCAACTTCCTGCCAGGAACTTTATAGAGAGGTAGCACATCTATTGCTCCTGCTCCAAGGGCCTTTGGGACCTGTTATACAGCTCGTCTGTGAGGACCACTAGTCCATGGAGACTGCAGGGTCCTGGGCCACAGAGGTTCTGCAAACTATATAATTTACAGTATGATCAGCACTACAGCTATACAGACAATGCTGCAAGGTAACAGGATAACAAGTTCAGGACAGGTACATTTCAGGACAGGCACACTCAAAAGCCTGCATTTCACAAGTGGATACCTGTGGCCACAAGTACCAGCTTATTGCTGTAACAAAGGGAAGTCAGGAGAGTGCGTTCACATGACTTGTTAGCGATCATCTGGCAGTGTAATACTGTGGCTGATTGCCTAATGAACACGCAAATGCTCGATCATCGGGCAATCCAAATCTTTTGACATGCTAAAAAATTATCATTTGCAGGTGGCAGATTGTGGTGTCTAATAACGATCTGCTGCCATCAAACCACCATACAGCATGGGGACGAGCAATGACATAGTGATCACTTCTCCCCATGCCGTGGAGGAGATCTCTGCATGTAATAGCAGCGATCTCTTCCCACTAGTGAGCAGGCAGTTGCCGGGAGGGAATAATTTATCAGGATGTGTAATACAGCCTTTAGCTGTACTCAGAGAGATCACTGTGTCTTGTCTGTACTAAGAAAGATCACTGTGTTATCTGAACTGAGACATCACTGTGTTATCTGTACTGAGAGACAACACTGTTATCTGTAATAAGACAAATCACTGTTATCTGTACTGAGACATCATTGTGTTATCTCTAATGAGACACATCACAGTGTTATCTTTGCTAAGAGACATGGTTGTGTTATCTGTATGGAGAGAGAATGCTGTGTTATCCTACTGAGAGGCATCATTGTGTTAGGCTACTTTAACACTAGTGTTTACATTTTCCGGTATTGAGTTCCGTCATAGGGGCTCAATACCAGAAAAAACGCTTCTGTTTTTTCCCCATTCATTGTCAATGGGGACAAAACTGAACTGAACAGAACGGAATGCTCCAAAATGCATTCCGTTCTCTTTAATTGCGTCCCCAGACCGGAGTGAAAACCGCAGCATGTTGTAGTTTGCTTTCCGTCCTGGGATGCAGAGCAAGACGGATCCGTAATGACCCCCAAGACACTCCCTCTGGTCCAGCACAAGTGCACACTGCACCAGGACTAAGCACCGCACCATCCAGGCCACCACCTGTTTCGGGAGCAGATTCCCCCCCACCGCTTTGGCTCTACCCAGCAGGGCCAGATGACAGGCAATGGCTCCTGCAGAGACTAATATCAATACTCAGGTTCTTGATTATTTATCGAGAGCCTGGCAGGAGGATGAGTTTGACCTTTATGCCCGTAGTCCGGCCTCGTATTTGCGCCGGCTGCCTTCAGAATGAGTATTGAGAACACGATCAGCTCTCAATATCATTCTAGATGCAGCCACTCCCCCCAACGACCCGACCAACATTTACTGGGCCCTAGAAAATTGGCGCCTCCATGGGAACTTGTTTGGCCCCCAAGCAAATGCCAGTTTCCCAGGCCTCACAGCCTCCACCACCACCTCCTCCACAATTCCACCCTCCAAGGGGACATTATAGGCCACCAACTTGCCAATATGGCCCACATTATAATGTTGATTCGGCAAATGGGCAGTCTGCACCCATCACGTCTCAACCAGGCCCATCGCAGTACTCTGGCCCCCCTTCCCAACCAGCCTACCCTGGGCCACAGTTACAGGCCCCACCCTCGCCATCTGGGCGTTATACAAATTTGTAAATGTAAACTTTATCTTTCTTTTATTTACAAAACAGTATTATTTTAAAAAAAAGTCGATATGACTAATAAGTTTATGCTATAATAAGCGGATTTTCATTAACCAAGTTATATTGTTACTTCCCTTTATTATATACATTGCATATTTATATTTTGGTATCAGCAACACATACACAACATTAATAATAGTCTACTGTATGGTGTTGTATTGTTTATTACTAAAGTACAATACCATAGTACTGTAAGTATACTGTATTGTAAGATATACTGTATAGTAATATACTATACAGTAATCTTACCCAAATACACTTAACTATATATATATATATATATATATATATATATATATATACTTGTTGCGTAGATTGTTTTGAAGATAACTGTACACAGACTATTATAAATGTATATTTCACCTATATCTTAACTGTTCTAAACTTTATTCAACATATTTTTTTTTATACATATACACATAACATGTTCTCCACAATATAATGTCCTTTTAGACACACTATAGTAAGCACAATACAGATGGAGTTATGTGCCATGACACGGTAGTGAGATTTTTGTGGTACATCATAATGCGGCCAAGTCCAACTTTATTAATGATGATGGGAAAGCATGCATACATGTGTAGCGAAATTTACTAAATGTGTAGGAATGAGGTATTAGTACATATTTCACATACTGTGTTGTAAACAATATACACTCACCTAAAGAATTATTAGGAACACCATACTAATATGGTGTTGGACCCCCTTTTGCCTTCAGAACTGCCTTAATTCTACGTGGCATTGATTCAACAAGGTGCTGATAGCATTCTTTAGAAATGTTGGCCCATATTGATAGGATAACCTATTTCAGTTGATGGAGATTTGAGGGATGCACATCCAGGGCACGAAGCTCCCGTTCCACCACATCCCAAAGATGCTCTATTGGGTTGAGATCTGGTGACTGTGGGGGCCATTTTAGTACAGTGAACTCATTGTCATGTTCAAGAAACCAATTTGAAATGATTCGAGCTTTGTGACATGGTGCATTATCCTGCTGGAAGTAGCCATCAGAGGATGGATACATGTTCTCATTCTGTTTATGCCAAATTCGGACTCTACCATTTGAATGTATCAACAGAAATCGAGACTCATCAGACCAGGCAACATTTTTACAGTCTTCAACAGTCCAATTTTGGTGAGCTCGTGCAAATTGTAGCCTCTTTTTCCTATTTGTAGTGGAGATGAGTGGTACCCGGTGGGGTCTTCTGCTGTTGTAGCCCATCCGCCTCAAGGTTGTGCGTGTTGTGGCTTCACAAATGCTTTGCTGCATACCTCGGTTGTAACGAGTGGTTATTTCAGTCAACGTTGCTCTTCTATCAGCTTGAATCAGTCGGCCCATTCTCCTCTGACCTCTAGCATCTACAAGGCATTTTTGCCCACAGGACTGCCGCATACTGGATTTTTTTCCCTTTTCACACTATTCTTTGTAAACCCTAGAAATGGTTGTGCGTGAAAATCCCAGTAACTGAGCAGATTGTGAATTACTCAGACCGGCCCGTCTGGCACCAACAACCATGCCACGCTCAAAATTGCTTAAATCACCTTTCTTTCCCATTCTGACATTCAGTTTGGAGTTCAGGAGATTGTCTTGACCAGGACCACACCCCTAAATGCATTGAAGCAACTGCCATGTGATTGGTTGACTAGATAATTGCATTAATGAGAAATAGAACAGGTGTTCCTAATAATTCTTTAGGCGAGTGTATATGTAAGCAAAATATGTAAGCTCGCAACCCACGTCAAGGGTCCTCATTATCTTGCGAGTCCCTAACTACCAAAAAAAAAAAAGGTAACTAAAAGATATCCATCCAGGTAAAACAAAAAACTGGCAAAAATACACGTCTATGAGTCAAGGTCTCACTACTCTACTGCTGAAAAGGGTAAGAACCGATAGGGGACATAAAATAATCTGAAAATAATTCCCGGACTCTCAGTCCTGCAGATCCAGATCCTCCAAGTGGAAAAGTGTCTCTTTCTGATGGCGGACTGTAGACTTGGGCGTCCTCATCAGGTGTTGACTCATAGGTGCGTATGTACTGTAGTTATGCAGCACTACACATGCCTTGATCACCACATTGACATTTTGTGGGGCCAGCTGGATGGGCGACAGGAAAATACGCCATTTATGAGAAAAAATGCCAAAGGTGCACTCCACAAACCTTCTGGCTCTACTTAAGCGAAAATTTAAATTGCGTCTCTTGGCATCCACATCTTGTCGAGGAAAGGGCTGCATGAGGTGGCTTGAAAGGGAAAAACCCTCGTCCCCTACAACCACATAAGGCTCTGGTGGGCCAGTTGAGCCAGGAAGGTTTGCTGGCTGTGCTACGTCCAGTTGGTTGTACTGAAGCCAGCGACCCATTCTGGAAGCCCTGAAGATGCGAGCATCTGCAGTACTTCCATAGGACCCAATATCTAGAATTATAAACCTGTAGTTTGTGTCAGCCAAGGCCAACAAAACTACAGAGAAAAACTGCCTAGAATTATAGTATCGGGACCCTGAGTTCAGTGGCTTCTTAACCCGTATGTGCTTCCCGTCAAGGGTACCAATACAATTTGGGAATTGAGTCCGCTCCAGGAAGTCCTGGGCTATATCAAGCCACTGCTGCATGGTTGGTGGTGGCAGCACTGAAGCCTTCAGTGTCAACCAAATGGCGGCACATGTAGCCCGTACCACGCCAGCAATTGTGGAGGTCCCCATTCTAAAAACAAAATGTAACGATGAAAAACCGCAATTAGACTTACCGGTAATTCTGTTTCCTTGAATCCACCATGATGGCCCACATAGAGATTGACCCTTGACCTCTGTAGGGGCAGGAACACATGAAGAGAGTTTAAATTCCCCCCACCCCTCCACCTCCTCAGTGCTTTACAAATTACCCAAAAGGTGGAACAACACAATAAAGGATATTGATTCATAACCCTTAATATATTATCATCCATATCTTCCCTGTGTATTATTATTATTATATACATAGATATATATATTATTTATTTTTTATATATTTTTTGGGGATGGGAATAGTACAGGCCCTCATGGTGGATTCAAGGAAATGGAATTACCGGTAAGTCTAATTGCGGTTTTTCCATTTCATCCACCATGACGGCCTACAATGAGAGGTAACAAATGACTAAGTGGGTGGGGATATTGCCTGTAAAACCCTCCGGCCAAAAAGAGTCTCATTCGAGTCCGGAAGACTAAGACGATAGTGTCACACAAAGGTATTTTCACTTGACCAGGTTGCAGCCCTACAGATCTGGTCCAGTGAGACACCTCCTTTCTCAGCCCAAGAGGAGGCAGTGGCCCTAGTGGAATGGGCTTTAATGACTCCAGGGCTGGGTTTGCCCTGAATCGCATAGCAACACTTAATGGTGGATGTAATCCACCTAGCTATGGAGGATTTAGAGAGCTTATTTCCCTTATTTCTTCCTGAGAACTGTATTGGGAGATTATTATCCTTCCTAAATTCTTGGGTAGACTCAAGATATTGAATGACTGTATTTATTAAATCTAATAGGCGCATCTTATCGTCTGACCCTCTATCCAGGGACCCGGTAATGGAGGGTAGACATATCTCCTGGTCACGGTGGAAGGAGGAGACCACTTTAGGGAGGAACCCGGGATCGAGCATTAAACGAATGTGATCTTCATTGATCTGGAGAAAGGGCCTGAAGTTCTCCGATCCTACTGGCTAAGGTTATTGCTATCAGGAAAGCGGTCTTTAGGGAAAGGTGCTTTAAAGAAATATCAGACAGCGGCATAAATGGGAGGTTTTGTTAAACCCTCTCGGACGGTGTTTAGGTCCCAAGTCGGAGCCCTAGATTTTAGAGTGGGTCTTAACCTGATTGCTTCTCTGATGAATCTCCTGACCCATCTGTGATTGGCTAGGCTGCAGTCGTAGAAGGTGCTAAGAGCCGATATTTGTACTTTCAGGGTAATAGGTCTCAATCCAAATTCCAAGCCATTCTGAAGGAAATCTAAAATTTTATTGATGGGAGGAGAGGAAGTGTCCGGGTGATTCACCCCTAACCAAGAGCAGTATCTTTTCCAGATTTTAAGGTAGATGGAAGATGTAACCTTCTTCCTACTGGCCTTGAGGATGCAGATTACTCTATCTGAAAGGCCCCTACTTCTTAAAGTCTCACTCTCAGGATCCAAACAGCTAGTCTGAATATTCTTGGATCGGGATGTAGAAGAGGGCAGTTGTTTCGGAGTTGAAAACCAGCTCCTCTTTGGCCATAGAGGAGCTATCAGGATTAGAGTGGTTGGTTCTTCTAGGAACTTCTGGATGACTCGAGAGATTAGAGGTATTGGAGGGAATGCGTATGCTAGTCTCCATCTCCAGCGTATTGACAGGGCGTCTATCGCCCAAGGTCTGTCCCCTGGATTTAGGGAGCAAAAGAGATCTACCTGAGTGTTCCGTCTGGAAGCGAATAAATCTATTTCGGGATGACCCCATCTTTCTGATATCTTCTGAAAGATTTTTTTGTTCAGGGACCATTCTCCCGGATCTATTCTTTCTCTGCTCAGGTAGTCTGCCACTGTATTTTTGCATCCTTTCAAGTGGACAGCGGATAAGGTTTTTCTTTCTGCCCAAGAGAAGATTCTTTTTGCCACTCCCCCTAGCAGGCTGGACTTTGTCCCTCCCTGGTGCCTCAAATATGCTACCGTTGTGGTGTTGTCGGACAGGATCTTTAGATGTTGACCCTTTAACAGACCTTCCGCTCTTGTTATGGCCTTGAGAACTGCATACAGTTCTCTGAAGTTGGATGACCTTCTTTTTATGTCCTCTGGCCAGGTATCCTGAAAAAAATGGTCTCCTATTTTGGCTCCCCAGCCCTCGAGACTTGCGTCCGTTATTACTTGAACCTCTGGATGGTTCCGCCAATCTAGATCCCCTGAGTAGTCTTTTCTTTTGTTTCCACCAGTTGAGATCTGTTTTCACAGACTGTGGTATCCGTATCCTTCTGTCCAGGTCTCCCTGTCTTCACTTCCATTCCCTCAGGATCCAGCTCTGGGTTATTCTCGTGTGGCTCTGGCACCAAGGAACTGAAGGTAGGCAGGCGGTTAGGCTTCCTAACAAGCTCATGGCTGCCCTGATGGAGCATCTGTGAGAACTCTGAAACGCCACGATCTTCTTTATCAGAATCTCTGTTTTGTCCTGAGGAAGAAAGGTTTTTAGTAAGGTTGAGTCCAGTTCTACCCCTAGGAATCTTATTCTCCTGGATAGAGTGAGTGTGGATTTCTTTCTGTTTATAATCCAACCGAGAAGTGTTAGAGTTTCTGAAACCCTGTGAGTTGCCAATAAGTTTTCTTCTTCTGTTCTGCCGAGAGTCAGGAAGTCGTCGAGGTATGGGATGATCGTTATGCCCGCTCAGCGAAGATAAGCCGCCATCTCTACCACGAGTTTTGTGAAAATTCTGGGTGCAGAGGAGATGCCAAATGGAAGAGCGACATACTGAAAGTGGTGGATTAAACCGTCCGCGCCTTTTAGTGCGAAACATAGGTATTTTTGAGAGAGATGGTGGATAGGGATATGGTAATAGGCATCTTTGAGGTCGATTGATGACATAAATGCCCCTTTTTGAATGAGAGGAATTGTCAATGAGATGGTTTCCATCTTGAATTTCCTGTACAGAATGGACCTTTTTAATGGCTTTAGATTTATTATAGTCCGAAAGGACTGGCCTGGTTTCTTTACCAGAAAGAGGTTGGAGTAGAATCCTTTTCTCTCTTCTAGTACTGGAACTATTTGAATTACATCTAGACTTAGAAGATCTCGGACGCCCTGCCGTATCTTTGGTAATTCTGCCCTGTTCTGAGCAGAGATACAGAATCTTCTTGGGGGGACTGATGTAAATTCTATCTTGTAACCCTGGGAGATTAAACTTAGTGCCCAGGGATTTGAGGTGATCTGTTCCCATGAAGATAGAAAGTTGTTTGGTTTGTCTGTTTTGGGGGTTGAGGATGAAGCCTCTCCCCCTTCCTCCTTTAGGGTAGCTCCATCTTCCGGATTTTCCTTTACCCCTGTATGAGCTCTGTTGTGGTTGAAACTGACGAAAAGGCTTTCTTTTAGTTTCTTTATCCTCAGGAAAACCCTTTTTCTTATCAGTAGCTCTTTCTAGAATTTTGTCTAGAGTGGGCCCAAATACAAATTCTCCGGAGAATGGGATAGAGCAGAGTTTGGCTTTGGAGGCTTTGTCTCCTGACCAGGCTTTCATCCATAGCACCCGGCGGGCGGCATTGGAAAAAGCTGCCTCTTTTGTGGAAAAACGGATCGATTCCGCGGAGGCATCAACTAGGAATGCTGTGGCGGATCGGAGAAGCGGGATAGAATCTCTTCTCTAGAAGTTTTATTTTTTAGGTGTTCATCAAGTTCTCCTAGCCAGATGTACATAGCCCTGGTGTCACGGCTGAGGGTGGGGGAAATCCTCAGCCGTGCGATGCCAGATGCTGTAGGCCTACTTGGCCAGGAGAACAGGATAGGGAGCAGGTCACCTCCTACAGCGTCCCTACCCTGACCCTAACTGCATGGGCCGACCTTAAAGGTAGGAGGACCCATGCGCAGGAACCTCGGATCCCTAACTCACCCTCCGTCCGGTCCCTGCGCTAGGAGTCAGGGTAAGACGACCTACTCCTCCTAGGCACGGAGGAGTAGGAGTCTCATTGGCCAAGCTGTTGGGAAAAGGGGAACTCATACAGCCTTACGGGAATGACAGGCGAACTATTAGTTCCACCAACCTGTCACAGCCTAGCTGACTGGATCCCTGCGCAAACAGGAATCCAGAACCGTTAGCTGCACCAAACACATAGAAAGGTCCCAACAGTACATAACATACAACATCAACACACAGCAGACCTAAACATAAGGACAATATCTTTATGACCACAGGGGTGGCTCTCACTGGCAGATAGTAACAGAGGAGGCTGCTCCAGCAAGCATGGCTGAAACAACCCACAGAGCCATGATAACAGTGAGGCTTTATAGGTCAAGAAGCCACACCCCACAGTCGGACACACCCAGTGACACACACACACACTGGGAAGGGAGTTAACCCTTCCAGCACCACAGAAGGGAAAAACACCACTTAAAAGGGAAGTGCACACAATACATAAAACACAGTGTACACCATACAGACACACCTAACATAAAGGTTGCTAGGTGTAACCGCATGCCAAAGCAGCAAGCTGCCTAGCACCGCTCAGGCTGCTTAGCTGACAATGCTGAACACAACTAGTTGCCCGCGGCAACCACAAGTGAGGCCTCACACAGCGACCCTCACCTGTGGTTGAACACACAAACTAAAACCGCAGGCAACCCATGCGGTAAGGAGTCACGAGCATAGCCATGGCCGTGACACCTGGCCACGGATGTTGCTGCTATATTTGTTTTAATTCCAAACATCGCAGATTCCCAGGACCTTTTCAGAAGCCCGTCCGCCATTCGGTCCGTCGGATCGCCCAGCTGGGAGGAGTCCTCGAAAGGTAAAGCCGTTCTTTTTACCACCTTGGCCACCTGTATGTCCACTTTAGGGGTCTCAATAAATATCTTGCATTCCATCTGGTCAAAGCAAAGTCTCTTTATGAACTCCTTGGGGACCCCTAGCCTCTTCTCTGGATCAGACCACTCCTCCATAATCATTTCCCGTATGTTTTCATTTATTGGGAAAACAATGGAAGCCTTTGATCTAAGACCTCCAAACATCTCGTCCTGGACGGTATGAGGTTTAGGGGTGTCCTCAATCCCCATTGTAGACCTGACGGCCCTAAGCAGTTCCTCCATTTCATCTGAAGAGAAAAAATATTTTTTATCTTCATCCACGATCTCCCCCTTCTGATAGGGGGTCCTCGTTATGTATCTGTCTGGAAGAGACAGGGGCTTCTTCCGCATCCTCTGCCTCTGAGGAGGATATAACGGAGAGCTTGCGTTTCTTGGGAGGATTAGGAGTACTGCCGGGAGTTGACAGAGTAGCCAAAGAAGACTTAATTTCGTCCAGAATAAACGATTTCATTTCTGTAAGAATATCTGGTTGATCTTCCTTCCAGATCTCAGCCGTGCAAGGCTTGCACAGACTTTTTTTTATTTTTTATTCTCAGGTAGCCTTTTGGAGCATGCATTACACCTTAGTAATCTCACTTTTGCTTTAGACTCTTTAGTGCCCTGGAAGTGAGGGAACAACCAGATATCCCGCAGTTAGCAATTAAAAGTGCGGTCTTAGTAATACAAACCCCCCGGAGGGGACTCACAGTACTGGTGGCAGAGGGATCAGGACCTTCCTGGCGGGGAGTAGGTGTCTCTGACATCGTGGTGCTGCAGGCAAATGCTGGCTGGAACCGCAATCTTTTTGAACAGCCCCGGCCTCTGACGTCATCCAGCTGCGCCCCGGGCTGTCGGCGTGTGCCTGCGTCGCACCAACCATAGTATAGGTGTATGCGTCGGCGCGGCCCGCCTCCTAATGTTCGCACTCCATGCGCCGCACCTACTCCCCTGGCCGGTCACGTGATTGCAGGGAGGACGCCGAACACAGCGCGCGAACCTCCATGTGAAGGCGGCACCCCGGACTGCTTCCCGATGTGAGGAAGGAGGTCTAGAGATAAGGGAGGACCGCAGGCCCCAGCATAAGCCGGGACGAGGGTCCTTGTTGCTCCATGCTGTCCAGCCTTAGCCCCTGCCGCGGGAGGACAGCAGGAGATTTCTGTAAAAAAATCATATTGAGTTTGTTGTCACAACCCTCTTGACAGGAGGGCTCTCTCCACATGTTGGCCCCTGTAGGGGCAGGAAAGCACTGAGGAGGTGGAGGGGTGGGGGGAATTTAAACTCTCTTCATGTGTTTCTGCCCCTACAGAGGTCAAGGGTCAATCTCATTGTGGGCCGTCATGGTGGAGGAAATGGAAAAAGAAGTTCCTGTCGCAAGATATCTGAAATGAAAAAAAAAACAAATTAATACACAAGTTTAAAAATCTAGTACATTAATTTACATTATTTAATTGCAATGAAATTTAAATAGCCCATACTCCAAGATTGGAACTCAATACTTTATATTCATACATACTTTAAAGAAAGTAAGAGCATTTAGCAAAAACAACTTACAGACCATTACTAGATACACACAGGTGAAGTATCCTCATTAGAGATGTCGCGAACATAAAATTTTCCGTTCGCAAACGGCGAACGCAAATTTTTGCGAATGTTCGTGAACGGGCGAACCGAGCGAACCGCCATTGACTTCAATAGGCAGGCGAATTTTGCAGGCGAATTTTAAAACCCACAGGGACTCTTTCTAGCCACAGTAGTGATGGAAAAGTGGACTGTGGCATGCCGGAGGGGAATCCATGGCAAAACTCCCATGGAAAATTACATAGTTGACGCAGAGTTGGGTTTTAATTCATAAAGGGCATAAATCACCTAACAATCCTAAATTTTTTTGAACAACGTGGTTTAAAACATCCAGTGTGTGTATACAATCAGGTTTGAAGTTGTATCGATCAGGTAGTGTAAGGGTTACGCCCGCTTCACAGACATTGACAGACCAAACTCCCCTTTTAATGCACCGCAAACAATCCATTTGCCCAACCGCAAACTCCCCATTTGCACAAGTTTGGATACAAAGCTAGCCATGTCCCGTTGATGTCATTGAAGGTTTCTTCCTCCACCCAGCCACGTACAACACCAAGGGTCCCCGAAAGGTGAATTGAATAGATTTTTCGAATGGGGAGATGGTTAAAAAAACACTGGCTCCCTCCCATTTGTTTGAATCCACGGTCACTGCGTCTGCGCCGTGCAATTTACTCTCACACCCAATATGAGTGTTATTTTCTGTAGTTCTCTTCTCATCAGTTTAATCCCTGTTACGTCCCCAATCTGGGGTCCATTTATTGAAATGATTTTTCGAATGGGGAGATAGTTAAAAAAATGCTGGCTCCCTCCCCTTTGTTTGAATCCACGGTCACTGCAATTTACTGTCACACCCGATATGAGTGGTATTTTCTGTAGTACTATTCTCATCAGTTTAATCCCTGTTACTTCCCCAATCTGGGGTCCATTTATTGAATTGATTTTTCGAACGGGGAGATGGTTAAAAAAACCGCTGGCTCCCTCCCCTTTGATTTAATCCACGGTCACTGCGTCTGCGCCGTGCAATTTACTGTCACACCCGATATGAATGGTATTTTCTGTAGTATTATTCTCATCAGTTTAATCCCGGTTACGTCCCATATCAGGGATTGCCTTTTGTGAAAAAAAGATTTGGCTGGGTACCTTCGACTGCCTTCACAGTGACAGACCAAACTCTGATACACCAAACTGAATTGATTTTAGGAACCGGGAGAGGGAAAAAGCAGCTTGGTCAGTCCTCTTACTCCCAAGTTGGGGCACTGCGCGTGCACAGAGCAATGTGCTGTGACACCCTATATGAGTGGTGTCTTAACTAGTACTATTCCTATCAGTTTAATCCCTGTTAAGTCCCATATCAGGTATTGCCTTTTGTGGAAAAAAAAATTAGGCCGGGTACCTTCGACTGCCTTCACAGTGACAGACCAAACTCTGATACACCTAACTGAATTGGTTTTAGGAACCGGGAGATGGAAAAAGCAGCTTGGTCGGTCCTCTTACTTCCAAGTTTGGGCACTGCGCGTGCACAGAGCAATGTGCTGTGACACCCTATATGAGTGGTGTCTTAACTAGTACTATTCCTATCAGTTTAATCCCTGTTACGTCCCATATCAGGGATTGCCTTTTGTGAAAAAAAAATTTAGGCCGGGTACCTTCGACTGCCTTCACAGTGACAGACCAAACTCTGATACACCAAACTGAATTGATTTTAGCAACCGGGAGATGGAAAAAGCAGCTTGGTCGGTCCTCTTACTCCCAAGTTGGGGCACTGCGTGTGCACGGAGCAATGTGCTGTGACACCCTATATGAGTGGTGTATTAACTAGTACTATTCCTATCAGTTTAATCCCTGTTACGTCCCCTATCCGGGGACATGTGCCGAATTGATTAACCATTGTCGAATTAACAAACCATTACGACATCCTGAAATAATTTAGTTCTGAGCTCTGTACTAGCTTTGTATTGGAATTGATGGGGATTTTTTAAATTGTCTGCATTATTTCTAATAAACTGTTAAGAGACTTTATTCTGATTTTTTTATTTTATGTATTAGAAACCCCTACAACTTAAAAAAAAAAAAATGAAAAAAAATGTAAATTTATGTTTTTTCTATGAAAAATTATCCAGCCGATCGCTTTTGGTCTGATCATAATGAAGCAACCGCCTTATCATCTGGGGTGTGGCAACATTGCCAACACACTCATAGAGGTGATGATCGCTTCATTGTGATACGCAAGCCCCTTCACCACGACAAGGTAACGATCACGAAGGGGAATTGACACATGTATGTGACTTTTTTTTTGTTTTGTTTTTGCAGCCACAGTGCAGCACCAGAGGCCAGAAAAATTAGGCATGTACACATGCCTGAAAAATAATGGTATTGTTGCAGCCGCTGTTGTAGCAAATTGATGTTTTCCAGGCAGAAAGATGACTAAAACATTGCGTCTTGAACCCTAGTTGGTGGCGGAGAATTCACAAAAGTCATCCGGTATGCAGACATTAAATACAGCAGTGTGGGGACCATTTTGAGGCCAAGGCATGTCATCAGGCCTTTTGTTAGTCAAACGTATCCCCCACTGTCAGTCCCTTCGGGATCCATGCCTCATTCATCTTAATGAAGGTGAGGTAATCAACACTTTTTTGACCGAGTCGACTTCTCTTGTCAGTGACAATGCCTCCTGCTGCACTAAAGGTCCTTTCTGACAGGACACTTGAAGCGGGGCAGGCCAGAAGTGCTATCGCAAACTGGGATAGCTCAGGCCACGCCTGCACACCCAGTAGTCAAGGGGTTCATCGCTCCTCAGAGTGTCGATATCTGCAGTTAAGGCGAGGTAGTCTGCTACCTGTCGGTCGAGTCATTCTCTAAGGCTGGATCCCAAAGGGCTGTGGCGATGTGTAGGACTGAAAAAGCTCTGCATGTCCTCCATAAACAACACGTCTGTAAAGCGTCCTGTCCTTGCCGGGGTGGTCGTGGGAGGAGGAGGATTACTTTCACCTCTTCCCCTGTTAGATTCCCGTTGTGCTGTGACATCCCCCTTATAAGCTGTGTAAAGCATATTTTTTAGTTTGGTTTTGAACTGCTGCATCCTTTCTGACTTTCGGTAATTTGGTAACATTTCTGCCACTTTCTGCTTATACCGAGGGTCTAGTACTGTGGCCACCCAGTACAGGTCATTCTCCTTCATCATTTTTATACGAGGGTCCTTCAACAGACATGACAGCATGAAAGACCCCATTTGCAAAAGGCTGGATGTCGAGCTACTCATTTCCCGTTCCTCGTCCTCACTGATGTCATCCCCCCAGCCACTTACAACACCAAGGGTCCCATATAGGTGACAACAACGAGCACCCTGGGATGCCTGCTGTGGTTGGTCTTCCTCCTCCTCAAAGCCACATTCCTTCTCTGACTCCTCTTCCTCATACTCCTCTTCCAGCGTTGCCGCAGGACCGGCAAGCGATGATGACAAGGCTGTTTCTGGTGGTGATGGTGACCACAACTCTTCCTCTTCCTCTTCACGCTCATCTATAGCCTGATCCAGCACTCTTCGCATGGCACGCTCCAGGAAGAAAACAAATGGGATGAGGTCGCTGATGGTGCCTTCGGTGCGACTGACTAGGTTTGTCACCTCCTCAAAAGGACGCATGAGCCTACAGGCATTGCGCATGAGCGTCCAGTAATGTGGCAAAAAAATTCCCAGCTCCTCAGAGGCTGTCCTAGCACCCTGGTCATACAAATACTCGTTGACAGCTTTTTCTTGTTGGAGCAGGCGGTCGAACATTAGGAGTGTTGAATTCCAACGTGTCGGGTTGTCGCAAATCAAGCGCCTCACTGGCATGTTGTTTCGCCGCTGGATATCTGAAAAGTGCGCCATGGCCGTGTAGGAAATGGCCACACACCTTCCTGGCCTGCTTGAGGACGTCCTGTAAGCCTGGGTACTTAGACACAAAGCGTTGTACGATGAGATTCAACACATGTGCCATGCACGGCACATGTGACAACTTGCCCCAATTCAATGCCGCCAACAAATTGCTTCCATTGTCACACACCACTTTACCGATCTCCAGTTGGTGCGGGGTCAGCCACTGATCCACCTGTGCGTTCAGGGCGGACAGGAGTGCTGGTCCGGTGTGGCTCTCTGCTTTAAGGCAAGTCAACCCCAAGACAACGTGACACTGTCATATCCGGGATGTGGAATAGCCCCTGGGGAGCTGGGGGGATTCAGTTGATGTGCAGCCAGACGCCGCAGCAGAAGAGGACTCAGCCGAGGAGGTTATCGAAGAGGATGGAGTAGGAGGAGTAGAGGAGGTGGCAGTAGGCCTGCCTGCAAGTCGTGGCAGTGTCACCAACTCCGCTGCAGAGCCACGCATTCCATGCTTGTCAGCCGTCAGCAGGTTCACCCAATGCGCAGTGTAGGTGATATACCTGCCCTGACCGTGCTTTGCAGACCAGGTATCAGTGGTCAGATGGACCCTTGCCCCAACACTGTATGCCAGAGATGCCATGACTTCCTTTTCAATTTCAGAGAGGAGGTTTCGGATTGCCTTTTTTGAAAAAAAAAATTTGTCCGGGTACCTGTGGTGTCCCAATAGCGACAAATTTTTTGAAGGCCTCAGACTCCACCAGCTGGTATGGTAAAAGCTGGCGGGCTAAGAGTTCCGTCAAGCCAGCTGTCAGACGCCGGGCAAGGGGGTGACTTTGTGACATTGGCTTCTTACGCTCAAACATGTCCTTGACAGACACCTGACTGTGGGCAGATGAGCAGGAACTGCTCAAGGCGAGAGACGGAGTGGCGGATGGTTGAGAGGGGGCAAGGAGGACAGCAGTGGTTGACGTGGCTGAAGATGCTGGACCAGGAGGAGGATGGCGGCTTTGAGTTTGTGTGCTGCTTGTACTCATGTGTTGATCCCATAGGCGTTTGTGATGTGCGATCATGTGCCTTCGCAAAGCAGTTGTACCGAGGTGGGTGTTGTACTTCCCACGACTCAGTTTCTTTTGGCACAGGTTGCAAATGGCATTGCTGTTATCAGAGGCAGACACACCAAAAAAATTCCACACTGCTAAGCTTTGCAATTACGGCATTCTGGTGGTGGCAACAGCATGCGTTGATTGGCGTGCTGTCTGCCTGACCCCGGGTGCCGATACATGCTGTCTGACTGTGCCACTAGCTCCTTGCGACGACCTCCCCCTGCTTCCAACTCGTCTCCTCCTTCTCTCTGTCTCCCCTTCTGAACTTTCCCCCTCTTCTTCTTCTCTTCGAGCAGGCACCCACGTGACATCCACGAACACATCGTCATCATCAACCACTTCACTTGTATCTGACACCTCAGCAAAGGAAGCAGCAGCGGGTACAACATCATCATCATCATCATCATCACACTGTACGTCCATGTGTGTAATGCTGCCTGACTGAGACATATCCCTGTTATCTACATCCTCTGGCAATAATGGTTGCGCATCACTAATTTCATCCAACTGATGTGTAAATAACTCCTCTGATGGATCAGGCGAAGCGGCTGTGGTGGTAGTGGTGGTGGTGGCGGCGGGCAGGAGAGTGGTAACTTGAGAGCAGGTGACCGAAGCTGAGCTGGAGGAGGATGGTGCGTCAAGGTTCTTAGCGGAAGCTGTTGAAGATTGGGTGTCCTGTGTAAGCCAGTCAACTATTTTCTCCGAATTTTTCGGGTTCAGGGTATGTGGCCTCTGAACACTGGGCATTATTCCAGGGCCAGTGGAAATCACAGCACCACGACCACGACGGCCCCTGCAGGGTGGCCTGCCTCTGCCTGTCATTTTTTTTTAGATAAGTGGTACTATGCGTGCAAGGTACTGTGCCACCCTATATAAGTGGTGGGCAGTGGACACAGTACAGTCTGTCAGGTATTATCTGCCAGGTATTGTGAGTGTGACACCCTATAACGGTATGAGTGGTGGCCTGGCCAGTGGATACAGTACAGTCTGTGAGCCTGCAGCCTCTCACTGTCTGGCAACTGCGATTATATCACAGAGCAAAAATAAATTGGCTTTTTTTTATCTGCCAGGTATTGTGAGTGTGACACCCTGTAACGGTATGAGTGGTGGCCTGGCCAGTGGACACAGTACAGTCTGTGAGCCTGCAGCCTCTCACTGTCTGGCAACTGCGATTATATCACAGAGAAAAAATAAATTGGCTTTTTTAAATCTGCCAGGTATTGTGAGTGTGACACCCTGTAACGGTATGAGCGGTGGCCTGGCCAGTGGACACAGTACAGTCTGTGAGCCTGCAGCCTCTCACTGTCTGGAAACTGCGATTATATCACAGAGAACAAATAAATTGGCTTTTTTTTTATCTGCAAGGTACTGTCTGTGACACCCTGTATGAATGGTGTGCACACAGTACAGTCTGTGAGCCTGCAGCCTCTCACTCACGGGCAGGCAACTGCAATATATATATATATATATATATATATATATATATACACTTACCTAAAGAATTATTAGGAACACCTGTTCTATTTCTCATTAATGCAATTATCTAGTCAACCAATCAGATGGCAGTTGCTTCAATGCATTTAGGGGGGTGGTCCTGGTCAAGACAATCTCCTGAACTCCAAACTGAATGTCAGAATGGGAAAGAAAGGTGATTTAAGCAATTTTGAGCATGGCATGGTTGTTGGTGCCAGGCGGGCCGGTCTGAGTATTTCACAATCTGCTCAGTTACTGGGATTTTCACGCACAACCATTTCTAGGGTTTACAAAGATTGGTGTGAAAAGGGAAAAACATCCAGTATGCGGCAGTCCTGTGGGCAAAAATGCCTTGTGGATGCTAGAGGTCAGAGGAGAATGGGCCGACTGATTCAAGCTGATAGACTTAAATAACCACTCGTTACAACTGAGGTATGCAGCAAAGCATTTTTGAAGCCACAACATGCACAACCTTGAGGCGGATGGGCTACAACAGCAGAAGACCCCACCGGGTACCACTCATCTCTACTACAAATAGGAAAAAGAGGCTACAATTTGCAAGAGCTCACCAAAATTGGACTGTTGAAGACTGGAAAAATGTTGCCTGGTCTGATGAGTCTCGATTTCTGTTGAGACATTCAAATGGTAGAGTCCGCATTTGGTGTAAACAGAATGAGAACATGTATCCATCCTCTGATGGCTACTTCCAGCAGGATAATGCACCATGTCACAAAGCTCGAATCATTTCAAATTGGTTTCTTGAATATGACAATGAGTTCACTGTACTAAAATGGCCCCCACAGTCACCACATCTCAACCCAATAGAGCATCTTTGGGATGTGGTGGAACGGGAGCTTCGTGCCCTGGATGTGCATCCCTCAAATCTCCATCAACTGCAAGATGCTATCCTATCAATATGAGCCAACATTTCTAAAGAATGCTATCAGCACCTTGTTGAATCAATGCCACGTAGAATTAAGGTAGTTCTGAAGGCAAAAGGGTGTCCAACACCGTATTAGTATGGTGTTCATAATAATTCTTTAGGTGAATGTATATACAGTACAGACCAAAAGTTTGGACACACCTTCTCATTCAAAGAGTTTTCTTTATTTTCATGACTATGAAAATTGTAGATTCACACTGAAGGCATCAAAACTATGAATTAACACATGTGGAATTATATACATAACAAACAAGTATGAAACAACTGAAAATATGTCATATTCTAGGTTCTTCAAAGTAGCCACCTTTTGCTTTGATTACTGCTTTGCACACTCTTGGCATTCTCTTTATGAGCTTCAAGAGGTAGTCCCCTGAAATGGTTTTCACTTCACAGGTGTGCCCTGTCAGATTTAATAAGTGGGATTTCTTGCCTTATAAATGGGGTTGGGACCATCAGTTGCGTTGAGGAGAAGTCAGGTGGATACACAGCTGATAGTCCTACTGAATAGACTGTTAGAATTTGTATTATGGCAAGAAAAAAGCAGCTAAGTAAAGAAAAATGAGTGGCCATCATTACTTTAAGAAATTAAGGTCAGTCAGTCAGCCGAAAAATTGGGAAAACTTTGAAAGTAAGGGCTATTTGACCATGAAGGAGAGTGATGGGGTGCTGCGCCAGATGACCTGGCCTCCACAGTCACCGGACCTGAACCCAATCGAGATGGTTTGGGGTGAGCTGGACCGCAGAGTGAAGGCAAAAGGGCCAACAAGTGCTAAGCATCTCTGGGAACTCCTTCAAATCTGTTGGAAGACCATTTCAGGGGACTACCTCTTGAAGCTCATCAAGAGAATGCCAAGAGTGTGCAAAGCAGTAATCAAAGCAAAAGGTGGCTACTTTGAAGAATCTAGAATATGACATATTTTCAGTTGTTTCACACTTGTTTGTTATGTATATAATTCCACATGTGTTAATTCATAGTTTTGATGCCTTCATAGTCATGAAAATAAAGAAAACTCTTTGAATGAGAAGGTGTGTCCAAACTTTTGGTCTGTACTGTATATGAAAAAAAAAAAAGCAGACTGATGTACCAGCCCTAAAAAGGGCTTTTTGGGGTGCTGTCAGGACACTGTCCTTACAGCAGATGAGTCTGTGGACACAGAACACTGCCCTAGCTAACGCTTTCCCTATTAAATCAGCAGCAGCAGCACTGTCCCTCCTCTCACTAAGAATGCAGCTTCCGAATGAATCTAAAATGGATGCTGTCCAGGAGGTGGGAGGGTCTGGGAGGGAGGGTCTGCTGCTGATTGGCTGGAATGTGTCTGCTGACTGTGAGGTACAGGGTCAAAGTTTACACAATGATGCCGAATAGGGGGCGGACCAAACATCGCATATGTTCGCCCGCCGCGGCGAACGTGAACAAGCTATGTTCGCCGGGAACTATTCGCCGGCGAACTATTCGGGACATCACTAATCCTCATCATTACAGCCAAGATTTGAATAATTAACCCCTGCGGAACTGGAATCTGGTGTGTCTAATCAATTACTTGTTAGTACACCAAGTGACTTTATACAAAGTGGCTGCCCCAAACGCACACGCAGTTTATGATTCAAATATAACTATATACAATACTTTTTGACTACTATTAAGTACCTATACATAGAACAGGTAAAGTTCTGAAAACACAGGCCATAGACTAAACAGCTAAGTATTGCCAAACAGTAGGTCATTCATGTATGAGTCTGATAATACATAGTCTTACCTTAAAGTAATAATGAGACGTTCTTCAGGTGACACACTCCGCCGCATCATGGTGTCCTGGAAAGTCAAGGAAGACCTCAACTTCACCAACAGCCGATCAAAGGTAGCCACCGACATGCGGTAAAAATTGAAGAACTTCTGTGGGTGCGCACGGAGCTCTTTGTACAAGCCAACAAAGAGACCTTTGCTGGCCCGCTGCGAAATTTTAGGATGCACCCACATACGCTTCCTCCGCGGTTCCTCCTCTATCCTTTCTGGCTGCTCTCCAAAACAGCGGAAGACCAGCCAGTGCAAAAACACATGGTCAGTTGTTGACAGGGTGAAAGTGGACATCCTGGAAAGGAAAATCCAATACCAGACACACACAACAACCACACAACAACCACTCCACAAAAAATGGGTCTGTCCAACAAAACTATGCATGCTGGGGGTACTTATATATGTTTGCAGTCACAGGTAAATGTAGTTGATGGATCAGTTTTTTTTTCACACGCATGTCACACTCGCGGGAAAAACGCAACAACGCGACGCAATCACATACAAAACTGAAGCACTCACAAGCAAAATCGCACAATTTTCAGTGAACGCACCCTGAAAGCATCCGGCCCAAATCCGTGACGCCCGTGTGAAAGAGGCCTTACTGTGAAACACTAAGAATGTACGGATTTAGTAGAGTTTTGCAATGCATTTTTCACGCACGTGATAAAAAACTGAATGTGGTACCCAGTCCCGAACTTCTTCACTGAAGTTCAGGTTTGGGTTCAAGGTTGTGTAGATGTAATCATTTTTCCTTATAACATGCTTATAAGGGAAAATAATAGCATTCTTTAACACAGAATGCTTAGTAAAATAGGGCTGGAGTGGTTAAAAAAAAATAAAAAAAATGTAACTCACCTTAATCCACTTGTTCGCGCAGCCTGGCTTCTCTTCTTTCTTCTTTCTTCAGGACGTTGGTAAAGGACCTTTGATGACATCACTGCGCTCATCACATGGTCCAGCTCATGATCCATCATCATGTGACGGACCATGTGATGAGCGCAGTGACGTCTCCACAGGTCCTTTTCCTCCTGCACAGCAAAGAAGAAGAAAGAAGAGAAGCCGGGCTACGCGAACAAGTGGATTAAGGTGAGTTAAATTATTTTTTATTTTTTTTTAACCCCTCCAGCCCTATTTTACTAAGCATTCTGTATTGAGAATGCTATTATTTTCCCTTATAACCATGTTATAAGGGAAAATAATAATGATCGGGTCACCATCCCGATCGTCTCCTAGCAACCATGCGTGAAAATCGCACTGCATCCGCACTTGCTTGCGGATGCTTGCGATTTTCACGCTGCCCCATTCACTTCTATGGGGCCTGTGTTGCGTGAAAAACGCACAAAATAGAACATGCTGCGATTTTCACGCAACGCACAAGTGATGCGTGAAAATCACCTCTCATGTGCACAGTCCCATAGAAATGAATGGGTCCGGATTCAGTGCGGGTGCAATGCGTTCACCTCACGCATTGCACCCGCGCAGAAATCTCGCTCGTGTGAAAGAGGCCTTAACCCTTTCATGACCAAGGGTCATTGATGCCCCAGTGTCCAGGTCAAAATTTACAAATCTGACATGCGTCACTTTATGTTGTAATAACTTTGGAACACTTTTACTTATCCAAGCCATTCTGAGACTGTTTTCTCGTGACATATTGTACTTCATGATAGTCAAAAATTTGAGTCAATATATTTCACCTTTATTTATGAAAAAATCCCAAATTTACCCAAAATTTTGAAAAATTCACAATTTTCTAAATTTACATTTCTCTGCTTCAAAAACAGAAAGTCATACCTAATAAAATATGTATTACTTAACATTTCCCATATGTCTACTTTATGTTGGCATCATTTTGGAAATGTCATTTTATTTTTTTTAGGACGTTAGAAGGCTTAGAAGTTTAGAAGCAGTTCTTAAAATTTTTAAGAAAATTTCCAAAACCCACTTTTTAAGGACCAGTTCAGGTCTGACGTCACTTTGCGGGGCTTACAAAGTGGAAACCCCCCATAAATAACCCCATTGTAGAAACTACACCCCTCAAGTAACTCAAAACTGATTTTACAAACTTTGTTAACCCTTTAGGTGTTCCACAAGAATTAAAGGAAAATGGAGATGACATTTAAAAATTTCACTTTTTTGGCAGATTTTACATTTTATAAAAAAAAAATCTTTAACACATTGAGGGTTAACAGCCAAACAAAACTCAATATTTATTACCCTGATTCTGCGGTTTACAGAAACACCCCACATGTGGTCGTAAACTGATGTAAGGGCGCACGGCAGGGTGCAGAAGGAAAGGAACGCTGTATGGTTTTTGGAAGGCAGATTTTGCTGGACTGGTTTTAGATGCCTTGTCCCATTTAAAGCCCCCCTGATGCACCCATACAGTAGAAACTCCCAAAAAGTGACCCTATTTTGAAAACTAGGGGATAAGGTGCCAGTTTTATTGGTACTATTTTGGGGTACATATGATTTTTAATTGCTCTATATTAAGTTTTTTGTGAAGCAAGATAACCGAAAAATGGCTGTTTTGGCACCGTTTTTAAAAACATTTTTTTACAAGATTCATCTGACAGGGTAGATCATGTGCTATTTTTATAGAGCAGGTTGTTATGGACACAATGATATCAAATATGTCTACTTTCTTTGTTGGTTTGTTTCAGTTTTACATAATGAAGCATTTTTGAAAAATAAATTATGTTTTTGTGTGTCCATTTTCTGAACGCCATATGTTTTTTATTTTTCTGTCGATCGTCTTGTGCAGGGGCTCGTTTTTTGCAGAAAGAGTTGAGGTTTTTATTGGTATCATTTTTGGGTACATAGGATTTTTTGATCATTCATTATTACACTTTATGGGGCAAGGTGACCAAAAAATTGGCTGTTTTGGAACAGTTTTGATTTATTTATTTTTACAGCGTTTATCTGAGGGGTTGGGTCATGTGACAGTTTTATAGAGCAGATCGTTACGGATGTGGCTATACCTAATATGTATACTTTTTTTTATTGATTTAAGTTTTACACAATAATAGCATTTCTGAAACCAAAAAAATTATGTTTTAGTGTCTCCATAGTCTGAGAGCCATAGCTTTTTTATTTTTTGGGAAATTGTCTTAAATAGGGTATCATTTTTTGTGGGATGAGGTGACGGTTTGATTGGTACTATTTTGGGGGTCATAAGCCTTTTTTATCGCTTGCCTTTTTGTGATGTAAGGTGACAAAAATGGCTTTTTTTACACATTTTTTTTTTTATGGTGTTTATCGGACGGGGTCTATCATGTGATATATTTATAGAGACGGTCATTACAGACGCGGTGATACCCAATATGTGTATTTTTTATTTTTTTTATAGGAAAAGGCAATTTATTTTTTTAATTTTACATTTTTATTTATTTATTTATTTTTACTTTTATTATTTTCAATTTATTTTTTTATCAAGTCCCTCTTGGATCTTGAAGATCCAGTGGGGCTGATGGCTGTACTATACTTTGCAATGCTGTTGCATTGCAAAGTATAATACAATCAGATGCCCTGTAGGTGGCAACAGCGGACGCTTTTGGAAAGCATCCGGTTGCCATGGCAACCATCGGGCGTGGCAGCCCCGATGGTGGAGAGAGGGAGCCCCCTCCCTCTATTAACCCCATGGATGCCGCTGCCGCACAGACTAACCAATCGGATCGATTGCCGGCAAGGGACCACTCTGATTGATCCCTTGCCGGCATTACTGAACTGTATGCTGTCCGTGACAGCAGCAGGGCAGGGGCAGAAGCTTTGGATTGAAGAACTGTCTTGACGTTTATAGACGTGATAGCTGCACGGGGCATGTATATAAACGGATTGCAGTCGGGAAGGGGTTAAGCAAACACCTTCACTTGCTTTTCAATGTCTTTTGTCTCAAGATAACACGATGCGTTAAGAAATTTGAGTTAAGAGCTTGAGTGCTAACCCTGCTACATCTGTAAAACACTAATATATGGACAGAAAGTAAACCTGCCAAATATTTAGTTTGTTCATGACATCTAAATTGTGCAAGAAAAAAAAAAAGAGAAAACAAAAACTAAAATACAACATCAAACAATGATAGAATCTAAACCAAAACCCTGACGGATCTGCACACATTTCTAGTACAAATAAAATAGCCACTATCCTATTTATTTCAGGTATTATATTAGGCAGTGTAAATGACATAAGTATTACTGACTGACCTTTCTCTGTGCTTGCACATTTCCCTACTTAGTTTCTGCCTTGCTCACATCTCAGCAGCTTCATGTGAAGCTAGATCAAACTGTATTTACTTCTTAAATATGAAAAGGTCACTTGTAACCATATGTTGGTGACAATTCTGTATGCATTGCTAAAAATATACATTAAGTGATTGACATTCCATGACAGCGCCTGTCAGCTTTGCAACATTCATCCATGATTCCCACAGTGTGAAATGTCATGTATACTTGTAAACAGTGCCCCTGCACAACCGAAGGTCTAAGATCTCCCTAAATAAAACCTCATGATTGTAGAAATGATTGAAATAGATACTCTGTTGGAAAGGTCATTAACATATTATGTTCTTGGCTGCTCTGCATTGTCTATAACCTGTTTTTTTTTTCTTTCTTCTTTTTAAAATGTTCTACCTTAAATTTCAGAGATTATCTAATCATCTGTTCCACACTGAATCTATATCAGTACTAGTGTGCAAAAAGAAATGAGGAAGAACTTTGATCTGAAATTAAACTAGGTCAAGCAGCGCAGCTGCCTTCAGACGGATATTCAAGTTGTATGCAGGTTTTAAAATGGAAGTGATTGATTGACCAGAGCCATCATTTACAGAAGCTGAGCTGACTTTCAATGACATTGGTCTCTCCTGCTTTGGGTTCAGGTTCAGGCATTGCAAGGTTTTACAGCACATAGAAAAAAACATATCAATACACATAGATTTCAATGTTTTTGTTGCAATTGTGATTGCCTTTAAAGAAGCAGTTACCCCTCAAATGCATTCTATTGAAAACCAATGCAAACATCCAGAGCTTACGCTTCATTTTCTAAAATAAATATAAATGGGAAGTGCAACCATCTGTTGTGCAGATCATTTCCACAGAGACTTAGTGTCAGCTGTAGGACAGTAGCTGACACATTACACATTCCTTTGTTTCTATAACATTATGAGTAAACTGCTAATTGCTCTCCGTAATCAGCCTGATATGTAAACAAACTGAACATCACTTTCCAGACATAGCAAGTCCTTGTATAAAGGTTTGAGAACAGCATTTATTAAGCTGTAGTTGTCTGTCAAGTACTGTAAGGGCAAATTATGCAGGTGATAAAGTAAACATATGGCGTTTGCATGCCCGACCTGCCGCTTTGTTGATTCCAGGCTGCTCTGAGGGTACCAGGTTCTCGTGATCGGTGGGAGTCCCAGCAGTAGGATCCCACCAATCTAATAGTTGTCCTCTATCCTGCAGATAGGGAATAACTTTTAACAACCAGAATACTCCTTTAATTACGAAAATAACTGCTATATATAACCATCACAAATGTGTTGTTACTATTGAAGTCAAATAGATTTTCATAATTAGGAAAAATTGATCTATTAGGAAAATATAGCGTAACGGGGCGTGAATCCTTTTATTCTGTATCCCAAGTGTGAATTTCTAAGGGGAGCCATACACTATAGCTACTTAACACGTAAAGAAACATGACCGGCGTATTGTCGAGTCGCTTACCTCTTAAACTCCACTCCCCCTCCCAATAATGACAGACTCAGCAAGTGGATTATATGGCCACAGCAGCCTTTTATTAATAACATAAATACAAATAAATATCATAAATATATAACTTAACCCTTGGCCTTCCCACCTGAAGGCCCCGCCCTAAAACCTTACCAAGAACTCATGAATGCCAACACGGGGAGGGTCCTTGGAGCCCCATAAATGACGGATAACTGGCCTCGCCCTTAAATTACCTCTAGCCGATAAACGCCAGCTCAGAGGCAGGAACCCGTAACCAAGGGCAACCAACTTGGGCCGCTACCTGCCATATCACACCTTAAACCAGTACCTGGGGAGTACAGAGCCTCCTTTGGCTCCCTCCCCACCATGCCAGAGCCACCATAACCACCAACTCCAAGGACCCCCCACCGCCCACGACTCAAGAAGGTGAACACCTCACCTACTTGTGTCCCGCCACACCCGCAGCGCCAATTCAATGCCGTCCTGCAAATAGGATCTCTGGATCAATCCCCACCCGTTCAAGTGCACCCCATTGCTCCTCCAAAACGCCCCCACACCGGACTCCTGCTCCCTATGCCGAACAACAACGCCACCGTTACGAGCCACAAACATACCAACTGCCCTGTTAACCTTGATTCGCGCCTTATTCAGCCGCTCCACAGACCTCGCCTCCCTCCAATGCTGGCGCGGCACCATATCCGACCAAACCGTCACCAGTCGCAGATATTGCGCCACAAACGTAGCAAGTCAAACTTAATGTCCCTCGCTAACTCCCTGAAGGGGCGTGCCCCCAAATCATTCCCCCCTACATGTAACACTAAAACACCAGGAGGCCTATCCAACCGTGCAAATCTGTAAAACTCAGGAAGAACCCGACTCCACAGCATCCCTCGCATCCCAATCCAACGAATCACTGCCACCTCTCTCGAAATTGACAATTGCATCCCGTCCGGCCTGACTGCTGCTCGCAACGCTCCCCAGAGCACGTAGGAGTGCCCCATAATCCACACCAAGCACGGTGGAACACCTATAAGAGACAAAGAAAAACATCAACCAAACACTGCCACCTGCCCCCAGCCCCACCCCCGCAAGTTCCTTATAACCATGCGGGCCTCACATATGACCGAAATCGAATAGACTCCCAACGGCCAATACGCCGAATAACATCATCGCCCAACCCTCTCCTGGCAGCCTCCGTGGCCACCCCGATCCGAAAAGAATATCTCCCATACAAAGAGGGATCCTTACCCAAGCCCAACAAGCATGATCGCAGAACCACTATAAATTGGAAACGAGAAAGATAAGACCCGTCTCCATGAACTAATAAAGGGCACGCTCTCCCTGTCCCACCCCGTCCCCAAAACTTCCTGAGGCATCGAACCGGGCACGCGACCGAACCCTCTACTTGGAACAACATCACCCGACAACCCCGACCCAGCTGGTCCGTTTTTGACCGTCTAATGCAGAATTCCAATCGGTCATCAAATAATTCCACATCCTGCCCACAAAGGCCCCCAGCCCGCCCCTTACTTGGACTAACCAACTCCCCGATCCTCAGGGCCCCAAAAAAGGCGAGCGAAAAAGCCAACTTAAACAGCCCAACCTCCCCCTCTGAAATACAAACCCCTTCCAACTGACCCAACAGATCCACCAACAAAGTAAAAGAAATCGGACGGCGACTATCCACCTCGGATGCACGCCTCCTCCAACCCCGTAAAGCTTGCGCAACCCAAAAAGACTTAATCACATCCCCCACCCCCCGGCTCCGACAACCAAAGGCCACACCCGCCATAAACGTAACCACCCTGGAATACGACCACCCCTACTCCCTACAGTGCCCCACCCAAAGCAACATCATTGCGCTATCCTCCAACCCACAACCCTGAAAACGCCGCCTCCAGGCCTCCCACTGGGCCCACGCCCGTTCATAAGCCGCCCAGGTCCCCGCCGCCAAAGAACCCCTCACCAGATCCTCAACTGACCGAATGACAGATTCCACATTTCCGGCGGAAAGCTGGTCCCCTCCGTCTCTGCCTCCGGTGCCAACGCGCGAAAACGATCCCACTGGAAACGAGAAAAAGCATCCGCAATTGAGTTACTAACCCCCGTTACATGAGACACCACCACCCACGTGTTTAAGGATAGGCAACCCAACGTTAAATACTGAAGCAACCTCACAACCGGTGGCGACGAAGCTGAATTGCGATTAATGGCCTCAACCACCCCCATATTATCGCAATGAAAACATACCTTCCGATCCCGAAAGATTCCACCCCAAATGGACACCGCCACCACAATGGGGAAAAGTTCCAGTAACACCAAATTTGTCAACAAGCCCTCCTCCTTCCATACTTCCAGCCATTCCCCCACACACCAACGGCCCCCCAGATACGCCCCAAAACCCCGGCCCCCAGCCGCATCCGTAAACAAATCCAAATCCGCTGCCGACACTCCGTCCGCCATCCACAAGGACCGCCCATTATACGTCTCCAAAAAAGACGCCCACACCGTCAAGTCGTCCTGCAACTCACGGGTAACCCGAACAAAATGGTGGGGAGACCGCACTCCCGCCGTTGCCCTAGCCAATTTTCTAAAAATAAATTTGCCACATGGGCATTATGCAACACGCAAAGTTGAGCTTGCCCGAATAGGGACTACAACTCGCGGAGCCGCATTTTGCGTTTTCCGCAAGCCACAGACACCTCCCGCCGCAAATCCACAAGTTCATCCTCAGGCAACCTGCATTCCATAGCCACCGTGTCAATGACTATCCCCAAAAAACTCAACCGCGTTGTCGGGCCCTCCGTCTTTTCCGACACCAAAGGAACACCGAAAAGGAAAGAGATGGCTTCAAAAGAATGCAACATCACTGAGCAGCCATTAGAACTTGGCGGCCCGATAAACAAAAAAATCATCCAAATAATGAATGATAGAACCCCAACCTGACCACTCGCGTACCACCCACTCCAAAAAAGTACTGAACTTTTCAAAATAAGCTCACGAAACCGAACAACCCATCGGCAAACACTGGTCAACAAAATACCCCCCATCCCAGAAACACCCCAACAAGTGCTGACACCCCGGGTGTACAGGTAAAAGACGAAATGCAGCCTCAATATCAACCTTGGCCAACAGCGCCCCCTGCCCATACAACCGGACCCAACGAACCGCCTCATCAAACGACGTATATACAACCGAACACAATTCTGCCGCGATCCCATCGTTAACCGAGTTCCCTTTTGGGAAAGAAAGGTGATGTATAAGGCAAAATTTATTCTGCTCCCTCTTAGGTACGACCTCCAACGGGGACACCCGCAAATCCTGCATCGGCAATTCCCGAAAGGGCCCTGCCATGCGACCTAACTCCACCTCTTTCCGCAGTTTCTCGGTCACCACTCCAGGAAGTTCCGTCACAGAACGCAAATTTTTTCCCCCCAACCCCTTCAACATACGGAATCCGAAAACCCTCCCGAAAACCAGCAAGCAAAAATTCTGCCGCCTCCACATCAGGGTATTCATTTAGAAAACGCTCCATCTCGGTTACCCGTATTGGCGTCCGCCCCTTTTCCAGCCGCAACACCCCCACTCTTACCCCTGCGCCCCCTGAAGCACCGCTGCGCTCCGTGGTTTCCCCCGCAAAAGGAACACTCGTGCTTGAACTTGTACTTGCATCCCCCCTCATTGAACGAAAAACAGAGTCCCTTAACTGAGGCCGCCGAGCGCTCCGATTGCCCCGAACCCCCGACGCCCCCCGGAAAGGGCTGCCCAGCCCTGGCCAGAGTCATAACCCACATCCACAGGCAATGTCTTTATGGTCCCATCGCATACTAGGCCGGACCGCCTTCCGCTGCCTGAACTGCTCGTCATACCTCAACCACCCCAAACCCCCATACACTCAGTATGCCCTGCCTATTGCATCCAGATAACAGAAAAGTGCCGAACAATTGTCAGGCGCTTTCTCCCCGATAACACTGGCCAAGATCACAAAAGCCTGTAACCAGTTTGAAAAGGTCCGCGGAATCAAACGAGAACGCCGCTTATCCTCTTCCTCCTTTTTCCTATCATCCCGCCTATCCCGGTCCAAATTAAATCGCTTTAGGGGAAGCAGCAAAAATATATCCACGTACTCCCCTTTCCAAATTCTTTCCCTAACCTCATGCTTCAAGTGCGCCCCCAGCGGCCTCTCAAAGCACACATAAACCTCCCCTTTCGCTGCGTCATCTAAACGCGGCTCCTCACCATCCTTCTCCTTTGCCCCGTCCATTTCTTTATCGCAGTCTTTATCTGCCACTCCCTAGTGCGCCGCTGCAACCCCACCTCCAGCTCCTGAACTGACCTCCCCGCACTCGCACACAGCAACCCCGGACGTTGCACCCCCCATGCCGTCAAAGGGGACCCCGCCACCATCCCTGTACCTACCAACCCCGTCACCAAATCACACAACCCCAACCACAACTTCCCCAACCCACCGGCAACGGGCACCCCGGAGACTCCCGCCACCCCCGAGGCTCCCCCACTATTAGCCCTCCGTCTTTTCCGACACCAAAGGAACACCGAAAAGGAAAGAGATGGCTTCAAAAGAATGCAACATCACTGAGCAGCCATTAGAACTTGGCGGCCCGATAAACAAAAAAATCATCCAAATAATGAATGATAGAACCCCAACCTGACCACTCGCGTACCACCCACTCCAAAAAAGTACTGAACTTTTCAAAATAAGCTCACGAAACCGAACAACCCATCGGCAAACACTGGTCAACAAAATACCCCCCATCCCAGAAACACCCCAACAAGTGCTGACACCCCGGGTGTACAGGTAAAAGACGAAATGCAGCCTCAATATCAACCTTGGCCAACAGCGCCCCCTGCCCATACAACCGGACCCAACGAACCGCCTCATCAAACGACGTATATACAACCGAACACAATTCTGCCGCGATCCCATCGTTAACCGAGTTCCCTTTTGGGAAAGAAAGGTGATGTATAAGGCAAAATTTATTCTGCTCCCTCTTAGGTACGACCTCCAACGGGGACACCCGCAAATCCTGCATCGGCAATTCCCGAAAGGGCCCTGCCATGCGACCTAACTCCACCTCTTTCCGCAGTTTCTCGGTCACCACTCCAGGAAGTTCCGTCACAGAACGCAAATTTTTTCCCCCCAACCCCTTCAACATACGGAATCCGAAAACCCTCCCGAAAACCAGCAAGCAAAAATTCTGCCGCCTCCACATCAGGGTATTCATTTAGAAAACGCTCCATCTCGGTTACCCGTATTGGCGTCCGCCCCTTTTCCAGCCGCATCACCCCCACTCTTACCCCTGCGCCCCCTGAAGCACCGCTGCGCTCCGTGGTTTCCCCCGCAAAAGGAACACTCGTGCTTGAACTTGTACTTGCATCCCCCCTCATTGAACGAAAAACAGAGTCCCTTAACTGAGGCCGCCGAGCGCTCCGATTGCCCCGAACCCCCGACGCCCCCCCGGAAAGGGCTGCCCAGCCCTGGCCAGAGTCATAACCCACATCCACAGGCAATGTCTTTATGGTCCCATCGCATACTAGGCCGGACCGCCTTCCGCTGCCTGAACTGCTCGTCATACCTTAACCACCCCAAACCCCCATACACTCAGTATGCCTCGCCTATTGCATCCAGATAACAGAAAAGTGCCGAACAATTGTCAGGCGCTTTCTCCCCGATAACACTGGCCAAGATCACAAAAGCCTGTAACCAGTTTGAAAAGGTCCGCGGAATCAAACGAGAACGCCGCTTATCCTCTTCCTCCTTTTTCCTATCATCCCGCCTATCCCGGTCCAAATTAAATCGCTCCAGGGGAAGCAGCGAAAATATATCCACGTACTCCCCTTTCCAAATTCTTTCCCTAACCTCATGCTTCAAGTGCGCCCCCAGCGGCCTCTCAAAGCACACATAAACCTCCCCTTTCGCTGCGTCATCTAAACGCGGCTCCTCACCATCCTTCTCCTTTGCCCCGTCCATTTCTTTATCGCAGTCTTTATCTGCCACTCCCTAGTGCGCCGCTGCAACCCCACCTCCAGCTCCTGAACTGACCTCCCCGCACTCGCACACAGCAACCCCGGACGTTGCACCCCCCATGCCGTCAAAGGGGACCCCGCCACCATCCCTGTACCTACCAACCCCGTCACCAAATCACACAACCCCAACCACAACTTCCCCAAGCCACCGGCAACGGGCACCCCGGAGACTCCCGCCACCCCCGAGGCTCCCCCACTATTAGCAACCACTAAAGAGGAATCCCGCTTATCTCACCTGGCTGCGCGGACCCTGTGACTCCACCAGCCGGAACGTGAGGCACCGAAACTTGACTGGCAACGAACTCCCGTCCAGACACCCAAAGCTGTTCTGTAACGTCTCCTCTGGAATCTGCAGACCCTGCAGCCTGCAATCCTGCAGCTGCGCCACTAGATGTCTCCCTTACAGCACTTGTAGATCCCAAGACCTGCAGTAACTCAGCCTCGCCACCAGATGTCACCCTTGTCCTGCTTGGAGCTCCAAGAGCCTGCAGATCAGCAGCTCCGCCACCAGATGTCGCCCTTCCTTCACCATCGAGAGCCGACCTGAAGCCAGCGCTGCGCTGCTCCGGTAAGGAAACCAGCTCAGGGCCACACACAGGACCCCGCCGACCAGCAGATGCAGTCTGCCCTCCTCTCCCACGCCGGGCAGAGAGACCGGGGCCCGATCCCCCTGCTGAACCAGCTCCGGATCCCACGCTGCCTGCATCAGAGGAGAGGGGGAGGTCCCGCACCCCCCTCCTAGGGTCCTGCCATACTACAGGATTCCTCCGAGCACGCGACTGCCTGGAAGAACTGGTACTCACCGCAGCGTGTGCTGGAGGAGCCACAGAGGGGCTCCTTAACCGGCGCCGGACCCTCGGGGTCGCTTCAGGACTTAGGCGCGCCGGAGGCCTTGTCCTCCACGGCCGCCTGGAGGGGAGAGCTGAAGCAGCAGCCTCCCCAGACCCCGGGAGCAGACCTTGAACGGTAGCCTGCAGCCATCCAGATCCCCTGCTCTCCGCTGCTGCACGGAGCTGTGCCAGGAGCGCTTCCACCTCGGACATCGTGGGACAGGAACCACCAAAAGAGGTACTGTAGCAGTTCAGACACGGGCTGCTGCCACACTGCTGTCCTCACAAAATGGCCCCTTTTCCCGCCCCTGTTAACCCTTTTATGCCCTTAGCCACACCTCCATCCCTTCCGTCACTATCCTTCCTCCTTAACCCTTTGTAACCACCGGGAATCCTCTCCCTTCAAGCCCCAGTCATGCCAGGCCTCCATCCAGCCTTGCAGCCCTGATTCCGGCCTGCACTATACAATGGTGGCATGTTACTGAACTTTACGAAAAGGTACCAAAATGACACCCCATCATCAATATCATTTCCTGCTCTGCAGTGATTGGCTGAAGCTCCACCTCACAAACTTCATGCTCTGCCTGGCCCCTGCACTCTTTCTGCTGTTAATACCGTCAAAGGCTGTTCACATCACATTTTGGCTTTCAGGTCAATTTTCCGTTAGGGGTAGTTGGGAATGTTTTGTTCTCTATTTCACCATCTTTCCATCTTTTTAGTGTTTTTTTTTTTTTTTTGTAGGACACAATAGTGTGGTAGACAGTTAAATAAAGTCTTCATTGAAATAAATGAATATGTTCAAGTATACATTTGAATACCAAGCATATCCACCTGGTAGAAAGCTTAGTAGAAAGTTAAAACATGATGTGACAAGCTCTTTTTTAGCCACTTTTCCAATTTATCTACTAGATTTATAATTTTATGACTTTTCTCTTTGCGAAACCTTTTTATGACTTACAAAAAAAATACATACAACTATACCAAACTGCAAAGTATTCCATCGCCATATATAGAATATCAAAACAGTCTACATACATAACATTTTGGATTTTGGTGTTTTGTAGTGATTTGGATGTGTCTTTTTATTCAAATGCAGTATGTTTTAGAGTCTGCATTTTATTTTCTCATGGGCTTTTTTGCAGTTCAAAAAGTACAAAATGTCACAAAAATATACCACAAAAATGCAATTTTGACACAAAATCACTCACTAGAGGCCAAAACCTTTCCAACAAAGTTCAACCCTTTCTGATAAGCCCTGCCTCCTTTTTGAGCAGGTCAGAAAAAAATGTAGAAACCTTTATTGTGCCAAATAGCACCAAGATTGTGCCAATTTTCTGCACTTTTTAGACAGCTTTTAGGAGCAATATGTAAATCTTGCCCAATGAAGGCAAGATCTGAAGGAGTTTCAATGCCTGGGGTTATCATATAATACATGACAACCTTTTTTCTAACAAAACCTGAACCAGCCCTGTACCTCAAATGGGTCCAGAGATCTCTCCATTCATTGCACTGCTAGATTTATATCAAGCTGACAGCTCAAGGGCAGTGTATTTTATGCTGCAGCTCAGGGATCGTGTCTCAGCTCTCCCTATCCCAGCTCAGGAGGCAGTTGAAGGATGAAAATGAGCATGTGCGGCTATCTCAGTGAGCAGGACAACGAAATAAGAAAAAGAACAAACAGTAGGTAGCGCTATACAGATATAATAACTCAGTGTCTACACTAAATTTTTAATTACATGCAATTGAGATATTGAGATCCAGGTGCTGGTTTGAAAACCGTAGAAAAATTTTCGTGGAAAGTCTTTTAAGGGTAGTCTGTCACCTCCAAAATAATTTTTAAGTTCAGCATACTGAGCAGTGCCCTAAAACAGCACCATATGTTTCTTGGAAAAATCTTGTACTTCTTTTTATTTTTGCGCAAATAAAGTTTTCCATGTGTCCCTGGCTTCATCTGCGTCGTCATAAGGGATTTTCAATCAAACAAGGCAAACAAGGAGGAAGGTACTGCTGGACATTACTTCAGAGTGATGGTGCACCAAAGAGAGCATCCCTGCTGACTTTGCCCTCATAACCTCATTTGCATAAAAGTTTTAAAAAAACATTTATTTGGATTATTGGGCCAGATAGGAACAAGAAACTTATATTTTAGGTCACCTACCCTACATGGCGGTATGCTTTGTTTGAAACTGATTTTGGAGGTGACAGACTATCTTTAAATTGGACATTTTTTTGAAGTTCTGGGAAGAAGAACCTTTGCAACATGCATTTTTTTTTATAATAATGAGTAACTCTTTAACATTACACTGACAGACTTATGTTTGTATATAGAGAGTGCATGGCTGCATATGTGATTTTATGCACCTATTAACAATGTATTTGGCTAATGTATAAAGATGAAATGTTTTTAACAGCTTTTTTTTTTTTTTTTTTCATGCAGCCATATGTTTCTTTAGGGGGGTCCCCATTGGAACTTTGGAGGGAAGCATACTTATCTGCCCCTAGCTGCTTGATTCCAGCTCCTTTGGTCCACCATGCTCTGGTCCCTGCTTGTTAACTTGACAATCGCTGGCTGCAGTAGCGATGTGTCCCCTAAGCATCACTTCACTGGGTCACGTAAGACGTGGGGGACACATAACCAATGTGCCCAGTCATTGGCTACAGTGGCACACGTGACCCCCGTCAATACAAAAGGGGACTACAGCATCCAACTAAAGTAACTGGTATCGAGCAAAGGGCATCTCATAAGTATGCTTCCCTACACTGATCTGGTATAGTAGAAGGCTGGCCAAAAGTGTCTAAAAGCTGGACAACCACATAAAGACTAAAGTGCACAATGAAACACACTAAATACAACATGTAGGAGTGGTTGATGCTTTTTAAATGCAGCATGCTCTAGGTATGGCAATTCTTATGGAATTTTCCCCAAGGTTATAAGACATGAAAATGCATGTTTACAGAAAAAAAATATGGCATTAAAACAATGCTGGAATATGTTTTCTGATATTCAGTTCCTCTGACTGAAGGGGCTGCAGCACTTATTTAGAGTTACCTTGATATATATTGAAAGAGAGCAGTAGCAAATTCTAAAACGTAACTTTTAATCTATATCAGATAAGAAATTGGGAAATAAAGTACAAAAAATCCCCTAAAACAAAACCCCCAATCCATAGCAAAAAACAAAAAACACAATATGTATTACAATCTATCCCCCCCTAAAAAAAGGGAGAGTGACAGGGGGAATTGTGGAATGGACTGATAGAAAAAAGGATAGATCTTACCAGTACAATGGTTCTGCACAGGGTAGGCGTAGATCAAGGCCGAGTTCAATGAGCAGTGGCTCTGTCCTGTTGATGTGATTGACATTGTTTTCGTATAGTGTCACCTCTGGCAAAAATAAGCAAGGGTGCTGGGTCCTATGTTTACCCTACTGTACCATAATCAAACTAGTATGCCCTGATGACCTCCTAATACGGAGTCATCACCCTGAAAAGAGCGGCCCCATCCGGAATCTTACCTTATTTACAAGGCCGTAGAAAGCCCTACCACTACACGTAAACGAGCTATCTTGGGTGCATAAAATGATATGGAATAGTGCCAAAAAAGCAAATGCCAAAACAAAAAAACAAAATACAAAAGTGTAAAGTGTCCTAACGTGTTTCATCAAATTATTGTAAGCCCCAGGCTCATCAGGGGACATGGGGCTAAAGAACGTCCTATGTAGTTTTAGATAGGACATAGATACTGGGTACCTGATAACTCTCACATGCAGTCCCGTATAAGTAACCCAGATCAAAAAGCTGAAATCGCAGAGGGTAAGTCACAGTCCCTACTCTATTTTTTTTAAAGACAGGTAATAGCGTGCGTTTGGCAGGGCTAACATACTCAAAGGTGGGGACACTGACAGGTTTCTAGTGTCCCTGCTTGGCATGTTGTCCGGAAATACTTGAGACAAGCGTGAAACGCTGGTTTAAATGTGTTCAAATGGCCCTGAGTCCGCCTGCCTTACTCCGCCCCGCATGACGTCACCACACTACATCGTCACGTTGGGGCATGCGCATAGCTCTCGGGGGAAGCGGGAGGGAGGGCGTGGTCCGGGACACCCTTGTATCCAGGTGATAACCTGCCTACATCATGAGAAAAAGTGAGTATAGTGTTTGCGCTGTGATAGTGTCATCCCTTTTTCATCATTAAGCCCTATCATAAATGTGAGCTAGATGTCAATGAGCATGTACTTGTCTAGTTACTTCACAAGTGCTCAGGGCAATAATCAGACATTTTAAAACTGGTAAAGTGCCCCCTCAAGGCGATATATCATGCATTGATGTCTTTATCAAACAGACTATGATAGAACTCGTGAAACTACATCCCACTGTCACGATCCCTCTTGTGACAGAGGTTAGAAGATCTGAGAGACTTGCATCACGTGAGGTTATCTGACAGTCTCTCGGTTTTCACTTTGCAGTGTTGTTGCTGGTATGACCACACTTCTTGTTTCAGGTGTACCTTGTGGTCATCACTGCTCCTCTATTTAGTCTGGATTTACACTTCTTACCATGTGGTTGATAATATCTGCCTGGAGTCGGAAGAACTGGTGTGTGGTCCTCATCTGAGTTCCTGCTCATTCATTTTCTATATAAGATAAATGTATCCCCCTCTGTATTTTGTTGTCCCCTTTTTCTCATTGTTTCCTAGGCCTCAGGGAGACGCTGGTTCGTTCATCTGGGATAGAACCAGTGGTCTCAGACCCTGTCACTATGCCTAGGGCTTTTCAGGGTTTCTAGGACGTAGGTTTCCGGTGTGTAAATATTCCCACCTTCAGGGTCTATTCATACTGACAGGAGTCAGGGCTAGGTTTAGGGTTTCCTAGGTGGTGACCTTTTTCCTTTCCCTAGCTGTGAGGCCTAGTTTTGGGTCATTTTACTTCTGTGGTCATTCTGGTGTTCCTCCCCTCCCGCTACATTGTGACATTATCAACCGCCCAAAAACAGCCATTTTGTTTTTGTCAGTGCAGCGATGGATACGATTTCTGCACTGGTCGGACAACTGCAGGGACTGTCTTTGGAGGTAGCTGACCTCAGCACAACTGTCTCACAGATCCAGAGACCACAGGCTGCTGGTTCTGGCAGCGCCAGTCTTGTAAATTATATTTTAGTCTACGTCCTAACTCTTCTGGGGACGAGAGTCAAATAGTGGGTATAATCATTTCGTTACTTAAAGGTGACGCTTAATCTTGGGCTTTTTCGTTGCCGACTGGATCTCAGTCCCTCCGGTCGGTAGATGAATTTTTCAGATCTCTAGGTCTTATCTACAATGACCCAGATCACATATCCCTGGCCGAGACTAAGTTGTGTGGCTTACGGCAGGGAGAGCGTTCTGCGGAGATCTATTGCTCTGAATTTAGGAGATGGGCTATGGATAAGGAGTGGAATGATCCAGCTCTCCATAGTCAATACTGTCAAGGGTTATCCAAGAGCCTGAAGGACTCGTTGGAATTTCACGAATATCCTGAGTCATTGGAAGTTCACAGACATAGAAAAGTATTCTTTATGGTAAGAGCATTGAGACTATGGAACTCTCTGCCTGAGGAGGTGGTGATGGTGAGTACAATAAAAGAATTCAAGAGGGGCTTGGATGAATTTCTGGAGTGTAATAATATTACAGGCTATATCTACTAGAGAGTAGTCGTTGATCCAGGGAGATATTCTGATTGCCTGATTGGAGTCGGGAAGGAATTTTTCCCCCTTAAGTGCGGAATATTGGCTGCTACCTCACAGTTTTGTTTTTTTTGCCTTCTTCTGGATCAACTTGCAGGATAACAGGCCGAACTGGATGGATAAATGTCTTTTTTTGGCCTTATATACTATGTTACTATGATGGTCAGTTTGTCCGTATGCATGGATTGACAACAAGTGCATTCGAGAAAAATATTTTAGTGTGTCCTATTGATTCCGCTCCACTCACACAGAAATGCTTATCACAAATGGTGCAGGACATCCGTTTAAAGGTGGGTAATTTTCATCAAGAATCCATTTTGTGTTTTGTGCTGGAGGGTCTGCCCGCTGCCTTGGTGCTAGGATCACCATGGTTAATCAAACATAACCCTACCATCGATTGGCAAGTGAGACATATTCTTGATTGGAGTGATTATTGCATCGACAACTGTCTTAGCACTTCACTGTTGGTACTCAGGCACACATGGCTGACTTCATGTTAGGCTGCCTTTCCTGCGACCCGCACGTTACACGCATTTTAGACAGCACGAATTTACTGGTTGTTCACCCTTCTCGACCCCGGCTACAAAGAGAACTTCTTATCACTCATTCCTCTGGTGGATAGGATGAGCAAAACTGTGCAATACCAGAAGATCCTTGTTGAAAAATTACTCCAAAAATTTCCATCTGACAACGCTGGCGGCAGAGTCCGTACTTCCTTGGCCAACAAAGGAGGGGAGACAAGGGGAACACAGCAGTTCCAACAGTGGCAGGGCAACACTCTTCAAAGTCTGGGACAGTTTCATGACACCCCGCCATCACCCTCATTCTGATGAGCGGCCTAGTGTCACAAGGAGGGAAAAATTTTGGAAGATGGTGAAGGAGTACATAGCAGACCATGTCAGCGTCCTCAATGATCCCTCAGTGCCTTACAACTATTGGGTGTCCAAGCTGGATATGTGGCATGAACTGGCGCTCTACGGTTTGGAGGTGCTGGCCTGCCCTGCCGCCAGCATTTTTTCTTAGCGGATATTTAGTGCTGCTGGTGGCATTATAACAGATAAGCGTATCCGCCTGTCAACTGAAAATGCTGACAGGTTGACTCTTATAAAAATGAACAAGGCCTGGATTGACCATGACTTCTCGACTCCACCAGAGGAAAGCTGATGAACATAAAGGCACTATAAATGTGTTGTTTATAATGTACTGAATACACTGTATTCCCATGCACCCCTTCCACGACAAACAAAGGTATATGGTTGAATCTTCCTTTTCTCATCCTCCTTCTCCTCTTCCATCATATCAACACATGCTTATTTGTTGCATATATGCCCTTTGCATCTGATGTTTTACAGGGTCAGCTCACCAGCAGGCCCTCGCATATAATTTTTTAGAGTGTCAGCTCACCAGCAGGCCCTCGCATATAATTTTTTAAAGGGTCAGCTCACCAGCAGGCCCTCGCATAGAATTTTTTAGAGGGTTAGCTCACCAGCAGGCCCTTGCATATAATGTTTTACAGGGTCAGCTCACCAGCAGGCCTTCACCTACAATCTTTACAGGGTCAGCTTACCTGAAGGCCCTCGCATATAATGTTTTAGAGGGTCAGCTCACCTGCAGGCCCTCATCTACAACCTTTTAGAGGGTCAGCTCACCAGCAGGCCCGCACCTCAAATCTTTTACAGGGTCAGCTCACCTGAAGGCCCTTGCATATACTGTTTTAGAGGGTCATCTCACCTGCAGGCCCTCAACTACAACCATTTAGAGGGTCAGCTCACCATCAGGCCCGCACCTAAAATCTTTTACAGGGTCAGCTCACCAGCAGGCCCGCACCTAGAATTTTTTAGAGGGTTAGCTCACCAGCAGACCCTTGCATATAAGGTTTTACAGGGTCAGCTCACCAGCAGGCCTTTACCTACAATCGTTACAGGGTCAGGTTACCTGAAGGCCCTCGCATATAATGTATTAGAGGGTCAGCTCACCTGCAGGCCCTCATCTACAACCTTTTAGAGGGTCAGCTCATCAGCAGGCCCGTACCTCAAATCTTTTACAGGGTCAGCTCACTTGAAGGCCCTCGCATATAATGTTTTAGAGGGTCATCTCACCTGCAGGCCATCAACTACAACCTTTTAGAGGGTCAGCTCACCATCAGGCCTGCACCTAAAATCTTTTACAGGGTCAGCTCACCCGCAGGCCCGCACCTAAAATCTTTTACAGGGTCAGCTCACCAGCAGGCCTTTGCATATAATTTTTTACAGGGTCAGCTCACCAGCAGGCCCTTGCATATAATTTTTTACAGGGTGAGCTCACCAGCAGGCCTTTACCTACAATCTTTTACAGGGTCAGCTCAGCAGCAGGCCCGCACCTAAAATATTATACAGGGTCAGCTCACCTGCAGGCCCTCACCTAATTATACCTAATAGGTAATTTTCACGCATGCTGCCTTGCTTGGATGTGGTAGCCTTAGCTGTTTCTCAGGCTCCCTCTCCGGAATCGAACCATGATTCCCTTGTTACCATGGTTTGTGCTGAAAATAACATCGAAAGTTGATAGGGCAGACATCCGAATGGATCGTCGCTGTCACTGGGACGAGGCCCCAGGTTATCTAGAGTCACCAAAGCAGTTGCAGACCCTCGGCCATAATGTTTTAGATGGTCAGATCAGCAGGCCCTTGCTCTAAATGTTTTTTAAGGTCACCAGCAGGCCTTCACCTACAATCTTTTACAGGCTTAGCTCACCTGCAGGCCCTCACCTAATTATACCTAATAGGTAATTTGCGCGCATTCTGCCTTGCTTGGATTTGGTAGTCGTAGCTGTTTCTCAGCCTCCCTCTCCGGAATCGAACCATGATTTCCCCGTTACCCATGGTCTTCATGGTTTGGGCTGAAAATAACATCAAAAGTTGATAGGGCAGACATCTGAATGGATCGTTACCGTCACGGGGACGTGCGATCGGCCCAAGGTTATCTTGAGTTACCAAAGCGGCAGCAGGCCCTCGCCCATAATGTTTTAGTTGGTCAGATCAGCAGGCCCTTGCTCCAAATGTTTTTGAGGGTCACCAGCAGGACATCAATCATAATTTTTCAAGGTTGTATATAATGCCCTCCTTTATGTGTAACAAAGGGTGTATTGGAGTGCCGCTTCCTTGTAATTTTTGGCAGCCCTTTCCTTTAGTGCATAGGCTTTATGAGTGTAGGAGTCCCATTACCTGAACAAATGTATCACAATGTTAATGAGGCCCTCCTTTATGTGATATACATGTTGTATCGGAGTGCCTCTTCCTTGTATTTTTTGGCAGCACTTGCACTTTATATACAAGTAAATATACAAGAAAGAATGTTTCCTAACATTTTTTCCTCTAAAATCAATGTTATCTTTGGTTTGGTGCGTATTATTGTCAGTCTGTAAAAGTGGCGTACTACTCGGACAACATCGTTCCCAGCAGCAACCTGGGAGCCCAAGATGTATCTAGACATCCTCCCCATTCTGTTCCTGACCCATTTAGGTGGTGTTTCCATCATTTTCTGACCTTTTCCTATGAACCAGGCACTCTCCCCTCTTCAGAGCAGTGGGTGCCTGGTTAAATGCTCGGGTTCTCCCATTGACTTCCATTATACTCAGGTGCTCGGTGCAGCTCATGCTGCCTTTTTATCCCATTTAGAAATGGGATTGGTCAAGTTGATCAGTAACTACTGACCAGCAATTTTATTCCACCCATCTATTTCGCAACACCTTTCTTAATTTCCTCTGCCATGTACAGTTATTTCCTCTGTTTTGCATGTACAGCTATTTTCCATTTTGTCTATTAATTTGAAATAGGGATAATCTTCAACTGAGATTTTAGGCAGAACTTCTAAAACAATAGAATGCAAACACGAATATGTATTAAGGATTTAGTCCTCTATTCCCACAGACATCTTAAGTATACACTCCCAGACATGACTAAGGCCTTTTCAATTCATATAGAGATTAGTGTTGAGCGCGAATATTCGTATTGCGAATTTTTAGCGCGAATATCGGCACTTCGAGAATTCGTGAATATTTAGAATATAGTGCTATACTGTATATTGGTAATGATGAATATATTTTTTTTTTGTTTTAACACAGTACACATCAGGTGATCATCCCTCCCTTCTTCTTGCTTGTGGGCCAATGAGAAGGCTTTGTCACAGCTTAGCAACATCCCTAGCAACCAATAGAAAAATTGCCTACCCCTTAGTATATAAGAACCTCCCCAGCAGCTATTTTCTAAAGTTTATTGCAGTTATGAAAGAGACAGGAGTGTCATTGCTGTGCTCTGTGTTTTATTGTATTACATTAGACAGTTAACATATATATAATTCAGATAGTTGGGGGGAGATAGTCAGTGTAGGTTAGATTGATCTATAGTGTAGCTGGTTCCAGTGCAGGGTGTTAGGCAGTGTAATAGGTTCTGCTGTCCATACATACATGCTACAGTCATAGTGCTGTGATGTCACAAGTTGCACGTATTGCCAATAAATATGCGCATCATTAATCTCAGGAAGCTTATACCAGCTTGAAAAATGTAGCATAAGTGACCCATGCCAGTATTTTGCGCACATTACGTGAATAATACATTGCCGATTTTCGCAATCAAGAATATAATCTCGAATTCGAGAATTCGCAAATATATGACGAATATTCCACAAAATATTCGGGAAATATCGCAAATTCTAATATTGCCCCTGCCGCTCATCACTAATGGAGAAAAACAAAGTCGTATAACACTTGTCCTTAATGTCCTTGTGAAAATCAATTGTTTGCTCTTGAACAGTTGTGTTTACAATTCCCCTTCAAGAGATTTTATGAAAAACTTAGTAATTAACTATCCCAGTCTCTGACATAACACTCTGAGAATACATTGCAAGTTTCACCTCTAGTCATTTAAAAACACACGATTCCAGGATATATCATATAAAAACATTACAATGAATAATAAAATTAGATCCTAGATTTCTATTCACTGAAAATAAACTAAAACTCAGCACATTTCTATTTGGTTACCTATCTGTATAACTACAGACAGCATTTTATGATACAATGGGGATAGGGAACATATTCTCAGAAAAAAGGAATTACAATGGATCTTTGCATTAAAATCTATGCAACTGCATGGTCTCAAGATTGAGTTCAATCTGAACAGTGTTGTATAACTGTTTACTAATGGTGGAATTGCTATGGATTGTTGTGATATATCATATTAAATATGTGTGTATGTTAGATGTTTTTATTCTGTTTTTAGACTGTCACATGGGTTATTTTTTAAATCATGCAGGATATGGATGTGGAGCATATGGGCCGATCCGTGACATCGGGACTCTGCCAGCGGCCTCCATTTGGGGTAGGACATTCTTTGGGGTCCCTCCATACTAATTACATTGCCTGTTTTGGCCTCCCTTTATAGTTCCGTGCCCTTTGTGTGCGTAATTCTATGCACACAGGTCACGGATATCTATCGGAGGGTGTAAGAATGAATAAGGAGGAGTGGCCTGGAGGTCCCTGTATTGATCACATGTTCGTCATGTGATCGGGGTTGATGATGCGCGAGTGCGCGCTCCCCTGATCCTGGATGATTGTGGATGAGATCATTGACATGCGCATTGAGGTTCTGGAGACGCACGGGATAAGTCCTGATGAGGGCGGATGGCAGCTACCGTTTGCCCACGCTAGGGTTAAGGTAGCACATGTGACGTTTTGCTTTTGAATTGTCTTTATGCTAATTACCTTTATATAACAGTCATGGTTGGTAATGATATTAATTGTGGTACACTCTGTATTGGTTCCCTAATGTAGGGGGCGGAGTCACATGCACTTTAAAAGGGTGGATATGGTCACTCTATACTAGGCTTGATAAAGGCTACCATGTAGCCAAAATGTTGCTGTCTGGTTTTATGGCAGACATTCTGTGAAGCTTGTCCAATAAAGAATTTACTGAAGATGCGGCCGTGGCCTCTTTTTGTACAGCATTTTATGATACGTCTCTATAAAGGCATAAAGACTTTGATATGGAAGAAATTATATTAAACACCCTTTTCTCAAGAGAATACTGATACAAACTTTTCTGCACAAATCCTTTATCTCAGAGTTAGGGTTTGAACTCATTTTGCCCTTTTGACAAAACCAGATAAGATGGCTTCTCCTAATGTTCATTTTCAAATATCTGTATAGGCCTGATTTGCTATGGACTCTTTTTATACCCAATAGTTCTGACAAATCTCCCCTTTTTTCTAGTTATTCAAGTCTCTACTACAATCCATCAAAATATATTTTTACTTTGCAAGAGGTTTCCTCCTTTCTATCCATTCTGATAAAGAAAGGTATTGTCTTTTCCCTTCCATCAATTTTTCATCTAAGTCTTCTCTTTGTATAAAAGATTAGATCCTTGAAAGACACCCCTTCACAATAATTCTGTGTCCAATGGTCGTGGCATGCAGGTTAGAGAGAATTTGGCACAAATCACACCATTGTTGTCGCGAGCTCTGTTCACATGCGCAATATACCAGTCTGGCACCTTCCCAAGCTTAAATTGGGATATATGGTAATTCCCTTTTAATGGATATTCTCGGTTCCCAAAAAATCTTCTAAAATGACATCTTCTTCTCTGGCAATACGAATCTTGGAACATCTGTAGCATAACTCCTGCTGAAGGACCCCGTTCGCTGACAGGTACAGTCTTGAACTTAGACATCAAGGATCAATACCAACCACACAATTGCAGTATCTTAAGTAGTCCTCATTCCTACGATTCACTGTCTCAGTTCAAATCGTCATTTTTCTACTAGAGAAAATGAGAGTATAAATACATATTCTTAATAATTGATATTTGCAGTTTCCTGATTGGGTTTTATATAAGGTTTTACAACTCTTCAAAATCTGACCATCTGTAAGTTGAGAGAAATCAAAATGCCAATCATTTATCATATTCTCTTTGATATATTTATCAATTCTCTTCTCCAGCGTCACTTTTTATATATTGTAGGGGCTGGTGTGCCGTTTCGATTAGGATTTTCTCACCCTGAATATAACTTCTAAAGTTTTGAAGTGCCCAGAATGTGGCTAATAAAGCTTTTTCACAGTCATTAAATTTTACTTCTGCAGGTGAAAGGGACTTACTTGCATAAGCAATAACTTTATGCAATTTATCCTGCTTTTGACATAGTACAGCACTAATACTGATGTTTGTAAAACCAGTTTCCAGATAAAAGGGTTAACCCCCCTCTGGATAAGCTAGACATGGGGCTTGGGTGAGTTTTCTTTTAAGCTCAATCATGGCTTGCTCCTGATCCTCCCCTTATGTCCAAGGTACACCTTTCTTCAGCAAAATCAACAATGGTTTACTGATTTCTGCATAATTATCAATAAACTTACGTGAATAATTCATCATATCTAAAAATGACCTCAGTTCAATTACACAGGTAGGCGTTTTAGACTTCATCACAGCCTCCACCTTTTTATTTCGGGGATTTAGGCCTTCAGAAGTAACCTCATGTCCTAGGAAGTTGACCTTGGTATGACACCATTGGGCTTTCTGTAAAGAGATTTTAACACCTGCCTCTCTCAACTGATTAGGCACATGCTTAATCTCTTGGATATGTTTTTCAAATGAGGTACTCTTCATCAAAATATCATCCACATAGGTCAAATTCCCTCTTTCAGTGGCATCAGGCATCGCCTTATGTAAAAACACAGCGAATTCATGACCTGAGTTTTTATAACCAAACGGTAGTCTGGTCCAGGCGAACTGCTCCTTACCAAAGGTAAATGCCAATTTATATTTGCCTTTAGGACTTACCTTGATGGCCCAATACCCCTGAGCGCAATCTAGTGTGGTAAAGATCCTGGCGCCTTGCATTTGTACCAAGCATTGGTCAATGGATGGCACAGGCCAGCCGGACATATACACTCGTTTATTGAGCTGAGATCAGCACATAAACGCCATTGACCATTTGGTTTAAGGATACGTAGAATAGGATTAGTATAGTATTAGTACTGTGCACCGGTCTTATAATACCTCTTTCCTTGAGATTCCTTATTATTTCCGCTAACGAATCATAACAAGCTAATGGAGGATGATATTGCTTGATATAAACAGGAGGTGCATCAGGATCAGTCAGAATTTTGGCAATGTGTATGTCAGTCAGACCACAAATATAGGAATCTTTAGCAAAGATGTCCTTAAATTCTAAGAGAACTTCTTTTAATTGTTGGCGCTCTAGGTCATTGGAGCATCCATCCGCTAAAGGTGCTGCTGGACCATCTCCAGGAACCCTGGAAAAACTTCAGGTTCACTTATCTCATAGGCTTTCTCAAGCCTGTCAGTGAGGTCATGATTTGACTTACCAACCTTTTTGGCAAACTCACAATATTCCTAGTTTTCTTGATCATTAAGGGTATGATCAAAGGTGAGAGTGGATTCCTCCACCTTGCAGGTACCTTCTTCAGGATTAAAAGGATATACTGAACTAATGGTGAACAATCCTTCAGGAGAAGAATAAAATGTTTGTTCAACCATTTGCTCCTCGGTAAGATATGATTCAGGTATTAGGCCAATAATTAAATTTTGAAACCCAAAGGTATAATAATTAGAATCTAAGGCCATACCAATTATAGTGTCTTTAGATAATTGGACTTCGGTTGGCATACCATTATTAACAATTATTTGGGTTTTACAGGGTTGTAAATTCCAAATTTTTGCATTTTGTAGGATAGGCATATGAATGCATCAGAATTCTTTAACTTTTGGCCTTTTGGTTAACAAGAAAATACTAGTACCTGTAGGGATACTAACATCTTCTGGTACTAATATACTGACTGCATATGGCAGTATCTGGGATGATTTGAGGACTTCATGTTCATCCATAAAATTATCAGGATTTCCTTTTAATCTCGTCCACAATGTGGAATTCACCATATCCAATTGTATGGCAAAATGATGTAATATATTGTTGCCGATGTAAATAGGATATCGTGGCTCATTGAGTACCAGAAATAAATGAGTAGCCGAGTACCTGCAATAGAAATGGATAACATGATTATCAGAGTCATCATCCAATTCATGGACCCAGTGATCCTGAGGATTTGGATACCTAAATATCTTAGGATTGGCTAATTGTTTTAGTACTGTAGGTCCCTACTAATATAACTGTTCTCTTGGCGTAAACTCAGTTTAGCATTTTTAGCTCTCCCCAGGTCATTAACCCGTATGGAAAAGAACACATCATCATCCACCTTTTCAATCCCCAATAGGAATTGTTCATGATCATGATCACTGAACCCAGTAGTGTCAGTAGATTCTGGATGTAGATGAATTGTGAGAACATCACCTTCCAAGCAAACGTCTCCAACTATTTCAGGAGATACACATATGGTGTTGTCCTCCTGTCCACCTACAGTGGAGGTTGAGGTTGCTTATAAGAAAGAGACATCGGGACACAACAATGGGATTTAATCTTTTGAGGAAATCGATGCCAATAATTAAGCGATCAGAGGGCATATCCACTATCAATGTGGGATGGCTGATTACCTTATTTCCCACTTTGAAATCCAGGCACGCCTTACCCAAAAACTTGAGGGCGGTACCTGAAACACTTACAAGATTTGCATTAAAACTTTTTAACTTATACCTTTCAGAAGATACATTCTGTAATTGTTGAAAATACTTTTGAGATAATAAGGTTGCTTGGCTACCTGTATCCATTAAAGCCAATAAAATATCGATGTTCTATTTCCTGCAAGGAACACAAATATTTTGAATGACCCGTGAAATTGTTTTCCTGTTCTGAAGGCATTCTTACCTGTGACCCTCCTTTCTTTTCTGTACCAGCAGGATTGCATGTCATTCTCTGCACAGCTGGAGACTTTGCAGGCTGTAAGATAGAATCACAAACATGTCGCGCCTCCCCCTTGCCATGTGGCTTTGGAAGGGTTAAATTATCTTCAGGGATACTGACATTTGTGTTCTTTTGCTCACTTTTGCTTACATTTAAATCATCAGTAGGGATGAGCGAACCCGAACTGTATAGTTTTTGGGGTGTCCCTGACACGGACCCGAACCCGAACATTTTCGTAAAAGTCTGGGTTCGGGTTCGGTGTTCGTCGCTTTCTTGGTGCTTTTTGAAAGACTGCAAAGCAGCCAATCAACAAGCGTCATACTACTTGCCCCAAGAGGCCATCACAGCCATGCCTACTATTGGTATGGCTGTGATTGGCCAGTGCAGCATGTGACCCAGCCTCTATTTAAGCTGGAGTCACGTAGCGCCGCACGTCACTCTGCTATGATCAGTGTAGGGAGAGAGGTTGCAGCTGCTTCTGTTAGGGAGAGATTAGGCAGGGATTTACTCAGCAAAAACACTTAATTCAGTGATCGATCTACAGCTGTGGATCATTGAACTGCTGCTATTTAATTGCTCACTGTTTTTAGGCTGCCCAGAGCGTTTTTATGTCACTTTTTTCTTGGGTGATCGGCAGCCATTTTGTGACTTGTGGTGCGCCAGCACAAGCTACCACCAAGTCCATTTAACCATCAATAGTGTGGTTATTTTTTTGCTATATCCTACATCAGGGGCTTGGCTGTGCTTGCTATTTTATTGAGGGGTAAAATACAATTGGCCAAAATAGCAGTACCCTAAATCTGGTGTTTCAGCTGTGGCTAGCCAATTGTAATACTGTCTGCTGTCTGCCGAAGCACAGTTTTTGTTCTGGGTTGAATACAATTCCCAACTTAGCAATCCCCTAAATATATTTTTTCTGCTGTATCAGGCCAAGTTTAAATTAATTTATTAAAGGGTATATTAGATTGAAGGTGCGGATAGTGTCATCCTCATCCTCCATCATAACTTCACACGCTACCGTGCATTTCCAAATTTAAATAATTCTGTCCGTAAACGTATACCTGTCACCCAGCGCCTAAATAATAGGCCTAAAATTTATATTCAGCTAAATCTATGTTTATTGCTGAGGCTGGTCAATTTATTTAGTGTCCGCCAAAGCACAGTTTTTGTTCTGGGTTGAATACAATTCCCAACTTAGCAATTCCCTAAATCAGTGGTTTCTGCTGTATCAGGCCTACTTTAAATCTATCCATAAAAGGGTATATTAGATTGAAGGTGCAGATAGGGTCATTCTCAATAACTTCACACACACGCTACCGTGCATTTCCAAGTCGAATTCTGTCCGTAAACGTATACCTGTCACCCAGCGCCTAAATAATAGGCCTCAAATTTATATTCAGCTAAATCTGTTGATACTGCCGTGGCCGGTCAATCTATTTAGTGTCTGCCAAAGCACAGTTTTTGTTCTGGGTTGAAATACAATTCCCAACTTAGAGCAGAAACCACAAATTTAGGGAATTACTATCAGGCCAAGGTTAAATCTATCCATAAAAGGGTATATTAGATTGAAGGTGCGGATAGTGTCATCCTCAATAACTTCACACGCTACCGTGCATTTCCAAGTTTAAATAATTCTGTCCCTAAACGTATACCTGTCACCCAGCGCCTAAATAATAGGCCTAAAATTTATATTCAGCTAAATCTATGTTTATTGCTGAGGCTGGTCAATTTATTTAGTGTCCGCCAAAGCACAGTTTTTGTTCTGGGTTGAAATACAATTCCCAACTTAGAGCAGAAACCACAAATTTAGGGAATTACTATCAGGCCAATGTTAAATCTATCCATAAAAGGGTATATTAGATTGAAGGTGCGGATAGTGTCATCCTCAATAATTTCACACGCTACCGTGCATTTCCAAGTTTAAATAATTCTGTCCGTAAACGTATACCTGTCACCCAGCGCCTAAATAATAGGTCTAAAATTTATATTCAGCTAAATCTGTGTTTATTGCTGAGGCTGGTCAATTTATTTAGTGTCCGCCAAAGCACAGTTTTTGTTCTGGGTTGAATACAATTCCCAACTTAGCAATTCCCTAAATCAGGGGTTTCTGCTGTATCAGGCCTACTTTAAATCTATCCATAAAAGGGTATATTAGATTGAAGGTGCAGATAGGGTCATTCTCAATAACTTCACACACACGCTACCGTGCATTTCCAAGTCTAATTCTGTCCCTAAACGTATACCTGTCACCCAGCGCCTAAATAATAGGCCTCAAATTTATATTCAGCTAAATCTGTGTTTATTGCTGAGGCTGGTCAATTCATTTAGTGTCCGCCAAAGCACAGTTTTTGTTCTGGGTTGAAATACAATTCCCAACTTAGCAATTCCCTAAATCAGTGGTTTCTGCTGTATCAGGCCTACTTTAAATCTATCCATAAAAGGGTATATTAGATTGAAGGTGCGGATAGGGTCATTCTCAATTACTTCACACACACGCTACCGTGCATTTCCAAGTCTAATTCTGTCCGTAAACGTATACCTGTCACCCAGCGCCTAAATAATAGGTCTAAAATTTATATTCAGCTAAATCTGTGTTTATTGCTGAGGCTGGTCAATTTATTTAGTGTCCGCCAAAGCACAGTTTTTGTTCTGGGTTGAATACAATTCCCAACTTAGCAATTCCCTAAATCAGGGGTTTCTGCTGTATCAGGCCTACTTTAAATCTATCCATAAAAGGGTATATTAGATTGAAGGTGCAGATAGGGTCATTCTCAATAACTTCACACACACGCTACCGTGCATTTCCAAGTCTAATTCTGTCCCTAAACGTATACCTGTCACCCAGCGCCTAAATAATAGGCCTCAAATTTATATTCAGCTAAATCTGTGTTTATTGCTGAGGCTGGTGAATTCATTTAGTGTCCGCCAAAGCACAGTTTTTGTTCTGGGTTGAAATACAATTCCCAACTTAGCAATTCCCTAAAATAAGTGGTTTCTGCTGTATCAGGCCTACTTTAAATCTATCCATAAAAGGGTATATTAGATTGAAGGTGCGGATAGGGTCATTCTCAATTACTTCACACACACGCTACCGTGCATTTCCAAGTCTAATTCTGTCCGTAAACGTATACCTGTCATCCAGCGCCTAAATACTAGGCCTACAATTTATATTCAGCTAAATCTGTCGTTACTGCTGTGCCTGTATTAGTGTAATACGGTACCTAAATAGATAGCCAGATAGTGTTAGGTGTCTGTAAAAAAAAGGCCTGAATTTGAATTCAATACATTGGGCCAAATAATTTTTTTCTTATTGTGGTGAACAGTAACAATGAGGAAAACATCTAGTAAGGGACGCGGACATGGTCGTGGTGGTGTTAGTGGACCCTCTGGTGCTGGGAGAGGACGTGGCCATTCTGCCACAGCCACTCGTCCTAGTGAACCAACTACCTCAGGTCCCAGTAGCCGCCAGAATTTACAGCGATATTTGGTGGGGCCCAATGCCGTTCCAAGGATGGTAAGGCCTGAGCAGGTACAGGTATTAGTCAATTGGGTGGCCGACAGTGGATCCAGTACGTTCACATTATCTCCCACCCAGTCTTCTGCAGAAAGCGCACAGATGGCGCCTGAAAACCAAGCCCATCAGTCTGTCACATCACCCCCATGCATATCAGGGAAACTGTCTGAGCCTCAAGTTATGTAGCAGTCTCTTATGCTGTTTGAAGACTCTGCTGGCAGGGTTTCCCAAGGGCATCCACCTAGCCCTTCCCCAGCGAAGGAAGACATAGAATGCACTGACGCACAACCACTTATGTTTCCTGATGATGAGGACATGGGAATACCACCTCAGCACGTCTCTGATGATGACGAAACACAGGTGCCAACTGCTGCGTCTTTCTGCAATGTGCAGACTGAACAGGAGGTCAGGGAGGAAGACTGGGTGGAAGACGATGCAGGGGACGATGAGGTCCTAGACCCCACATGGAATGAAGGTCGTGCCACTGACTTTCAGAATTCGGAGGAAGAGGCAGTGGTGAGACCGAGCCAACAGCGTAGCAAAAGAGGGAGCAGTGGGCAAAAGCAGAACACCCGCCGCCAAGAGAGTCCGTCTGCTATTGGCCACTGCCATCTGGGACCCAGCACCCCAAAGGCAGCTTCAAGGAGTTCCCTGGCGTGGCAGCTCTTCAAACAATGTGCTGACGACAAGACCCGAGTGGTTTGCACGCTGTGCCATCAGAGCCTGAAGCGAGGCATTAACGTTCTGAACCTTAGCACAACCTGCATGACCAGGCACCTGCATGCAAAGCATGAACTGCAGTGGAGTAAACACCTTAAAAACAAGGAACTCACTCAGGCTCCCCCTGCTACCTCTTCTGCTGCTGCCGCCTCGGCCTCTTCCTCCGCCTCTGGAGAAACGTTGGCACCTGCCGCACAGCAAACAGAGGATGTACCGCCAACACCACCACCACCTCCTTCACCAAGCATCTCAACCATGTCACACGGCAGCGTTCAGCTCTCCATCTCACAAACATTTGAGAGAAAGCGTAAATTCCCACCTAGCCACCCTCGATCCCTGGCCCTGAATGCCAGCATTCAGTGGCGGATTACAATAGGGACGTTCGGGTCGGCAGCCGCGGGCCCAGCACTGGTGGGGGGCCCAGCGCCGACCCGAATGCCCACATACTGCCGACCGTGCCGACAGCGAGGAGGCTCCTTGGCTGGTGTAGTATATTACACAGAGTGACTGACAGAGAGAGGAGCCCATCCCCCGGCCCCGCCCCCGCCCCCAACAGCAGGCTCCAGCACAGACATTGCCCGGAGCCTGACTCCTCCCACACATGTGACTGATCACATGATCATGACATCACGGAAGGTCCTTTAGCAATAGCCTGCTAGCTGCTGCTTGTGCAGAGCTGTCATCCGGCTGTTCAGGGCTGTGTATCAGGTAGGAGGCTGAGTACAGAGGCTGGTGATTTTCAATATCAATAGGAGTTTCAATAGGAGAGCGATTGTTTCAGCAGTAAAGAAAGACTTTGCATACAAAGACAGTTATGTGCGTGGTTTAGGACACATGAGGGGACATTAATAAAGTAATGCTGTGACACATAGGGCCATGAGAGGGGCCAGCAAAATATGCTATATGTGTGTCATTCACACATATAGCATCTTATGCAGGCCCCCCTCATGGCCCTATGTGTCATAGCACACATCCCCTATAACAGTGCATCATCCATAGGTCCCCCATAACAGTGCCATCCACAGATCCCCCATAACAGTGCCATCCACAGATCCCCCATAACAGTGCCATCCACAGATCCCCTCCATAACAGTGTCATCCACAGATCCCCTCCATAACAGTGCCATCCACAGATCCCCTCCATAACAGTGTCATCCACAGATCCCCTCCATAACAGTGTCATCCACAGATCCCCTCCATAACAGTGTCATCCACAGATCCCCTCCATAACAGTGCCATCCATAGATCCCCTCCATAACAATGCCATCCACAGATCCCCTCCATAACAGTGTCATCCATAGATCCCCTCCATAACAGTGTCATCCACAGATCCCCTCAATAACAGTGCCATCCATAGATCCCCTCCATAAACAGTGCCATCCACAGATCCCCCATAACAGTGCCACCACAGATCCCCCATAACAGTGCCATCCACAGATCCCCCATAACAGTGCCATCCACAGATCCCCCATAACAGTGCCATCCACAGATCCCCCATAACAGTGCCATCCACAGATCCCCCATAACAGTGCCATCCACAGATCCCCCATAACAGTGCCATCTACAGATCCCCCATAACAGTGCCATCCACAGATCCCCTCCATAACAGTGCCATCCATAGATCCCCTCCATAACAGTGCCATCCACAGATCCCCTCCATAACAATGTCATCCATAGATCCCCTCCATAACAGTGTCATCCATAGATCCCCTCTATAACAGTGTCATCCACAGATCCCCCATAACAGCGCCATCCACAGATCCCCCATAACACTGCAAATAGACCTCTACCACAATCCCCTTAAAATATCGCATATCGTTATCGCATCCTGTTTGGGAAAAGCTGGTCTACTGTGATAATATAAACAATGGGGGTTCTACAAAAGAGCTATTGTGGGGCAAAATTCATATTCGTGTTTACACACGTGTTTTAAAATGAATGCTTTCCCCTTTTATAAACAAGTAAATAAGGACACAATGCTGTGGGGCTGGTATGCAACTTTTTCCAGGGCTGGTTTTTATCCCCAGTCCGGCCCTGCGCATAGCTCCCTGTCCCGTCGCCTATCACCGCCATAGGCTTCAGACCTAGTAGGCCTGAGGCCTATGCGGTAGTGAAATCCCGGCGCAGGCGTGCGTGATGACGTCATCACGCGCCTGTGCCGGGACACAGCACATTGACGTGTGCCTGCCTCATCCCGCCTTCGTCTGCGACCAAGTGCCTGGCCCTGGATGGTAAGTATTTAGCTTTTCATTTTTTTTTTTCAATTTTTTATTTTTTTATTTCATGTGCCTACTTTGGGGGACATGTGGGGGACGAGACACAGAGGAGGACATATTAGGGAAGGGACCTCGAGTACATGAGAGGGGGAATGTGGGGCTGTGTGGGGCTAAATTTTTATGGGAGGGACTACTATGTGGGGGCAAATTATTACGGGAGCCGGACTACTATGTGGGGGCAAATTACTATATGGGGCTGTGTGGGGCCAAATTATTATGGGAGGGACTACTATGTGGGGGAAACTATTGTGTGGGGACAGTGTGGGGGAAATTGATATGTGGGGGGCAGTGTGGGGTAATTTCTATGTGGGGGGCAGTGTGGGGAAATTGCTATGTGGGGACAAATTACTATGTGGGGGAAACTATTGTGTGGGGGCAGTGTGGGGTAATTTCTATGTGGGGGCAGTATAGTGGAAATTACTATGTGGGGCAAATTACTATGTAGGGGCAAATTACTATGTGGGGGCAGTGTGGGGGGAAACTATTGTGTGGGGGTAATTTCTATGTGGGGCAGTGTGGTGGAAATTACTATGTGGGGGCAGTGTGGGTGCAAATTACTATGTGGGGGCAAATTACTATGTGGGGGAAATTACTATGTAGGGGCAGTGTGGGTGCAAATTACTATGTGGGGGAAAATTACTATGTGGGGGCAGTGTGGGTGCAAATTACTATGTGGGGGCAAATTACTATGTGGGGGAAATTACTATGTAGGGGCAGTGTGGGGCAAATTACTGTGTGGGGGCAAAGTACTATATGGGGGCAGTTTGGGAGAAATTACTGTGTGGGGGCAAATTACAATGGGGGTAATACTATGTGGGGGCAGTGTGGTGGAAATTACTATATGGGGGTGTTGCTATTGGGGAGGCACTGTAGGGGCAATTTTATTATTTTTGGGGACACTATACAGGGATTATTGCCTGGAGCACAATAGAGGGTGTTATTATTACTGGGGCACTCTAGGGGACATTATAATTGCTGTGGACACTATAGGGACATTTGGGGTAATTTATCAAACTGGTGTAAAGTAGAACTGGCTTAGTTTGCCATAGCAACCATTCAGATTCCACCTTTCATATTTGACAGCTCTTTTGGAAATCCAGTTCTACTTTACACCAGTTTGATAAATGACTCCAATTATGTCTATTAGGGTCACTATTTTTTCAGCAGTATAGTACCTTGGACATTGGGGAGCAAAACGGGCACAGTATTGGGAGTGGCAGCAGGATGACACTGTGGGGACACCAGGATGAGGAGGAATTGAGAAATCTAACGTGTCTGTGCTACAAACTGTAGAGACGAGATGCGGCTGAAAGAATTTGCCATGGTGGTCTGGGTCAAATGGAGGAGAAGAGGAAAGAGAAGGTCTACATGACAGGAGATGTAACTGGATGTAAGAGGTATGTGGTGCTGTATTCTCCTCCATGTCTTTTTTATTATAATTATATGTATTTTAAATTTGGCGACCAAATTTTTCAGTTTCGGACCCAATTTGGGGTATTTTTTTTTTGTCTGAAGATGTCATATGGCCTAAGAAGAGACTGTGGCACTCGTGAAGCACCGCAGCCTCTTCATACAAAAAAAAAAACTAAACTAAAATGGGGGGGGGGGGGGCCAAGTTGGTTAGACAGCTCCGGGCCTATCATGCACTTAATCCGCCCCTGCCAGCATTTCTAAACTACTGGCCTATGAAATGCTGTCATTCAGGCTGGTGGACACAGACAGCTTCAAACAGCTCATGTCGCTTGCTGTCCCACAGTATATTGTTCCCAGCCGCCACTACTTCTCCAAGAGAGCCGTGCCTTCCCTGCACAACCAAGTAGCCGATAAAATCAAGTGTGCACTGCGCAACGCCATCTGTGGCAAGGTCCACCTAACCACAGATACGTGGACCAGTAAGCACGGCCAGGGACGCTATATCTCCCTAACTGCACACTGGGTAAATGTAGTGGAGGCTGGGCCCCAGGCGAAGAGCTGTTTGGCGCACGTCCTTCCGCCGCCAAGGATCGCAGGGCAACATTCTTTGCCTCCTGTTGCCTCCTCCTCCTACTCTGCTTCCTCCTCCTCTTCTTCCACCTGCTCATCCAGTCAGCCACACACCTTCACCACCAACTTCAGCACAGCCCAGGGTAAACGTCAGCAGGCCATTCTGAAACTCATATGTTTGGGGGACAGGCCCCACACCGCACAGGAGTTGTGGCGGGGTATAGAACAACAGACCGACGAGTGGTTGCTGCCGGTGAGCCTCAAGCCTGGCCTGGTGGTGTGCGATAATGGGCGAAATCTCGTTGCAGCTCTGGGACTAGCCGGTTTGACGCACATCCCTTGCCTGGCGCATGTGCTGAATTTGGTGGTGCAGACGTTCATTCACAACTACCCGACATGTCAGAGCTGCTGAATAAAGTGCAGGCCGTCTGTGCGCGCTTCCGGCGTTCACATCCTGCCGCTGCTCGCCTGTCTGCGCTACAGCGTAACTTCAGCCTTCCCGCTCACCGCCTCATATGCGACGTGCCCACCAGGTGGAACTCCACCTTGCACATGCTGGACAGACTGTGCGAGCAGTAGCAGGCCATAGTGGAGTTTCAGCTGCAGCACGCACGGGTCAGTCGCACTGCGGAACAGCACCACTTCATCACCAATGACTGGGCCTCCATGCGAGACCTGTGTGCCCTGTTGCGCTGTTTCGAGTACTCCACCAACATGGCCAGTGGCGATGACGCCGTTATCAGCGTTACAATACCACTTCTATGTCTCCTTGAGAAAACACTTAGGGCGATGATGGAAGAGGAGGTGGCCCAGGAGAAGGAGGAGGAGGAAGAGGGGTCATTTTTAGCACTTTCAGGCCAGTCTCTTTGAAGTGACTCAGAGGGAGGTTTTTTGCAACAGCAGAGGCCAGGTACAAATGTGGCCAGCCAGGGCCTACTACTGGAGGACGAGGAGGACGAGGATGAGGAGGAGGTGGAGGAGGATGAGGATGAAGCATGTTCACAGCGGGGTGGCACCCAACGCAGCTCTGGCCCATCACTGGTGCGTGGCTGGGGGGAAACGCAGGACGATGACGATACGCCTCCCACGGAGGACAGCTTGTCCTTACCTCTGGGCAGCCTGGCACACATGAGCGACTACATGCTGCAGTGCCTGCGCAACGACAGCAGAGTTGCCCACATTTTAACGTGTGCGGACTACTGGGTTACCACCCTGCTGGATCCCCGGTACAAAGACAATGTGCCCACCTTACTTCCTGCACTGGAGCGTGATAGGAAGATGCGCGAGTACAAGCACACGTTGGTAGATGCGCTACTGAGAGCATACCCAAATGTCGCAGGGGAACAAGTGGAAGCCCAAGGCGAAGGCAGAGGAGGAGCAAGAGGTCGCCAACGCAGCTGTGTCACGGCCAGCTCCTCTGAGGACAGGGTTAGCATGGCAGAGATGTGGAAAAGTTTTGTCAACACGCCACAGCTAACTGCACCACCACCTGATACGGACCGTGTTAGCAGGAGGCAACATTTCACTAACATGGTGAAACAGTACGTGTGCACACCCCTCCACGTACTGACTGATGGTTCGGCCCCATTCAACTTCTGGGTCTCCAAATTGTCCACGTGGCCAGAGCTAGCCTTTTATGCCTTGGAGGTGCTGGCCTGCCTGGCGGCCAGCGTTTTGTCTGAACGTATATTCAGCACGGCAGGGGGCGTCATTACAGACAAACGCAGCCGCCTGTCTACAGCCAATGTGGACAAGCTGACGTTCATAAAAATGAACCAGGCATGGATCCCACAGGACCTGTCCATCCCTTGTGCAGATTAGACATTAACTACCTCCCCTTAACCATATATTATTGTACTCCAGGGCACTTCCTCATTCAATCCTATTTTTATTTTCATTTTACCATTATATTGCGGGGCAACCCAAAGTTGAATGAACCTCTCCTCTGTCTGGGTGCCGGGGCCTAAAAATATCTGACAGTGGCCTGTTCCAGTGTTGGGTGACGTGAAGCATGATTCTCTGCTATGACATGAAGCCTGAATCTCTGCTATGGGACCTCTCTCCTCTGTCTGGGTGCCGGGGCCAAAATATCTGACAATGGACTTTTCCAGTTTTGGGTGACGTGAAGCATGATTCTCTGCTATGACATGAAGCCTGAATCTCTGCTATGGGACCTCTCTCCTCTTTCTGGGTGCCGGGCCTAAATATCTGACAATGGACTGTTCCAGTTTTGGCTGACGTGAAGCCTGATTCTCTGCTATGACATGAAGACTGATTCTCTGCTGACATGAAGCCTGATTCTCTGTTATGGGACCTCTCTCCTCTGTCTGGGTGCCGGGGCCTAAATATATGACAATGGACTGTTCCAGTTTTGGCTGACGTGAAGCCTGATTCTCTGCTATGACATGAAGACTGATTCTCTGCTAACATGAAGCCTGAATCTCTGCTATGGGACCTCTCTCCAATTGATATTGGTTCATTTTTATTTTATTTTTATTTTTATTCATTTCCCTATCCACATTTGTTTGCAGGGGATTTAACTACATTTTGCTGCGTTTTGCAGCCCTCTAGCCCTTTCCTGGGCTGTTTTACAGCCTTTTTAGTGCCGAAAAGTTCGGGACCCCATTGACTTCAATGGGGTTCGGGTTCGGGACGAAGTTCGGGTCGGGTTCGGATCCCGAACCCGAACATTTCCGGGAAGTTCGGCCGAACTTCTCGAAACCGAACATCCAGGTGTTCGCTCAACTCTAGTCCCGATCCCAAACTTTTTTTTCAAGTTCGGCTGAACTCGTCGAACCCGAACATCCAGGTGTCCGCTCAACTCTAATTGCAACCTACTTTTAGATTTGCTGTTTGCTGTGCTTCTTCCTTTTTGATATCACAAAACAGTGGGATGTCCAGTGCTATATTACAAAATTGAAAATGCTGATCTATCTGCATTTCACAAAGCTGTAATGATTTTCTATAACAATGATGGTAATTTTCCGTAATATAAATACCTAAAATACCTGCTCAATTGAAAAACTTAGGCTACTTTCACACTTGCGGCAGGACGGATCCGACAGGCTGTTCACCATGTCGGATCCGTCCTGCGGCTATTTCGCCGTGCCGCCGGACCGCCGCTCCGTCCCCATTGACTATAATGAGGACGGGGCAGAGCTCCGGCGCAGCACGGCGGTGCATGGCGAAATGCCGCCGGACTAAAATTCTCATAAAGGAAACAGGTTCTTGGCAATAACCAAAGACAATTACCTCTTCCAACTGGTTCAAGACCAGATTAGAGGGACGGCCATACTGGACTTAGTATTAACCAAAAGACCTGACAGAACAACAGACGTGCAGGTTGGGAGACACCTGGGAAATAGTGACCATAAAGTAATAACCTTCCAATTATCATTCAAAATAGCGTTTCTACAGGGAGGAACAAAAATACCAAACTTCAAAAAAGCTAAATTTAGCCAACTAAGAGAGACCATAGGCCTAATTAAATGGGATAAAGTCCTCACAAATAAAAATACAGCCACAAAATGGGATATCTTTAAAAGCATCCTAAAAGCTCATTGTGAGAGGTACATACCGTATGGGAATAAAAGGTTAAGGAACAAAAAGAAACCAATGTGGATAAACAGAACTGTAAAGAAAGCAATAAATGACAAAAAGAAAGCATATGAAACACTAAAACAGGAGGGTAGCACGGAAGCACTGAAAAACTATAAGGAAAAAAATAGAACATGTAAAAAACAAATAAAAGCGGCCAAACTAGAGACCGAGAGATTAATTGCCAAAGAGAGTAAAACTAACCCTAAAATGTTCTTCAATTATATAAATGTTAAAAAGTATAAATCTGAAGGTGTTGGCCCTTTAAAAAGTAATGAGGGGGGAGTCGCAGAGAGCGACGAGGAGAAAGCAAAGCTGTTAAATATTTTTTTCGCCAATGTATTCACTGAGGAAAATAAACTGTCAGATGACATGCAGAATGTAAAAATAAATTCCCCATTAAAAGTGTCCGTCTGACCCAGGAAGAAGTACAACAGCGACTTAAAAAGATTAAAATAGACAAATCGCCAGGACCGGATGGCATACACTCCCGTATCCTAAGGGAATTAAGTAATGTCATAGCCAGACCCTTATTTCTGATATTTGCAGATTCTATACTGACAGGGAATGTCCCACAGGATTGGCGCATGGCAAATGTGGTGCCAATATTCAAAAAGGGTCCAAAAACAGAGCCTGGAAACTATAGGCCGGTAAGTTTAACATCTGTTGTGGGTAAACTGTTTGAAGGTTTTCTGAGAGATGCTATGTTAGAGCATCTTAACGGAAATAAGCAAATAACGCCATATCAGCATGGCTTCGTGAGGGATCGGTCATGTCAAACAAATTTAATCAGTTTCTATGAGGAGGTAAGTTCTAGACTTAACAGCGGCGAATCAATGGATGTCGTGTATCTGGACTTCTCCAAAGCATTTGACACTGTACCACATAAAAGGTTAGTATATAAAATGAGAATGCTCGGACTGGGAGAAAACGTCTGTAAGTGGGTAAGTAACTGGCTCAATGATAGAAAACAGAGGGTGGTTATTAACGGTACATACTCAGATTGGGTCACTGTCACTAGTGGGGTACCTCAGGGGTCAGTATTGGGCCCTATTCTCTTCAATATATTTATTAATGATCTTGTAGAAGGCTTGCATAGTAAAGTATCAATTTTCGCAGATGACACTAAACTGTGTGAAGTAATTAACACTGAAGAGGACAGTATACTACTACAGAGGGATCTGGATAGATTGCAGGCTTGGGCAGATAAGTGGCAGATGAGGTTTAACACTGACAAATGTAAAGTTATGCACATGGGAAGGAATAATGCAAGTCACCCGTACATACTAAATGGTAAAACACTCGGTAACACTGACATGAAAAAGGATCTAGGAATTTTAATAAACAGCAAACTAAGCTGCAAAAAACAGTGTCAGGCAGCTGCTGCCAAGGCCAATAAGATAATGGTTTGCATCAAAAGGGGCATAGATGCCCATGATGAGAACATATTCCTACTACTTTTACAAATCATTAGTCAGACCACACATGGAGTACTGTGTACAGTTCTGGGCTCCAGTGAACAAGGCAGACATAGCAGAGCTGGAGAGGGTCCAGAGGAGGGCAACTAAAGTAATAACTGGAATGTGGCAACTACAGTACCCTGAAAGATTATCAAAATTAGGGTTATTCCCGTTAGAAAAAAGACGACTGAGGGGAGATCTAATTACTATGTATAAATATATCAGGGGTCAGTATAGAGAACTATCCCATCATCTATTTATCCCCAGGACTGTGACTGTGACGAGGGGACTTCCTCTGCATTTGGAGGAAAGAAGGTTTGTACACAAACATAGAAAAGGATTCTTTACGGTAAGAGCAGTGAGACTATGGAACGCTCTGCCTGAGGAGGTGGTGATGGTGAGTACAATAAAGGAATTCAAGAGGGGCCTGGATGTATTTCTGGAGTGTAATAATATTACAGGATATAGCTACTAGAGAGGGGTCGTTGATCCAGGGAGATATTCTGATTGCCTAAATGGAGTCGGGAAGGCATTTTTTATTCCCCTAAAGTGAGGAAAATTGGCTTCTACCAAACAGGTTTTTTTTGCCTTCCTCTGGATCAACTTGCAGGATGACAGGCCGAACTGGATGGACAAATGTCTTTTTTCGGCCTTATGTACTATGTTACTATGTTACTATGATACAATGTAAAGTAGTCAGTTGACAGCTTGTATAACAGTGTAAATTTGATGTACCCTCAAAATAACTCAACACACAGCCATTAATGTCTAAACCGCTGGCAACAAAAGTGAGTACACCCCTAAATGAAAATGGCAAAATTGTGCCCAAAGTGTCAATATTTTGTGTGTCCACCATTGTTTTTCAGCACTCCCTTAACTCTCTTGGGCATTGAGTTCACTAGAGCTTAACAGGTTGCCACTGGAATCCTCTTTCACTCCTTCATGAGGACATCATGGAGCTGTTGGATATTAGAGACCTTGCACTCCTCCACCTTCTGTTTGAGGATGCCCTGCAGATGCTCAATAAGGTTTATGTCTGGGGAAATGCTTGGCCCATCCAGCACCTTTACACTTAGTTTCTTTAAAGAAAAACCAAAAAAGGGGGTCAGTCACCACTTCAGGGAGTGTAGGTTACACAGCAGGCCCACTCCACGACATCACCGGCGCCAAATGGCTACCAAGGACTGCAGTGAGAGTCCACAAACTATCCCACTCCTGGTGCCATGGCTTCAGTGAGTGAAGGGGAGCAGGCCTGACTATGTACCAACACTAATTAACCCCTTAAGGACCTAGGACGTACCGGTACGCCCTATTTCCCGAGTCCTTAAGGACCTAGGACGTACCGGTACGCCCTATTTCCCGAGTCCTTAAGGACCGAGGACGTACCGGTACGTCCTGACTTAAAATCGGAACTCCGGCGCCGCAGGGGTTAATCGGAACGGGATTTCGGCTGAAATCATTCAGCCGGCATCCCGTAACAATGCAGGGGGGGGGTCATTTGACCCCCCCGTATCGACGATCGCAGAAAAACCGCAGGTCAATTCAGACCTGCGGTTTTCTGCGTTTCCGGTCCATTCGGGTGTCCTGTGACCCGATGAACCGGAAAAAGACTGCGATCGGTGGCGTAATTATACACCACCTATCGCAGTCCGAGGATTTGGAGAGGCGGTGCTGGCCCTGGTGCTGAATGCCGCTGTCCAGGGTGCTGATTGGTGCAGGGGAGAGAGGCGCGAGATTCAAACTTCCTGCGCTCCTCTCTCCCCTCCTCTTCCTGTCCAGCACCCTGACCGTGCAGCACCGTCCAGAACGAGCTCCTGTGTCCCCCCTAATCGGCATCCATCACCCTCCTGCACCCATCGCCACCCAGGTAGGTTAGGGTCAGTGAGGGAGAGGCACCGTTAGGCAGGGAAAGAAGGGAAAAGTAAGTTAGAAAAAAAAAAAAAAAAGTACTTTTATTCCAAACTTCCAAACTTCCATCTAACCCTAACCCAGACCCCTCCTGCCACTTGCCCCCCCACCCACCCCCCACCAGCCACTTCCCCCCCCCCCCACCTGCCTCCCCCCCCCCACCCACCCCCCACCAGCACCCCCCACCCCCCACTCACCACCACTTTTTTTTTTCTGCGTGCGCTGACTGGCCGGCACTTTTTAGCGTCCGTCCACTGTTAGCGCATCGCCCGCCCCACCACCCCACCGACCGCTGATCAGCGTTGTACCGCTGATCAGCAAGTTTTAACTTTTTTTTTTTCTAACACTTGCCCATTTTTTTGCCTGGACTTTTTAGTACGCGAACACCCGTTGCCCCCACACACACGCACATATAATAAAGTTTGCCACACATGCACACCTACACGCACACACACCCATGGCCCACCGGATGTTCTCGGCCGAGGAGGCATACGCCCAGATTGCCTCCGACTCTGAGAGCCCCAGTGAGGATGAGGATGACCCCACATTCCTTTGTCATCCGCATCCTCCTCATCATCATCTGATGACGATGAGCCACCAAGGCGGCGGAGACGCCGCCAGGCGGAGCCAGGGGCCCCACATGCTAGGGATCCTGTGGCCCACCCTAGTACGAGCCGCCCTGGGGTTCGTACTGGTTTCCCGGCCCACCAAATAAGTCCACCGGAGCCCCCTGCCGATGAACTTAGCTGGTGTCCCCCAGTGGACTTTGAGCCTGAGATTCCGGATTTTGCTGGCAATCCTGGAATCCAGATTCCCACAGTGGGGTTTACTGAAATAGACTATTTTAGTTTTTTTTTCAGTAACTCACTGGTGAATTTGATGGTGGAGCAGACGAATCTGTACGCCCAACAGTTCGTCGCTCAAAACCCAGGCTCAGTTTTGGCTAGACCCGGTGGCTGGACGCCGGTCAGTGCAGCCGAAATGAGGACATTTTGGGGCCTCGTGCTGCATATGGGTCTAGTCCAAAAACCCAGTGTCAGGCAATACTGGAGTGGGGACGTCCTATACCAGACCCCACTGTACAGTATGGTCATGATACGTCACCGGTTTGAGGCCATCCGGAAATGTCTGCATTATTCCGATAATGCAGCATGTCCCCCCCGAAGTGATCCTGCCTATGACCGGCTGTATAAGATACGGCCGGTCATCGATCACTTTGGGGCCACATTTCAGCAGGCCTACGTACCTGGAAGGGAGGTCGCGGTTGATGAGTCTCTCGTTGCGTTCAAGGGGAGACTCAGTTTCCGCCAATACATTCCCACAAAGCGGGCGAGGTATGGCGTGAAGCTATACAAAATTTGTGAGAGTGCCTCAGGGTACACTTACAAATTTCGTGTGTACGAGGGGCGAGATTCCCGTATTGAACCCCCAGAATGTCCCCCCACTCTGGGTGTTAGCGGGAAACTCGTGTGGGACCTTATGTACCCACTGCTGGATAATGGTTACCACTTGTACGTGGATAACTTTTATACCAGCATTCCCTTGTTCAGGTCCCTTGCCGCCAGATCCACGTTCGCTTGTGGGACCGTGCGGAAAAATCAACGCGGCCTCCCTGCCTACCCCCTCCAGGTACCTATCCCCAGGGGTGAGACCCGTGCCCTTACCAGTGGAAACCTCTTGCTGGTCAGGTATAAGGACAAGAGGGATGTCCTTATGCTGTCCACAATCCACGGTAACGGCACCACCCCTGTCCCTGTGCGAGGTACCGCGGCAACGGTCCTCAAGCCCGATTGTATCGTCGACTACAATCGGTATATGGGAGGAGTTGATCTCTCTGATCAAGTCCTCACGCCATATAACGCCATGCGCAAAACCCGGGCATGGTACAAAAAAAGTTGCGGTCTACTTGGTACAGGTTGCCATGTACAACTCTTTTGTACTATCCCGAAGCGCTGGCAGCACAGGGACATTCCTCCAGTTCTATGAGGCAGTCCTCAAAGACCTGATCTTTTCGGACCGGGAAAGAGCAGGCCGGAGTACCTCGGGAATTGGAGGCGCCCGGATCGTCCCTGGCCAACACTTTCCAGGTGTGGTCCCCCATACTGGAAAGAAGGGACGAACCCAAAAAAAGTGCAGAGTGTGTCACAAGAGGGGGATACGGAAGGACACCACTACTCAATGTGACACTTGCCCCGATCATCCGGGCCTCTGCATTATCAATTGCTTCAGGGAGTATCACACTTCTATGGAGTACTAAATTTTTATAATCCTCAACAGTCCACTAGAGAACATAAAACACTATGGCTCTCAGACTTTGGAGACACGGAAACAATTTTTCTTTCCCCAAAAAATATTAGTTTTAGAGCAGGCATCCTCAAACTGCGGCCCTCCAGATGTTGTAAAACTATAACTCCCAGCATGCCCAGACAACCTACAGCCATCAGCAGGGCATGGTGGGAATTGTAGTTTTACAATATCTGGAGGGCCGCAGTTTTAGGATGCCTGCTTAGTGTCTCCAAAGTCTGAGAGCCATACATATTGGGCATCGTCGCGTGCGTAAAAGTCGTCGCTATAAAAATAACTTTTGACCAAACGCCTCGGATGAACGGTGTTAAAAATATAAAATAAAAACTGTGCCAAAACACCAATTTTTGGGCAAAATTTCAATTTGAATCCATTTTGCCGGTAATAAAGCAAGGGTTAACAGCCAAACAAAACTAAATATTTATTGCCCCGATTCTGTAGTTTGCAGAAACACCCCATATGTGGTCGTAAATGGCTATATAGCCGCACGGCAGGGCATAGAACGAGGGAACTCCATATGGTTTCTGGAAGGCAGATTTTGATGGACAGTTTTTTTTTGACACCATGTCCCATTAGAAGCCCCCCCTGATGTAGCCTAGACTAGAAACTCCAAAAAAGTGACCCCATCTAAGAAACTACACCCCTCAAGGTATTCAAAAGTTACTTTACAAACTATGTTAACCCTTTAGGTGTTCCACAAAACCAAATAGTGAATGTAGAAACAATTTTAGAATTACATTTTTTTGTTACATTGCCTCAAAAAAGACTAATATAGAGCAACCAAAAATCAAATTTACCCCAAAAATAGTCCCAAAACAACAACCACCTTATCCCGTAGTTTCCTAGATGGGGTCACTTTTATGGAGTTTCTACTCTAGGGGTGCATCAGGGGGCTTGAAAGGGTACATGGTGTCAATAAACCAGTCCAGCAAAATCTGCCTTCCAAAAATGACATTCCCCTTCTTCTATGTCCTGCCGTTTAGCCAAATAGTAGTTTACGACCACATATGGGGTGTTTTTGCAAACTACAGAATCAGGGCAACCCATTTTGAGTGTGTTTGGCAGTTAACCCTTGTTTTACTCCTGGAAAAAATTGATTATATTGGAAAATTTTCCAAAAATAGAAATTTCAAAATTGTTTCTCCATCTGCCATTAACTCTTGTGGAACACCTAAAGGGTTAACAAAGTTTGTAAACCCAGTTTTGAATACCTTGAGGGGTGTACTTTCTTAGATGGAGTCACTTTTTTGAAATTTCTATTCTAGGGGTGCAACAGGGGGCTTCAAATGGGACATGGTATAAACAAAACCAGTCCTGCCAAATCTGCCTTCCAAAACCCATATGGTGTTCCCCTCCTTCTATGTGCTACCGTTCGGCCAAACAGTAGTTTACGACCACATATGGGGTGTTTTTGCAAACTACAGAATCAGGGCAACCCATTTTGAGTGTTGTTTGGCAGTTAACCCTTGTTTTACTCCTGGAAAAAATTGATTATATTGGAAAATTTTCCAAAAAATAGAAATTTCAAAATTGTTTCTCCATCTGCCATTAACTCTTGTGGAACACCTAAAGGGTTAACAAAGTTTGTAAACCCAGTTTTGAATACCTTGAGGGGTGTACTTTCTTAGATGGAGTCACTTTTTTGAAATTTCTATTCTAGGGGTGCAACAGGGGGCTTCAAATGGGACATGGTATAAACAAAACCAGTCCTGCCAAATCTGCCTTCCAAAACCCATATGGTGTTCCCCTCCTTCTATGTGTTACAGTTCGGCCAAACAGTAGTTTACAACCACATATGGGGTGTTCATGAAAACTACAGAATCAGGGCAACCCATTTTGAGTGTTGTTTGGCAGTTAACCCTTGTTTTACTCCTGGAAAAAATTGATTATATTGGAAAATTTTCCAAAAAATATAAATTTCAAAATTGTTTCTCCATCTGCCATTAACTCTTGTGGAACACCTAAAGGGTTAACAAAGTTTGTAAACCCAGTTTTGAATACCTTGAGGGGTGTACTTTCTTAGATGGAGTCACTTTTTTGAAATTTCTATTCTAGGGGTGCAACAGGGGGCTTCAAATGGGACATGGTATAAACAAAACCAGTCCTGCCAAATCTGCCTTCCAAAACCCATATGGTGTTCCCCTCCTTCTATGTGCTACCGTTCGGCCAAACAGTAGTTTACGACCACATATGGGGTGTTTTTGCAAACTACAGAATCAGGGCAACCCATTTTGAGTGTTGTTTGGCAGTTAACCCTTGTTTTACTCCTGGAAAAAATTGATTATATTGGAAAATTTTCAAAAAATAGAAATTTCAAATTGTTTCTCCATCTGCCATTAACTCTTGTGGAACACCTAAAGGGTTAACAAAGTTTGTAAACCCAGTTTTGAATACCTTGAGGGGTGTACTTTCTTAGATGGAGTCACTTTTTTGAAATTTCTATTCTAGGGGTGCAACAGGGGGCTTCAAATGGGACATGGTATAAACAAAACCAGTCCTGCCAAATCTGCCTTCCCAAACCCATATGGTGTTCCCCTCCTTCTATGTCCTACCGTTCGGCCAAACAGTAGTTTACGACCACATATGGGGTGTTTTTGCAAACTACAGAATCAGGGCAACCCATTTTGAGTGTTGTTTGGCAGTTAACCCTTGTTTTACTCCTGGAAAAAATTGATTATATTGGAAAATTTTCCAAAAAATAGAAATTTCAAAATTGTTTCTCCATCTGCCATTAACTCTTGTGGAACACCTAAAGGGTTAACAAAGTTTGTAAACCCAGTTTTGAATACCTTGAGGGGTGTACTTTCTAGATGGAGTCACTTTTTTGAAATTTCTATTCTAGGGGTGCAACAGGGGGCTTCAAATGGGACATGGTATAAACAAAACCAGTCCTACCAAATCTGCCTTCCAAAACCCATATGGTGTTCCCCCTCCTTCTATGTGCTACCGTTCGGCCAAACAGTAGTTTACGACCACATATGGGTGTTTTTGCAAACTACAGAATCAGGGCAACCCATTTTGAGTGTTGTTTGGCAGTTAACCCTTGTTTTACTCCTGGAAAAAATTGATTATATTGGAAAATTTTCCAAAAATAGAAATTTTCAAAATTGTTTCTCCATCTGCCATTAACTCTTGTGGAACACCTAAAGGGTTAACAAAGTTTGTAAACCCAGTTTGAATACCTTGAGGGTGTACTTTCTTAGATGGAGTCACTTTTTTGAAATTTCTATTCTAGGGGTGCAACAGGGGGCTTCAAATGGGACATGGTATAAACAAAACCAGTCCTGCCAAATCTGCCTTCCAAAAACCCATATGGTGTTCCCCTCCTTCTATGTGCTACCGTTCGGGACCAACAGTAGTTTACGACCACATATGGGGTGTTTTTGCAAACTACAGAATCAGGGCAACCCATTTTGAGTGTTGTTTGGCAGTTAACCCTTGTTTTACTCCTGGAAAAATTGATTATATTGGAAAATTTTCCAAAAAATATAAATTTCAAAATTGTTTCTCCATCTGCCATTAACTCTTGTGGAACACCTAAAGGGTTAACAAAGTTTGAAAAAACAGTTTTGAATACCTTGAGGGGTGTACTTTCTTAGATGGAGTCACTTTTTTGAAATTTCTATTCTAGGGGTGCAACAGGGGGCTTCAAATGGGACATGGTATAAACAAAACCAGTCCTGCCAAATCTGCCTTCCAAAACCCATATGGTGTTCCCCTCCTTCTATGTGTTACAGTTCGGCCAAACAGTAGTTTACAACCACATATGGGGTGTTTATGAAAACTACAGAATCAGGGCAACCCATTTTGAGTGTTGTTTGGCAGTTAACCCTTGTTTTACTCCTGGAAAAAATTGATTATATTGGAAAATTTTCCAAAAAATATAAATTTCAAAATTGTTTCTCCATCTGCCATTAACTCTTGTGGGAACACCTAAAGGTTAACAAACTTTGCTAACCCAGTTTTGAATACCTTGAGGGGTGTACTTTCTTAGATGGAGTCACTTTTTTGAAATTTCTATTCTAGGGGTGCAACAGGGGGGCTTCAAATGGGACATGGTATAAACAAAACCAGTCCTGCCAAATCTGCCTTCCAAGACCCATATGGTGTTCCCCTCCTTCTATGTGCTACGTTCGGCCAAACAGTAGTTTACGACCACATATGGGGTGTTTTTGCAAACTACAGAATCAGGGCAAACCCATTTTGAGTGTTGTTTGGCAGTTAACCCTTGTTTTACTCCTGGAAAAAAATTGATTATATTGGAAAATTTCAAAAAAATAGAATTTCAAAATTGTTTCTCCATCTGCCATTAACTCTTGTGGAACACCTAAAGGGTTAACAAAGTTTGTAAACCCAGTTTTGAATACCTTGAGGGGTGTACTTTCTTAGATGGAGTCACTTTTTTTGAAATTTCTATTCTAGGGGTGCAACAGGGGGCTTCAAATGGGACATGGTATAAACAAAACCAGTCCTGCCAAATCTGCCTCCAAAACCCATATGGTGTTCCCTTCCTTCTATGTGCTACCGGTTCGGCCAAACAGTAGTTTACGACCACATATGGGGTGTTTTTGCAAACTACAGAATCAGGGCAACCCATTTTGAGTGTTGTTTGGCAGTTAACCCTTGTTTTACTCCTGGAAAAAATTGATTATATTGGAAAATTTCCAAAAAATAGAAATTTCAAAATTGTTTCTCCCATCTGCCATTATCTCTTGTGGAACACCTAAAGGGTTAAAAAAGTTTGTAACCCAGTTTTGAATACCTTGAGGGTGTACTTCTTAGATGGAGTCACTTTTTTGAAATTTCTATTCTAGGGGTGCAACAGGGGGCTTCAAATGGGACATGGTATAAACAAAACCAGTCCTACCAAATCTGCCTTCCAAAACCCATATGGTGTTCCCCTCCTTCTATGTGCTACCGTTCGGCCCAAACAGTAGTTTACGACCACATATGGGGTGTTTTTGCAAACTACAGAATCAGGGCAACCATTTTGAGTGTTGTTTGGCAGTTAACCCTTGTTTTACTCCTGGAAAAAATTGATTATATTGGAAAATTTCCAAAAAATATAAATTTCAAAAATGGTTTCTTCCATCTGCCATTAACTCTTGTGGAACACCTAAAGGGTTAACAAAGTTTGTAAACCCAGTTTTGAATACCTTGAGGGGTGTACTTTCTTAGATGGAGTCACTTTTTGAAATTTCTATTCTAGGGGTGCAACAGGGGGCTTCAAATGGGACATGGTATAAACAAAACCAGTCCTGCCAAATCTGCCTTCCAAAACCCATATGGTGTTCCCCTCCTTCTATGTGCTACCGTTCGGCCAACAGTAGTTTACGACCACATAGGGGGTGTTTTTGCAAACTACAGAATCAGGGCAACCCATTTTGAGTGTTGTTTGGCAGTTAACCCTTGTTTTACCTCCTGGAAAAAATTGATTATATTGGAAAATTTCCAAAAAATATAAATTTCAAATTGTTTCTCCATCTGCCATTAACTCTTGTGGAACACCTAAAGGGTTAACAAAGTTTGAAAAAACAGTTTTGAATACCTTGAGGGGTGTAGTTTCTAGAATGGGGTCATTTTTGGGAGGTTTCTATTATCTAAGCCTCACAATATGACTTCAAACCTGAACTGGTCCATAAAAAGTGGGATTTGAAGATTTCTGAAAATTTCAAAATTTGCTTCTAAACTTCTAAGCCTTGTAACATCCCCAAAAAATAAAATATCATTCCCAAAACAATTCAAGCATGAAGTAGACATATGGGGAATGTAAAGTCATCACAATTTTTGGGGGTATTACTATGTATTACAGAGGTAGAGAAACTGAAAATTTGAAATTTGCTAATTTTTCAAATTTACGGTAAAAATTGTATTTTTTATGCAAAAAAATTAACTTTTTTGACCCAATTTTAGCAGTGTCATGAAGTACAATATGTGACGAAAAAAACAATCTCAGAACGGCCTGGGTAAGTCAAAGCGTTTTAAAGTTATGAGCACTTAAAGTGACACTGGTCAGATTTGCAAAAAATGGCCTGGTCCTTAAGGTGAAAATGAGCCTGGTCCTTAAGGTGAAAATGAGCCCGGTCCTTAAGGGGTTAAAATCAGCCTATAGGGCAGACAGGGTGGTCAGGAGTGCATGACTGAGGAGGCAGCCACACCTCCAGTACAAACTGCAAAGAAAAACAAAAAAAGGGGGTCAGTCAGCACATACCAAACCGCAGAAGCACATTGCTATGGCAGGGAACAACATTGAAAGACAGAAACATGCAATGCGACAATTAACTGCAATATAGAGTACAAAATTGCATAATAATAACAAGTGCTACACTATAAGTGCGATATACTTGGCAAATCGTTTTGTACAAAATTATTTGAGCCCTGTCTGCCCGAGCGTCAAGGCGATCTCTGTTAGACGGGTTCCTACGCTAAATTCTACCTGTTAGGTGCCATGACGGCTACCATACACTTCAGGGAGTGTAGGTTCCACATACCTACGCTAAATTTTACCTGTTAGGTGCCATGACGGCTACCACTTCAGGGAGTGTAGGTTACACAGCAGGCCCACTCCACGACATCACCGGTGCCAAATGGCTACCAAGGACTGCAGTGATAGTCCACAAACTATCCCACTCCTGGTGCCATGGCTTCAGTGAGTGAAGGGGAGCAGGCCTGACTATGTACCAACACTAATTAAAATCAGCCTATAGGGCAGACAGAGTGGTCAGGAGTGCATGACTGAGGAGGCAGCCACACCTCCAGTACAAACTGCAAAGAAAAACCAAAAAAGGGGGTCAGTCAGCACATACCAAACCGCAGAAGCACATTGCTATGGCAGGGAACAACATTGAAAGACAGAAACATGCAATGCGACAATTAACTGCAATATAGAGTACAAAATTGCATAATAATAACAAGTGCTACACTATAAGTGCGAGATACTTGGCAAATCGTTTTGTACAAAATTATTTGAGCCCGTCTGCCGAGCGTCAAGGCGATCTCTGTTAGACGGGTTCCTACGCTAAATTCTACCTGTTAGGTGCCATGACGGCTACCATACACTTCAGGGAGTGTAGGTTCCACATACCTACGCTAAATTTTACCTGTTAGGTGCCATGATGGCTACCACTTCAGGGAGTGTAGGTTACACAGCAGGCCCACTCCACGACATCACCGGCGCTGGCTACTGGCATTACAGTAATTGGCTGGCCGTAACGCGTCATCGGGTCCTATAAAGCACCCGATGACACGTGTTCGGCTCAGTCTTAGTCAGGGAGAGCAGAGCATAGGAAAGGACAGACAGTGTAGGGAGTGTTATTTGAAGATTTTTATTTGAAAAACTTTGCAGAGACCCAAAAGTCCTTTTAAAGACTATTGTGTGTGACAGCAGCAATATATATTTTTAGCACATCCTGTGCAAAATAGCATCTAATAGGCCGCTGCGGACAGTTAAATTATCCGCGCCACATCTCCTGTGTAAAGTGTGTGCATCCCTAAAATATCAGTGACATCCAGTGTACTTTTTCCGTAGACGGTGTTCGCTGCGGACAGTTAAATTATCCGCGCCACATCTCCTGTGTAAAGTGTGCACATCCCTAAAATATCAGTGACATCCAGTGTACTTTTTCAGTAGACTGTGTCCGCTGCGGACAGTGACATTAGCTGCGCCACATCTGTAAAGTGTGCGCATTCAAAAAATATCTGTAACATACAGTATACAAACCGGATTCCAAAAAAGTTGGGACACTAAACAAATTGTGAATAAAAACTGAATGCAATGATGTGGAGATGGCAAATGTCAATATTTTATTTGTAATATAATGTAGATGACAGATCAAACGTTTAATCCGAGTAAATGTATCATTTTAAAGGAAAAATACGTTGATTCAAAATTTCACGGTGTCAACAAATCCCCAAAAAGTTGGGACAAGTAGCAATAAGAGGCTGGAAAAAGTAAATCTGAGCATAACGAATAGCTGGAAGACCAATTAACACTAATTAGGTCAATTGGCAACATGATTGGGTATAAAAAGAGCTACTCAGAGTGGCAGTGTCTCTCAGAAGCCAAGATGGGTAGAGGATCACCAATTCCCACAATGTCGCGCAGAAAGATAGTGGAGCAATATCAGAAAGGTGTTACCCAGCGAAAAATTGCAAAGACTTTGCATCTATCATCATCAACTGTGCATAACATCATCCGAAGATTCAGAGAATCTGGAACAATCTCTGTGCGTAAGCGTCAAGGCCGTAAAACCATACTGAATGCCCGTGATCTCCGGGCCCTTAAACGACACTGCACCACAAACAGGAATGCTACTGTAAAGGAAATCACTGAATGGGCTCAGGAATACTTCCAGAAACCATTGCCAGTGAACACAATCCACGTGCCATCCGCCGTTGCCAGCTGAAACTCTACAGTGCAAAGAAGGAGCCATTTCTAAGCAAGATCCACAAGCTCAGGCGTTTTCACTGGGCCAGGGATCATTTAAAATGGAGTGTGGCAAAATGGAAGACTGTTCTGTGGTCAGACGAGTCACGATTCAAAGTTCTTTTTGGAAATCTGGGACGCCATGTCATATATTCAGGTTCTAGAAAAAATATATTCAGGTTCTAGAACAACATATGCTCCCACCCAGACGTCATCTCTTTCAGGGAAGACCCTGCATTTTTCAACAAGATAATGCCAGACCACATTCTGCATCAATCACAACATCATGGCTGCGTAGGAGAAGGATCCGGGTACTGAAATGGGCAGTCTGCAGTCCAGATCTTTCACCTATAGAGAACATTTGGCGCATCATAAAGAGGAAGGTGCAACAAAGAAGGCCCAAGACGATTGAACAGTTAGAGGCCTGTATTAGACAAGAATGGGAGAGCATTCCTATTTCTAAACTTGAGAAACTGGTCTCCTCGGTCCCCAGACGTCTGTTGAGTGTTGTAAGAAGAAGGGGAGATGCCACACAGTGGTGAAAATGGCCAACTTTTTGGGGATTTGTTGACACCATGAAATTCTGATTCAACATATTTTTCCCTTAAAATGGTACATTTTCTCAGTTTAAACTTTTGTTCCGTGATTTATGTTCTATTCTGAATAAAATATTAGAAGTTGGCACCTCCACATCATTGCATTCAGTTTTTATTCACGATTTGTATAGTGTCCCAACTTTTTTGGAATCCGGTTTGTACTTTTTCAATAGATGGTGTCCGCTTCTGACACTGACATAACCAGTGCCACATCTGCAGTGTAACGTGTATGCTTAAAAAAAAAATCTGTGACATACAGTGTACTTTTTCCGTAAACGGTGTCTGCTGCGGACAGTGACATTACCAGGGCTACATCTGCAGTGTAACGTGTGCGCTTCAAAAATTCATCTGTGACATACAGTGTACTTTGTCAATAGATGGTGTCCGCTTCTGACCGCTTCTGGAGTGTAATGTGTGCGCTTCAAAAAAAAATATTTTACAAAAAAGGTGGGCAGTTGATTGTTTTAAACAATTGTTGTCCACTCCAATGTTGCTTATTAGCTTAGAAGTCCTTGTGTAGGACATTTCATTCAATATAGCAAGGTTTTTTGAGCTAGGTGGAGCGCTTAGCAGCGTGTGTGCAGTGTATGAATGCGTCTTGACAGCTACTGACGTAGTTTTAGACAAGTGTGCTGTGCTGTGAACGTTTGTGCTGTGCTGAGACTGTGTCCGCTTCAGACAGTGACATTACCAGGGCCACATCTGCAGTGTAACGTGTGTGCTTCAAAAATGTATCTGTGAAATACAGTGTCGTGTGACATTCCCTGTAATTTTTCATTAGCCGCTGGTGACATCAATGACATTATCTGTGGGATATCTCCTGTGTGACGTTTCCACATCCAAAATACCTTTTTTAATTTGTTTTCGCATACACAAATCCTACACTACTGTACTTGTGACAGACTTTCGATCATATATAACATTTAATATGAAGAAGGCGAGCAGTAAGGGAAACGGCAGTGGCCATGATGCTGATGGTGCATGCAGAGGCCGTGGCCCTGGGTGTGGCAAAACTGTGCCTGCTGCCAGAGCACAAGAAAAACAATTATCCACAATACCTAGCTTCATGTCCCAGTTTGCAGGGCGGCGCAGGACACAACGCTTGAAGTCAGACCAGTGAGACCAGGTGGTCGGATGGATTGCAGCAGATAATGCTTCCAGTCGCTTAAGCACCTCCCTGTCTTCCACCAGGTACAGTCTCAGTAGCCAAGAGTCTGCTCAACCCAATCCTCACTCTGATCCTCCTTCCTCCCATCATGGAGAGTCTGGGCTCCATGGTGATCCAACACTCGGATATTCCGAGGAGCTCTTTTCAGCGCCATTCCTTGATTTAGCCCTCTCGTCAAGCACGCTTGAAGAGGGACAGATCTTTTGCCCTGATTCCCAAACTCTTGAGCATATACAATCACAAGAAGATGATGGTGGGGAACAGCAATTACTGTTTAATGAGGTGGATGATGATGAGACACAGTTTCCAATAACTCAACGGCAATTACTGTCTCAAGAGGTTGATGAAGAGAATGATACAGAGTTGTCAATCACTGACGTAGTGGTTAGGTCAACAAGTCGGGGGGATGAGCAGTGTGAGGAAGTGGAAGAGGAGGTGGTGGACGATGAAGCCAACCTGGGAAGGTGGAAAGCCGAGCAAGGACAGCAGTACAGAGGGGGAGCGATCTGCTGCACCGCAACAGGCTGGAAGAGGCAGTGGGTTGACAAAAGGGAGAAGGCGGGCCCGCAACTGTTACCTGGAGCACACCCTTGCGGAAATCTCCTTTGCCAAGGGGTAGGTGTTCCGCAGTCTGGCGCATTTTTGAGGAAATAGCGGACGACAAAAGAATTGTAATTTGTAACCTGTGCCATACAAAAATAAGCAGGGGCATGAAATAAACACCACAATATGAATGAGGCCCTCCTAGAAACATAGAAACATAGAATGTGTCGGCAGATAAGAACCATTTGGCCCATCTAGTCTGCCCAATATACTGAATACTATGAATAGCCCCTGGCTCTATCTTATATGATGTGGTATGTGATATACATGTTGTATCGGAGTGCCTCTTCCTTGTAATTTTTGGCAGCACTTGCACTTTATATACAAGTAAATATACAGGAAAGAATGTTTACTAACAATTTTTCCTCTAAAATTGATTTCCCTTCGGTTTTGTGCATATTATTGTCAGTCTGTAAAAGTGGTGTACTACTCGGACAACATCGTTCCCAGCAGCGACCTGGGAGTCCAAGATGCATCCAGACATCCTCCCCATGCTGTTACCAAACAATTTTCGGTGATGTTACAATCAATTTCTGACTTTTTGCTATGAACCAGGCACCCTCCCCTCTTCAGAGCAAGGGTTGCCTGGTTTAATGCTCGGGTTCTCCCATTGACTTCCATTATACTCAGGTGCTCGGTAGAGCACCCGAGCATCCCGTTGAGTTCGGCCAGAGCATCCGAGCACTTTGGTGCTCGATTAACACTAATAAATACATTACCTTAGATTAATTCAGAATTCACGTATTTGGGTGTCAGATGTCCAAATAATTATCATAGATACACAGGTGACCAACTTAAAATCATATTTTCTTAAAATGTTTGTACAGTATATGCAAATCATAAAAATATTTTTAGTGATTTTTTTTTGGGATAGAAATGGCATTTTATCATAAGTTACTCATAAATATCAATGCAATGTGCAGTAAAAAAAAATCACACATAGTACAAAAGGGACCTAAGTACTTAGAAGTCATGCTATGTGTAATCTAATTAGTGAAACACACTTGTCTATTTTTTCACATTTCACATGAAATGTCACACATCAACATCTGCATATAAGTGCTAATTATATCATTAACATTTTTGAATGTGTGACATTGATACAATTAGGGTTTTAGCTCACTGAACTCATCAACTACACCTGGTTTCTTCCTATTTGATTTGAGCAAATGAAACAGTAGGATGTGATGCTTATGTTCTGTTCTAAGTTTGACTGGCAGAATTGTGTTACTTTGTACTAGAAAACCATTATTGCAAAATACCTACAAAAGAAATATTTTCATATGACTGGTACTTTTGTAAAAAATTCAACTGTGCTATAATATGATATGAGCGGTCTAAGGATGAGTTCACATCAGCGTTCAGCCTTTCCATTTTACTGCTCCGTTCATGCTCCGTTATAGGTTTCCACTCAGAGGAAGATTTTTGAAGCGGAGACAAAAGTTGTGCTCACAGGACTTTTATCTTCGCTTCAAAAATCTTCCTCTCAACGGAAAGCTAACAGACTCCATTATAGTCTATGGGGTCTGTAGGCTCTGTTTGGCTAAGTTATGTGCCAAATCCATCCTTTCCGCTCTATTGCTCCTATAGCGGAGCAAGAGAACGGAAAAGCTGAACGCTGATGTGAACTCCCTTTAATTATATATGACATGTTTACAAACATTATGGAACTTTTTATAAATTTGGCGCACCTTTCACAAACTCAAAGTCAAAACAAAACTGACTTCAAAAGGTTGGATAAATTCTCGATGCCTACCCTGTTTAACTAATAGTAAATCTGGGCCATTGAAGTCTGACCTGGAGGGTGGATCTAAAATTTCAAATGTGAAGTAGTATTAATGCTTTATTTCCATTTGTTACTCAAAGAATAAAGTTCTAAGGGTGACTGTTGTGGTGGTATGCCATGTATTTCTCAATAGTCAGAATGAGGAGTAGAACTACAAGATCCAGAAATTAAGGCATAAATGTAGACAGGAGTAGGCCAAAGTGTGTATCCAGGTGTAAAACTAAAAGTACTAGGAAAAAAAGTGGCTAGACACTAGGCAAAGTCCAGGAATAAAGCTACATCATACAGAGGCAATCAATAGAGATATGAAGCAGCCTAGAGGCATGACTGAGTTGAACAGACACTCAGGTATCCCATGATTGGACAAGCTGGGTATGTTAACCTCACTATAGCAGCAGCCAATGGAAAGTATTTCTGCAAGGCAACTAAGCAACTTTTCCTAGCGTTCTGCATTGTACCTTCTCTCGGTCATGGTGGAAAGCTATGAATAAATTGAAATCAAAGTGTTCTCCTTGTACATTGGATGTGTCCCAGCATTGTATCCTTCGTGTTAAAGTACTCAGTGCAAAATGTATTGTGCACACATTCATAGCAGACAATAAAGTTTTGGGTGTATGTCTATGGAAAGCACCAGATTTTTTTTACTTATACGCTTTGCTCATTTTGTAAGTACTACCAAGTAACAACTTTTCTCTAACACAGTCCATATCATTAGATGCTTGCCTTATTTCTTTAATAAAATATAAGTCATATTATTAGTACTGATGATGTGGATTCCAATATTAAGCAGGAAATTCAACAGTCAAAGCTAAAATTATAGCACATTTATAATAATGAGTGAGTACAATGTGTTTTCTATGCATTAACATTGCTCTCTGTATGCTACGGTTTTGTACCTATTGTCTCATTATGTAGATTTGTTTGCTAGCTTTGTTGTTTTTCCTCATACTAAATCCCTGTGAAAAAAACAACATTGTGAACAATTTACGACATTTCTATTTATATTGCCTGAAAAAGTAATTAGTTTAGTATTAAAACAAGGGGTGAAGGGTTAATTCATTAAACGACATTCATTTGCATTCAGCTCTGCATGCCCACAGACCCCAACTTGTATATGGCTTTTCAAAGATCTAACAATAGCTTGAGAGGTCTTTTAATCTCTTTCTGTTTATAACTGTATTGTTTGACCTTTTTTGCAGCAAGGTCTCTTGTACATAAAATGCCAGGGAGCAGATTAAATATGTGGGACAAAGAAATGGTTTAATTAAAAGGAGTCTTTAGAGAATAAGAATAGCCAACTGGTTCTGACAAATATTTAACAATAGATCAGTATTTATGGGAGAGGAAGAACAAATGTAAGTTAATGGAGGGGCAAACATAGCATTATTAGTGTGCGCCTATTTTACATTTCTTGTAATAAAACACTGTGGTCGAACAAACATTTCATCATCTAGGGGCCAATACATTTATGGCTGATTACAATACATTAATGATTACCTTAATATATTTCCATCACGTTCTGCTGAACTACCCAGGTATTTCATTTTATTAACCTACAGTTAGTATCATCAACACCTTCTGGACCAATGACTAGCATACTTGTCATGAACAGAAGCCAGTTGCCGTATCCTGATGAGCACACTCATAATCCTGATCAGGTTGGTACTGCCAGTGTTCCCGTGCTATCAATAGTGGAGCAACAGCTGTAATACACAGAACAGCCCCACTTTAATGGTGGAGAGAAGGAACCTCTGATCTCCATCGTTTAGAGGACACTTTCATAAAAAAAATTGTTATCTCATATTAAGGGTGCATTCACATGACCGTAATTCTGGGTCGCATCCATTCCACAATTTTGCAGAACGGTTCTGTGGACCCAATCATTTCAATTGGGGCCACAAAAGATGCGGACAGCACACCACTTGCTGTCCGCATCCGTTGTTCCGTTCCGCGGCCCCACAAAAAATATAGAGCTTGTCCTATTCTTATCCACTATCACGGACAAGAATAGGCATTTTTTATCTAGCTCTGGCCATGTGCAGTCCGTGAAATGCAGTACGAACAAGGCCGGTATCCGTGTTTTACGGATCCTTAATTTGCGGACCGCAAAACACTTACGGTTGTGTGAATGCACCTTAATGTCTATATGTGACTATTCTCTGTATTTTTTTATATAAATAATGATTTAAAAGATATAACTTTTTGAAGTCTCTCCACGTATTCTACTTCCTGCCCTAGCTCTTTAAGTTTGGACTTTTAGCATGGCAGTCTCATTTCACTTTTTTCAGTCAGACCATTAGTGTAACTAGAAAAAGGCCCCCTGTAGTGACTCAGTTAAAGCATCACAAATTATCAGTGCAATGCTTTTATGTGGGTATTTTTATCTAGACCTATCAAGACAACGATAGAAGTGTTATACTGTAATCCCAATTCTACTCCTGCTATTATCATCAGCATTACCCTTCAAATAACATCTTCCCCTCATAACAGTTCATAGTTTAAAGGCTGAAAAAAGACATTTGTCCATCCAGTTCGGCCCTGTAACTTTCAAGTTGATCCAGAGGAGGTAGAAGGCAATTTTTCTCGCTTTAGGGGTAAAAAAATTCCTTCCCGACTCTAATCAGGCAATCAGAATAACTCCCTGGATCAACAACCCCTCTCTAGTAGCTATAACCTGTAATATTATTACACTCCAGATACACATCCAGGCCCCTCTTGAATTCCTTTATTGTACTCACCATCAACACCTCCTCAGGCAGAGAGTTCCATAGTCTCACTGCTCTTACCGTAAAGAATCTTTTTCTATGTTTGTGTACAAACCTTCTTTCCTCTAGACGCAGAGGATGTCCCCTCATCACAGTCCCAGTCCTGGGGATAAATAGATGATGGGAGATGATGGGAGAGATGCGACCCATTCACTTCAATGGGGCCGCAAAAGAAGCGGACCAGCACTCTGTGTGCTGTCTGCATCTGTTGCTCCGTTACGTAGCCCCGCAAAAAAAATATAACATGTCCTATTCCTTGTCCGTTTTGTGGACAAGAATAGGCATTTCTACAATGGCTGCCTGTTCCGTTCCGCAAATGCGGAAGGCACACAGGCGACTTCCGTGTTTTGCGGATCGCAATTTGTGGACCGCAAAAAAACTGAATGGTCGTGTGCATGAGGCCTAAGGTGTTATTATTTGTGTTGACTGCAACAAAAGAACAAAATGTTATACAGCCTGCCTTTAAAATATTTGTGAAAGAATGGGTCGTTGTATAGAGCTCCATGAATTTGAGCATGATATTGTAATAGGATGTCAGTGTTGTAACAAGTCAGTTTGCGAAATTTCTTCCTTCCTAGATATTCCACCATCAACCGTGATTGGTATTATTGTAAAGTGTAAGAATTTCGGAACCACAACAACTCAACCACAAAGGGCCAGACCGCAAAAAGTTACACAGCAGAGTTGCTGACTGCATAGGCACATGCTGCAAAGTCGACAATGTTATGCTGACTTAGTAACTGTTACAAACGTATCATTCCAACTTTGTTGGAACAGTTTGGGGAAGGCATGATATGTAAGAAGTTGACAGGCCTGCACATAGCCAACACCTCAAGCTCCTTCCAACACTGTGAGATGAACTAGAACAGAAATTGTGAAGCAGCTGCTCTCCTCCAACATCAATGTCTCGCCTCAAAAATATTCTTCTGGATGAAGAGGCAAAAATTTCCACAGACACACTCCAAATCTTGTAGAAAGACATCCAAGAAGAGTGGAAGCTTTTTTAACTGCAGAAAAAAAAGCTGTCAAAAAAAAAAACAAACATACAGTTTTGCAAATCAATTGGTATGTACTATACTAATCTTCATAACTCATCTTGTACCACAAGTACCCCTTTACACGGGATGATATTATAGCAGATTTACATAGTTACATAGTTAATACAGTTGAAAAAAGACATTAGTCCATCAAGTTCAACCAAGGGATAGGTGGAGACACGAATTGCAGAAGGAAGTGAGACTCAAATTTCTACACATTTTCATAATCTGTAATGTCATTTACTTTTAAGAATTCATCTAAATCCTTTTTAAAACTATCCATTGTCCCTGTTGTGACCATATCCAGAGGTAGTCTATTCCACAGATTCACAGTTCTTACAGTAAAGAATCTTTGACGCTTCTGTAGACTGAACTTTTTCTTCTTCAGTCGGAGGTAGTGCCCCCTTGTCTTTTGAGGACATTTTAGATGGAACAGTTTTTCACCATATTTTTTGTATGACCCATTTATATAATTGTCTAGGTTAATCATGTCTCCCCTTAGACGTCTCCCATCAAGACTAAATAAATTTAATTATTTAAAAATCTTTCTTTTTAACTTGGACCCTCCCAGGCCTATTATCAGTTTAGTCACTCTCCTTTGTACTTTTTCCAGTTCCAAAGCATCCTTTCTATGGTACTGGTGCCCAGAACTGAACTGCATATTCCAGATGAGGTTGCACCAAAGCTTTGTAAAGTGGCAATATTGCATCCATGCCTCGCTTAATGCAGGACAATATCCTGGTAGCCTCAGAAGCAGCTGCTTGACATTGTATGCTGCTATTTTATCTATGATCTACAAGGACACTCAAATGCTTCTCTACAAGTGACTCTCCTAGTATAACATCACCTAGGACATATGAAGCATGGATATTATTATTACCAAAATGCATCACTTTACATTTACCCACATTGAACCTCATTTGCCAAGTTGATGCCCAATCACTCAGAGTGTCCAAGTCAGCTTGTATTTTATTCCATAGACTATACAGTACTACATAGCTTAGTGTCTAGAAATAGAAATATAGAAATGTATAGAAATGGTGCTAGTAATCCCATCCTAAATATAATTAATAAATAGATTAAATAATAGAGGACCCAGCACTAAACCTTGAGGTAACCCGGGACCATTCCGAATAGGAATCATTGACCACAACTCTCTGGACACAGTAATTTAGACAGTTTTTAATCCAATTACAAACTATACTTTCCAAGCCTACAGACCTTATTTTAACTATTAAACATATATGAGGGACAGTATCAAAAGCCTTTGCAAAATCCAGAAACACTACATCCACAGCCGCTCCTCTGTCCAGGCTTCTACTCACCTCCTCATAAAAACAAATTAGGTTAGTCTGACAACTTTTGTCCTTGGTAAACCCATGCTGGTTATCACTTATGATCATATTTACAGCCACATACTCCTGTTTATAGCCCCTTATGAGTCCTTTAAACATTTTTGCTACAACAGAAAAACTAACTGGTCTATAATTACCTGTAGAGGACCTAGATCCTTTTTTAAATATGGGCACTGAATTTGCCTTGCGCCAATCACATGGCACTGTACCAGTAACTAGAGAATATTAAAAAATTATAAACAAGGGCACAGCAATGACTAAACTGAGCTCTTTAAGAACTGTTGGGTGTAATCCATCTGGACCCGGAGCCTTGTTCACCTTAACCTTATTTAACTTAGCTTGGACCATATCTACAGTTAGCTAGTTGAGTATATTACTGGATGTACTAACAGCCCTGGCACCAACGATATCAGCTCCTTTCTCTTCTTTTGTATATACAGAGCTATAAAAACCCCATTTAGTATTCTTTGCCTTATCCTTATCTTCAGTAACTAACCACCCTTTACCTTTATTTAAGGACCTATCTTCTCAGACCTTGGTTTTTAAGCATTTATATATTTAAATAATTTTTGGGGATTTGTTTTGCTCTCTTTTGCCACCTGGTTTTCATTTTGTATTTTTGCTGATTTTATCTCCTTTTTACAGATTTTATTAAGCCCATTGTAAACTTCAAAGGCTACAGCTGACCCCTCAGATTTTGTCATTTGCCCTTTTTGTCATTTATTGCCTTTTTTACAGCAGCTGTAAACCATGGGGTGTTTAATATGAGCCATTTATACTTGTTACCTACAGGAATAAATGTTGTAGTGCAATTACTCAATGTGGATTTAAAGTTCTCCCATTTATCCTCAATATTATTATGTGACAGCATCTTCTCCCAGTCTTTGCCCTGAAATGTTGCTCTGGGGAAATTGGCCTTTTTAAAATCCAGTGTTTTTTGCTGTACCAGACAGAGTTTGCGTCTTATAGTACAGGGGGAATATAATTATATTGTGGTCACTATTACCTAGTGTTTCTCGAACAGTAACATTTCCAATAAGTTCTGAATCATTAGAAATTACCAGATCCAACAGAGCATCGCCCCTAGTGGGATCTTCTACAAACTGGCCCATAAAGTAGTCCGGCAGCTTGTTGAGTAATCTTCTCCCCTTTGCAGTTGAGGCAGAACCATGACCGCAGTCAGGGTCTGGGAAGTTAAAATGTCCCATTGTGAACACTGTACCAGCCTGTGCAGCTCGCCGGGTATTCCCCATTTTTCTAAACTTCAGATCAAATTCCACTTTGGATGCTTCGAATCGCTCAACACGTCTCACGTTCATTGGTCACATGGCCTAGGCGCAGCTCAGCCCCATTGAAGTGAATAGGGCTGGGCTGCGATACCAAGCACAGCCGCTATACATTGTATGGTGCTGTGCTTGGTGACAACAGAGAAAGCCGGCTACTGCAAGTACCAGTGTCTTCTCAAACAGCTGATCGGTAGGGGTCCCTAAGATGGCTGGATTATGTTTGGAATTGGTGTCTGTCAGAGACATGGCAGACACATCCTATCACATAAGTGACTGAGTTCACAGACCAGCCAATATCCTTCCTCCTGATTGGCTGTCAGACTGCCTGCAAAGCTTTGTAGGGAAGCCCTCCACCTGGGGTCATGTGATCCTCTGTCTTTATCCTCCCTTCCCTGTTTCCCTTGTTAGTGTACTGAATTTTAAAAGTAAAATGGCGGGCGCAATTTTGCTAGATTCATCCAAAGCGAATCTCCAAAACTACGGATTCATTTGGCAGAAGAATTTTTGTGAAATTTGTGATGAATACAATTTTAAATTGATATGCCAATGTCTAGTCCTCATGAAAATCTGTAATGAAATGTGCTCACAGTCAGTATTTGGTCAGTATTAGAGATGAGCAAGTGGAATTTGTTACGAATTTCAGGAAAAATTTGATTTGCATCAAATGCGGATTTCCTCGTGCTTCGTGGTAACAAATAGTGATGAGCAGCAGGGGCAATATTTGAATTTGCGATATTTTGTGAATATTTGGACGAATATTCGTCATAAATTTGAGAATTAGAGAATTCTCCATTATTATGCGAAATTGGCAATGTAATATGCGCGTATTGCGTGCGCAATACAGGCGTGGATCACTTTTGCTACAAATTTGGCAAAAAATTGCTGTTTAGGCACCGTTTTTATTTTATGTTTTTGACTGTGTTCATTTGAGGGGTTAGGTCATGGATTGTTTTTATAGAGCAGATTCTTATGGACGCGAAAATACAGTATGTCTACTTTTTTAAACTTATTTAGGTTTTACACTATAATATCCTTTTTTAAACAAAAAAATACATTTTAATATCTCCATAGTCTGAGAGTCTTTTTTTTTTTAGTTTTTAGCTGATTGTCTTAGGTAGTGGCTCATTTTTTGTGGGATGAGAGGACGGTTTTATTGGCACTATTTTGGGGGGCATATGACTTTTTGATCACTTGCTATTACACTTTTTGTGATGTAAGGGGACAAAAAATTGCTTTTTTTACACCATTTTTGTTAAATTTTTCTGACCGTGTTCATCTGAGGAGTTAGGTCATGGAGTGTTTTTATAGAGCAGATTCTTATGGACGCGGCGACACCTAATATGTCTACTTTTTTAAACTTATTTAGGTTTTACACTATAATATCATTAAAAAATTAATTAAAAAAAACATTTTAGTATCTCTATAGTCTGAGTCATTTTTTTTTTGTTTTTAGCCGATTGTCTTATGTAGGGTCTCATTTTTTGTGGGATGAGAGGATGGTTTTATTGGCACTATTTTGGGGGGCATATGTATTTTTTATCGCTTGCTATTACACTTTTTGTGATGTAAGGTGACAAAAAAATAAAAATATCTTTTTTTGCACAGTTTTTTTGTTTTTTTTCTGGGCGATTGTCAGTAGTTAAATAGAATTAAAATTGGGGAAGGGGATTATAAATTTACATAAACAACCAATAAATATTTCCCCTTCTATGTATCAACGAATCAATATCAAAATAATTGGAACTCAAAAATATATGGATCAAAATTTTCAAAAACCGTAACTCCACCACTGGATATACTTTCAAATAATCATCATTTTATTAAATATTTCAAAATTACAAAAATCTGGCTTCACATAATTAAGAACATTTAAAATCTCATAGGCTTCAGGTGTATGGTAATTTTAATTCATCCATATAAAGTGCAAGTGCAAAGATATACACTCACCTAAAGAATTATTAGGAACACCATACTAATACGGTGTTGGACCCCCTTTTGCCTTCAGAACTGCCTTAATTCTAAGTGGCATTGATTCAACAAGGTGCTGATAGCATTCTTTAGAAATGTTGGCCCATATTGATAGGATAGCATCTTGCAGTTGATGGAGATTTGAGGGATGCACATCCAGGGCACGAAGCTCCCGTTCCACCACATCCCAAAGATGCTCTATTGGGTTGAGATCTGGTGATGGTGGGGGCCATTTTAGTACAGTGAACTCATTTTCATGTTCAAGAAACCAATTTGAAATGATTCGAGCTTTGTGACATGTGCATTATCCTGCTGGAAGTAGCCATCAGTACCCGGTGGGGTCTTCTGCTGTTGTAGCCCATCCGCCTCAAGGTTGTGCGAGTTGTGGCTTCACAAATGCTTTGCTGCATACCTCGGTTGTAAAGAGTGGTTATTTAAGTCAACGTTGCTCTTCTATCAGCTTGAATCAGTCGGCCAATTCTCCTCTGACCTCTAGCATCCACAAGGCATTTTTTCCCACAGGACTGCCGCATACTGGATGGTTTACCATTCTTTGTAAACCCTAGAAATGGTTGTGCGTGAAAATCCCAGTAACTGAGCAGATTGTGAAATACTCAGACTGGCACCAACAACCATGCCACGCTCAAAATTGCTTAAATCACCTTTCTTTCCCATTCTGACATTCAGTTTGGAGTTCAGGAGATTGTCTTGACCAGGACCACAGGTGTTCCTAATAATTCTTTAGGTGAGTGTATATCCAAGGGTAGTATAATCAGTGCATGTATAGGGTGTTACTCTGACCACAGTATAAAGAGATCACAGTACCAGTATTACTGGCACTTAGACCTACACGGACACAACATAACACCATGCCATACATAAACACCATGTAAAGTTAGCATAATACACAGCATACTAACCCAAATGTAGACCACACCACCGCCAGACCGTACCCCGACACGCGTTTCGCCGTCAGCTTTTTCAAGGGGTTATGATATCTATTAGATAGCCGGGTATATGTAGCCATAAGAGTAGTCCCATACATTAAACCAATAGAAACTGACCGAACTAAAAGTGAGCTGAGTGACATAAACATTCTCATTTGTGTTGAATCAAACATTGTGCACCGATGTGTATATGGCGCGCGACTCGCCGCGCACCACCGGTACATGCGTGCGCGGTCACGGCAATGACGGGAGACGGCTGTGCTCCTTGGAGCACAGAACACATCACGTCAGAGCCCAGACCACGCTCTGCGGGCCCCATCTTAATTTAGGGAGTAGAAGTCATCCAACCCACTTATAAAATACAAATACACATAGAAACCACAGACCACATAGAATCCACAAGGGACATCAAAATCAATACATAAATTCATAGTAGGATATAAATACCAGGCTTGACATGTCTCTCCACATAAAATCATCAAATATAATGTGCACATAAAATAATAATTTTACAGTTCAAAACAAAACACCAGTGTTATTATTCAATATTAAATTACAATGAATATCTTAAAGTGACAGTGCCTAGCTATGAAGTAAATTCACAATTATATCAATCAATGTGCTATTGTTCCTATCAAATAGTGAGAGCCAATTATATAACATGATTAAATATAAAAAATATATAAAAATATATATATAAAAATTATCTTCTATTATTAATTTTTAACCAAAAGTTTATCTTATTGGTTTTACAATCCACCTCTCCCCCCCAAGGTTCCATAAGGAGCCATAATGGGTTGGGAGTACATCACCACCCAATCATAATTATTCATTACCAAGTTAATTTGGTTAACATATGGCATCATCTCATCCCTCCAATTTAATCAGGGACTCAGCCCCAAGAGAAAGGTGGGGGAGCAGATGATGCCACATGTCACCCAATAAGTGACCAAAAAACACCACCATATATTAAGATATCCTACCATGTATAACCAACACTAGTACACTATATATCCCCCATACAAAATAAAAAATTTTATGAATTAGTGATACCCAAAAACACAAATTTATAAACGTATATTCTATATATACACTGCTCAAAAAAATTAAGGGAACACTTAAACAACACAATGTAACTCCAAGTCAATCACACTTCTGTGAAATCAAACTGTCCACTTAGGAAGCAACACTGAGTGACAATCAATTTCACATGCTGTTGTGCAAATGGGATAGACAACAGGTGGAAATTATAGGCAATTAGCAGGACACCCCCAATAAAGGAGTGGTTCTGCAGGTGGTCACCACAGACCCCTTCTCAGTTCCTATGCTTCCTGGCTGATGTTTTGGTCACTTTTGAAAGCTGGCGGTGCTTTCACTCTAGTGGTAGCATGAGACGGAGTCTACAACCCACACAAGTGGCTCAGGTAGTGCAGCTTATCCAGGATGGCACATCAATGCGAGCTGTGGCAAGAAGGTTTGCTGTGTCTGTCAGCGTAGTGTCCAGAGCATGGAGGCGCTACCAGGAGACAGGCCAGTACATCAGGAGACGTGGAGGAGGCCATAGGAGGGCAACAACCCAGTAGCAGGACCGCTACCTCCGCCTTTGTGCAAGGAGGAACAGGAGGAGCACTGCCAGAGCCCTGCAAAATGACCTCCAGCAGGCCACAAATGTGCATGTGTCTGCCCAAACGGTCAGAAACAGACTCCATGAGGATGATATGAGGGCCCGACGTCCACAGGTGGGGGTTGTGCTTACAGCCCAACACCGTGCAGGACGTTTGGCATTTGCCAGAGAACACCAAGATTGGCAAATTCGCCACTGGCGCCCTGTGCTCTTCACAGATGAAAGCAGGTTCACACTGAGCACATGTGACAGACGTGACAGAGTTTGGAGACACTGTGGAGAACATTCTGCTGCCTGCAACATCCTCCAGCATGACCGGTTTGGCATTGGGTCAGTAATGGTGTGGGGTGGCATTTCTTTGGAGGGCCGCACAGCCCTCCATGTGCTCACCAGAGGTAGCCTGACTGCCATTAGGTACCGAGATGAGATCCTCAGACCCCTTGTGAGACCATATGCTGGTGCGGTTGGCCATGGGTTCCTCCTAATCCAAGACAATGCTAGACCTCATGGGGCTGGAGTGTGTCAGCAGTTCCTGCAAGACTAAGGCATTGATGCTATGGACTGGCCCGCCCGTTCCCCAGACCTGAATCCAATTGAGCACATCTGGGACACTGGGACATCATGTCTCGCTCTATCCATTAATGTCACGTTGCACCACAGACTGTCCAGGAGTTGGCAGATGCTTTAGTCCAGGTCTGGGAGGAGATCCCTCAGGAGACCGTCTGCCACCTCATCAGGAGCATGCACAGGCGTTGTAGGGAGGTCATACAGGCACGTGGAGGCCACACACACTACTGAGCCTCATTTTGACTTGTTTTAAGGACATTACATCAAAGTTGGATCAGCCTGTAGTGTGTTTTTCCACTTTAATTTTGAGTGTGACTCCAAATCCAGACCTCCATGGGTTAAAAAATTTGATATCCATTTTTTAATTTTTGTGTGATTTTGTTGTCAGCACATTCAACTATGTAAAGAACAAAGTATTTCAGAAGAATATTTAATTAATTCAGATCTAGGATGTGTTATTTTTGTGTTCCCTTTATTTTTTTGAGCAGTGTATATATATATATATATATATATATATAAAACATGTGATCATGTCAATCAATTAGTGTCGTTGTGTCCTTCAACAATTCCCATTTTAACCCAATGATGATGACCATATGTGAGGAGAGGATAGATTTCCAATGTTCACATCCCATAGCCAAACTAGATATACATCCTACATAAAGAATAAAAAGGAAAAAAGGAAAGAGATATATATTAATTATTATCAAGAAACATGACAACATTACTCCGGCTAGAAAATCACTAAAATAAAATAAAGATTTATTAACCTGTCTAAAACACCATAATTCAAGGATGATGCTGCACCTCACAAAAATGATGCAAATGGAATCTTGTCATTTAAGCCATATGGCATTTGTGTGTTCAATTTTACAATCCATTTACTTTCAATCTGCTCCAACCGTCTAAACAAATTTCCACCTCGCGCACACAGAGAGATCCTGTCTATCCCCCTAAATTTGAGATCCCGCCAACAGTTGTTATGTTTTTGGCGGAAATGTCTTGCAATTGGTTTTAACTTTAGAAGTTTGTCCCTGTCATCGTCCTCAATCTTGGCTGCCGCCCGAATATCTTTTTGGTGTTCCGTATGATCCGTATGATACGTATGATATATGACACCTGTTGTACTGCAGTTTATAAAGTGTACAATGTTAGTTTTAACAATAGCCTTACACGTTGTGCAATGCCCACACGGGATAGATCCCCATTTGGGGCCCTTGGATTCAAATAAGAAACTAGATCTTGTGTGGTATATAGTGACCAAGATATCCTTAAGATTCCTGCTACGTTTAGCCACAAACATGGGGGTAGGTGTCAATATTTTATCAAGATCACCATCCGATTTTAAGATGGGCCAAAATTTCTTAAAAATACTTCTCATGTTATGCCACTGTGTGTTATAGTTAGTTATCATCCGTACCGTAGACAGTGCTGATGACTCATCCCGGGTTTTTGAGGATAGCAGAGCTTCCCTTGGTGTATTATTCGCACGCATATAGCCTTGCTGTATGTCAGACTGGTTATAACCCCGTTGTGTAAAGCGTTTTTTCAAAGTATCAGACTCCCTTACAAAGTCCTCTCTGGATGTACATATGCGCTTTGCCCTCAAAAATTGGACAATGGGTATTGAGCTTTTCTGATGTTTAGGGTGGAAAGAGGTAGCATGGAGCAATGAATTAACAGCAGTAGATTTTCTATAGACCGAAGTTTCAAGGTCACCAGTCATTGTCACTTTGATGTTTATATCCAGGAATTCAATTTCCTTTTGGCTTACCGTTTTGGTCAAGACGATGTTCCACTTGTTTTCATTAAATTTTTCAAGAAACAGATCCAAAGATTCCCGTGACCCCTGCCATATAAACAAAATATCATCGATGAAACGCATTCCATGAAATCACCTCTCCAGCCACTCCATCCATATATTTTTGAGTATTGGTTCGGATTATAAATTTTATACTCCATGGAAGTGTGGTACTCCCTGAAGCAACCAATAATGCAGAGGCCCGGGTGATCGGGGCACGTGTCACACTGAGTGGTGGTGTCCTTCCGTATCCCCCTCCTGTGACACACTCTGCACCTTTTTTGGGACCGTCCCGTCTTTCCTGTATGGGGGACCACACCTGGAAAGTGTTGGCCAGGGACGATCCGGGTGCCTCCAGTTCCCGAGGTACTCCGGCCTGCTCTTTCCCGGTCAGAAAAAATCAGGTCCTTGAGGACTGCCTCATAGAACTGGAGGAATTTCCCTGTGTTGCCAGCGCTTCGGGACAGCACAGAAGAGTTGTACAAGGCAACCTGTACCAAGTAGACCGCAACTTTTTTGTACCATGCCCGGGTTTTGCCTATGGCGTTATATGGCTTAAAGGGATTCTGTCACCAGGTTTCACCCCTGTCAGCTAAACATATGCTGATGTTCAGGGCCTCATCAGGATTCCTAATGTGGGCTTCTAAATGTGATCCGTAGCCTTATTTTGCTAAAAAACAGGATTTACTAACCTGTCATTCAAAGAAATAAGGTGCCCAAGGGGATGTCAGGGGATGCAAGGTGCCCGCCGCACCCACCACCGTTCGTGCCCAGCGCCGCCTTTCCAGACTTTTGCACCGCCTCCTAATCCTCTGTGCCGCCTCTTGCTCTCCCTCCCTCCCCCTCCTCCTGCTGTAAGATATCGCGCGTGCGCACAGGGCTCTGAGAGGCTGGCACCAGAGTGCAGGTCATACCTGGGTTGAGTGAAGTGCCGGCGCATGCGTACTTCGCTTCAAGAAGCCAAATCGAGAAGTCCGCACGGGCGCATCAGGCAGAGCCCTGTGCGCACCAGCGAGATCTTACAGCAGGAGGAGGGAGGAGGGGGGATGGAGGGAGAGCGAGAGGCAGCACAGAGGATTAGGAGGCGGTGCAGAAGTCTGGAAAGGCGGCGCTGGGCACGAACGGCGGTGGGTGCGGCGGGCACCTTGCATCCCCTGACATCCCCTTGGGCACCTTATTTCTTTGAGTGACAGGTTAGTAAAACCTGTTTTTTAGCAAAATAAGGCTAAGGATCACATTTAGAAGCCCACATTAGGAATCCTGATGAGGCCCTGAACATCAGCATATGTTTAGCTGACAGGGGTGAAACCTGGTGACAGAATCCCTTTAAGGACTTGTTCAGAGAGATCAACTCCTCCCATATATCGATTGTAGTCGACGATACAATCAGACTTGAGGACCGTTGCCGCGGTACCTCGCACAGGGACAGGGGTGATGCCGTTACCGTGAATTCTGGACAGTACAAGGACATCCCTCTTGTCCTTATATCTGACCAGCAACAGGTTTCCACTGGTAAGGGCACGGGTCTCACCCCTGGGGATAGGTAGCTGGAGGGGGTGGGTAGGGAGGCCGCGTAGATTTTTCTGCACGGTCCCACAAGCGGACGTGGATCTGGCGGTGGGGGACTGGAACAAGGGGATACTAGTATAAAAGTTATCCACATACAGGTGGTAACCCTTATCTAGCAGTGGGTGCATAAGGTCCCACACAAGTTTCCTGCTAACACCCAGAGGGGACATTCTGGGGGTTCAATACGGGAATATCGCCCCTCATACACACGAAACTTGTAAGTGTACCCTGAGGTACTCTCACAAAGTTTGAACAGCTTCACGCCATACCTCGCCAGCTTAGAGGGAACATACCGGCGGAAAATGAGTCTACCCTTGAAAGCAATGAGAGACTCATCAACAGCGACCTCCCTTCCAGGTACATAGGCCAGTTTGGCATAATTATACAATTTGGCATAATGCAGGCATTTCCAGGTGGTCTCAAAACGGGAACGTGTCATTGCCATACAGTAGAGTGGGGTCTGGTAGAGGATGTCCCCACTCCAGTACTGCCTGACACTGGGTTTTTTGACTAGCCCATGTGCAGCACGAGGCCCCAAAACGTCCTCATGTCAGCTGCACTGACCTAGCCTCCTCATGTCCAGCCACCGGACCTAGCCAAAAAGGAGCCCGGGTGTTGAGCAATGAACTGTTGGGCGTACAAGTTTGTTTGCTCCACCATCAGATTCACAAAGTGGTCACTGAAAAAAACCCTAAAATAGTCATATTCAGTGAAGCCCACTGTAGGAATCTGGATTCCTAATTGGCCAACAAAATCAGGAATCACAGGCTCAAAATCCTCTGGGGTACACCATGCAAGTTCACCGGTAGGGGGCTCAGGTGGACTTATCTGGTGGGCCGTAAAACTAGTACGAGCCCCAGAGCTGCTCACTGGGGCTCTCAGAGTCGGAGGCAAGCAGGGTGCATGTCTCCTCGCCCGAGAACGTCTGGCGAGCCATAGGGGAGTGTGTGTGTGTGCGTGTGTGGAAAACTTTATTTAGTTTACGAAGCTGATCAGTGGTGGGGGTGGGCGATGCACTAACACTGGCCAGACGCTAAGAGTGCCGGCCACAGACAGCACATGCACACACAAAAATACACTTGCGCACCAAAAAATGTGTGTGTGGGGGGGGGGGGGTGGGCAAGCTGCAGTACCCCTGGGGGGTCTAGGGTCACACAGCTGAGTGCTGTGGACCCCAGACACCCAATCCGGGTGCTAAGCCCCTTTTTTTCCCCTAACTCTCCCTCACTATCCCTGCCCAATCTAACCTCTCCCTCACTATCCCTAAAATACTTTTTGAAGAAGGCTTACGCTGGTGGCAGAGGTGGCAGAAGACCGGACGGATCCTCTATCTCCTCGCTCCACTGAAGTCTATGGGTGGGGAGAGAGGAGCTCCGGCAGTTCAAATCTCCCGCCTGCCCGCCCGCCCGCTCGCCCAGCCAATCAGATGCGATCCTGAGAGGTAACGTCACCGCCACCTCTCAGGATCTAAGGACGGTGTCACGGCGGGGAGTGGGGGGAACCCCCCACCGTGCGATGTTAAAGGAATAAGGAGGCTGCTAGGCCAGGACGACAGGGAGCAGGTCACCTCCTAAAACGTCCCTAATTCTGACCCTGACTCCTAACCGTATGAGTCAACCCAGATGGTAGGAGGGCTCATACTCCGGAACCTCAGGTCCCTACTAGCCCTCAGGAAATCCCTGGACTAGGAGAAGAGTAAGACGACCTGTTCCTCCACATCACGGACGAACAGGAGTCTCAACTGGCCAAGCTGCAAGGAGAAGGGAACATATACAGCATATGGATAAGGCAGGTAAGTTAAACCAGTTCCACCCTACCTGCCACAGACACACTGACTGGAACCCGTGCACAAGTGCTGATGTCCACACCAACATAAAAGGACACAGCACACATCACAAATCACACAGGAAACCAGGACACTATAGCTGCACTAAGGTGAGACTGCAGCGGAACATAAACTTAACATTATGACATTTACTTATGACCACAAGGGTGGCCCTCACTGGACATATGGCATAAGAAGACCAGGAGGATGACTCCAGCATACAGCAGCCACACCCACTCACACACACTAGGATGGGAGTAACCCTTCCAACACCAGACAGGGTAGTGAAGCCACTTAAAGGGGAAATGCAACTTAACCCCGTGCACACCAAACAGGGAAAATGCACACATACACTACACAAGTTGCCAGAGGCAACCGCATGCATAGACAGTGAGCAGCCCAGGAGTCAGCTCAGGCTGCTACACTGCCAACAACATCATGTTGCCAGCGGCAACCACACGTGAGGCCAACAACTCACAGCCCTCACCTGCGGTGAACAACCAAACTGACCGCTGGCAACTGCATGCGGCTCTAAGAGTCACGACCATGAACATAGTCGTGACAGACGGTGATTGGTGGTGTATTATCACACCACCGATCACCGTCCCATTCCAGGTGATCGGGTCACTGGAGACCTGAATGACCCAGTAGCGCAGCAAACCGCAGGTCTGAATTGACCTGCGTTTTGCTGCGATCGCCGATACAGGGGGGTCACAGGACCCCCCTCGGCATTGTCACAGAGTGCCTGCTGAATGATTTCCCGAAGAGGTTAAGGACCAGCTCAGGTCTGAAGTCACTTTGTGAGGCTTACATAATAGAAACCACCCAAAAATGACCCCATTTTAGAAACTACACCGCTCAAGGTATTCAAAACAGATTTTACTAACTTTGGTAACCCTTTAGGTGTTCCACAAGAATTAAAGGAAAATAGAGATGAAATTTCAGAATTTCACTATTTTGGCAGATTTTGGACGGCCATGTCACATTTGAAGACCCACTGATGCACCCCTAGAGTAGAAACTCCAAAAAATGACCCAATTTTGGAAACTATGGGATAAGTTGGCAGTTTTGTTGGTACTATTTTAGGGTACATATGATTTTTGGTTGCTCTATATTACACTTTTTGTGAGGCAAGGTAAAAAAAATAGCTGTTTTGGCACCATTTTAATTTTTTGTTATTTACAATGTTCATCTGACAGGTTAGATCATGAGGAATTGACGTGACAATACCAAATATGACTACTTTTTTTGGTTGATTGTTTCAGTTTTACATAATAAAGCATTTTTTTTTAGTGTCTCCATATTCTGAAAGCAATTATTATTATTTTTTTGGGGGCGACTGTCTTATGTAGGGTCTCATTTTTTGCAGGATGATATGATGGTTTTATTGGTACAATTTTGGAGTGTGAAAAATTTCCCACTTTATTTAACTTTTTATATTTGTCCCACTGTGGGACTTTTCAGGGTTTGATCCCTATTTCAATTCAGTACAATACATTCTGTATTGTACTAAATTGAACTGTCAGCGTCTCAAACAGTGAGACACTGACCGTTGACTAGGAGACCCAGCGCTCAGGCTGTATCTCCTGGGCTTCCGTAGGCTGGCAGCTCCGATGCCTGTGTAAGGCATTGGGGCTGCCATGGCAACCATCGAACCCCTGCCAGTGCAGCTGACCGGCGCATGTGAAAGGGTTAATCCACCGGCATCACTGCACACACTGATGCCGGCAGATGCAGCAGGGGCCCAGCTATCAGTAATAGCCGGCCCCAATGCTGCGGATCAGGAGGGTGCAGCTACTGCACCCGCTCCGATCCCATCACGTACATGCACGTGAGTATGCGGCAAGGAGCCACATTCACTTACGTACATGTAAGTGATAATGCGGGTTAAAGCCCTTTTTTGCGTGTATAAGTGTAAAAAGGAATAATATATTTGCCGCTCAACGGTGCAGTTGTCTGTTTTAAAGCACTTTTTTTTGTAGTGATTAGTGGCGAAATACAAATATATTCACCATTCATCGTTGCACTTATGTGTTGAAAAGCCTTTTGTGTAAAAATAGAAAAAAATTAGGGCCTAATTGCCTTTAAGCGGTGCAGTGAGATATTGTACGGCCCAGTTTGCCATGCATTACTGGCAAAATACAAATATATTCGACCTTCATCGTTGCACTTATCTGTTGAAGAGCCTTTTGTGTAAAAATATAAAAAAATTAGGGCCTATTTGCCGTTCAGTGGTGCAGTGAGATATTTTACAGCCAAGTTTGCCGTGTATTACTGCCGAAATACAAATATATTCGACTTTCATTGCTGCACTTATCTGTTGAAAAGCCTTTTGTGTAAAAATATTTAAAAAAATTGGGCCTAATTGCTGTTCAGTGGTGCTGTGAGATATTCTAAAGCCCTGTTTACTGTGTATTAGTGGCTAAATAAAAAATATTTGATCTAACATTTGGCTATTTGATCTAACAGTATGTCAGGCAAAGAAGTGCCAGGCCCTGCACAGGGGAGTAGCAGAGGCCTAAATGTTTCTGGCGCAGGCAGAGATCACAGCAGAGTAAGGGGCTGTGGCTTCAGGGGTCACTTCGAGAGGCCTGAGCTCCTAGTGTCAGCTAGCCATCATGTCGTGACCAGCAACTCAGCGGTTCTTGAATGGTTGACACGATCTTCGACTTCGTCGCAACTTACATTAGACACCGCCAGCCAAGAGTCAGTGGGTTTGTCAGACACAACCCTTAGTTGGCATGCCCCGGGAGCAGGCTCTGTGCCCTCACCTGTCCTCAACCTGCCTCTGTCCTTTTCTGTTCCCTCACCACGAGAAGTATTATATGCTGTAGGATCTGCTACACTTTTCAGTGAGGAAGAGGTACTAGAGGACAATCAGCAGCTACTGCCCAGCCAAGATGTGGAGGAGACATCTGCCGCTTCCTCCGCTAGGCGGGGAAGTAGTGGTGAGGAGAGTGGCGATGGAGCTGGTGTTGAGAGTGGTCAGGCTCCTGAACCAGAGACGGTTGAGGAGTACATCCGTGACGTTCAGGTACTGCTGATGGAACTGGTACTGCTCCTGCCACCCCACCACTCCCCAGCAGCCATGGCAGTGGAACATGAGCGCAGAAGGCCCCCCCCCCCGGTCAGACCTGCAAGAGGACGGACGATGGTGCAGATAGGCAGCGGCCAACTCACTACATAGGATGTCTCTATAGTAGTTCAGTTTGTCCTTCCTCTCAGCGGGTGTAATAAAGGCCCACACTTTGGACCTGTGTGAGGGTCCAACAAGGTGGACAATTCTGCTGAATGCTGAATGCTGAATGCTGACAATTCGGCTGTCACTATGCAACAAGTGAGCATGCATCGGGACTTTTGTGCAAGTGACTCTGAGGCACTCCCTGCCTCCATCTCCACTGCATATTGCCACGGTGTGTCTGGGTCCTCTGCCTCGTCTTCCTCATCGCCCTGTAGCTCCTCCGGCTGCTCCTGCTCCTCCTCTTCTGTCACCTGTGGGTAAAAACCACCCATTTCGCTACACATTGCTTGTTCTCCAATGTCCTCCTCCTCCTCCTCCAGTTCAGCCCCCCCCTCCAGGATTTGAATTCTTGATGAAGGACACAGAGCTGTTTCTCCCCTGTGTGACTTTGTTCATCCAGGGAAATGAAGTGTATGACAGAGTGACACCACTGTGCCCTGCACATGTGGTATGCTGGAGTAGCACTGTGAATTGTCCCTGCAGTGGAGGCTGAGGACACAGTGAAGGATGAGGAGGTAGAGGCGGATATGGTCGCAGGACCAATGGCGTGAGAACGTGGAGGCGGAAGCGGCGTCACCTGGCGTGGCTGGTGTGGTTGGGCAGGAACCACATTTACCCAGTGGGCCGTAAAGGACATATATTGTCCTTGACCATAGTTACAGCTACCGACCAATTTTCCCAAAAAAGGCTGTATCATAAACAAATTTCACCACTGAATGGCTAATCGGCTAAAATTGGTTCATACAGAAGAAAGTCAACAATCACCTATCTATTTTCCCCATAAAGGCTGTTTCACAAAAAAAATTCATCAATGAATGACTAATCGACATAATTCGGTTCATACAGAAGAAAGTCAACAATCACCCATCAATAAATATAACAATTACAATTCACCACAGAACAGCTAATAGGACGTACGTATCTATCCAATTAATACACCCTGTAAATGGCTGTAGTACAATGGAACTTCACCACTCTATGGCAAATATATTATTTTTTTGCCACTAATACATGCCAAAAGGGGCTTTAGAACATATAACTGTACCGCTGAACGGCAAATAAGATACCGTATTTTTCGCCCTATAAGACGCACCGGCCCATAAGACTAGTGATGGACGAACATCTGCCGGGACGGTTCGCGAACACGATCAAATGTTCTCGAACCGCAAGTTTGCGGCGGGTCCCATTCATTTTAATGGCAGGCGAACCTGAAAAGCCTTCAGCTCATATTTACAGCCAAGAAATAATTACTAGAAGTACACAAATAGTCCCACAACATGGACAGTGATATACCAGATGTATTATTCAAATTTGCGATCTCCATTCATCATTTTTTTCAATGCAAAATTTCGTCAATATAATTTTTGTGTACGCGCATGCGCACACCAGTTATAATTATTTTTCCCTAATACCGTTTGTCACTGTGTGTAGCAGAGGGAACGCAGCAAAACCGCAGACAAATTCTGCAGTACCCAAATACACCATAAAGAAAGTATATTGGTATATAACACCCCACTTCGATCAGTTGTTTTGGGGGGCGACTGGTATATTACACCAGTTATAATTCTTTTTTCCAATACTGTTTGTCACTGTGTGTAGCAGAGGGAACGCAGCAAAACAGCAAACAAATGCTGCAGTACCCAAATGCACTATAAAGAAAGTATATTGGTATATAACACCCCGCTTCAATCAGTCCTTTTGGGGGGTGACTGGTATATCACACCAGTTATAATAATTTTTTGTCCCTCTTTGTAGTTGTAGTATCGCTGCAGAACCGCTCACCAGTCACCACCACTGCTGCGCAATACAAATCTACTATAATATGCTTTCTATGTTAGAAAGTATATTATAAGTGTATTACACCCCTCTGTACTGCACACCTATCAATAGTACACCTATACCAGTCCTTAAAAGGACTTTTGTGGACCTATTAGCTAGCGATTTGTGTCCCTAACAGTCTGTCCCTGCTCCACACAGCAACCTCTCCCTACACTGACAAAAGCCAGAATGTAAAATGGTAGCCAGATCAGGTCTATTTATAAGGTAGGGGGTATGTCCATGTGCTGAAACTTTTTAATTGGCTGTCCTGTACCACCTGATGTATGTGTCATGGGTCAAAAATCTTCACAATGTAAAAGAATATGGCGGGCGCGAATATCGCCATATGTTCGCATGTTCGGCGAATCGTTAACAAGCAAAGTTCGCCGTGAAGCGACCGCCGGGCGAACCGCAAGGCCATCTCTACATAAGACGCACCTAGGTTTTTGAGGAGGAAAATAAGAAAAAAAAATTTGAACCAAAAGGTGTGCTTTTGGTGGGTTTTGAACTAATGGTGGTCTGTGGATGACACTATTATGGGGAATCTGTGGATGACGGACTGTTATGGGGGTCTGTGGATGACACTGTTATGGGGATCTGTGGATGGCACTGTTATGGGGGCTCTGTGGATGGCACTGTTATGGAGGATCTGTGGATGACACTGTTATGGGGGCATCTGTGGATGGCACTGTTATGGGGGCATCTGTGGATGGCACTGTTATGGGGGCATCTGTGGATGGCACTGTTATGGGGGAATCTGGGAATGGCACTTTTATGGGGAATCTGGGAATGGCACTTTTATGGGGGCATCTGGGGATGGCACTGTTATGGGGGCATCTGGGGATGGCATGACACTGCTATGGGGGGATCTGTGGATGACACATAGCATCTTATGCTATGTGTCATCCACAAATCCCCCCATAACAGTGTGCCTGTGTAGTGAATGACCCCCAATACAGGGGGTGGGGGTCGGCATCTTGTTTTGTAATGGCAGTGGGGCCTTGTGCAGTCACTGTATTCTATTACACCGGGCCCCGCTCACTGTAGTAATAATATAGGCAATGTTAAACTTTAGAATTCCTCTCCAATCCAGGCTGTAGTACTTACTACTAACTTCCATAGTGGGCAGGAGGTCGGGCGGTGGCAGCGTAACTCACTACGTCACGTGCCAGCGGCGCCTGCTTCCTTCATAAAGTGGGAGGAGCAGGCGCGTGACGTAGTGAGTTACGCTGCCTCCTCCCGCCCGCCTGGCCTCCTGCCTGCTACAGAAGATTGTAGTAACTACTACAGGCTGGATTGGAGAGGAATTCTACAGTTTAACATTGCCTATAAGAATGCCTATAAGATTACAGTGACTGCCCCGCTGCCATTACAAAACAAGATGCCGGCCCCCAGCCCCTCCTTTCTCCCCGCTGATACACAAGCCGGCCGCGCTGTGCAGCAGCGCGGTAGCGGTGTATCAGTGTAAATTGCAGCATTCTCCCCATAAGATGCAGTGCTATTTTCCTCCCACTTTTGGGGGGAAAATGAGTCTTAAAGGGCGCAAAATACAGTAATTTTTTGTGTGCCACTAATATACTCCAAAAAGGGCTTTAGAACATATAACTGCACAGCTGAATGACAAATAGGTCCTTATTTTTTTCCACTTATACATGCCACAGAAGACTTTAGAACATATACCTGCACCGCTGAACGGCAAATATATTTTTCTTATGCCACTAATACACGCCACAAAAGGCTTTAGAACATATAACGGCACTAATACACAACAAAAAGGGCTTTAATTTTCAAACTTCACCACACAAGCCCTTTTTTTCCTCACCAATACAACCAAAAAATGCTTTAGAACATATAACTGCACTGCACAAGGGCAAATAAGACGTAGAAATATTTCCTTCTAATAAACCCTATTAATGGCTGTATCAAACAGCACTTGCACCCCAATAATAAGAACGGTTTGCTGGAATTACAGAGCTGTATAATGGCAATTTGGATCTGCAGTCAGTGCAGCAAGGTGTAATAGGATTGTTCCTATTACCCAGGCTGTAACCTCCTCTACTGAACCCTGTTCTACATAATTGCTGTGGAATGATTCCTCCCTATCCTTTCCCTACACCTTGAATAATCTTTCCCTGCACTTGTAAATAGTTTTTTTTAGCACAATAAAGATTTTTCTAGCACTGTCCCTAGCACCTGCTGATGTCTCTCCCTGCACTAAGTACACTGGAAAATGGCAGAATCCAAGATGGCTGAGGCTATTTATAGGGCTGTGACATCACAGGGCTGGCTGGCTGCTGATTGGCTGCATGCATGGCATTTTCAAGCAGCTGAAATGTGACATTGTGGACCTTGGGTGAATAGACTTTACTGGAACTTAACTGGAGTGCTGCTTCTGCTATGCTTTTGTTTAGATGATTGGGATCTTGGAGTTGGATCTCTTGGAACTTGCATCACCATTTTCTGTAGTTCTTCACAGTGTTGCTTCATCTCTTTGTTTGTGCCATGTTCCGCTGAAAGTTGTTATAAGAGGCCTGCACATGGTGTGGATTACGGGCTGTTTTTCCACATAGATTTTGTACGAAAAAAATACAAAGTATGATACAATGCCAGTAAAGTGTATGAGATTAGAGAACTCTCATAAAAACTTTGCCTTTTTCTTAGGTGCAGAAATTGACCTGCCATTCAGATTTTGAAATCTGCAGCATGTCAATTGTTGTTACATTATTTGTGTGGATTTCACTCTTTCCAATGGAAGGGTGAGATCTGCAGAAAATATGCTTCAAATCAGCAGCAAAAATCCACACAAAAAGAGAATAAAAACCGCAATAAACAGTGCATATTTATGTGCGTTTTTTTGCAGTTTTGGTGCAGATTACTTGCTCACCCTTAGGGCTTGTTCACACGACCGTGTAAGGCCCATGCCCATGCTGTGGACCACAAATTGCGGCAATACACGGGCACCATCCGTGCGGCAGCCGCATGGGGATCGCAGACCCATTCACTTGAATGGGTCCGTGATCCGTCTGTTCCGGAAAAAGATAGAGCAAGTTCTATCTTTTTGCAGTGCGGAGGCATGGAACGGAACCACAGAAAGCACTCCGTAGTGCTTCCGTTCCACACCGTTCCACATCTCCGGATTTGCGGACCCATTGAAGTGAAAGGGTCTGCATCCGTGATGCGGAATGCACACGGAACGATGCCCGTGTATTGCGGATCCGCAAATGCGGTCCACAATACGGCAACGGGCAGCACACATTCGTGTGAATGAGCCCTTATGGTGATATCATGCAGAAATATTGACTTTAGAAAAATATCTCTGTAATGTGAAGCCCTACAGCAGCACACTGAGCTGCTTATAGAAAATCATGCATCCACGTGTTGTCCGTTTTTTTTGTTTGTTTTGCAGACCCCTAGAAATGCTGATCTGACACGGATCAAAAATATGGTCGTGTGCATGAAGCCTATAGTACATGAATATACCCTTAGGCCTGATTCAGATAACTGCATCTTTCATCTATGTCCTATCTGTTTGCACATGGACAGTTTTTAAACTCACAGAAGTCAATAGTGTCATTCAGATCTCGATATGGTGAGAAACTCAGGACATGCACTATTTAGGTCTCATGGAATCTGAACCTGATGGAGAATATTAGAGACAATGTTCTCCAACAGTCGCCAGGTCCATGTCTTATGCATAAATATGGACCCTACTGCATATTAAAAATCGTTCATGTGTCGCAGCTGCAAAATGGACCATTTTCTTATCTGGCCATCTGACCCCCCTAATTGATGACATTTCACATTGCTAGTAGAAAAGCACAGTAAAAATTCACAAAAACATTTATGGTCACTTAGGCCTCATGCACATGACCGTTGTTTTATTCCGTGTCCGTTGTTCCCTTTTTTCGTGATTTTCTGCGGACGCATTGACTTTCAATGGGTCCGTTGAAAACTCGGCTAATGCACCGTTTGTCATCCGTGCCCGTGATCCGTGGTTCCAATCCGTCCAAAAAATATAACCTGTCCTATTTTTTTCACGGAAAACGGTTCGCGGACCCATTCAAGTCAATGGGACCGTGAAAAAACGCGGAGGCACACAAGATTGTCATCCGTGTCCGCGTACGTTTTATTCCTATCATTTGCATGGCAAACTTGACTTAGACTTTTTTTTACTTTCCTTCATGTCTGGTGATCCTCCAAAAATAAAGGAAGACACACGGAAACAAAACTGGAAACGGATCACGGAACAACGGAACCCCATTTTGCGGAACGGAACACAACAACGGTCGTGTGCATGAGGCCTTATGATCACAACATATAGTGAGACAATAATACACAAGATGCCATATAAGCAAAAAGACATAGTAAGATCAGTGTAAAGATCCTGTGGCATCATAAACTGATTCAAAAGTATGTAACAAACTTGAGTAACAAAAAGCCATCCAAAAAAATCAGGACACAACCTTTAGGATTATAAATCCAGAAAAGTGATCTATTTTCACTGCTTTAATATGCTATATTTTAGTACACTAACAAATGCGTTAAAACCCTGTGATGCAGCTTGATGACACAGATGCCAGGTCCCCGAAGCAACAATAATCTGAAAGTAGTGAACAAAAACCAGGAAAAGGCCGCTTTCACACAGTCAGTGTTGGGTCAGTGCTTGATCAGTTATTTTTATCACTGATTGTGAACCATAACTAGTAGTGACACATACAATAGGTAAGGTATAGTGGAAAGATTTGCACCTGTTCTGTGGTTTTTGCTCACAATCACTGATAAAAATCACTGATAAAACACTGACCAAACACTGACTGTGTGAAAGCGGCTTAAAAATGATCATACATGGAAACTTGTATTTGCTTTCACTGCACACCTTCACGACTGACTGTCCACAAAATTCAGAATGTGCATTGTACTATGCACATTCTTACTATGCTTAGTTTCACATTCTTTATAAAAAATTTCAACTAAGTTTGCTTTTGAAATAAAACCAGAATTCATTGGCCCACATTTTCTATAAGCATGCCGCTTTCTTGGCATTGTTTGCACCAAAATTTATCCCACCTCATTTTACATTTATTACTCAAATAAGCCAAAAAGAATTTTTTTTTCTCACATTCTCAACCCGTCTGAGTTTAAAACCAGAATGTGACTATGGCCAGCTTTTGTCCCACCTTCGAGATACATTTATTTAGTTAAAAAACAAAACACAATTCTTGCACATAAAAGTGGCGCAGAGCAGACCAAGTTGGTCTAACGTCTTTGGTGGACATCATTTTGGCACATTAGGGCAGATTTTTGGCTCAGACACATTTCGGGTCAGGTTTTAAGGGCATGTGGACACATTTCCAGTGTATAAAAAAAGTTTCTGTCTGTATCTGTGTAAAAGAGATATTTTCTGCTGCTGGATCCACAAAAGGGAATATGATATATTTTCACTGTCAGAAATAAAAAGGTTACCAAATCCACGCTACTGAAACAACCGAAAAGTCTTGAGGTAAGTACTCTCAGTTCTAGTTATCACATTCATTCTGATTATCGCCTCAGTTCACACTATCCATCTCTTTGTCCTCCGGAATGCAAACCACTGGTCCCCCGTGTCCTAATCCTAATACAAAATTGTAGCAACAATAGTGAAGATCCACTAACATAGATTGCACCAACTAGACAGCTTTCACATCATTCCAAGTCAGCCCAACCTGTGTTTTGCTCCACTTAATCCGTTGTTTTTTTTTGCACCTGACGAAGCGGACTTTACACTTTACAAAGCTTCCTTGCTGGCATAGATGTAGACCATTTTCTATGCCTAAAACAGGCATAAAAGAATAATAAATGAGACAGACCTGCCAGCCCGACCTTTTCCCCGCCCATACCACGGCATCTTTTTTAGACCTGGCGTGAGCGGAAGAAAAGGGGAAAAAGTTGCAGATTGTGGCGCAATTAACCTTTGCGCCGCAATCTGCGAAGGATATATGCCAAAAGAGGCATATATCTGTTTGTAAATGACCCCCATAATCTCTATTTTTATTTATTTGTTTGCCTGTGTAACTGTCATAGTACTGTAGTTCTGGAAGTTCTGCAATTGTATAATATATTTTTATTTTATATTATAATTATGAACCAGAAAGCCCAGGATGGACACATTGTTCCCTTCCAGAAAGCAAAAATGTGCTGTTCTGAATTTCATGGTGTGAAGAATACTAATTAATAATCAATGCAGCATCTAAAACCACAATCGTTGAGTCCCTTATGAATATCCTACAGTAATATCAGTGATAATTAGTAATTTTCTAACTGCGTAAAAGGACAAATGTCAAGAGCTATAATTATCAAAATTTTAGCAAAAATATCTACACTCTGTGAATGTATTTTACTATTCTCATTTTTATCCCTATAAAGGAATTATTAATTCCTTTCACAATCAATTATAGCAAATATACACTTACTGCAGATACAGTGAAACTGAGTAGGACTCTGCACTTTATATATCACTGTTAAACTAGAGCATTGCAATGTATGGGGCTTAAAGTCTTTAACAGACATAATACGATCACAAAAGTTTCCTTATATTGCAGACATATGGCATCAAAGCTATGTATAGATGTGCAGCCAAATGGGAATCCTGCCAATAGAATTGTCTAGGAGAGTTATATTTCGTCTATCATAAAGAAATAACTTTGCCTAAAAAGCAGAGGGGAGCAGATGACATGGGGTGAGCCGCCTAACCCCTCCTCCCCCATTTTACTGTTATATTTCTGCATTCCACCCATTAGCTATTCACCTCACAATTACTGTGTAATGTTGTTAAAAGAGAGTTAACATTTCAGATCCAACAATTTTATATGTATTTATCTTAATGAAAAATGGGTGGATGATAAACAAGGGAAAATGAAGATAAGGGAAAGCCAATTAATAACTGTTTGCTAATAAAATAATTGGAAATGCGTAATATTGATGGAATGTCTGTTTACCTGACCGGCTCTAAAGACTGATAAATTAGTTGATGAATCAGTCATTCAGTCGTGGCTGCCCACAATTTGTCAGATGCTCGCCTATTTTTGAAAATTAAATATGTTCAGTATTATAAATATGGACATATGGATGGATATAATATTTTTGCTTTCTTCACACATTAAATTAAATCTCGGTGTGGTGGATGTCACGCTGCAGGCAGAACCCACGCTGTATAATGGTATAACAGTGACATCCAGTGGACAAAGTAGAGTACATCTCTGGTTCATTCACAGCACTGCATATTCCATATACTGGATTATATTCAGTAATAATTGGGTTCTAATGATAATTTAATTGCTCTCACCAGTTTACAGGCAAAAGCTAAAACAAATATTTTTTCTTTAAAAAGTGCATTAAAAGTAGTGGTCTTCACCAGACAATCCCTGTCTACTTGCAAGCTGGTTTCCCGTGCAGTCAACCATTACCAGGAAAATTTGAGTTCAGCAATTCACGAATGTAGTATTTTATGTCACCAGGTTCACCATAGAGGTGGCCGCTCTCTCTTAGTGCCTCATAGCAATTAAGTAAATGTCCAGAGCGTGAGACCCTGTCTGTATTTTATTCATACACAATAATAATGCATATATACATGGAGTATTTTCTTGATTCAACTCCTTTATTAAAAAGTTTACTCACCTGTATGTGGGGGACCTAAATGTGAACACAGCTAAATACAGCAAAGAGTACTATACATATTAGTTTTTTTACAATTCACACCACATTTATACCATATTTTTCGATCCCCCTCTCGCAGCAGTACCGACAGAGATTGACTATGAGGGCAAGTGATAGAAAGACAAGTAGTACAAGAGCAGGTGGATTACAGAAAATATGTAACCTAAAGGGGTGGTCCAACCTTGGAGCCAACAACCCTTAAAGTCCTCCCCTGTCTCCCTGAACATAAAAAAAACATTCACCTGTGTACGGTCCTTCTGCTGCTCCATTCCCCATTTCCTGCAGGACAAGGAAGCATCTTGGTCTCATGAGGCCTTGAGGGACTTGAATACTACATCACAGCAGTAATGTACTGTTCAAGCTGCTGTGACCACCAAGGTCTGTGACTGGCCACAGTGGTCATTGGACCAAGATGCTTCCTGGTCCTGCGGGGAATGGAACTGCGGCGGGAGCACAGACAGGTGAACTTTTTTATATTCAGGGGATAGGGAACGACCTGTATACAACAAAGGCACTGTACTCACGTTATAAAAAAGTTGCTATGCTTAGCTATGTGCAGCAAAGAAAAAAGACAATGCAACAGCACTCTACAAACCAAATAAAGTACAATGATGCCATAGTTCTAGAAAATATTCTGGTGCTAATGCTACACTTATTTAGCAAATTTGAGATTCTTTGCAAATACATTTTGTACAAAATTATTTGGTCCCGTCTGTCAAATGTCAATGCGATCTCTGTAAGACGGGAACCTAACACAAAATCCTACCTCTTATAGTGCCATAATGGCCACCATAAAATTCAGGTTCCACATGAATGCTGGGTCCACTTTGCTTTTTACCATTTTTGGTGCCATAACAGCCTCTATTAAATCCAGGGATGCAGGTACCAACATGCATGCTGAGCCCATTCTATACTTCTCCTGGTGCCAAATGGCTTCCAATAGATACACTAAGAGCAGGCTACAGCTTTATACTAATTAAAATCATCCTATGGGGCAGACAGGCTAGTCAGGGGTGCAAGACTAACTGGAGTCAGCCACACCTCCAGCTCAGTACAACTGCAAAAAAGGGGGTCAGTCAGCACATCCCAAGGCTAGAAACACAACGAAAAAAAGACAATGCAACAGCACTCCGCAAACACAAATAAAGTACAATAATGCCATAGTTATAGAAAACATTCTGGTGCTAATGCTGCGCTTATATTGCAAATTTGAGATTCTTGGCAAATACATTTTGTACAAAATTATTTGGGCCCGTCTGCCAAACGTCAAGGCGATCTCTAGCTATGTGCAGCCTCCTGTCTTGTTTTCTAAAAAGTTGGACAAACCTTTTAGAGTAAACTGCTGTGTACTGCAAGATTTCTTCACACACAAGAATACCTTTTCATCCTCATATTTTAATGAGATGTCTGTAAACAGGCGCATTTGTGTTATATCTACAGTTAAGTGAATTGATTCTAAACGTTACATAAAAATTATGGCTAGCTCCCAATAAATTTGTATATAACATCTTTACTCAAGACAATGTATCAATAAAACAACATTCAATTACAAACAAATTAACATATATATATATATATATATATACGGTACTCGGTCCCTCAATATGTTACATGCGGAGCTCACGCATAAAAATGTTGAGAAATGATAAAAAGTACGGCTTTGTCATTCTATAGTTAAATGCAGTTGCTTTATATGAGATAACAGAACAATCCAAATAACACAAGTCCCAGCATGAGCGCAATATCGCTAATAAATTGGATTCCATCCAGAATCCAATTTATTAGCGATATTGCGCTCATGCTGGGACTTGTGTTATTTGGATTGTTCTGTTATCTCATATAAGTCAATAGTGACCCTTATGTTGTTCCTACTTGGTCTCAATATAATCGGTTAATGTTCCAATATTCACTATATGACATGTAATCCCACTGTGTCCCCAATATTTAGTGTTAGACACTTGTATTTTTCTCAATGATCGATGCCTGGTAAATCACTCCTTACTTGAATGTTTATTACAGTTCTAGAGGTTATAACTCATGGCTCCCGTTATGATGCAGTCTTCCTTCTATGGCTGTATCCACCATCTGCTCCGTTCAATGCTGGCTTGGATGATTTTTGCCGCGCATGTGCCGTTGGAGTCCCGAGTCATCGAGACTGGCGTAGATGGAATCGGTTAGCGGACCTCTATCGCAGACCTTCACTGTCTATGTCTGACAAGCCTTTGCTTATTTTCAAGGCATTATCCTACTTTTACTCTAAATGCTATACAGCAGAAATAATTATGCAATACAAATTGGTGGGTGTGTAAAATAAGTTCCACTTTATTCCATCACAAGTAAAAATCCTCCACTAGCGTAGAGCAGCTTTCTGTCCCAGAGGATGTTTTAACTGTGATAGAATAAAGGGGAACTTATTTTATATAACCACTGTATTGATGAGTTCATTACAAGTCTACCAATACTCTGCACTGGAAGCAGATCTGTGTTGGGATGGCTGACACACGAAGGATTCAGATGAAGTATGCTTGTTTTGTTAGTACAGAGTGTTCCCCTGAAAATAGTAATACCACACAGATAGTACGACCTTCAGCACTTAGTGTCACATATAGTGCCCTTACAGTAATTACTGCCACACATTGTGACCCAAAAATATTTATGCAAAGCAAATAGTAACCCACACAGTAACAGAGTGACAGATATGGTGACTCTCAAATAATTGTGCCACCTCACTCTCATTTAACATTGCTTCTGGTGGTGCAGTGTAGGTCACAGGCTCCTTCTGGTCTGTGGCCTGAGCTGCGCATGCTTCCCTGTGCTTTTATTTGCCGTCTCATAGGCTACAGTCCAAAAAAAGGTAAATAGTGGACAAGGACATTTGAAGCATGTACAACGGTCAGTTCTGTTAGTGGTCTGGGACCCTTAGCCTGGGAAATGCCAGCCAAAAAAAAAAAAGGTGTTGTGAATCCAGAAGAACATATATCCAGCACTTAGGAAATAAACCATTGATTAAAATGACTCTAGTGGCATATTGCAAACTGTCAACACATTTCGATCAGCAGATCTTACCCTTGATAGTGGTTACATAGAGCTTAGTGGTTACTACTGGTCTCTATTTCAGGGCACACAGCGGTTTCAAAAAGCTCTCAGAGCAATTCATGATAACGCAACATGGCAGTCTGCTGTGGGTGGGCACAACATCAGTCTCTTGTCTCACAGAGCATAATTCTCCAGGGTTCCCTCCACCCAAAATACAGGTACTCTCCAGGAAGTGTTCTGGAACCATGCAATATTTCCAGGGACACCTCCAATAAATGGGCTTCCTCCAATCTGACAGATTAGGCTGCAGCCAGGTTCATGTTAAGACAACAAGATTTCAGCATCAGTTGTGGCTCACTGGCCAGACAAAAGTTCACTCACAGACTAGGCCAATTTCTACACTAGCTCTCATAGTTCTGCTTGCCATAGCTACATCAGACACTCTGTACACATCCACTACTTATTACATATCAGCAACAAAAACCACAAGGCAGCCCCATATATAGCCTGGTTCTACTCTTACATGAAGCCTGCTTTGGTGTCCACTTACAGTACATAGTCTGAGACTTATATTGCCTATAAGCTCGCTGCTTACAGCACAAGTAATGTACACTTGTCAATACCAGTCAAATGAAAATAGGTTCTAGTGAAGATAATAAACATGGCATAGCAAATATAGAGTAAAATGTCAACTAGGTTGGTGTCCGGTTAACATCACGTCAGTGCTGACAGTTTAATATACGACAATAAATGTTTAGTTCAGATGCACATTTTTTACAGAGGTGCAGTTCAGGGTTACAGGCAGTTCAGCTCAAACATCCCCTTACAAGCATACCTGTCATTTTAGGTGACTTTTCAGAGTAAACTAGTTTGTGTACATGATAAATTACTACATCTGGCCATTAGATTATTTGTATTCTGTATTTTCTACCAGTTATCCCCTCTGCAAACTTTCTAGCTCTGATTGTCAGTTGTCAATGATTTAGTGGCTGGAGACTGTCTTCTATAATGTCTCCCATACACAGCACACATAGAGGAGCTCCCCTGTTCCCCTATCTCGCATATCTCTGTGAGATGGGGAAGCACCTTTCTTTGTGTGAACATTGTATTTCTGTAAATGACGTTAAAGGATTTGAACTGACATTCTGCTGTTTGGCCACAAGAGGCCGCTTTTTCCTAAGCACAGCTAACAGACTGTATATTTCTACATTCATGAGAGGTTAAACTCTCAGAGGTGGAGTCGCCTTGAAAGGAAGTTAGGCGGCCTCCATCTTAGAGTAAGCCTGGGAGAAGCATACAGGAGCTATGTGAGGAGAATCCCTCGACATCCAAGAGTGAGAGATTCCTTCAGGAACCAAAGCTGAAGCCAGGTGGAGCTGATGGTGTCCATGACTCTGATCTTGTCAAGGTGAAGGGGAATTGCTGCCAGAAATGTAGATGAGAGCTGAGGAGTAAAGCAACAGACAGTGTGGTACTGCACGCTTGTTGGAGAAACCCCTATTCCGTCCACAGTTACCAGCTGATACAAAGCAGACCTGGGTCGGTAAGACTACTCATGCATGTACTTCATTACAGTTTTGGCGCTTAGGATCCTAGAGACTGAGATCAGGCCTGTAGTCAGGTTTTCTGTTTGTGTCAGGCCACAAGTGCTTTGGATACGAGGTTCAGGTCACAGAGATTCAGGTCACAAAGCAAAGCGAAGAAATCCAGATGAATAGCACACTTGTAAGGAAGAAGAACAGCAAGGCCCATATGCTTATGCTGGTAAATATAACACTCAACACTGAAAAGCATCTGTCATTATTCAGAACATTTAATAAGTCTCACTTGTCCAACTACTGTATAAAAGGGATGGCATACACAGCGAGGAGCATAAACATTGCGGTCACAGGGTGTGCAACCATGCCTGGGCCTGAAAAGGAAGGGAGCCCTAGAAACCTTAGATTCGCAAACAAGTTTAGCTTTCAACTGGATCTGCATCCTCAGTGTGGGTCCCTGCATGACCACTTACTCTTGTAAGCCACAAACTTCATTGGACCAGCAACTTATAAGAGATTAGGAAGCATGCTAAGGATGTTAGCTCCCCAGTGCACGCAGTATTATGACATCACTGCATCGTGCAGCCTGTGCGAAAAAACAGACCACGCAATGAGGATTTTGAGGCTCATCATGGGAACAGGGGAAAGCACGTTTTGTGTTTTCTTATTACATTTTTCCTCAGTGGTGCACTATACAGTACCTGATACTGCTATTATGTGGAGTCAAAAAGGGGCTCATTTACTCTTTGGGGGTACTATGAGGAGCATTGTTACTGTGTGGGTTCTAAAGGTGGTAAAATCAATGGGGGAGCTAAAAGGAGCAGTATAATTGTGTGAGACCTAAAACAAGGCTTAAAGGGGTCACTGTTAATGATTGGGAGGCAGTAAGGGAAAGGGGAAGATGTTCCAGCCATCTATGGATACACACTTCTCACAAAAAGATAGGGATATTCAGCTTGTGGGTAACATTTCAGGATGAACCTAAAATGCACTCTGAAAGGTGAACTTAATGTGACCTTCTCTAAACTATTGAAATCACATGTCCAACTGTTCAGTGTTTCAGTACTTTTTGCACAACTTGCTGTTCTCTAACAAGGAGCTTAACGGCAAAATTCACAAGTGTTTGATCCATGAATCACCCAATAAATTTCCTGGTTGAATTAGAATTGGTATTTAAACAGTCCTCCTCATCATGCTGTTAACATTTTGACATCATGAGACCAAGACGATACCTAACAATTGATCAACAGTACCTCGCCATTGGGAGGCTTCAAGCAGGATGTTCTCTGACAGAAGTGGCCAATGAGCTTAGAGTGTCACTGAGTGTCATCAGCAGATTGCAACAGAGATACAGAGAGACTGGAAAAGTCACAGAAAGTCATAGAAGTGGACATCCTTTGGCCACATTCCACACTGATGGCCGCTTCATTGTGAACAATGCCCTGCATAACCGGATGATGAATGCCACACAACTCCAGGCACTAGAGTTGAGCGGACACCTGGATGTTCGGGTTTGACGGGTTCGGCCGAACTTTAAAAAAAAGTTAGAGTTCGGGACCCGAACTTGACCCCAAACCCTATCGAAGTCAATGGGGACCCGAACTTTGGAGCACTAAAATGGGTCTAAAAAAGTAATGGAAAGGGCTAGAGGGCTGCAAAAGGCAGCAAAATGTGGTTGAGTATGGCAAGTGCTCTGCAAACAAATGTGGGTAGGGAAATGACTTAAAATAACATAAAATACGTAAAAATTAAAAATAATAATCTTGATCTAGGAGGAGGTCCATATGGAATAGGAAGTTGAGGAGGCGGTGGATGTGGCAGTGTAGGTGGAAGCAGCGGTGGAGGAGGAGGAGGAGGTAGCCAACACTGGTTTTTGGTTTTGTTTTTAATTTAATTTTATTATTATTATTTTTTTTTTATTTGGGTAGACTCCAAAACATTGGGATATATAAAAAATAAAACAAAGAGAAAGTGCGCTGAAGTACAACGATGGCTGGGTGAGGCAGGCATACATGTCTATTCTGCACAAGGTATGGACAAGTCCTGTGGGATCCCTGCCTGGTTCATTTTAATGAACGTGAGCTTGTCCACATTGGCTGTGGACAGGCGGCTGCGCTTGTCTGTGATAATGCCCCCAGCAGTGCTAAACACACGTTCAGACAATACACTGGCTGCAGGGTAGGCCATCACCTCCAAGGCATAAAGGGCAAACTCAGGCCATGTGCCCAATTTGGAGACCCAGAAGTTGAAGGGGGCAGACCATCATTCAGTATGTGTAGGTGTGTGGACACATACTGCTCCACCATGTTGCTGAAATGCTGCCTCCAGCTAAGACGTTCCATATCAGCTGGTGGTGCTGGTTGTTGTGGCATGCTGACAAAGTTTTTCCACATTTCGGCCATGCTAAGCCTGCCTTCTGAGGTGCTGGCGGTGCCCCAGCTGCATTGGCGACCTTTTCCTCCTCTGCCTTCGCCTTGTGCTTCCACTGTGCCCCTGCTGTCAGGTGGGAATGATATCAACAGCGCGTATACCAGCATGCGCTTGTACTCCCGCATCTTACGATCACGCTCCAGTGACGGAATTAAGGACGGTACGTTGTCCGGGATTCAGCAGCATGGCCACCCAGTAATCAGCACAAGTTAGAATGTGGCCAACTCAGTGGTCGTTGCAGAGACACTGCAGCATGTAATCGCTCATGTGTGCCGGCCTGCCCAGAGGCAATGACAAGCTGTCCTCTGTGGGAGGTGTATCGTCTGTGTCCTCTGTATCCCCACAGCCACGCACCAGTGATGCCCATGAGCTGGTTTGAGTGCCATCCTGCTGTGAAAAGGATTCCTCCTCCTCCACCTCATCATCCTCCAGAACTGTGCCCTGGCTGAACAATTGTATACCTGGCGTATGTTGGTGCAGGAACCCACCCTCGGTGCCACTTGTGAATGACTGGCCTAAAACCCTTGTATATGACCCCTCTTCCTCATCATTCTGTGCCACATCCTCTTCCATCATTGCCCGAAGCGTTTTTTCAATGAGGCATAGAAGTGGTATAGTAACGCTGAGAACGGCGTCATCGGCACTGGCCATGTTGGTGGAGTACTCAAAACAGCGCAACAAGGCACACAGGTCTCGCATGGAGACCCAGTCATTGGTGGTGAAGTGGTGCTGTTCCGCAGAGCTACTCACCCGTGCGTGCTGCAGCTGAAACTCCACTATCACCTGCTGCTGCTCGCACAGTCTGGCCAGCATGAGTGACATGTGACATTATATTGTCTGTATGTATGTCTGTTAGATGTTGATTGAAATAAAATATAACAGATTAAAAAATAAAGTATAAGGCCCCTTTCACAAGAGCTAGTTTTATGCGCGGGTGCAATGCGTGACGTGAACGCATAGCACCCGCACTGAATCCTGACCCATTCATTTCAATGTGTCTGTGTACATGAGCTTTTTTTTCATGCATCAGTTCTGCGATGCGTGAAAATCGCAGCATGTTTTATATTATGCGTTTTTCACGCAGCCCTGGCCCCATAGAAGTGAATTGGGCTGCGTGAAAAACGCATTGCATCCGCAAACAAGTGCAGATGCAATGCGTTTTTCACTGATGGTTGCTAGGATATGTTGTTTGCAAACCTTCAGTTTTTTATCACATACGTGAAAAACACATCAAAACGCATTGCACCCGTGCGGAAAAAAGTGAAAAACTGAAAGCAATCACAGACAAAACTGACTGAATTTTCAAAATAGTGCGAGTTTCACTGAACGCACCCTGAACGCACCCTGAACGCATCTGGACCATCACGCTCGTGTGAAAGAGGCCTAAGGCCTCTTTCACACGGGCGTTGCGGAAAAATGTGCGGGTGCGTTGCGGGAACACCCGCGATTTTTCCGCGCGAGTGCAAAACATTGTAATGCGTTTTGCACTCGCGTGAGAAAAATCGCGCGTGTTTGGTACCCAAACCCGAACTTCTTCACAGAAGTTCGGGCTTGGGATCGGTGTTCTGTAAATAGTATTATTTTCCCTTATAACATGGTTATAAGGGAAAATAATAGCATTCTGAATACAGAATGCATAGTAAAACAGGGCTGGAGGGGTTAAAAAAAATAAAAAAATCATTTAACTCACCTTAATCCACTTGCTCGCGATGCCAGGCATCTCCGTCTGACTCTTTTACTGTATAGGACCTGTGGTGAGCATTAACTATAGTTTAAGGACCTGGGATGACGTCACTCTGGTCATCACATGGTACGTCACATGATCTTTTACCATGGTGAATCACCATGGTAAAAGATCATGTGACGTTCCATGTGATGACCGGAGTGACGTCATCCCAGGTCCTTAAACTATAGTTAATGCTCTCCACAGGTCCTATACAGTAAAAGAGTCAGACAGAGATGCCGGCTACGCGAGCAAGTGGATTAAGGTGAGTTAAATGATTTTTTATTTTTTTTTAACCCCTCCAGCCCTGTTTTACTATGCATTCTGTATTCAGAATGCTATTATTTTCCCTTATAACCATGTTATAAAGGAAAATAATATAAGTTTCGGGTCTCCCTCCCGATCGTCTCCTAGCAACTGTGCGTGAAAATCGCACCGCATCCGCACTTGCTTGCGGATGCTTGCGATTTTCACGCAACCCCATTCATTTCTATGGGGCCTGCGTTACGTGAAAAACGCACAAAGAGGAGCATGCTGCGATTTTCACGCAACGCAAAAGTGATGCGTGAAAATCACCGCTCGTGTGCACAGCCCCATAGAAATGAATGGGTCGGTATTCAGTGCGGGTGCAATGCGTTCACCTCCCTACGCATCCGCGCGGAATACTCGCTCGTGTGAAAGGGGCCTAACAGTAACAGGTTGGAACCAGCTGGTCAGGCGCTCTCATGCCTGTTTTCAATCGCATACAGTTATTAATGTTAAAAATCTTTCAAGTACAACTTGTCATTGTATGTGTACGGAGAGATAACAATAGAGTCTACCCAAATAGCCTTGATGAGTGCCTTAGCGGCATTAATAAGAATAAGAGGGGATGCAGGCTGCATAGTTGCAAATGCACAAATATATGTGTGCATGTGTGGAGGCTGTGGTTATGAGAGCAAGAAAAGATGTTAAATGATTTCATAACCAGTTAAAGCAAACTTGTGTATGTATGAAAATAGCTCACAAATATATTTTATTCAAAAATTTGTGTGGAATAAATAAGAATGCAGAATGGAGACAATAGCCTACATTAACTAATGTGTATGTGTCGAAAATCTGTCACAAAAGGGGTGCATGTTGGTGCAATTTGGCACATTTCGGGTCTCTACACTCTCACAAGGGATGTTATCACAGGGGTGTGTATCACTATGCAAAATGCAAGGTTGGATCCCTAGCAAGTGCCACCAACTTAAACCATGGACTTAAAATGCACATTTTCACCTCTGACATGCACATAATTACCAGGCAGGCTCAGCATGAGCTAATACAATATGCTTATCATGAACTGAAAGCAGTGTCACAAGTCCAAGACAGAGCTCAGCAGTGAGGAGGAGAAGTGTTGAGAGACCTGTGTGATCTCATGACGTGAGGGGCGGTGCTCCTGTGCTGTGTGGAGGAGAGGTTAGTGGTGAGAGGTTTGTTTCTTCAAAACGTCAAATACTAAGGCCTCTTTCACACGGGCGTCGCGTGTGAGGGCTGGATAGGATGCGGGTGCATCGTGGGAAAATGTGCGATTTTTCCCGCAAAGCGTTTTAGTGCATTTTGCTCGCGCATGAGAAAAATCGGCATGTTTGGTACCCAGACCCAAACCCGGACTTATTCACAGAAGTTCGGGTTTGGGTGAGGTGTTCTGTAGATTTTATTATTTTCCCTTATAACATGGTTATAAGGGAAAATAATAGCATTCTTAATACAGAATGCTTAGTAAAATGTCCATTGAGGGGTTAAAAATAATAAACTAATTTAACTCACCCCATCCACTTGGGCACGTAGCGAATCTCCTTTTCTTTCTTCTTTCTTCAGGATTTGGGTAAAGGACCTTTGATGACGTCACTGCGCTCATCACATGGTCCATCACCACGGTAATGGACCATGTGATGGATCATGTGATGGACCATGTGATGAGTGCAATGACATCACCATAGGTCCTTTTCCTCCTGGGCATCAAAGAAGAAGACAGAAGAGAAACCAGGCTGCGCGAACAAGTGGATGAGGTGAGTTAAATTATATATATATTTTTTTTTACCCCTCCATCCCTATTTTACTAAGCATTCTGTATTAAGAATGCTATTATTTTCCATTTTCTCTTTCCCGATTTTCACGCAGCCCCATTCACTTCTATGGGGCCTGTGTTGCGTTAAAAACGCACAATATAGAGCATGCTGCGATTTTCACGCAACGCACAAGTGATGCGCGAAAATCACCGCTCATGTGCACTGCCCCATAGAAATGAATGGGTCCGGATTCAGTGTGGGTGCAATGTGTTCACCTCACGCATTGCACCCGCTCGGAAATCTCGCCCGTGTGAAAGAGGCCTAAGTGTTCTTCTTTCCTTATACTCACTCCCTGCAATGTCCACTGATAGCCCATAATAACTTCCTACAAATGATTGGAGTTGTGGTTTTCTCCTCTTATACCCCTTGGTCTACTGATGCCCTATAATAACAGTATGATCATGCTTATAAAAAAGAAAATGGCTGCACACTATTATACATACAAACAATAGAGCTAAGAAATGGGGATCATTCTAAATAAAAGTGGTATAATACCTACTATAAATGAGTCAATGGAAGCTCTTAGCGCACATATTTGATCAAACGTGTGTCGGGCTATCTACCATGGCCGGGAGAGTGCAGGAGCTATGGGGTCTTCTACAGACCTTGATCAGCCCTGCACTGAGGCTGTACAGCATTGCAATCTGCTGTACAGCCTCTTTGGGGGCTGTATTTACCCTGTAACTGGGGCTACTATGTCAGCCCCAGTTACAGGAGAAATCAATGGTGAAAAAAAAAACTGAAGGTAAATGTCCCCCAGAAGTCTTGTATGACCTTATGGGGGACGCAAAGTGTAAAGTAAAAAATAAAAATAAATAAAACAATAAAGTGTTTTAAAAATAAAATAAAAAAAAGGCTTCACATGTAAAAAAAAAAATTCACAAATTAAGTAATTAAAGAAAAATGTTAAAAATAGAAAAAATAAATAAAATAGACATATTTGGTATTGCCACGTCCGTAACGACCGGCTCTATAAATATATCACATGATCCACCCCGTCCGATAAACAACATAAAAAAATAAAAAGTGTGTCAAAAAAAGCAATTTTTGTCACCTTACATCACAAAAAGTGCAACTCCTAGTGATCAAAAAGGTGTATGTCCCACAAATAAACCATCACCTCATCCCGCAAAAAATGAGCCCCTACATAATAAAATCGCAAAAAAAAATAAAAAAAACTATAGCTCTCAGAACATGGAGACATTAAAACATTTTTTTTTGTTTCAAAAATGCTATTATTGTGTTAAAGTGAAAAAGAAAAAGTATACATATTAGATATCGCCGCATTTGTAACAACCAGCTCTATAAAAATATCACATGACCTAACCCCTTAGGTGAACACCGTAAAAAAAAAAACTGTGCCAAATAAAGCCATTTTTTTGTCACCTCACATCACAAAAATTGCAAGCGATCAAAAAGGTGTATGCCCCCCAAAATAGTATCATTCAAAAGATTAACCTCATCCCGCAAACAATTAGATGTTTTTTTCCTTCAAAACTGCTATTATTGTGTTAAAGTGAAATAAATAAAAAAGTTAAAAATAAAAACTGTGCCAAAAAAATATATTTTTTGTCACCTAACATCACATAAAGTGCAACACCAAGCGATCAAAAAGGCATATGCCCCCTGAAATAGTAGCAATCAAACCGTCACCTCATCCTGAAAAAAATGAGACCATAACTAAGACAATCGGTCAAAACATAATAAAGCTATGGCTCTCAGACTATGGAGACACTAAAACATAATTTTTTTGGTTTCAAAAATGCTATTATTGTATAAAAATTAAATAAATAAGAAAAAGCATACATATTAGGTATTGCCACTTCCATAATATTGCCATTTCCGTAACTATCTGCTCTATAAAAATGTCACATGACCTACCCCGTCAGGTGAACGCTGTAAAAAGAAATAAATAGAAAACTGTGCTAAAAAAAACTATTTTTTGGTCACCTTGCCCCATAGAGTGAAATAATGAATAATTAAAAAAATCATATCTACTCAAAAATCGTACCAATAAAAATGTCAACTCTTCCTGTAAATATAGAGCAATTAAAAATTATATGCACCCCAAAATAATACCAATAAAACTGGCACCTTATCCCCTAGTTTCCAAAATGGGGTCACTTTTTGGGAGTTTCTACTGTAAGGGTGCATCAGGGGGGCTTCAAATGGGACATGGCATCTAAAAACCAGTTCAGATAAATCTGCCTTCCAAAAACCATTCGGTGCTCCTTTTCTTCTGCGCCCTGCCGTGTGCCCTTACATCAGTTTACGACCACATGTGGGGTGTTTCTATAAACCGCAGAATCAGGGTAATAAATATTGAGTTTTGTTTGGCTGTTAACCCTCGATGTGTTAAAGAAAAAAATGGATTAAAATGGAAAATCTGTCAAAAAAGTGAAATTTAGAAATGTCATCTCCATTTTCCTTTAATTCTTGTGGAACACCTAAAGGGTAAACAAACTTTTTAAAATCATTTTTGAGTAACTTGAGGGGTGTAGTTTCTACAATGGGGTCATTTATGGTGGGTTTCCACTATGTAAGCCCCACAAAGAGACTTCAGACCTAAACAGGTCTTTAAAAAGTGGGTTTTGGAAATGTTCTTAAAAATTTTAAGAATTGCTTCTAAAATTCTAAGCCTTCTAACGTCCTAAAAAATGAAATGATATTTCCCAAATGATGCCAACATAAAGACATTTGGGAAATGTTAAGTAATAAATATTTTATGAGGTATCACTTTCTGTTTTAAAAGCAGAGAAATTGAAATTTTAAAAAATGCAAGGTGAAATATATCGACTCAAAATTACCATTGTCATGAAGTACAATGTGTCACGAGAAAAGAATCTCAGAATGGCTTGGATAAGTTAAAGCGTTCCAAAGTTATTACCACATAACGTTACACATGTCAGATTTGCAAAATTTGGCTCTGTCAGGAAGGGGGAAATGGCCCAGATGTGAAGTGGTTAAAATTACAGGATCAACTACCTCACTCAAGTGAATTAATAGAATAGTGCCATACAGCTATGTATTCAATCAGAACATGCATTAGCATTTATGACAAGCAAAGTGAAAACATGCATATCATGAAAAAATTCAACACACCCAGGGTTGGACTGGCTCACCAGCAGGGGGACCTTACAGGCCGATCTCCAGGGGGCTACCCAAGCTCTGCTTTCTGCCACTGGCCGGGTACATAATGAGCTCTCAGCGGTAATTAACACTGTGAGAATCAGATACTCATGTACGTGGCCAGCGACCACACATGTCCTCCTGAATTTAACTGCTGTGGCCTGCATCAGGAGGCCCCTGCTCCATATCTTAATCAGAGACAACAGGAGGACAGAAAATGGCATCTCTTGATTGCCACCGTGGGACAGCTTTTTTGGCAATATATATTGCTGCACTATGGTATATGGTTCTGACGGGACTGTCTTTTGCGCTATTGGTATTGCTGACCCTGCCTAATTCTGTTTTCCTACTTTCTGTCGATTTGGACCCCCTACAACATGAGGCCATTTTTGGATTTTTTTCCTGCGCTTCTTTAACTTCCCAGTCCGCCCCAGCCGACCAGAGTATCACAGGATCCCCCGGAGAGCCCAAGCTCTGACAATGGACCTCTAATAAAACAGGGTCTGTAAGGTTCTATATACCTCCGATGCTGAACATACCACGTAGCCTGACCCTGGGTTTACAGGTTTCAGATTGTTCAGTGGCATGTCAAGTGACAGGACTGATGTTCTCACTATATTTTAAATAGATAAATAAATGGGTAACAATGTACAGTAAACAGTATATCAACGTTTAAAACAATAGTAGTATTAATATAAATTTTTTCTGCAACATACTGGGATCGACATAACATGATATTAAGCAGGAGAATTAATGCATCTGTGTTGAATTTAGTCATATGTATAATTATTAATTAGCAAATAAAAGACCGTAGAGTGGGCAAAAAATTAGTGGTTGAAACTAAAATATACAATTTATAATATGCTCATAGTGCTTTAAATCTGCATAGGCATGAAAGAAGCCAGGAGGATTAACGTTTCATGTAATTATAGAGTTGAAATTTAAAAATGAAGAAATACCTGTAGTAGATCATATTGTAATTTGTATGCTGGCCAACAATTCACTTGTAGCCCTAGATTTATTTATCTTTTCACTTTTTATGCCCATCCCTAATCAGGTGGCCTTACAGGCACTGGAATTTTTATTTGGACAACTACAGTTCTTACTCTCGAGATATGAAAGGAATATCTTAAATCAGTTTTGAACTATATCTTGACTCATAATTTCTTTACTTTTAGTAACCAATATCACATTCAAATGCAAGGTGTTTCAATGCATGCTAAATACACTCACCTAAAGAATTATTAGGAACACCATACTAATACGGTGTTGGACCCTCTTTTGCCTTCAGAACTGCCTTAATTCTAAGTGGCATTGATTCCACAAGGTGCTGATAGCATTCTTTAGAAATGTTGGCCCATATTCATAGGATAGCATCTTGCAGTTGATGGAGATTTGAGGGATGCACATCCAGGGCACGAAGCTTCCGTTCCACCACATCCCAAAGATGCTCTATTGGGTTGAGATCTGGTGAATGTGGGGGCCATTTTAGTACAGTGAACTCATTGTCATGTTCAAGAAACCAATTTGAAATGATTCAAGCTTTGTGACATGGTGCATTATCCTGCTGGAAGAAGGCATCTGAGGATGGGTACATGGTGGTCATGAAGGGATGGACATGGTCAGAAACAATGCTCAGGTAGCCCGTGGCATTTAAACGATGCCCAATTGGCACTAAGGGGCCTAAAGTGTGCCCAGAAAACATCCCCCACACCATTACACCACCACCACCAGCCTGCACAGGGGTAACAAGGCATGATGGATACATGTTCTCATTCTGTTTACGTCAAATTTGGACTCTGCCACTTGAATGTCTCAACAGAAATCGAGACTCATCAGACCAGGCAACATTTTTCCAGTCTTCAACAGTCCAACTTTGGTGAGCTCGTGCAAATTGTAGCCTCTTTTTCCTATTTGTAGTGGAGATGAGTGGTACCCGGTGGGGTCTTCTGCTGTTGTAGCCCATCCGCCTCAAGGTTGTGTGTGTTGTGGCTTCACAAATGCTTTGCTGCATACCTCGGTTGTAACGAGTGGTTATTTCAGTCAACGTTGCTCTTCTATCAGCTTGAATCAGTCGGCCCATTCTCCTCTGACCTCTAGCATCCACAAGGCATTTTCGCCCACAGCACTGCCGCATACTGGATGTTTTTCCCTTTTCACAGCATTCTTTGTAAACCCTAGAAATGGTTGTGCGTGAAAACCCCAGTAACTGAGCAGATTGTGAAATACTCAGACCGGCCCGTCTGGCACCAACAACCATGCCACGCTCAAAATTGCTTAAATCACCTTTCTTTCCCATTCTGACATTCAGTTTGGAGTTCAGGAGATTGTCTTGACCAGGACCACACCCCTAAATGCATTGAAGCAACTGCCATGTGATTGGTTGACTAGATAATTGCATTAATGAGAAATAGAACAGGTGTTCCTAATAATTCTTTAGGTGAGTGTATATCACCTCTCATTCACACATTATTCACACAATACTGATATTTCTACAGCTCAGCGGAGATAACAATCAAGGTACAACGCAGCGAGTGAGGAACCCACTATGTAATTAAATAGATTTGACTTGAGGCAATTCTTGAGGGCATTGTCAGGGTGGTCCACTAGTATTCACCCTTTCTTCCTTATTTGGGGATCTGGACTTTGCTGCACGGCAACTATGGCGTTTCATCTAGGAGTAGACTCTGTTCAGAGACTGCTGACTCAAGCAGGTCAAAAGACAATGGTGCATAGCACCTAAAGGTGAACATTGGACAGATTATCGGTAAAAAACGTTTGCACAATCCTTAGCGATAATATGCCTATGTAAAGGTGCAGACGATTACCCAATGAATAAGGGAAAGGCTCGTTCATACAGTCACCTAAATTATAATTTTGTCTAAACAGCATTCTGCTGCCGGCAAACTATGATTCTATATAGAGATGAGCAATGGCATTACTGATCGCTCCTTCCCATACTGTGAAGGAGATCACTGCATTCAAATTTAGTAGACTCACTGACGAGCAGGCAAACGCTTCCTTCCCGACAATTGCCTGCTCAATTAAGCAGTGTAAAGGGGCAAAGGGGCCTCAGGGACAGGCAGAAAAGTAATTTCAGGCAGAGTTCATTCAGTATGGTAAAATGGCACTAGATCCAGGCAGGCAGCACAGATTCAATACGGTAATAAGTAGGAGGTTTGGACAGGTGGCACAGGAGCAGGTTTTCAGTCAGAGGTTGGGTGCAGAAGGTCAGAACCTTTTTCTCAGGCACCTTACAATAGAGAAAAGTGTCTTATTTATACCAGCCCAGGGAATTTTGTCAAAGGTTGAGGACAGATTAGCCCATGTGAGAAGAGTGCATGTGTGCTAGCCAGAGCTAGGGGAAAGAGGCAGGGAGGGACAACCCTGAGTATCGTGAAAAGTGGTGCATGCGCGAAAAGAGAGGAAAGATGTTGGTGGATACCGACCACTGACAGTACAATTCCCCCACATAAGCATACTTTTCTTTGGTAAAGACCACAGATGGACTGTTCTGAGAAGAGCTGGTGAACTAATGTTCTTGACAGGCTCCTAAAATCTTTCCTCAGGACCAAATCACTTCTAATTCACCAGAAAGAATGCTTTCCTCCTAACCTTCTTCACATCAAGGGTGGTCTCCACCTTAAACTCATCTTCAGGACCAACTGGAGTGGGAGAAGAATGGAGACTTGCAGTAGCAGTTGAGCACCAGTGGTTTGAGATGTGAAACATTGAAGGAATTGGGTATACAAAGAGTAGGTGGAAGGTATAACTTGTGGCAAACAGAGGAACAAACTTGCTGTAGGAGTTGTATAGCAAAAAGAGATGGAATGGTACAGATAATAATTCAACACTTTGTGAATAATGATATGCTAAAGAGTAATTCAACTTGACATTCAGCAATCTACAGAGGGACAACCAGAACTTGGACTTGATTTAAACTCCTCAATCATAAACAATGTGCTGGGGTAAACCATGTAGACACAAAAGTGTAATAAATGCTATACTGGTGGTCCGTACCTGGGAGACTAGAATACTCATCTATCAGGTGTTCCTGGGAAGGTGCTGTCCGTGCCCATTGGTCTCCCCCTGGTGGGCATAGCACCAGAGTGCTTACTCATCCGTCTGTTTAGTCTGTCTATAGGACACACGCTCTCTCCTGCTCTTAAAGTGCTAGCACCTATGCAGTCCATTCTCTCTCCAGCCAATGGCTGCTGTTCCTGGGTAGAGATGGCCTTTCGGTTCGCCCAGCGGTCGTTTCGCGGTGAACTTTGCTCGTTCGCGATATGCCGAACATGTGAACATATGTCTATGTTCGCATGTACCTGCTTCCACCAAATATTGATTGAGGCCTGCGACACACCGGCTTCCACAAAATTCTGATTGAGGGGTGCGATATACCTGCTTCCGCCAAATATTGATTATGGGGTTCTATATGCCAGTTTCCACAAAATATTGATTTGAGGGGTGCGATTTACCTGCTTCCTCAAAATACTGATTAAGAGGTTCTATATACCTGCTTCCACAAAATAATGATTAAGGGGTGCGATATACCTGCTTCCACCAAATATTGATTGAGGCCTGGGATACACCGGCTTCCACAAAATACTGATTGAGGGGTGTGATATACCAGCTTCCACCAATTATTGATTCAGGGATTCTATATACCGGTCTCCACAAAATACTGATTGAGGAGTGCGATATACCTGCTTCTACAAAATACTGATTAAAGTGGGGGGGGGGGGGGGCAATATACCAGCTTCTACAAAATACTGATTAAGGAGTTCTATATACCTGCTTACACAAATACTGATTGAGGGGTGCGATATACCAGCTTCCACCAACACTGGCAGGGAAGGTATATAATTTTCACTGCCCACTGGGTGGGCCGTCAAGCATGTAACCCTTGGCACCCGTGAAGATTTGGTTTTACCGCCACGGATTTCATGTAGGCCTGCCTCTTCTTCTCCTCCTCCTACTCCATCCTCCCTCTCCTCCTCGGCTGACTCCTCCTTTTCCGCTGCTACCGTCTCTTTCGCTGCACCGGCCAAGATCCCCGGAACCTATTCGACATGCCAGGGACGTTGCCATGCTGTGCTGCGTCTGTTGTGCCTGGAAGCCAAGAGCCACACCGGTGCTGCACTCCTTATAGCTTTGCGTTCACAGGCAGATCAGTGGCTAACACCGCTCAACTTGACAGTTGGTAAAGTGGTGTGCGACAACGGTGCCAATCTGCTGAGCGCACTGAAACAGGGCAAAATGACACACGTGCCGTGCATGGCACCCATTATGAACTTAGTCGTGCAGCGATTCGTTGCCAAATATCCCGGGGTCCAGGACGTCTTGCAGCAGGCCAGGAAAATCTATGGCCATTTTAGATCTTACAAGGCCATGGCTCATCTTGCTGACATTCAGCGGCTACACCACCTGCCCATCAGACGTCTGATTTGTGACAGCCCGATGTGCTGGAACTCCACCTTGTATATGCTTTATTGGATGCTCCAGCAGCAACGTACCGTTATCGACTACCTGTATGAGCTCTGCAGCAGGACAGGTTCTGGGGAGCTTGGTTTCTTTTCACCGTGTAAATAACTGCTCATGCGCAACGCATGTAGACTTCTGCGGCATTTTGATGAGATCACCAAAATGGTCAGTCGCAGCTAGGGCACCATCAGTGACATCATACCTTTCACCTTCTTTCTGGAACGTGCATTGCGTCATGTCATTGATCAAGCCATCGAGGAGCAGGAGCTGGAAGATGAGGAAGTCACAATGCTGAATGAATTCCCAGGGGGGCTACTCCATCTGAGACAAGTCAGCAGGAGTCTAAAGAGGAGTCAGAGGAGGATGGTGGCTGGGGGAAGGAGGAGGAGCAAGAAGAGCAGGCTTTGAGGGGGACTTTAAACTTTTCGGGGATCCCTGGTGTTGTTCGTGGCTGGGAGGAGGAGACCGAGGACGACATTCTCCTGGGCGAGGAGCAGGAGCCAGGACGTTCCACCGCTTCCAAATTTGGTGCAAACGGGGGCCTTCATGCTCCAGTCTTTGAAGATGGACCCCTGTATAAAAAGCATAAAGGGCAAGGACCAGTACTGGGTGGCAACGTACTTAGACCCCAGGTACAAACATAAAATGGTGGACACGATACCAGCATCACAGAGGCCGGCAGATGCAGAATTTCATGGCCTTGCTGCGAGAGATGCTGCATTCTGCTGTTGCGGGCGCTGGCAGAGGAATTTCCACCCACAGCGAAACAGGTGTGGGTACCAATCCTACCACTGTCACGGCTGAGGATGGGGGAAATCCTCAGCCGTGCGGTGAAGGAAGATGTCCAGTCGCTACTCGCCAGGAACACAGAATCAAGAAGCAGGTCACCTCCTGTTGCGTCCCTAACGCTGACCCTGTCTCCTACCTGCATGGGCCGACCTTGATGGTAGGAGGACCCATGCGCAGGAACCTCGGATCCCTGACTTACCCTCCGACCGGTCCCTGGGCTAAGGAGCAGGGTAAGACAACCCGCTCCTCCTAGGCACGGAGGAGCAGGAGTCTCACTGGCCAAGCAGCATGAAGAAGGGGGGTACATAAACATGACTATGGATAAGACAGGTGAACCAAACAGTTCCAACCAAACCTGTCTCAGGCTTGCTGACTGGAACCCGTGCTTAGGAAAGGCTGTCCACACAGACAAAGGTAAACAGCAAACATATGAAGACACACAGGGACCAGGACATCCATAGCTGCACAAAAACCAAAGACACAAGACATCAACAACACATCACGGTATTAGAACTTATGACCGGAAGGGTGGCCCCCACAAGAAGATGGAAACCACAGGAGGCCGCAACAGCAAAGCAAAACCGAAGCAAACCACTGAGCCACGCCAAAGCGAGAGGCCCCATAGGCCCAAGAGGCCATACCCAACGGCCAGACACACCCAGTGACATCACACACACTGGGAAGGGAGTTAACCCTTCCAGCACCACAGGAAAGGGAAAACACCAACTAAAAGGGAAAGTGTTCAACACGACAAACACACTGTGATTGTTGCCGCAGGCAACGACATGGGTGGCAACCGTGTCCTGGGAGTCAGCCCCAAGGCCGGGACACTGCCACCACATGTACACAACGACAAACGTAGCCACGGGCAACCACAGTGAAGGGAAGATGTAAGTGCACACCACACATAAGACAGAGTGCACACAGACATACATATCACACGAAACCGCATGCATAACATAGCAAGCTACCACGTACATACTGTTGCCAGCAGCAACCACAGGTGAGGCAAATACCACAGCCCTCACCTGTGATTGACAACCAAACTAAACCACTGACAACCGCATGCGGTTGAGGAGTCACGGTCCTAGCCATGGCCGTGACACTCCCACCCCTCAAAGCCCCCCCACCAAAAAAATGAAACTAGTGAGGGACTCACACAAGGGGATGGGAGAAGGGGACGTCCACTCTCAGACACGGTTCCCAAAAAGTCGCTGTCAGCTGCATCCTCTCCCAGCACACAACTCAGCCAGTCCGACGAGGCCTGCAGCCCGCACCAGCGACACAGGGGAGAGAACCACAGAGAGATGAACGAGGGGACTCTCCACACACGTCCCCACTCCAGTCGCTGCCAGCAGACACTCCTAACCAGCACGCAGCCGGACCACTTACGGAGTGCTGCCAGCAAACGACCAGAGATGGGAACATGGAGAGGGACGAGGGATCCCCAACACGGACACGGAAGGTAAGGTGGCGGGGAAAAGCCACCAACCGTGCTGTTAACGGAGATCCCCCGGAACGCTCTCCCTCCGAAGAACGTGCATGCAGGCCACAAGAGGATGGCACTGCATGCTGCACCCTCTTTCGAAGGTGTGCACCCGCACACCAAACAAACACACCGGTGCCATAAAATCAGGGGGACGCCAAACGAGGCAACGGTGAAGGGATGGCGGGGAAATGCCACTCACCGCACCATCAGAGGCGAAACCCCCAGAACGCTCTCCCTCCGAAGAGCGCGCATGTACCCCTTCCGCAGACGGCGGTACATGCTTCACCCTCTTTCGAGGGCCGGATACTCCCACCCCTCAAAGCCCCTCCCAACAACAAAAGGGGAAGGTTGGTGAGGCACAAAAAACAATGGGAGGGGGGGAGGGGAATGACAAACAAGGAGACACCAACAAGGACACGGTGAGAAAGGAATGGCGGGGAATGCCACTCACCGCGCCGTAACCGGTGATACCCCTATAACGCTCTCCCTCCGGAGAACGCGCATGCACCCCATCCGTAGATGGCGGTACATGCTGCCCCCTCTTTCGAGGGAACCTCCAAGCAAGGAGCCTTTCCGGTCATACTGTCACGGCTGAGGATGGGGGAAATCCTCAGCCGTGCGGTGAAGGAAGATGTCCAGTCGCTACTCGCCAGGAACACAGAATCAGGGAGCAGGTCACCTCCTGTTGCGTCCCTAATGCTGACCCTGTCTCCTACCTGCATGGGCCGACCTTGTTGGTAGGAGGACCCATGCGCAGGAACCTCGGATCCCTGACTTACCCTCCGACCGGTCCCTGGGCTAAGGAGCAGGGTAAGACAACCCACTCCTCCTAGGCACGGAGGAGCAGGAGTCTCACTGGCCAAGCTGCATGAAGAAGGGGGGTACATAAACATGACTATGGATAAGACAGGTGAACCAAACAGTTCCAACCAAACCTGTCTCAGCCTTGCTGACTGGAACCCGTGCTTAGGAAAGGCTGTCCACACAGACAAAGGTAAACAGCAAACATATGAAGACACACAGGGACCAGGACATCCATAGCTGCACAAAAACCAAAGACACAAGACATCAACAACACATCACGGTATTAGAACTTATGACCGGAAGGGTGGCCCCCACAAGAAAATGGAAACCACAGGAGGCCGCAACAGCAAAGCACGACCGAAGCAACCCACTGAGCCACGCCAAAGCGAGAGGCCCCACAGGCCCAAGAAGCCACACCCAACGGCCAGACACACCCAGTGACATCACACACACTGGGAAGGGAGTTAACCCTTCCAGCACCACAGGAAAGGGAAAACACCAACTAAAAGGGAAAGTGTCCAACACGACAAACACACTGTGGTTGTTGCCGCAGGCAACGACATGGGTGGCAACCGTGTTCTGGGAGTCAGCCCCAAGGCCGGGACACTGCCACCACATGTACCCAACGACAAACGTAGCCACGGGCAACCACAGTGAAGGGAAGATGTAAGTGCACACCACACATAAGACAGAGTGCACACAGACATACATATCACATGAAACCGCATGCATAACATAGCAAGCTGCCACGTACATACTGTTGCCAGCGGCAACCACAGGTGAGGCAAATACCACAGCCCTCACCTGTGATTGACAACCAAACTAAACCGCTGACAACCGCATGCGGTTGAGGAGTCACGGTCATAGCCATGGCCGTGACAACCACGCCTGCAAGAAGAGGGCGGTTTGAAGATGTGTTGGTCACTTCAGATATGAGATCATTCTTGCAGCCAACCCATCGACAGCCTCCCTCTGGATCCAGCCTCAGGGAACGCCTAGACCGACAGGTGTCCGACTATATTAGGTTAATGGCTGAGAAGCGAGGAACCCCTGGACTACTGGGTGTGCAGGCTTGACCTGTGGCCAGAGCTGGCACAATTTGCCATGGAACTCTTTTCTTGCCCCTCGTCGAGTGTCATGTCCGAAAGGACGTTTAGCACAGCAGGGGGGATCGTGACCTATAAGCGCACTCGCCTAGCTTACGACAGTGTGGACTACCTCACATTTCTAAAAATGAATGAGGCATAGATTTCATGGACAGGCGAGTTCTTCTTGGGGTATCTATAGCCCCTGCCACACTAAACACCCGCTGTGATGCCACACTACTGGCAGGGCAGGAGATCTATTCCAGGGCAAACTCTTCCAGTTGCAGCCTCAAATCCAGTTTGGCTGCCCAGTAGTCCAGCGGCAGGATGCACTCCAAGTATGCCACCACCTGCTCGTTCAGGTTCTGCTCCAGGTCTAGATGCTGCTCCTGGTGAGTAGTTTCTTCACTAGGCAGGTGAAGAAAGCTGCTCATCAGCGACTCTAGACTTAGGCTGCTGCTGATGGAGCTTGTACTGCTCCTGCCACCCCACCCCTCCCCAGCAGCCATGGCAGTGGAACGTGAGCGCAGAGAGCCCCCCGGTCAGACCTGTGCGAGGATGGATGATGCTGCAGATAGTAAGCGGCCAACTGACTACATAGGATGTCTCTATAGTAGTTCAGTTTGTTCTCCCTCTCAGCGGGTGTAAAAAAAAAAGGCCCTATTTTGGACCGGCAGCGAGGGTCCAACAAGGTGGAGAGCCACAAGTCATCCCTCTGCCGAATGGTGACAATTCTGCTGTCACTATGCAAGCAAGTGAGTATGCATTGGGCCATTTGTGCAAGTGACTCGGAGGGACACCCTGCCTCCATCTCCACTGCATACTGCCACGGTGTGTCTGGGTCCTCTGCCTCATCTTCCATATGGCCCTGTAGCTCCTACGGATGGATGCTCCTGCTCGAACTCTCCTGTCACTAGTGTATAAAAACCACACATTTCTCTTCACATTGCTTGTTCTCTAATGTTCTCCTCCTCCAGTTAAGCCCCCACAGGACTCATGTGGCCGTGAGATTTAGGCACTACATCTCCAGTCCCCTGACCAGCCAGATTTACCAGCATCTGTTCCAGGACATGTAGCAGTGGAATGACATTGTTCATCCCATAGTACTGGCGAATGACAAATAACGTGGCCTTTTCAAAGGGCCTGAGCAAATGGCAGGTGTCACGCATGAGCTGCCACTGGCTGACATCGAAGTTACACAGGGGAGTACTCCTGTCCGCTTGGATCATCAAGAAATAGTTTATGGCCTTTCTCTGTTCGTATAGTTGGTCCAACATATGGATGGTGGAATTCCAATGGGTGGAAACGTCGCATATCAGCCTATGTTGGGGATGCCGTTCTGCTGCTGCAGCTCAAGGAGGGCGTGCTTTGCAGTGTATGAGTGGCTGAAGTTCATGCAAAGTTTCCTGGCCATTTTTAGGATGTCTTGCAGATGGGTGGAAGACTTCCGGAACCGCTTGACAACCACATTGAACAAGTGTGCCATGCAGGGTGCATGGCTCGCCCTTCTTGACGCAGCGCCGACACCATGTTCTCCTGTTGTCGGTCACCATGGTTCCGATTTTCAATTGTCGCGGAGAAAGCCGGGATTTGATTTCTTGATGAAGGACACGGAGCAGTTCCTCCCCTGTGTGACTAAGTTCGCCCTAAGCAAATGAGGTGTAGAACAGCGTGACACCGCTGTGCCCTGCACATGTGGCATGCTGGAGGGGCACTGTGAATTGTCCCTGCAGTGGAGGCTGAGGACACAGTGGAGGATGAGGAGGCAGAGGCAGACATTGTCGCAGGACCAACGGCGTGAGAACGTGGAGGCAGAAGCGGCATAACCTGGCCAAATTGCTGGTGTGGCTGTGCAGGAACCACATTCATCCAGTGGGCCGTAAAGGACATGTATTGTCCCTGACCGTAGTTACAGCTCCACACTTCAGCGCACTTTGGCAGACACCGACAGGCTTAAGGACTGGCCCGCCTTCTGTTCTACATGTGTGTGTAGGGCTGGTACTGCCTTTTTTGGCAAAGAAATGGTACTCTACCTCGGCTCGGCACAAGCCTCTCAGATCTCTAAAAGGTGCAGAGTCCAGCCCTTGGAAAGGGAGGGACTGCAGCACCAGCAACTTGGACAGGAGCACGTTCAGCTCTTGCGCCCTTGGATGAGTGCACGCATAGTGTTGTCTCTTGGCAATCGCTTCAGTGATCGATTGCTGATGGAATGACTGACAAGGAGTAGGAGGGCGAGGAGTAGGGGCATTAGGACCGGCGATTATGGGAAGGACAAACATCTCCCTTCGGCTGAGGTGGTGGAGCCTTGACTGCCTGAAATCGGCTGCATGCCACTGGGTTATGCAGCGTTTGCTACGGCAGGCTGGACCACCACATCGGAGCCACGGTTCTCCCAGGCCACTTTATGGTGATGCTACATATGTTGATCAGGGCCGTGGTGCCAACATTGACACCCTGGCCACACTTAAACAAAAAACTGCCACACCACTGACTGATTAGGTTATTTTTGAACCCATGCACTTCTACTTTCTAGGCAGGTAGGTTCCTGCGAAGCGGGTGGTCTACCCCGGGAACGTTTGGGTCCCGACCTCCCACTGCTGCCACCCTGCTGACTCCCGGCCATGCTAGCGACTTTCTGGCTCTGCTGCTGCCTCACAGGCAAGCTGCCACCCTCCTCTCCCGATGATGATGAATCCCCTTTGTCACCCAACTTCCAAGTGCGATCAGCTACATCATCATCATTGAGTACTGTCTGCACGTCACTGATGTCCTCTTCAACGGTCTCTGGGTCAGGAGCCTGACCGCTCGCAACACCCTCTCGAAGTGACCCCTGCTGCCACGGCCCCTTACTCTGCTGCGACCTCTGCCTGCGCCAGAAACATTTAGGCCTCTGCCACTCCCTTGTGCGAGGCCTGGCATTTCTCTGTATATATTTTTATTTTGCCACTATTACACGACAAAAAGGGCTTTAAAATATAACTACACCGCTGAAAGTCAAATATATTTTTGTTTTGCCACTAATACACGCCACAAAAGGCTTTAGGACATATAACTACACCGCTGAATGGCAAATTAATTTTTTCTTTGCCACTAATACATGCTACAAAAGGCTTTAGAACATATAACTGCACCGCTGAACGGCAAAAATATTTTTATTTTGCCGCTATTACACGACAAAAAGGGCTTTAAAATATAACTGCACCGCTGAACGGCAAATATATTTTTCTTTTGCCACTAATACACGCCGCAGAAGGCTTTAGAACATATAACTGCACCGCTGAATGGCAAATATATTTTTCGTTTGCCACTAATACATGCCACAAAAGGCTTTAGAACATATAACTGCACCGCTGTGGATACACAGCTGATAGTCCTACTGAATAGACTGTTAGAATTTGTATTATGGCAAGAAAAAAGCAGCTAAGTAAAGAAAAACGAGTGGCCATCATTACTTTAAGAAATGAAGGTCTGTCAGTCAGCCGAAAAATTGGGAAAACTTTGAAAGTAAGGGCTATTTGACCATGAAGGAGAGTGATGGGGTGCTGCGCCAGATGACCTGGCCTCCACAGTCACCGGACCTGAACCCAATCGAGATGGCTTGGGGTGAGCTGGACCGCAGAGTGAAGGCAAAAGGGCCAACAAGTGCTAAGCATCTCTGGGAACACCTTCAAGACTGTTGGAAGACCATTTCAGGGGACTACCTCTTGAAGCTCATCAAGAGAATGCCAAGAGTGTGCAAAGCAGTAATCAAAGCAAAAGGAGGCTACTTTGAAGAACCTAGAATATGACATATTTTCAGTTGTTTCCCACTTGTTTGTTATGTATATAATTCCACTTGTGTTAATTCATAGTTTTGATGCCTTCATAGTCATGAAAATAAATAAAACTCTTTGAATGAGAAGATGTGTCCAAACTTTTGGTCTGTACTGTATATGTTAATATATATATTTTTTATAGTATATTTATATCCTATTCTCTACCCACAAAATAAATTGGAATGCTCCATGAACAGGCAGTTGGGATCAGGTTCAAAGATAAAAACTGAGCATACCTCACGCTGAACATTCTAAGGAAAGAGGGACCCTAAATTAATATGATGTATGGCGTGGCAATCTCACTGGTACAGTATACCTCAAGATTGGACATATTATAGAAATATGATGTAGTCCTGAAAAAGTTGTTTAATAGAGACCTCAAAATCACTCAGAGATGCATATCTATATATTTTGTCTTAAAAAATAAACCAGCTAGGGGTGGGGTTCAATAAGTGGAGTCTTAGAGATAGGGCTAAAATTGACTGTATGGGTGGCATTATTGACTGGAAGGTGACCTACAACCTAATATGGTATATAAAAGAGTACCCCGAAAGAAGGGGGACGGGTCACCTAGGTCATATTAGCCACCTACAGATATAGAATATGCATAAAGATCTTTAAAGTGGCCTGAATGTGATTGGGCTTCAGATATTGAAAACCCCGTAAGCTAATGATAGAATGGCGTCCACAGAAGCTCTGATAGAGGGGCCCTTATGGACTCTGTACGCCAGAACTGAGGATGATAGAAGATGGGATATGCTCAATGAATGATTGTGGTTAAAAAGACTCGGCTTAATTGCGGGGTGTAAGATATATGATCTGTTGTCCAGCCTGGGAGGTATACAGCACCCGTGGGATAAGTCTATGAGAATATTGAATAGGGGAACCCCCCATAAAGATATGAAATATATTTGCCATACATGACAGATCGTGTCAATAGACTAGTTGTTTTTAAAGTAGGGTCCGTCTAAACTATGTCTCTATTAAATGTAAGATGTTTGTTGAATCATTAGATCATGTGTTCTGCTTATACTCAGGGGAAATTAGAAGGAGAGTTAAAGCGCATCGGGTTAAAGCCCCCTCTGGGTCAGGTGATTGGGTCATGTGACTTAGTCGCGTGATCCACAGGGCCTAACGGAGGTTAGACAAAGAGAAAAAACAAATCACAGGGGAAGGAAGACGTCATGAATGACGTCACAACGCATGCGCAATGTGTTAATGAAGACGCCAGAAACACAAGGTGGAAAAAAGCGTGAGGTACGCTCGATGGACGGATCCCTATGCCTGTGAATGGGGTAAGAAGCTGAATTCATTACTTGAGTTACATGTGGGAATGTTGATTATTGGATATAGGATGTTTTTATGTAAAGGGGGAAGGCACTAATGATAACATAAGTTGTATAAGACTGAGCTTGATAAAGACCAGTAGGTCGAAACGTTGTGAATTTGGTGGAATGAACAAAAGATAACATTGAAGAGATTGGAGTGCCGCGGTTTCCTTCTACAGTCCTGACAAAAGCTTTAGAAGATATAGCTGCACTGCTGAACTGAAAATATATTTTTATTTTGCCACTATTACATGACAAAAAGGGCTTTAAAACATATAACTGCACCGCTGAACGGCAAATATATATTTCTTTTGCCACTAATACACGCCACAAAAGGCTTTAGAACAGGGGTGCACAACCTGCGGCCCGGGGGCCACATGCGGCCCTCAATACCATTCTATGCGGCCCCCAAACATCTGGTAGCAGACATGTTCATCTATGTCTTGTGGCTGCTCACATGAATCTTTCATGTATTGTCCCATTAGATGGGAGTACTAGAAGTGTAACTAGAGATTCATGATATATACTGTAAATTCAATATGCCATAAATATAGTATTTCACTTGGTAATACCCCTTTAAAGTTTATTTTCGGCACTTGGAATTGGTTCAGGTTGACAATGTGGCCCCCAACCAGAAAAGGTTGTGCACCCCTGCTTTAGAACATATAACTGCACCACTCAACGGCAAATATATTTTTCTTTTGCCACTAATAAACGACAAAATGTGCTATCATTTTAGCACTTCACCACACAACTAGAGTTGAGCGAACACCTGGATGTTCGGGTTCGAGAAGTTCGGCCGAACTTCCCGGAAATGTTCGGGTTCGGGATCCGAACCCGACCCGAACTTCGTCCAGAATCCGAACCCCATTGAAGTCAATGGGGACCCGAACTTTTCGGCACTAAAAAGGCTGTAAAACAGCCCAGGAAAGAGCTAGAGGGCTGCAAAAGGCAGCAACATGTAGGTAAATCAACTGCAAACAAATGTGGATAGGGAAATGAATTAAAATAAAAATAAAAAAAATAAAAATTAACCAATATCAATTGGACAGAGGTCCCATAGCAGAGAATCTGGCTTCACGTCAGCAGAGAATCAGTCTCTTCATGCCATAGCAGAGAATCTGGCTTCATGTCAGCAGAGAATCAGTCTTCATGTCATAGCAGAGAATCAGGCTTCACGTCACCCACCACTGGAACAGGCCACTGTCACATATTTAGGCCCCGGCACCCAGACAGAGGAGAGAGGTCCCGTAACAGAGAATCTGGCTTCATGTCAGCACAGAATCAGGCTTCATGTCATAGCAGAGAATCAGGCTTCACGTCACCCACCACTGGAACAGGCCACTGTCACATATTTAGGACCAGGCAGCCAGGCAGAGGAGAGAGGTCCCGTAACAGAGAATCTGGCTTCATGTCAGCACAGAATCAGTCTTCATGTTATAGCAGAGAATCAGGCTTCACGTCACCCAACACTGGAACAGGCCACTGTCACATATTTAGGCCCCGGCACCCAGACAGAGGAGAGGTTCATTCAACTTTGGGTTGCCCCGCAATACAATGGTAAAATGAAAATAAAAATAGGATTGAATGAGGAAGTGCCCTGGAGTACAATAATATATGGTTAAGGGGAGGTAGTTAATGTCTAATCTGCACAAGGGATGGACAGGTCCTGTGGGATCCATGCCTGGTTCATTTTTATGAACGTCAGCTTGTCCACATTGGCTGTAGACAGGCGGCTGCGTTTGTCTGTAATGACGCCCCCTGCCGTGCTGAATACACGTTCAGACAAAACGCTGGCCGCCGGGCAGGCCAGCACCTCCAAGGCATAAAAGGCTAGCTCTGGCCATGTGGACAATTTGGAGACCCAGAAGTTGAATGGGGCCGAACCATCAGTCAGTACGTGGAGGGGTGTGCACAGGTACTATTCCACCATGTTAGTGAAATGTTGCCTCCTGCTAACACGTTCCGTAACAGGTGGTGGTGCAGTTAGCTGTGGCGTGTTGACAAAACTTTTCCACATCTCTGCCATGCTAACCCTGCCCTCAGAGGAGCTGGGCGTGACACAGCTGCGTTAACGACCTCTTGCTCCTCCTCTGCCTTCGCCTTGGGCTTCCACTGGTTCCCCTGTGACATTTGGGAATGCTCTCAGTAGCGCGTCTACCAACGTGCGCTTGTACTCGCGCATCTTCCTATCACGCTCCAGTGTAGGAAGTAAGGTGGGCACATTGTCTTTGTACCGGGGATCCAGCAGGGTGGTAACCCAGTAGTCCGCACACGTTAAAATGTGGGCAACTCTGCTGTCGTTGCACAGGCACTGCAGCATGTAGTCGCTCATGTGTGCCAGGCTGCCCAGAGGTAAGGACAAGCTGTCCTCTGTGGGAGGCGTATCGTCATCGTCCTGTGTTTCCCCCCAGCCACGCACCAGTGATGGGCCCGACCTGCTTTGGGTGCCACCCCGCTGTGAACATGCTTCATCCTCATCCTCCTCCACCTCCTCCTCATCCTCGTCCTCATCGTCTTCCAGTAGTGGGCCCTGTCTGGCCACATTTGTACCTGGCCTCTGCTGTTGCAAAAAACCTCGCTCTGAGTCACTTCGAAGAGACTGGCCTGAAAGTGCTAAAAATGACCCCTCTTCCTCCTCTTCCTCCTGGGCCACATCCTCTTCCATCATCGCCCTAAGTGTTTTCTCAAGGAGACATAGAAGTGGTATTGTAACGCTGATAACGGCGTCATCGCCACTGGCCATGTTGGTGGAGTACTCGAAACAGCGCAACAGGGCACACAGGTCTCGCATGGAGGCCAAGTCATTGGTGGTGAAGTGGTGCTGTTCCGCAGTGCGACTGACCCGTGCGTGCTGCAGCTGAAACTCCACTATGGCCTGCTGCTGCTCGCACAGTCTGTCCATCATCTGCAAGGTGGAGTTCCACCTGGTGGGCACGTCGCATATGAGGCGGTGACCGGGAAGGCCGAAGTTACGCTGTAGCGCAGACAGGCGAGCAGCGGCAGGGTGTGAACGCCGGAAGCGCGAACAGACGGCCCGCACTTTATGCAGCAGCTCTGACATGTCGGGGTAGTTGCGAATGAACTTCTGCACCACCAAATTCAGCACATGCGCCAGGCAAGGGATGTGCGTCAAACCGGCTAGTCCCAGAGCTGCAACGAGATTTCGCCCATTATCGCACACCACCAGGCCGGGCTTGAGGCTCACCGGCAGCAACCACTCGTCGGTCTGTTGTTCTATACCCCGCCACAACTCCTGTGCGGTGTGGGGCCTGTCCCCCAAACATATGAGTTTCAGAACGGCCTGCTGACGTTTACCCTGGGCTGTGCTGAAGTTGGTGGTGAAGGTGTGTGGCTGACTGGATGAGCAGGTGGAAGAAGAGGAGGAGGAAGCTGAGTAGGAGGAGGAGGAAACAGGAGGCAAAGAATGTTGCCCTGCGATCCTTGGCGGCGGAAGGACGTGCGCCAAACAGCTCTCCGCCTGGGGCCCAGCCGCCACTACATTTACCCAGTGTGCAGTTAGGGAGATATAGCGTCCCTGGCCGTGCTTACTGGTCCACGTATCTGTGGTTAGGTGGACCTTGCCACAGATGGCATTGCGCAGTGCACACTTGATTTTATCGGACACTTGTTTGTGCAGGGAAGGCACGGCTCTCTTGGAGAAGTAGTGCCGGCTGGGAACAACATACTGTGGGACAGCAAGTGACATGAGCTGTTTGAAGCTGTCTGTGTCCACCAGCCTAAATGACAGCATTTCATAGGCCAGTAGTTTAGAAATGCTGGCATTCAGGGCCAGGGATCGAGGGTGGCTAGGTGGGAATTTACGCTTTCTCTCAAATGTTTGTGAGATGGAGAGCTGAACGCTGCCGTGTGACATGGTTGAGATGCTTGGTGACGCAGGTGGTGGTGTTGGTGGTACATCCCATGTTTTCTGGGCGGCAGGTGCCAACGTTCCTCCAGAGGCGGAGGAAAAGGCCGAGGCAGCAGCAGCAGAAGAGGCCGAGGCGGCAGCAGCAGAAGAGGCAGCAGGGGGAGCCTGAGTGACTTCCTTGTTTTTAAGGTGTTTACTCCACTGCAGTTCATGCTTTGCATGCAGGTGCCTGGTCATGCAGGTTGTGCTAAGGTTCAGAACGTTAATGCCTCGCTTCAGGCTCTGATGGCACAGCGTGCAAACCACTCGGGTCTTGTCGTCAGCACATTGTTTGAAGAAGTGCCATGCCAGGGAACTCTTTGAAGCTGCCTTTGGGGTGCTCGGTCCCAGATGGCGGCGGTCAGTAGCAGGTGGAGTCTCTTGGCGGCGGGTGTTCTGATTTTGCCCACTGCTCCCTCTTTTGCTACGCTGTTGGCTCGGTCTCACCACTGCCTCTTCCTCCGAACTCTGAAAGTCAGTGGCATGACCTTCATTCCATGTGGGGTCTAGGACCTCATCGTCCCCTGCATCGTCTTCCACCCAGTCTTGATCCCTGACCTCCTGTTCAGTCTGCACACTGCAGAAAGATGCAGCAGTTGGCACCTGTGTTTCATCATCATCAGAGACGTGCTGAGGTGGTATTCCCATGTCCTCATCATCAGGAAACATAAGTGGTTGTGCGTTAGTGCATTCTATCTCTTCCACCCCTGGGGAAGGGCTAGGTGGGTGCCCTTGGGAAACCCTGGCAGCAGAGTCTTCAAACAGCATAAGAGACTGCTGCATAACTTGAGGCTCAGACAGTTTCCCTGATATGCATGGGGGTGATGTGACAGACTGATGGGCTTGGTTTTCATGCGCCATCTGTGCGCTTTCTGCAGAAGACTGGGTGGGAGATAATGTGAACGTGCTGGATGCACTGTCGGCCACCCAATTGACTAATGCCTGTACCTGTCCAGGCCTTACCATCCTTAGAACGGCATTGGGCCCCACCAAATATCCCTGTAAATTCTGGCGGCTACTGGGACCTGAGGTAGTTGGTACACTAGGACGTGTGGCTGTGGCAGAACGGCCACGTCCTCTCCCAGCACCAGAGGGTCCACTAACACCACCACGACCATGTCCACGTCCGCGTCCCTTACTAGATGTTTTCCTCATTGTTCCCGTTCACCACAATAAGAAAAATATTATTCGGGCCAATGTATTGAATTAAAATTCAGGCCTTTTTTTACAGACACCTAACACTGTCTGGCTATCTATTAAGGTACCGTATTACACTAATACAGGCACATCCGTAATTACAGATTTAGCTGAATATAAGTGTGAGGCCTATTTTTTAGGCGCTGTGTGACAGGTATACCTTTAATCACAGAATTAGACTTGTATCTGCACTGTAGCGTGTGTGTTAAGTTTTTCAGAATGACACTATCAGCACCTTGAATCTAATATACCCTTTTTGGGATAGATTTAAAGTAGGCCTGATATAGCAGAAACTACTAATTTTGAGAATGGCAAATTTGGGAATAGTTTTTCAACGCAGAACAAAAACTGTGCTTTTACGGTCACTACAAATAATTTGACCAGCTAAAACAGTACTGATTTGGAGGAATTTAAATGTCAGGGCTATTTTTTGAGCGCTGTGTGACAGGTATACCTTTAATCACAGAATTAGACTTGTATCTGCACTGTAGCTTGTGTGTTAAGTTTTTCAGAATGACACTATCAGCACCTTGAATCAAATATACCCTTTTTGGGATAGATTTAAAGTAGGCCTGATATAGCAGAAACTACTAATTTTGAGAATGGCAAATTTGGGAATAGTTTTTCAACCCAGAACAAAAACTGTGCTTTTACGGTCACTACAAATAATTTGACCAGCTAAAACAGTACTGATTTGGAGGAATATAAATGTCAGACCTATGTTTTAGGCGCTGTGTGACAGGTATACCTTTAATCACAGAATTAGACTTGTATCTGCACTGTAGCGTGTGTGTTAAGTTTTTCAGAATGACACTATCAGCACCTTGAATCTAATATACCCTTTTTGGGATAGATTTAAAGTAGGCCTGATATAGCAGAAACTACTAATTTTGAGAATGGCAAATTTGGGAATAGTTTTTCAACCCAGAACAAAAACTGTGCTTTTACGGTCACTACAAATAATTTGACCAGCTAAAACAGTACTGATTTGGATGAATATAAATGTCAGGCCTATTTTTTAGGCGCTGGGTGACAGGCTCAACTTGCCCCTGATGTAGTATATGGCCAAAAAATAACCACACTATTGATGGTTAAATGCACTTGATGAAAGCTTGACCCTGATGTAGGATATAGCAAAAAATAACCACACTATTGATGGTTAAATGCACTTGGGTGACACAGGCTCAGCCTGCACCTGATGTAGTATATGGCCAAAAAATAACCCCACTATTGATGGTTAAATGCACTTGGGTGACACAGGCTCAGCCTGCACCTGATGTAGGATATAGCAAAAAATAACCACACTATTGATGGTTAAATGCACTTGGGTGACACAGGCTCAGCCTGCACCTGATGTAGGATATAGCAAAAAATAACCACACTATTGATGGTTAAATGCACTTGGTGGTAGCTTGTGCTGGCGCACCACAAGCCACAAAATGGCCGCCGATCACCCCAGAAAAAAGTGATATAAAAACGCTCTGGGCAGCCTAAAAAAAGTGAGCAATTCAATATCAGCACTTCAATGATCCACAGCTGGAGATCGATCACTGAATTAAGTCTTTTGGAGGAGTTAATCTGCCTAATCTCGCCCTAACGTCGCAGCAGCAACCTCTCCCTACGCTTGTATCAGCAGAGTGACGTGCAGCGCTACGTGACCCAAGCTTATATAGAGGCTGGGTCACATGCTGCACTGGCCAATCACAGCCATGCCAATAGTAGGCAAGGCTGTGATGGCCTCTTGGGGCAAGTAGTATGACGCTTGTTGATTGGCTGCTTTGCAGCCTTTCAAAAAGCGCCAAGAAAGCGCCGAACACCGAACCCGAACCCAGACTTTTACGAAAATGTTCGGGTTCAGGTCCGTGTCACGGACACCCCAAAATTCGGTACGAACCCAAACTATACAGTTCGGGTTCGCTCATCCCTACACACAACGGCTAATAGGCCCTTTTTTTTCACACTAATACTAGCCAAAATATGCTTTAGAATATAAAACTGCATCGCACAAGGGCAAATAATACGTATAAATATTTCCTTGTAATAAACCCTGTTAATGGCTGTAACACCCCAATAACAAGAACAGTTTGCTGGAATTAATAATGGTAATTTGGGTCCCCAGTCAGAGCAACAAGGTGTAATAGGATTGTTCCTATTACCCAGACTGTAACCTCCCCTGCGGATCCCTGTTTAACATAAATGCTGTGGAATGATTCCTCCCTATCCTTTCCCTACACCTTGAATAATCTTTCCCTGCACTTGTAAATAGTTTTTTTTAGCACAATGAAGTTTTTTCTGTTTCTAGCGCCTGCTGACATCTCTCCCTGCACTAAGTACACTGGAAAATAGCAGAATCAAAGATGGCTGAGGCTATTTATAGGGCTGTGACATCACATGGCAGCCTGGCTGCTTATTGGCATGGAATTATGCGTGATCCCGCCTTCCCAGAGTTCCTTGCTCCATGTCCTCACACGTGCAGCAGCCATTTAGGAAAAAATGTGATTCGTTACCACGAAGCGTGAGGAAATTCAAATTCGGTGTGAATTAAATTTTTCCTGAAATTAGGATCAAATTCCACTTCGTCAGCTTCGATTCGCTCATCTCAAATAAATACCTTGCTTTCAACCTTATGGCAACAGTTTGGGGAATGCCCTTTTCCTTTCCATCATGAAGGTACTGTATATGTATATATACTCACTGACAACAAAAAAATAATACACCTAAATAGAAATGCTGGATTGCTGCAAAAATCAGTTAGATCTAGGCAGATATATAAATGATTACAGGTGTAGTATGATTACACCCTGGGTTTCACCACAAAAGTGCTTCCCCCTCTGCCCTATAAAAAGGCTTTCAGAAGCTACTTTTGGGTAGAAGACATGCCTCTATGATGCATTCAAACACATTTTGCCCAGTTGACTGAGCTTGAAAGAGGGCACATCACTGGACTGAGAGAAGCAGGATGGTCATTTTGATGAACTGCTCTCCATCTAGGCCATTCTGACCTAGCTGTTAGGAGGTGTAGGGAGTAGAGGATAAGTGAGGGCACGCATATATGGCAAACAGGCTCTGGATGGCTCAGAAACATCACCTGTAGAGAGGCTCATTTGATCCACTGACAAGCATAAGCAGCTCCCACTGTTTTTTTGACCTCCATGTAGACACAAGTGGCACCTTCATCACGTGCCCCTTTTTCTGCCCACGCTATTTCTAGGCACTTGGCAGAAGGAAATTTTGTGTCATTGTGCCTATTACATGCCCTGCTATGATATTTACCGCTACCTTCATTTGCATTGGTGTCGTGAATGAGAAAACTGGACAGATATGGACTGAATTTGTCATCTTTAGCGATGAATCCATGTTCTGTTTGGGATCCGTCCACGGTCAGGTTCAAGTATGGAAGCCTTTTGGTGAGCATTTCAATCCTCAATTTCTTGCAAAAGGATGAAAACAGATGAGAAAGAACTCATGCATCAAACTGTATAGGAATCTGTATCAGATGTTTATTGGGAAAGTGTTCCTGTGACAAAAAGGAAAAAAAAGAACAAAATATAGCTTTGTATAAAGATACTATCAATATTTTGTGTAGGATGCTAATCATTTTAATTATGCTACTATTTGTAATTATAATATGTTAAGAAATGCTATATACAGTTGATTCTGGTCCAAAGTACATGGCCCCAAAAATAGTCAATTGCACCGTAACAACAATAATATAAAACAGCATAAAACCTCCTAAAAACACAATATATATTTAAATAAAGAATACATGGAACACAAGGTGATTTATCAACATTTCTATAACAATGGAGAAGGTACATGTTTAGGCTGTTTTTGAGCATGCTGCCTTCTTGGTTAAATTATGTTCTAGGTGTTGCAATAAACAAACTCTCCATATATTTTAGGTGTCCGTAACCAGTTCTAAAAATTCTCAAACCATTTCCAAATTGTTCCAAATTAATTATTGGGTTAGTGTCACGGCTGAGGATGGAGAAAATCCTCAGCCGTGCAATGCCAGAAGATGTAAGGTGGCTCGGCCAGGACGACAGGATTAGGGAGCAGGTCACCTCCTAAACGCATCCCTAACCTGACCCTGACTCCTAGCTACATGAGCCGACCTTGATGGTAGGAGGGCTCATGCACCGGAACCTTGAAGTCCCTGCTAGCCCTCAAGATGGCCCTAACCTAGGAGCAGGGTAAGACGGCCTGTTCCTTCTGGACGCGGAGGAACAGGGGTCTCACTGGCCAAGCTGCAAGGAATGGGGGAACTCATACAACATACAGATATGACAGGGGAACTAAACAAGTTCCACACGTACCTGTCACAGCCACGCTGACTGGAACCCATGTATGCCCTACTCATGTCCACAGAACACAAAGGGACATAGCACACATAACACACAGGTTACCAGGACATCCATAGTTGCACTAAACAGGAAACAAAGGGAAACATCAACTGAACATCATGCAAACATAACTTATACATTACAGATAAAGCTATGACCACAAGGGTGGCCCCCACTGGCAGATGTTATACACAGGAGGCTGCTCCAGCTACACATGGCTGAAGCAACCCACTGAGACATGCCAAACACTGAGGCTTTATAGGCCTAAGAGGCCACACCCACACAGACACACCCAGTGTCTCACACACACAGAAAGGGAGTTAACCCTTCCAACACCAGGGAATGGAAAACACCACTTAAAGGGGAAGTGTCCAAAACCAAGATCACACTGTGGCTGTTGCCGCAGGCAACGACATGGGTGGCTACCATGTCCTGGGAGTCAGCCGGCAGGCCGGGACACTGCCACCACATGTACACATCCAACCAAATGTTGCCACGGGCAGCCACAGTGAAGGGAAGAGTCCTAGTGCACACACAACACAAAACACAGTGCACAACAGACAAACAAACACAACACCCAACATGAAGGTTGTTAGGTGCAACCGCATGCAATGCAGCAAGCTGCCCAGCACCGCTCAGGCTGCTCTGCTGAAACTAACACCATACAACTAGTTGCCCGCGGCAACCACAGGTGAGGCCACAAACCAGCGGCCCTCAACTGTGATTGAAGACCAAAACCAAACCGCAGGCAACCGCATGCGGTTGAGGAGTCACGACCATAGCCGTGGCCGTGACAGTTAGATTTAACAATGTCATCTTTATGGCAAAAAAAAAAAAACAAGATAAAAAATATGGCACTCAGGCAAAATATTGAACCCCTATATCCAACACATAAAAATGCGTCTAAAGTTGACAAGGACTCACAGTTGCAATGTTAACATTGCTGACCATTTCCAGAAACCTTTATATAAAATAAAAAAAAGAGTATGTGAGAACAAACCCAAACCCGATCAGCTGTTGTTTTTTTCTGCCTAGGTCAGATTAATTTATATGGTATACTGCACTAGGGGAGAGATACTAGTGCACCCCTACGACAATGTTCCTGGGCTGATAAATCAATTTTTGTTTGTGAACACTTACTTCACAAATATCACAAACTCATTTTATTATTGTATTCAAAAATGTCTATTTTTTCATTCTGGTAGATTAACTTTTTCATTAGATTTGTTATTATCTACAACAGTGTTGGCAAACCTATGGCACGGGTGCCAGAGGAGGCACTAAGAGCCCTCTCTGTGGGCACCCGCCCCCTGGAAAAAGTCTATGGTGTGCCAATATGCCTTAGACTTTTCCTGCATCTACAACTTGTTTTTCATAGTAAAAAATAATTTATTTATTTATTTAGAAGGCTCTGTTCACATCTGTGTTATGGCTTCTGTTTATAAAAGAAGCCACATCACAGGGTCAGAACCATTGCACGATGGATACCACTGGTACATTACATTGCACACTGACTTACAGTGGTCTGTTGGGTCAAGATGTCAGTTATATTGACAGAATCTGTGACAGAGGCGCCAACTGAAATGTGAATCTAACCTTATACTAATGTACAAAGGTATGATTATTTAACAATATAAATGTAACTATGAATAGTATTTTAACAAATAAAGAATTTTAATTTTAATGAATACATTTTAAATTAAAATAGTAAATTATTTTACAGAGATACAACAAATTTCTAACAGTATTTCTAAATACTTTTAGTATTAACAAATTTACAAGTAATGTACGGCTACAAAGCTTAAAGTTATATATTCTAAGGAAGCTAGTAAATAAACCTGTAAATGACTTCTTAGAACTTCCAATTTGATGCCAGAAGAGGGCAGCAAAACACTGTTGAAGGATATCTGAACACTATATGCAAGGATTAGGTGACCTTGCTAAGATAGAGATTTGCAGTATTGATACAGGAGGCACTTACAATCTAGTTTGTAAAAGTAAATCTTAATAAAAAATAAAGTAATAAAATAAAGTAAATCAAAGGACTAATCACACACACATGGACAAAATTGTTTCAACCCTTACATTAAAGAAAGAAAACCCCCAATTGTCACTGAAATAACTTGAAACTGACAAAAGTAGTAATAAATAAACAAATTACTGAAAATCAGCCAATGAAAATCATTCATTGCTTTTGGATTGTGGTTCAACAGAATAATAATAAAAAAAAAACTAATGAAACTGGCCTGGACAAAAATGATAGTACCCCTAGAAAAAAATGTAAAATTATTTGACTATAGGGATATGTTAAACTAAAGTGTGTCCTGTAATTAGCACCAGAGGTGTCTTCAAACTTGTAATTACTCAGACTGCCTATTTAAACAGTAAAAAGTAGTCACTGTGCTGTTTGGTATCATGGTGGGTACCACACTGAACATGGACCAAAGAAATCTAAAGAGGGAATTGTATGAGGAGATTAGAAATAAAATTATAGACAAACATGTTAAAGGTAAAAGCTATAAGACCATCTTCAAACTGTTTGATGTTCCTGTTACTAGAGTTGCTCAGAGTTGCAAAAGCTTAAGTCTATAGGACTGTAGCCAGCCTCCCTAGACGTAGCTGCAAGAGGAAAATTGATGACAACTTGAAGCGAAAGATAATACGAATGGTAACCAAAGGGCCTAGAAAAACTTCCAACTTCCAGATTAGAGGTGACTTCCAAGGCTAAGATACAATAGTGTCATATCACGCCATCTTTCGCTGTCTTAGCCAAAGTGGACTTAATGGAAGATTACCGAGGAGAAAACCACTGCTGAAATCAAATCATAAAAAAGTGAGACTAGAATGTTGTTTGGACAGATGAGACAAAACTGGAGCTTTTTGGCAAGTCATTTCAGCTCTATGTTCACAGACTCAAAAATGAAGCATACAAAGAAAAGAACATTGTACCTGTCTTGAATTTGTGCAGGGTACAATGAAATCCCAAGACTATCAAGGCATTCTAGAGTGAAATCTGCTGCAAAAGTGTCAAAAGGCTTGGTCTCAGTCGCAGGTAATGGGTCATCCAGCAGGATAATGGCACAAAACACACAACTAAAAACATCCAAGAATGGCTTAGAGCAAAGCATTGGACTATTCTGAAGTGGCCTTCTATGAGCCCTGATCTAAATCCTATTGACCATCTGTGAAAGGAGCTGAAATATGCAGTCTGGAGAAGGCACCTTTCAAACCTGAGTACTGGGCCAAAATACCTGTGGACAGGTGCAGAAGTCTCATTGAGAGTTACAGAAATCAATTGATTGCAGTGATTGCCTCAAAAGGTTGTGCAACAAAATATTAAGTTAAGGGTATCATCATTTTTGTCCAGGCCAGTTTCATCGGTTTGTTTTATAAATTATTCTGTTGAACCAAAAGCAATGCCTGATTTTCATCAGTTGATTTTCAGTAAATTTTTATTTATTATTACTTTTGTCAATTTTAAATTATTTCAATGACCATTGCGGGTTTTTCTTTCTTTAACGGAAGGGTACCAACAATTTTGTCCATGTGTGTATATATTATGTAATTTTTTAGGATTTTGTACTGCAGCTTAATTATGGGTACCATACCAAAGGTTTTCTCTAAAAAAAGGAAACAGTCTACACAATAACAGACCTAGAGTAGTTAAATCTATTAGCTTAACAATAGCTGTGGTAGGAAGTGAAAGTACTACTATTTTCAGAGTCATTTAATTAACCTCAGTAATGTGTGTGCTCATGCCACAGACATTGCATATTATCAGGGGACTTTCTTGTTTGGAACTTCTATTAATTAGCCAAAGTGATATGATATCACCATAGTTTAAAGATGCTTGCTGTGAGTTCCACGAGCAGGACAAACACAGGCCAATAGGACGCCTTATATTCTGTTAGTAGAGTGTCCCAATAAGCGATTCAAGCAGAATTCCCCCCAAACAATAGTGCTAGCAAAGTGCCCCAAACATTGCCAGATGATTACCAACTGATTTGTGAAAAACTGGACTCCTCTGCCAGATAGTCTCAAAGAGTAAAGTATGGTCTAGCTATTTGGTAATGTATCTGAGCTCAGTTTTGTTTGGCACAAAGTTTAGTTGCATTACTGAAATAAATAAACTTTGCACGATATTCTAAATTTTCGAGGACTATCAATTTTTAGTTAGAATTTAAATTTTTGCCTTGTTTCACCCTCTTTGGTAATAAGTAGAGATGAGAGAATTTTTCTTTTTTTTTATCTGAATTTATTCCAACAAGGTGGAGACCCAGAAGTCATCCCTCTACCGAATGCTGACAATTCGGCTGTCACTACGCAAGCAAGTGAGCATGCATCGGGCCATTTGTTCAAGTGACTCGGAGGAACTCCCTGCCTCCATCTCCACTGCATACTGCCATGGTGTGTCTGGGTCCTCTGCCTCGTCTTCCTCATTGCCCTGTAGCTCCTCTGCCGGCTCCTGCTCCTCCTCTCCTGTCACCTGTATAGAAAAACCACCCATTTCGCTACACATTGCTTGTGCTCCAATGTCCTCCTCCAGTTCAACGCCCACAGGGCTCATGTGGCTGTGAGTTGTAGGCACCACGTCTCCAGTCCCCTGACCAGCCAGATTTACCAGCATCTGTTCCAGGACATGAAGCAGGGGAATAACATTGTTCATCCCGTAGTCCTGGCGACTGAAAAATAACGTGGCCTCCTCAAAGGGCCTGAGCAAATGGCAGGTGTCACGCATGAGCTGCAACTGGCTAACATCGAAGGGGGAGTACGCCTATCCGCTTGGATCATCAAGAAATAGTTTATGGCCTTTCTCTGTTCGTACAGTAGGTCCAACATATCGAGGGTGGAACTCCAATGGGTGGAAACGTCGCATATCATTCTATGTTGGGGGATGCTGTTTTGCTGCTGCAGCTCAAGGAGGGTGTGCTTTGGGGTGTACGAGTGGCTGAAGTGCATGCAAAGTTTCCTGCCCATTTTTACGTTTTCTTGCAGATGGGTGGAAGACTTTAGGAACCGTTTGACAACCAGATTGAACATGTGTGCCATGCAGGGTGCATGGCTCAACCCTCCTTGATGCAGCGCCAACACCATGTTTTTTTCTTTCTTTCTTGATGAAAGACACTGAGCAGTTCCTCCCCTGTGTGACTCCGTTCACACAGGCAAACGAGGTGCAGAAAAGTGTGACTCCACCGTGCCCTGCACATGTGGTATGCTGGAGGGGCACCGCAAATTGTCCCTGCAGTGGAGGCTGAGAACACGGTGGAGGATAAGGAGGCAGAGGCGGACATTTTCGCAGGACCAAAGGCGTGAGAACATGGATGCGGAAGCGGAATCACTTGGCCAAGTGACTGTGTCTGTGCAGGAACCACATTCACCCAATGGGCTATAAAGGTCATGTATTGTCCCTGACTGTAGTTACAGCTCTACACGTCAGCACTGCCGTGCACTTTGGCAGACATTGACAGGCTTAAGGACTGGCCCACCTTCTGTTCTACATGTGTGTGCATCAGGCATTGCTAGGGTCTCAAAAGATCCTGGGCCCAAGCACCAATGCATATGGCCCAATTCTCTAAGTTGAACAACCGCATCCCCCCCCCCTGCAAACACTAGCACTGAAGACATTTTACTGTACTTGCTCTACAGCAGCACGTACCTCTCACACCCAGTGCCTCCAGGTGATGTCTCCTCTGATGTACCATAGATCTTCTCTATCATCACCTTCTCCATTCGGTCCAGACACTTCTCACAGCCACCTCATCTCTGCAGAGTGTGACGCACCGACATCTTAGCTTCCCTACTTTTCTGTACCCCCAAATACTATCCTGAAGAAAAATGAGTGCCCCCCATAGTAACAGTACTCCTCATAGTCCCACCAATAGTAATTCCCTTCTAGAATGCTCTCATTAGTAATACTGCCCCCTACTGGATCTAACAGTTATAATGCTCCACAAGAGTGCCTCCATTAATAGAAGAGCCCTCCAGTATTATTAATACCCTCACAGAGCCACCAGTAGAAATAAGGCCCCCTATTATTCCCCCAGTGGTAATGAAGCTCTCTACAGACCCCCTTTATAATGCCGCCTGCAGTGCCCCCTGTAGTTATATCGCCCCCTACTGTTATAATGCTCGCCCTGAAGCGCCCCCAATATTTATAATGCAGCCTGCAGTGCCCCCTGTGGTTATATTCCTCCGTTTAGTGTCCTCAGAAATTATAATTCCTCAACACCTCCGCCACACAGTCCCATGTAAATAACACTATTTCCCTCCCTTCACCATAGAGTCAAATATAAATACCATCACACCATCTCTCCAGCCCTCTCCAATATACAGTCCCATGTAAATAACATCCCTCTCCATCTACAGCCCCCTCCAAAATACAGTCCCATGTAAATAACATCACGCCATCTCTCCTGCCCCTTCCAAACAGTCCCATGTAAATAACATCACCCCTCCCCAGCCGCCTTCAACATACAGTCCCATGTAAAAAAACATCACCTCGTCAATATTCAGTCCTATATAAATAACATCACTCCCTCCCCCAGACACCTTCAACATACAGTCCCATGTAAATAAAATCACCCCCTCCCCAGCCACCTCCAACATGCAGTCCCATGTAAGTAACATTACCCTTTAACATTCAATCTCATGTAAATAATATCACTCCCTCCCACAGCTGCCTTTAACATGCAGTCCCATGTAAATAACATCACCCTACCACAGCCACTTCCAAAATTCAGTCCCATGTAATGAACATCACTCCACCTCACTGTCCCATGTAAATAACCTCCCTCCCTTCAACCCTAACATACAGTCCCAGTTAAATAACTACAACGCACAACATTGCTCTGCCTCTCAAACTGAGTACTCTACCCCTTCACTTACCTCTCCTCATGTAGCAGATCTCACCTCAGCCTCTTCCCAGGGCTTCTCTTCACTGCTGATCCATCCTCTCCTGCACTAGTCACATGATGGTGACATCAACCTAGGTCCTTTTCAGCTACTGCATTTAGAACTGATCACATGACCTGTGAGATCATCACAGGTCCTTTAGCTCTTGCAGTGCATTAGATTAAATTGTATTGTCGTCCTGAGGACGGCAATACAGTTATATCTAACAGGCAGGCAGAACATTCGGGTCCTGGGACAAAACATCAGGGGCCCAGGCCCCGAATGTTTTGATCTAGCAACTCCCCTGGTGTGCAGGGCTGGTACTGCCTTTTTGGCAAAGAAATGACGGCTTGGGACTCTCCACCTCGGCTCGGCACAGGCCATCAGTTCTCTGAAAAGTGCAGAGTCCACGACTTGGAAAGGGAGGGACTACAGCACCAGCAGTTTGATGAGTGCACGCATACTGTTGTCTCTTGGCAATCACTTTGGTGATTGATTGCTGACGGAATGAGTGACGAGGAGTAGGAGGATGAAAAGCATAAGCATCAGGACCGGTAGATAATGGGATGGACAGACAACTCACTTCGGCTGAGCTGGTGGAGCCTTCACTGCCTGAAATCGGCAGCGTTCCACAGGGTGATGCAGCGGTTGCTGCGGCAGGCTGGTCCACCACATCAGAACCACAGTTCTCCCAGGCGACTTTATGGTGATGCTGCATATGTTGACGCAGGGCCATGATAAAAAGGGCTTTAGAACATATAACTGTACAGCTGGACAGCAAATATATATTTGTTTTCCACTTGTACACGCCACAAAAGGCTTTAGAACATGTAACTGCACCACTGAACAGCAAAGATATTTTACTTTTGCCACTAATAAACACCAGAAATGGCTTTAGAACATATACCTGCACAGCTGAACAGCAAATATATTTTTCTTTTGCCACTAATACATGACAAATAGTGCTGTAATTTAAGTACTTCACCACACAACAGCTAATTAGCCCTTTTTTCCCACTAATACAAGCAAAAAAATTATTTCGAACATATAACTGCACCGCATAAGGGCAAATAAGACATAGAAACATAGAAACATAGAATGTGTCGGCAGATAAGAACCATTTGGCCCATCCAGTCTGCCCAATATACTAAATACTATGGATAGCCCCTGGCCCTATCTTATATGAAGGATGGCCTTATGCCTATCCAATGCATGCTTAAACTCCTCCACTGTATTTGCAGCTACCACTTCTGCAGGAAGGCTATTCCATGCATCCACTACTCTCTCAGTAAAGTAATACTTCCTGATATTACTTTTAAACCTTTGCCCCTCTAATTTAAAACTATGTCCTCTTGTAGCAGTTTTTCTTCTTTTAAATATTCTCTCCTCTTTTATCTTGTTGATTCCCTTTATGTATTTAAAAGTTTTTATCATATCACCTCTGTCTCGTCTTTCTTCCAAGCTATACATGTTAAGGTCCTTTAATCTTTCCTGGTAAGTTTTATCCTGCAATCCATGTACCAGTTTAGTAGCTCTTCTCTGAACTCTCTCCAAAGTATCAATATCCTTCTGGAGATATGGTCTCCAGTACTGAGCACAATACTCCAAATGAGGTCTCACTAGTGCTCTGTAGAGCGGCATGAGCACCTCCCTCTTTCTACTGGTAATTCCTCTCCCTATACACCCAAGCATTCTGCTAGCATTTCCTGCTGCCCTATGACATTGTCTGCCTACCTTTAAGTCTTCTGAAATAATGACCCCTAAATCCCTTTCCTCAGATACTGAGGTTAGGACTGTATCACTGATTTTATATTCTGCTCTTGGGTTTTTACGTCCCAGGTGCATTATCTTGCACTTATCAACATTAAATTTTAGTTGCCATATTTTTGACCATTCCTCTAGTTTTCCTAAATCCTTTTCCATTTGGTGTATTCCTCCAGGAACATCAACCCTGTTACAAATCTTTGTGTCATCAGCAAAAAGACACACCTTACCATCGAGGCCTTCTGCAATTTCGCTGATAAAGATATTAAACAATATGGGTCCCAGAACAGATCCCTGAGGTACCCCACTGGTAACAAGACCTTGGTCTGAATATACTCCATTGACTACAACCCTCTGTTGCCTGTCCCTCAGCCACTGCCTAATCCATTCAACAATATGGGAGTCCAAGCCCAAAGACTGCACTTTATTGATAAGCTTTCTATGTGGGACAGTATCAAAAGCCTTACTAAAGTCTAGATAAGCGATGTCTACTGCACCTCCTCCATCTATTATTTTAGTCACCCAATCGAAAGAAATATTTTCTTGTAATAAACCTTGTAATAAACGGTTTGCTTTATAATGGCAATTTGGGTCCTCAGTCAGTGCAGCAAGGTGTAATAGGATTGTTCCTATTTCCCAGGCTGTAACCTCCCCTGCTGAACCCTGTTCAATATAAATGCTGTATAATGATTCCTCCCTATCCTTTCCCTACACCTTGAATAAACTTTCCCTGCACTTGTAAATCGTTTTTTTAGCACAATAAAGTTTTTTCTGTTCCTAGCGCCTGCTGACGTCTTTACCTGCACTAAGTACATTGGAAAATGGCAGAATCCAAGATGGCTGAGGCTATTTTATAGTGCTGTGACATCACAGGGCTGTCTGGCTGCTGATTGGCTGCATGCATGGCATTATGGGTGATCCCTCCTTCCCAGAGTTCCTTGTTCTATGTTCTCACACGTGCAGAAGCTATTTTAGGAAAAAATGTGATTCGTTACCACGAAGCGTGAGGAAATTCGGATTCGGTGAGAATCGAATTTTTCCTGAAATTCAGATCGAGTTTCACTTAGTCAACTTCAATTCGCTCATCTCTAGTAATAAGTCAATCTGCCTTTGTTGCCTATGTTTTTTGCACAATTTGTTCTTTACAATTTTATTGTCATCAGTGACTTCTTTTATTAGTAATATGAACTTTCTTTACCTTATTTAAGCACATTGGTTTTCTCTTATTTTTAGCTCTATTATTTTCATAGTGGAAATATCTTTCTCAGTATGTTTTTAAAAAGTCAATTTAGCTTTTGTATTTGTTTTAAGCACATTATGCATTCAAATTAATGCAGTCTTTGAGTTGATCAAGTTTAAAAAAGAACAGTTTGAATTGGATGGAAACATTTCTTATTTTGATCTCACAGTTTTGACATGCAATTTCTATAGTGCCTTTGGTAAGTGTTCCATGCTTTAGTTAGAACAATTTCAGTAGACAGAGATTCCCAAACTGTGAATCACAGATTTTATAACAATCTCAAATCTGACTGAACTGTTCTGTATTCCATAAAGCTCACCAATTTTTGGATCATTAATGATAATACCTGCAAATACAAAATTATTGATTCCAATTGAAGTTTGGATCATTATACTGATCTTTCTTGCTTCTGCAATCATAGACTTGTCAAATGTACTACAATGAATAATCTATCCTAAGTTTAGGAAAATGTTGATTCTAAATTATTCATGGTAACAAATAAAGTTTTCCTAAAATGATGGCTGCACATGTTACAAAGCGAAACTAAGTATAGAGGAGATAAGCCGAGGAACACAAGATCACCCATAATGCCGTGCAACCAGCCAATCTGCAGATAGCAATCCCCTGTGATGTCACAGCCCTATAAAACTCTCATCTTGTGCAGCCACTGTCTTCTGAGTGGACAGAGCAAGAGTGCAGGGAGAGGGCAGTGAGAGCACAATGAGACTTATTCTGCCTCAGTTTTATTTATCTGTAAAGATTTTATTTATTTACTAGCTGAAGGACCCAGCTTCACATGGGTATATTTCATCTATTTCATTTAATGTTTGTGTGTCATTAAAAGATATTGACAATATCCCCTATAACAGTGACATCTACAGTACCCCGCCCCCTTAACATTGACCTCCACAGCCTCCCATCCCTTAACACTGACCCCCCCACAGTGCCCCACCATCTTAAAATGGGACCTGCACAGCAGCCCACCCCCTTAACTTTGACCTTCACAGCAGCCTGCCCCTTTAACAATGAGTTCCACAGCACCCCAACCTTTTGACAGTGACCTCCACAGGAGCCCGCCCCCTTATCAGTGATTTCTACAGCACCCCGCCCCTCAACAGTGACCTCCATAGGGGACAGTCCCTCTAACTGTGACCTCAAACATTCCCTGCCACCTAAACAGAGACCTCAACAGTGCCTTCCCCTTTAACAGTGACTGCCACAGTACACCGCTCCCTTAACAGTGACCTAACAGTACCCTGCTGCCTTAACAGTGACCTCCACAGCAGCTGCCCCCTTAACAGTGACCTCCACAGCAGCTGCCCCCTTAACAGTGACCTCCATAGTGCTTGTCCCTTTAGCAGTGACCTCTATAACTGCCTGACAATTGTCCAATCTAATTCCTTTTCTTACGGGGCATTATTGCCTTTAATTGACAGTATATAAAACTGCACAGAATTAGTATACACTTAAGGTCATGTGAGTTACAGCCTCTACAACAATGTTGGCTAAGCGTTCCAATCAAAATCATATTAGCTCACACATAAGCTGTTTTATACTAAGAATGTCCTTCATTGCCTATAGCAATCAATCAGAGCTCATATTAATGACCTGTAGCAAAATAGAAGCTGAGCTGCGATTGGTTGCTATATGTAACCTGATGAATATCCAGGCTAACAGCCACAACAGCAAACAGATAATGGCTCCTGTAGTTTGGCGGTTAGGTTACTAAGCATATTTTTTGGCAAATAATTGGATAGCGCAGGGTGAAAATGTCCATTCAAAACATAGTCTATGACGTTCCCCGAGTCACAGGAGGCGGCTGTGCAAAATTTTGTGATTCTGAATACAATGGTGCGGATTAGTATAGCGGACATACACATATACATACATTCAGCTTTATATATTAGACTAGCTGAAGGACCCGGCTTCGCTCGGGTATATTTAATCTATTTCATTTAATGTTTGTGTGTCGTTAAAAGATATCAACACTATCCTCTATAACATTGACATCTACAGCACCCCGCCCCCAAAACAGTGACCTCCACAGCCCCCCAACCCTTAACACTGACCCCGCCACAGTGCCCCGTCCCTTAAAATTGGACCTCCACAGCAGCCCACCCCATTAACTTTGACCTTTACAACAGCCTTCCACTTTAACAGTGACTTTGACAGCATACCACCCCCTTTACAGTGACCTTCACAGGGGCTCGCCCCCTTAACAGTGGCCTTTACTGGATCGGGGGCGTGTCCTTTTTAACAGCTCACTCTAAGACAGCAGCACTATGCTGTCTGAGTGTGAGCTGCAGAGAGAAAGTCACCCTTCCTCCCACCTCTGCAGCTGACAGAAGTTGATTTTTACCTTAATTTTTTCAATCCCCGTCGGCTCAAGAGTAGGAGGGGGCATGGTCTAACCAGATCTGGGCATGGCCTAGCGGGACCTAGAAGTTGATTTTTAACTTCATTTTTTCAATCCCTGTCTGCTCAGGAGTGGAAGGGGGCGTGACATAACCAGATCAGGGGCGTGGCTTAGTGGGACCTGGGGGCGGAGTTTTAAGTCTTTTGAGGGTGGACACATTGTGGCAGGGGGCATGTCTGGGCTCCTTCTTGGCAAGAGTCACGCCCCTCTGGGCACCTTACTGGCTCATTTGCATACCAATTAAACTGGATTGTCAGAGGATAAAAACATCTATTTCTGGAACAAAGGCACATCTTGAAATAAGGTACTAAGTGCTATTAGGCCATGGCTTTACTTCAATAGCAATTATCCTTGTGACAGATTTCCTTTAAAGCTCTCCTATAGCAGTGAAGATAAATGGCTGGGTTGTTATGGAAACCTGGAGGGCCTGCAAGCTTCTATTGGCTGATAGTGTTGAGCGTGAATATTCGAATTACGAATATTTATCGCGAATATCGCAACTTCGAGAATTCGCGAATATTTCGAATACAGTGCTATATATTTGTTTTTTGAATATTCGTCATTTTTGTTTTGTTGAAAAATCGGTAATGTAATGATCGCGTAATATGCGAATATTACCCGATTAATACAGGTGTGGGTCAGAAAGGAATATATAGCACAATATTCGATATAGTGATATATATTTGTTTTTTAGAATATTCGTAATTTTTTTTCATCTGAAGTTATGATTCCTCCCTGCTTAAGTTGCTTGTCAAGCAATTTAAGCAGGGGGGAATCATAACTTTAGATGAAAAAAAATGACGAATATTCTAAAAAACAAATCTATAGCACTATATCGAATATTGTGCTATATATTCCTTTCTGACCCACACCTGTATTGATCGCATAATATTTGCATATTATGTGATCATTACATTGTTGATTTTTCGACATTTTTTTAAAATAATATGACGAATATTCGAATTCGCGAATTCGAATATGACCCCTGCCGCTCATCACTATTAGCTGATAAGGGTTATGTGACCAAGCTTCTATTGGCTAATGCATTTTTTGGGAATATCTCAGGAACAGTATGTCCTAGAGAGTAGAGTTGAGCAGACAACTGAAAGTTCGGGTTCGACGGGTTCGGCCGAAATTCGCAAAAAAGTTCGAGTTCGGGATCCAAACTTGACCCGAATTTGACACCGAACCCCATTGAAGTCAATGGGGACACGAACTTTGGAGCATTAAAATGGCTCTAAAAGGCAGCAAAATGTGGTTAAGAGCATGGCAAGTGCTCTGCAAAAAAAAGTGGATAGGGAAATGACTTCAAATAACATAAAATACGTAAAATTAAAAAATAATAATCTTGATCTAGGAGGAGGAGGTCCATATGGAGTAAGAGGATGAGGAGGTGGTGGGTGTGGCGGTGAAGGTGGAAGCGGCGGTGGAGGAGGAGGTAGCCAACACTGGTTTTTGGTTTTGTTTTGTATTTTATTTTATTTTTATTTTTGTTGTTGTTTAAATTTGGGTAGACCCCAAAACATTGGGAAATATAAAAAATAAAACAAAGAGAAAGTGCGCTGGAGTACAACAATGGCTGGGTGAGGCCTGTATACATGTTTATTCTGCGCAAAGTACGGACAAGTCCTGTGGGATCCCTGCCTGGTTCATTTTAATGAACGTGAGCTTATCCACATTGGCTGTGGACAGGCGGCTGCGCTTGTCAGTGGTAATGCCCCCTGCCATGCTAAACAAACGTTCAGACAATACACTGGCTGCAGGGCAGGCCAGCACCTCCAAGGCGTAAAGAGCAAGCTCAGGCCATGTGCCCAATTTGGATTCCCAGAAGTTGAAGGGGGCAGACCCGTCATTCAGTACGTGTAGGCATGTGCACACATACTGCTCCACCATGTTGCTGAAATGCTGCCCCCTGCTAAGACGTTCCATATCAGACGGTGATGCTGGTTGTTGTGGAGTGCTAACAAAACTTTTCCACATTTCGGTCATGCTAACCCTGCCTTCTGAGGTGCTGGCGGTGCCCCAGCTGCGTTGGCGACCTCTTCCTCAGCCTTCGCCTTGTGCTTTCACTGTGCCCCCGCTGTCAGGTGGGAATGCCATCAGCAGCGCGTCGACCAGCAGGCGCTTGCAGTCGCGCATCTTCCGATCAGTAACAGACGTTTTTATTAAATTTAGTTCCCTGTCAGCAATGCAGAGCAGGGTTTTTTCACCGGCAAAAAATGGGTGAATTTCAACCATCAATGTAACAGATGAATTTTTGAAATTTAGGTCACCTATGCAGAGCAGGGGTTTGTATACGGCAAAAATGGCAAAATGTCACCCAAGATTGTAACAGACGATTTTTAGAAATTTAGGTCCCTGTCACCTATGCAGAGCAGGGGTTTATTCACGGCAAAACTGGGTTCATGTCACCCACCAATGGAACAGACGATTTTTACAAAAATTTGGTCCCTGTCATCTATGCAGAGCGGAGATTTGTATATGGCAAAAACTGTAAAATTTCACCTGAGAATGTAAAAGACCATTTTTTGAAATTTAGATCCCTGTCACCTATGCAGAGCAGGGGTTTATTCACGGCAAAAATAGTAAAATGTCACCCAAAAATGTAACAGATGCTTTTGCACCCAGCTCCCTCTTTTGCTGTGCTAGTGCCTCTCTGCGACCACCGCCAAACTGCACACGTCACTCGCATGACCTTGATTTCATGTTGGGTCTAGTACCTCATCATCCTCCACATCATCTTCCACCCACTCTTTACCCCTGCCCCCCTTTTCGGTCTGCAGACAGCAAAAAGCTGCAGCAGTTGGCACCTGTGTTTCGTCATCATCAGAGACGTGCTGCGGTGGTCTTCCCATGTCCTCATCCTGAAACATAAGTGGTTGGGCATCAGTGCACTCAATGTCTTCCACTTCTGGGGCAGGGCTATGTGTATGGCCCACGGAAACCCTGCCAGCAGAGTCATCAAAAAGCAGAAGAGACTGCTGCATGACTTGGGGCTCAGACTGCTTGCCTGATTTGCAAGGGGGTGAGGTGAAAGACTGATGGCCATGGGCTGTAGGTGACAAATCTGATCTTTCAGTAAATGGTGGCCAATAGGATAGAGAAAGGCACTCATAGGGTAAGTATGTTCAGTAAATAAAAATTCTACTTTAAGAGATGGTTTGCTCACCTATTGCGGTTGCACCAATTGGGCGCAACCACAATGAAGGCCAAAAGAAGAGAATTGCAACGGTTGGTGCAGCCTAGATTCGTCCGATCGCCTTGGGCAGGAGCCACCCTGCTGCTCGGGTAACCGTAGAAGAGAAGAAACGCTGAACTTTACGTCGAGCGTATGGACCTTAGAGGGCGCACTAACACAACCGGTCGTAAGCAATATTTAAGTTTCAGCAATTTTCCGTTTTATTCATAGACAACGCGTTTCGGGGTACTGGAGACCCCTTTATCAAGTCTAAAAGGAGGATTAATAAAAAAGGACACATATATAGAAAAAACACAATATGTGTGCTTATCCATATAAAGAAATGTGTGACAAATGTATAATGATAAATATAAAGAAATATATGAAAATATATATAAATATAAATACATATATATAAATAAATATAAAAAAATGCATATATATAAAAAATACATATATATATATATATATATACACTCACCTAAAGAATTATTAGGAACACCATACTAATACGGTGTTGGACCCCCTTTTGCCTTCAGAACTGCCTTAATTCTACGTGGCATTGATTCAACAAGGTGCTGATAGCATTCTTCAGAAATGTTGGCCCATATTGATAGGATAGCATCTTGCAGTTGATGGAGATTTGAGGGATGCACATCCAGGGCACGAAGCTCCCGTTCCACCACATCCCAAAGATACTCTATTGGGTTGAGATCTGGTGACTGTGGGGGCCATTTTAGTACAGTGAACTCATTGTCATGTTCAAGAAACCAATTTGAAATGATTCGATTTGTGACATGGTGCATTATCCTGCTGGAAGTAGCCATTTTTGAGTTCAGGAGATTGTCTTGACCAGGACCACACCCCTAAATGCATTGAAGCAACTGCCATGTGATTGGTTGACTAGATAATTGCATTAATGAGAAATAGAACAGGTGTTCCTAATAATTCTTTAGGTGAGTGTATATATATATATATATATATATATAAAATTTATAGAATAACGAACATCGCATATACATAGAGGATTGTAACATAAAAGGAGCCAATGCTATAAAATTATCATCTGCTGAGGTAAAAAACACTATGTTATACCAGAAATGGACACTAAACCTAGAAGAGTCCATACTATGTAATGTAATGGTATCTCTGCTGGGAAAAACAACAAGATTGCGTTTCTTCATTAAGCTAAATAAAACAAAAAAGAAAAAGAAAATGAACATATATAGGCATTGATCTGATCTTTCAGCAGGGGACTGGGTGGGAGACAATGTGAAGGAACTGGGGGCACTGTCAGCAACCCAATCTACTATCGCCTGTACTTGTTCTCGCCTCACCATTCGTAGAGCGGCTTTCGGGCCTACCAAATAACGCTGAAGGTTCTGTCGCCTACTCGCACCTGACGAAGGTTTTCACTTGTGCGTGTAGCTGGCACAGATCGACCATGTCCTCTCTCTGCAACAGGAGCTCCACCAACACTAGCAGCACCACGACCAGGGCCACGTCCCTTATTTGATGCTCTCCTCATTCTTTGCGTTCACCCACCAAACTAACAGATGGTTTATGTCAGGCGACAATGTAACCGTCAATAGTCAACAATTACGTTCACTGACAGTAAGACTGTGCCGGTGTCATAAAGAGAAAAAAAATCTTGAGATCACACAACAGTGTGACAGGTGACTCTAATACAATTACTTCACGGTCACAAAACATGTGTATTTGTCAACTAACAATGTAACAGCAGTATTGACTGGTTTTATTGGACTGTCAGAAATGCAGTGCAGGCTGCAAATGTACCATCTAGCACAAAAAGGGTGTTTTTTTCAAACAACAATATAACAGCAGTATTTAAAGGTTTTATTAGACTGTCAGAGGCCGCAAATGTACTATCCAGCAGAAAAAATTAGTTTTTTCAACAATGTAACAGCAGTATTTAAAGGCTTTAGTGGACTGTCAGAAATGCAGCGTAGGCCGCAAATGTACTATCTAGCACAAAAAGTGTGCTTTTTTTCAACCAACAATGCAACAGCAGTATTTATCAGTTTTAGTGGACTGTCAGAAATGCAGTGCAGGCTGCAAATGTACTATCTAGCACAAAAAGTGAGTTTTTTTCAACCGACAATGTAACAGCAGTATTTAATGGTTTTATTGAACTGTCAGAAATGCAGCGCAGGCCGCAAATGTACTATCTAGCACAAAAAGTGTGCTTTTTTCACCCAACAATGTAACAGCATTTTTTTTACCGGTTATATTGGACTGTCAAAAATGCAGCGCAGGCCGCAAATGTAGTATCTACCACAAAAAGTAAGTTTTTTCAACCGACAATGTAACAGCAGTATTTCACGGTTTTATTGGACTGTCAGAAATGCTGCGCAGGCTGCAAATGTACTATCTAGCACAAAAAGTGTGCTTTTTTCAACTTACAATGTAACAGCATGATTTAACGGTTTTATTGGACTGTCAGAAATGCAGCACAGGCCGCAAATGTACTATCTAGCACAAAAAGTTAGTTTTTTTCAACCAACAATGTAACAGCAGTATTTACAGTTTTTTTTGGACTGTCAGAAATGCAGCGCAGGCTGCAAATGTACTATCTAGCACATAAAGTGAGTTTTTTTCAACTAAAAATGCAACAGCGGTATTTAACGGTTTTAGTGGACTGTCAGAAATGCAGCGGAGGCTGCAAATGTACTATCTTGAACAAAAAGTGTGCTTTTTTCAACCAATAATGTAACAGCAGTATTTAACGGTTTTATTGGACTGTCATAAATGCAGCGCAGGCCGCAAATGTACTATCTAGCAAAAATAAATACATTTTTCAACCGACAATGTAACAGCATTTAGAATGATCCCCATTTCTCAGCTTTACTGCTTATATGTGTGTGCAGCCATTATTATTTTTTTATTTATTATGTTTGCCTTATGGATGTGCACCCATGACTATGATTATGAATAAAAATATGCCAGTCTAAACTTTCTTGTAATATTTATCTGAGGGTGGTATCACAGTCGGCGTGGCTATCACAAATACGTGACACAGAGGGAGGGAACGAGGAAGGCCCTGCCCAAGTGAGAGGGAAGATGGTGACCCCTGACTCACCTGGCGGCTGGCACCTGGCTGCCCTGACGTCCCTAGACGGGTTCCTCACCCGTACGCCGATCACGTGCCTAAAGCCCTGGCTTTCCCTGAGCTGAGCCCTAGGTAGTGAACAGGGCGATGGGAACACTAGTCCGCACCACTAACTCTAAGGGAAAACACCAAGGGGAGGACAGACAACACAGACTCAACATATATTCCCAGATGGGCGACAACAGGAGACAAAAATAAGCCCAACAGGGATCCGGAGGGTAGCACTCAGGAACGACAAGCAGGATTCACCACTCCAGTGGGTCAGTATAGATGTCCAGGCAGGAAGCTCTATAACTGGTAACTAGAGAAGTGTGAGGGGAGAATATAAGGAGGTAGGGAGTGGCAGACAAGAAACAGCTGAGGAGGAGAAGCTACGGATCCCTGAGAGAGACAAAAAGGATAGCAAGGCAAACACAGAAAACAATCACTAAAAAACAACGTGATCTTTAGATATAGAGCGCGCAGCCACCCGCTGCGACTTCCTGACCCCGGGTATAACGGAGTCAGACGTGGCTCTTGATACCCTCGTGACAGTACCCCCCCTTTCACGAGGGGCCTCCGGACACTCAGGACCAGGTCTCTCCGGATGAGAGGCATGGAAAGTCTGAATTAACCTGTTGGCGTTTACCTCTGACGCTGGAACCCACATTCTTTCCTCGGGACCGTAACCCCTCCAATGCACCAGATACTGAAGAGAGCGGCGGACCCGACGAGAATCAACAATTCTGGCTATTTGAAACTCCAGATTACCAGCCACAATGACAGGAGGAGGTGGCAGCGGCGATGGTTCTAGAGGTGGAACATACTTCTTGAGTAACGATTTATGGAAGACGTTATGGATCTTAAAAGTCTGAGGTAGCTCCAGGCGAAAAGCCACAGGGTTAATAACGGCTACTATTTTATAGGGACCAATGAACCTAGGACCCAGTTTCCAAGAAGGAACCTTCAACTTAATATTCCTAGTAGACAACCACACATAGTCATTCACTCCTAGGTCCGGACCTGGCGACCGTTTCTTATCGGCCATGCATTTATATTTACCACTCATCTTTTTCAAGTTAACTTGCACCTTCTGCCATACCGATGAAAGAGATGAAGAAAACCTTTCCTCTTCGGGAACCCCAGAAGACCCCCCCTCTTTGAAAGTACAAAATTGGGGATGAAAACCGTATGCACCAAGGAATGGTGACTTGCCAGTGGACTCCTGATAATGATTATTTATGGCAAACTCAGCTAACGGTAAATATGATGACCACAACTCTTGGTTTTCAGACACAAAACACCTTAAATATGTTTCTAGGTTTTGGTTGGTACGCTCAGTCTGTCCATTCGACTAAGGATGGAAAGCTAAGGAAAAGGACAAGTGAACCCCCAAACGGGAACAAAAAGCTTTCCAAAACTTAGAAATAAACTGGGTTCCCCGATCCGAAACCACATCGGAAGGGACCCCGTGAAGCTTCACGATTTCACTGATAAACACCTGAGCGAGAGTTTTAGCATTAGGAAGTGCGGGTAGCGCAATAAAGTGTACCATTTTGCTAAACCTGTCTACTACTACCAAGATAACTGTTTTACCCGCCGACAGCGGTAAGTCAGTGATGAAATCCATTGACAGATGTGTCCATGGCCTATTGGGGATGAAAAGTGGCAATAAAGACCCTGCTGGACGTGTATGAGAGACTTTCGCGCGTGCACAAGTAGAACAAGTAGACACGAAATCCATTACATCCTGACGCAACCTTGGCCACCAAAAACGACGAGATAAAAGCTCCAAGGTTGCTTTACTACCCGGGTGTCCAGCAAGTGCCGAATTATGATGTTCTTTTAATAATTCAAGACGCAGGTTTAACGGTACAAACAATTTCTCTGAGGGGCAAGAGGCCGGGGCGTCCCCCTGAGCCTCTAACACCTTTCCCTCTAGAACAGAGTGTACAGCAGAGACAACCACTCCTCTTTGTAAAATAGGTACCGGATCACAAACATTACCCCCTCCAGGGAAACTACGAGATAATGCGTCTGCCTTGGTATTTTTTGCCCCAGGACGATAGGTGATTACAAAGTTAAATCTGGTAAAGAATAGCGACCACCTAGCTTGTCTAGGGGTGAGACGCTTAGCCGATTCTAGGTACAGAAGGTTCTTGTGATCCGTAATCACCGTGACGGGGTGGATTGTTCCCTCTAAGAAGTGACGCCACTCTTCAAGCGCCAGTTTAATCGCCAACAGTTCCCTATTTCCAATATCATAATTCTTCTCCGCAGAAGATAATTTTTTGGAAAAGAAAGCGCAAGGACGCCATTTGCCAGGAGACGGACCCTGAGACAATACAGCTCCCACTCCCACCTCTGACGCATCTACCTCGACAATAAAAGGCTGGGAGACATCAGGTTGAATTAGAACAGGTGCCGAGGTAAACCTCTCCTTTAGAGAGGAAAATGCATCTTTAGCGGCGACAGACCATTTGGAAAAATCCGTCCCCTTCCTAGTCATGTCGGTAAGGGGTTTAACGATCACTGAATAATTTTTAATGAACTTTCTATAGAAATTAGCGAAACCCAAAAACCGTTGTAGGGCTTTAAGGTTCTCAGGAAGATCCCAATCTAAAATTGCCTGGACCTTCCCAGGATCCATGCGGAAACCTGAAGCAGATAATAGATATCCCAGGAACTGTAATTCCTGAACAGCGAAGACACATTTTTCAATTTTCGCATATAATTTATTAGTCCGTAGGACCTGCAGTACTTGCCTGACATGCACCTCATGTGTTTTCAGATCAGCCGAATAAATTAAGATATCATCTAGGTATATGACTACAAACCTGCCGATGAGATGACTAAAAATATCATTAACGAAATGTTGGAAGACAGCAGGGGCATTGGTCAGACCGAAAGGCATAACTAGATTTTCATAATGCCCCTCAGGGGTGTTAAAAGCTGTCTTCCACTCATCCCCTTCCCTGATACGAATCAGATTGTAGGCCCCCCTAAGATCAAGTTTGGAGAACCACTTAGCACCCGCAATCTGATTAAAAAGGTCAGGAATGAGAGGAAGAGGGTATGGGTCACGGATGGTTATCTGGTTTAACTCACGGAAATCTAAGCAAGGACGCAGGCCCCCATCTTTCTTTTTAACAAAGAAAAACCCTGCAGCCACGGGTGAAGAAGAGGGTCTGATGTGTCCCTTAGCCAGACTCTCGGAGATATAATCTTTCATGGCTTGTCTCTCGGGACCCGAAAGATTATACAACCTGGACTTGGGTAATTTTGCCCCGGGAATCAGGTTAACCGGGCAATCATAAGGACGATGAGGTGGTAGTTTCTGACAACCCTTTTCAGAAAAAACGTCCTCAAAGTCCGAAATAAATGTAGGTAGGGAAGCTATGGAGGCGATTAAGCAATTGTTATTTAAGCAATTCTCTCTGCAATGCTCACTCCACTCCAATATCTCCCTGGCCTGCCAATCCACCACTGGATTGTGCGCTATCAACCAGGGAAGACCCAATACCACCGGAGAGGGAAGGCCCTCCAGAACGTAACATGAAAGACACTCATTATGGTGGTCCCCTACCCAAAGGTGTAAATTACGAACAATGTGGGTGAGGTTTCTCTGAGACAGAGGAGCAGAATCTATAGCGAATACGGGAATAGGTCTCTGCAGCGTACAGAGAGACAAACCCATAGTGCGGGCAAAATGGGCATCAATCAAGTTTACCCCTGCTCCACTGTCTAGAAAAACAGAAATAGACTCCGTCTTAACACCAAAAACAATGACCGCTGGTAACACAAATTGAGATGTTCGTATGGAGGAAACGTATACCCCCCGGCTGACATCCTCCGCACTGTAAATTTCAGCTCCTCCCAGATGAAATTCAAATATATAGTGAACTCCGTAAGGGATCGAACGTCGCCACGCCATACGCAAAAAATATCATCGATGAAACGACGCCAGAATATACAATGTTGCTGGTACAGTAAATTAGAATAGACGAACTGGCTCTCAAATTGCGCCATATATGTATTTGCGTATGGCGGTGCAATGTTCGATCCCATCGTGGTCCCACGACACTGTTGATAAAAGGAGTCCTGAAACAAAAAATTTTGCTCAAGTACTATTCTCAAAGGTTTCAGAAAAAAATCTTTCTCAGTTTTTTTTATAAACGCTAGTGTCTAAGAGACTCGCGACTGCTCTAATACCCTTCTCATGTATGATCGATGTATAAAGGCTGCACACATCAAGAGTGACCAGTATGCAGCCCTCGTCCACCTGAAGTGAGCCAATCTCTGACAGGAAGTGGCCAGTATCACGTATATATGACGGTGCTTGTTGGGTTAAGGGTGTTAATACATTCTCAAGAAGAATAGCAGGAGAAGAGAGAATGGAGTCTGTAGATGCCACAATGGGGCGACCAGGAGGTTTAGTGAGTGACTTGTGCACTTTTGGCAAAGTATAAAAAACAGGAGTAACCGGGTGTTGATTAATAAAAAAGTCACCCAATTTGGTATCTACAACTCCATTCTCTTTAGCTTCATCGACTACTTTCTGTAGGATCTCTTTAATACGGTAAATAGGGTCATTTTGTAATATTTGGTAGGTACTGTTATCAAGTACCCCTTCATTTTCACCAACAAAAACACAATATCGCACAACTGCGTTATCAAATTATTGAGGGTGTTTTGTTACCCCGCCGTGGGGGTGACAGAAATAAATTGCTACTAAAGGAAGAGGCCTACTGTATCCATTTTCAAACGATGGAACCCAGGGGCCTCAATTGTGAATACAATGTATCTTGTTTTCTTTGATGTATCCTGTTTTTTATTTGTAACAATAAGTATACAATTTATAAACGTATTTCCCTTTTTTTCTCTAGTGGAATTGAATAACCAAATGGATTGGATAATATCCTTCTGTATACTTTTCATTATATTGTCTATTGTCACTGAGGGGGAGGAGCCCTGCTGATGACGTCAGTTCCTCTGTATTTTATTTGTCTATTTAAAAGAACCGATGTGAGATGTTTGTGCATAGTCTGAAGAAAGCACATTGGTGCTGAAACGCGTCACTATGACATAATATGTGACCAATAAATTTATTCACTGATTTAAATCTATGCGAAGTGCCGGTCTTCTTGCTACATTGTTTCTCTAGAGGCCAATCCACTGACACGTGCACCGCGACTCCACAAGACAGTAGGGCTGACCTGTTATTTATTGAAACAAAGGGGGTGATGTGACATGGGGGGAGAAATGTGACATGGAGGGAGAGAAATGTGACATGGAGGGGGAGAAATGTGACATTGAGGGGGAGAAATGTGACATTGAGGGGGAGAAATGTGACATGGAGGGGGAGAAATGTGACATGGAGGGGGAGAAATGTGACATGGAGGGGGAGAAATATGACACAAAGGGGGAGAAATATGACACAAAGGGGGAGAAATATGACACAAAGGGGGTGAAATGTGACATGGGAGGGATGATGTGCCATGGGGGGAGAAATGTGACATAGAGGAGGAGAAATGTGACATTGAGGGGGTGAAATGTGCCATGGGGGAGAAATGTGACATTGAGGGGGAGAAATGTGACATGGAGGGGGAGAAATGTGACATGGAGGGGGAGAAATGTGACATGGAGGGGGAGAAATGTGACATGGAGGGGAGAAATGTGACATTGAGGGGGACAAATGTGACATGGAGGGGGAGAAATGTGACATGGAGGGGGAGAAATGTGACATGTCACATTGTCACATTTCTCCCACCATGTCACATCACCCCCCATGTCACATTTCTCCTCCTCTATGGCACATTTCACTCCTCCCATGTCACCTCCCCCTCTATTAATGTTGTGTAAAAAACATTATGCTCACCTGGCCCTGGTCCCGTCTGCAGCAGCTCCCCTTTTCCTCAGTGTGGTCCTGGTTTCTTCTCTCTGGGCTCCTGACAAGTTTGAGAACCTTTCCAACTCAGCTAATCAGTGGCCGCAGCTGTGTCACGTGTCAGGCCAGTGATTGGCTCAGCGGGAAATCAGTGGCCTGACACGTGACACAGCTGCGGCCACTGATTGGCTGAGTGGCTTGTTTTTGTCAGACAAGTTGTATTTTTAATGCACTGTTTATTCACTGTGCACTAAAAATGACTTTGATAACCTTATCCTGTGGGTCAGTACAAATACAGTGATACCAAATTTATATTTGTTTTATTGTGTTTTCCTACTTTTTTTAATTTGCACCACCATATTCTGACAGCCATAATGTTTTCATATTTCTGTCTACAGCGCTGTATGAGGGCTTGTTTTTTGAAGAACAAACTGTAGTTTCCAATGGTACCATGGGGTACATATGAATTTTTGATCACTTTCTATTCTTTATTTTTTTAGGTGACAAGGTCACAAAAAAATTGTAAATCACGCGGGTTTTTTTTTATTACATCGTACACAAATTTGGAAAAATATTTTTATATTTTAATAGTTCAGACATTTACAAACACTGTGATACCTGTTATGTTATGTTATTGTTTATTGTCTTGAACATGCAATCTTCTGATATTTAGTCCCATAAACCGCAATAGAAAACCATTTCGATCTTTGGGATTCTGAAACATGCCTGAGAAGCCATGCCTCATGTGCTGCTCTTCAGGCAGTTACCTATGAATAGCTGTATGTAACCTCATACAAGTAATCTAATTAATAGTTGAACAGTTAATCACAGGGACTCCATAAATACCTATGATACCTCATATACAAGCTGAAGGAACGATAAATAGTCTATACCCAAATAATATGATAATAAGTGATGGACAAACATCGGCCGGGACGGTTTGGGAACGAGGGAGCGTGATCAAATGTTCGCGAGCCGCAAGTTCGCGGCGGGCCCCATTCACTTTAATGGCAGGTGAACCTGAAAAACCTTCAGCTCCTGTTTGTAGCCACCAAATACTTAATAGAAGTGTACAAATAGTCCCACAACATGGACAGTGACATACTAGAGAGGGATCAATGACAAAAATTCCAACGAAAAATATGTATCTTAATCGGGACATTTTTATGCGTCTTAAAGGGAAATTCTCTGAAATTTGCCCTGTTAGAGCCTAGAGAAATTTTATTTTAGGCCACAGGAGTACAGGTCTAAAAAATTAGGCATTAACCTGACATAAAAGAAATTGTGATTATGTGGCTCAAGGTACATTATGCGTTCACTGAATAACAATTTTACTGTAGCCCACTTTTTTTTCTTCACTTTTATGGGGGGGCAAGTGGTATTTCACACCAGTAGAAATTATTTGCTCCAATGTCGTTTGTCACTATCTGTAGCTGAGGTAATGCAGCTAAACCGCAAACAAATGCTGCACTACCCAAATGCACTATATAGAATGTATATAATTGGTATATAACAACCCTGCTTTAATCAGTTTTTTTGGGGGTCAACTGGTTAATCACAGCAGTAGAAATTATTTATTCCAATGGTGTTTGTCACTATCTGTAGCTGAGGTAATGCAGCAGATCCGCAAACAAATGCTGCACTACCCAAATTGACTATATAGAAAGTATATTATTGGTATATAACACCCCTGCTTCAATAAATTTTTGGGGGGGCAACTGGTAAATCACACCAGTAGAAATTATTTGTTCCAATGGCGTTTGTCACTCTGTGTAGCTGAGGTAATGCAGCTAAACCGCAAACAAATGCTGCGCTACCTAAATGCACTATATATAAAGTATATTATTGGTATATAACACCCCTGCTTCAATCAGTTTTTTTGTGGGGCAACTGGTAAATCACACCAGTAGAAATTATTTGCTCCAATAGCATTTGTCACTATCTGCAGCTTTCTACTGTATGTTAGAAAGTATATTATAAGTATATCACACCCCTCAGTAAGTCACACCAATCGATATTATATTTTCAATTGGTCATAGACCACTAATTGTCTCTAGGTTGACACGTGCTCTGGGTTAGCAGTATTAAAATTTAACATTTATTATGTACCCATAAAATAATATTAGAACTCACACATTAAAATTATCAGTGGTGCCTGTCTTATTGCACAATTCTGAGGTGTAATTGTACTGATTGGCTACTAGGGGGCGCTGGAGCTCTGTTCTCTAATAATATCTGTGGTCTAATTTTCCTAGTGGTCACAGTTATTTGTGTTGCGCACTGTTCATTCCACAGTGCGCTCCTTTACCTAAGAGCGTCCTCCCTAGGCACTAAGTACTGCTATACGTATCAAACGCTTTGGCTCGACATGGCACTTCACTGCCTAAAATCACATGTACAACACTCTGCCCCCCGACATGTTTCGCCAAGCTCCCTTGGCGTCTTCAGGGGAATGGGCAGTGTTTGTATTGGGGGCGGGACTGGGCTTATAAAACCTCCCAGCATTAGTCATGACTGCATGGACCAATAAACATCTCTTTTACATCTCACCATATTCTCCCGGCCAATCGGTACTGGCATTACGTGGGATGTCCTATTATAAGACCTTCCCACCTCTTTTTCTACAAACCGGCAGTCAGCTGCGCGAACCGTCCGTGCGCATAGACTTGGTAGTGATCTTGAGTTCTCCCTCAATGCGCATGCCCAGGCACTCTAATGAAATTATCATTCTTATTTTCTTAGTTATGCGCCTGCGTCTAGACTTGTGCTGATAGTGCTTACCATATATTCTTTCAGTATATTCAAGGACTTTATAATCGTCCGTCTTACTTCCGGGTCTCGGTGCGCATGCGCTCAGACTTAGTGCCGATCGTAGAACTGCCTGTTCACTGGGCATGCTCAGACACTTGGTCTTGCGTTCAAAATAATTTCAGTGGGTCTGGTTTGCATCGCTTAGGTACAGTTTGCTCTCTAATTACTCATTTCATATATAGATTATGCCTACTGTTAGGCTGTTACACCTACTTATTCCAGGACTACCTCTCTACTTCTAATATTCGGCACCTTACATGGAGATATTTACTAGTCTAGTAGATAGTGATTTATTAGACAAATATATTTTTGCTATGTGATGCTCCCTGTATTTTTAGTATTATCTGTGTACCTGCTTATGCACAGAAGGGAAAAGGTGGGGGAGGGGGATTCCTATTCTAATCTAACACCTTCCGATCTGTATAATTTTGAATATTTAATGATATATGATTTTATAAGTTTATGCCTGGTTTACAGTTAGGTATTAATATCTGCTGGACTTTCATGTGGAATTATTAGATGTTCCTCTTGTGCTGATCTTAGCACTGATTTTCCTATTAGATCCACTGTTCCAATAGTAGCTGATTAGCCTATAGTATAAAGTCATTGATCCACCAGTCTTCAATATACTGTTATATTTGTGCTCGCTAACCCTAAGTGTGTAGACTTTATATAACTAATTATGCTTATAAATTCCTGAGCGAGAATACAGGATGTCCACCTTCTAATCCCTAATTTTTCCCAATGTGGTTAATCGATCCTACAACTATTAAATTTATTATTATTATGTTTTTTATTTTTATTTTTTTTATATTTTTTTTATTATATTTTTATATTTTTATTTTTTTATTTTTATTTTATTATTTATTAGTTTTTATATTTGTTTATTTGTGTTATTTACTATTCTTTTTATTTTTGCTTTTTTACTAATAGGGGAGATTTGTAGTGAATCATCTATTCTCTTCCAACTCAACCTTGTGCAACTATTTATAGTGCCGCTATTAGTGATGTTGCTTGCTAATCCTATACTAATTCACCTATTGTGTATTTCTTATAGGTATCTGTCTACTACCGTTTTCCATATTCCACAGCTCTCCATCCAATCCGGCTCTTACCAGGTATGTATTTATTTTATTATTATTATGTGTATTATTTTCCCTTTGTTTTTAGACATGAATAAGTCCCTATATTGACTTACATTTGTTGGTACTATTTTGGGGAGCTCCCTCACAGGATAAAATTAGTCCATAGCAATCTAACATGCAATCTTTATAAATGCTATATATGAGGTGCCTACTTCCCTGCTACCCCTATCTATTTAATGAAGTTCTATATTGATCCATTTTTTCAATATTATTTATTACAAGTGTTATTTAGAATCTCTTTCATAGGTATGATACGTACGTGAAACCCTCATTTAGACCGTGCGGGGTTTGACTATGTAGGCGGTATATCCACCGAGCTTCCTCCTGTTGTAATCGTTTATCCAGATTACCCATCCTTGGGCCTAATTTTAATTTTTGAATCCCCCATACTTCCAAACTCTGGGTATTTCCATGATGTATATTTTGCACGTGTCTTGCAAGGGGTGTGTCACTGAGAGTGTTAATAGTACTAAGGTGTTTGGAGATTCGCCTTCTGAGTTCTTGTGTGGTTTTCCCCACATACATTTTTGGACAGCCACACTGAATGGCATATATTACCCCCATCGATTTACAGTTTATGTACTCTTTAATCCGATACTTTTTGTTATCGGCTGGATTTTGAAATTCTTTTTTCGGTATCATCCTTCCACAGAAATTACAGTCACCACATGGGTATGATCCCACCGTATGGAGCCAGGTATGTCTATCCTGTTTTTTGTCTTGCATGAAATGACTATGCACCAATTTTTCTCTTAGATTTTGCCCTCTCCTATACGTGATAGCTGGTCTCGGGGTTAGGACTTCTTTTAGTTCACTGTCTGAGAGTAGAATGTGCCAGTGTCGTCCCAAGATGTTATATATTTTTTCATGCTGTCCATCATAATTCCCTATACATCGTACCACTTCTCTATTTTTACTTTCACGTTGTTCGCCACTGTGAAGTAGAGTAGTTCTGTCACTTTTTTTAGCTCTGTTGTACGCATAGTGTAGAGTTTTCTTCGGATAACCTCTTGCCAAGAATCTATTATATAGGAGCTTACATTCCTCCTCAAAACTCTCCACGGTAGAGCAATTTCGTTTTGCTCGAATATATTGCCCTATTGGAATGCCCTTTTTAAGGGACGTGGGATGGTAACTTTGCCAATGCAAAAGACTGTTTGTAGAGGTTGGCTTCCTATATATAGTAGTATTGACACTCCCATCATTTTCTAATGTAATAGTAAGATCTAAAAAGTTGATAGTTTTTTTGTCAATTTCCGCAGTAAACTTAAGGCCTAGAAGATTATCATTTAATACCTTGACAAATTCAAGGAAATGTGTACTAGTGCTGTCCCACAGTATTAGGACGTCGTCTATGAAACGACCCCAATATAATATATTTTTGGTGAATTGATAATTTTCATCAGTGAATACAGTGCGTTCTTCCCACCACCCTAAAAATAAATTTGCAAAATTAGGGGCACAGATCGTCCCCATAGCTGTCCCGGTGGTCTGTAAATAAAACTTACCATCAAACAAAAAATAATTGTGTGTTAACAAAAATTGTAATAGTGATAAAACAAATGTGTTGTGCTCATGATACTGTGTGCCTTTTGTGTTTAAATAATATCTGATTGCTTCTAGGCCTAAGTCATGCTGAATACTGGTGTAGAGAGCTTCTACATCCAGGCTCGCTATCAATGTGGTGTGATTAACTTGGATATCCTGAAGCTTCATCAGCGTATCTTTGGTATCTTTAAGGTAAGAGGACAGACTTGGTACAAATGGCGATATCATCTGGTCCACATAACCACTGATCCCTTCACACAGATTTTGGTTACCCGACACTATGGGTCTACCAGGTATTGGGTCACGTTTTTTATGCACTTTTGGGATAGCATAGAACGTGGCTATCGTAGGATGAGGATTGTAGAGTACTTTCATCTCTTCTTTAGTAATAAGATCTTGCAGTCTTGCTTGGTCCAAAATGGCTTTTAATTCTTTTTTATATTTCTCCGTGGGATTTTCTTTCAATGGTTGATATGTATTGTTATCCTCTAGGAGAGCCATCACCATACGTACATAGTCATCTTTTTTAAGGAGCACTATGTTACCGCCCTTATCTGAGGGTTTTATCTCTATATCCTTATTTTCCATCAGATTGTCTAGAGCCACTTTTTCCTGAGGGTTTAGATTGGATCCCAATCGTGATTTTTTGGTCTTTATTTCCTGAAGATCTTTAGTAACTAAATCTACGAACGACTCAATTTTACCGTATTTCGTAAATGGTGGGGTATATTTGGATTGCGGGGTTAGAGTACTATGTGGTGCCCTCATTGGCACTAGTTCTCCCCTATGTTCTCTTTCTAGATCCTCTAAAATTTGTATTGCTTGTGTTTCTTTTGTATTAAATTTGGTTGGGTCTTTCTCCAAATTTTTATGTTCTTTATGTAACGCTAGCTTCCTAGCAAAGAGATTAATATCTTTTACCCAACTAAAACAATCGAAATAGGGTAAAGGTGTAAAGGATAGGCCCTTGCTGAGTACATTTTCATGTTCAGGTGTTAGTGTCAGGTCTGTAAGGTTGATAATTTGCATTCCTTTATTGGGTGATCTAGTGGCTATGTCCCCTGACGATATCCCCACTTGTCTCGATCTCTGAGTTGTACCCCAGGTACTAAAAAATGAGGCATGAATGTTTGTGTTGTATTCCCTGCTTGGGTAGTAGTTACTGCTGGGACTCCTCCTGATGCCTGAGGTAACAATAAACAGGATGAGGGCTGTCCTGTAGATGACTGTCCTTCTCCTCCACTGATTACTCCACTTGTGTTTGTTGGCACCGGATTGGGACATCTCAAGATATTTTGAGAGTTACCTTGATATCTCGCTTGGTTGTAATTTGATCTATTATTGCCTCTGCGTTTGTATCTAGGTCTATAGCCTGTTCTATATGCAGGGGTGTTACTTTCAGGTTCTGAGATATCTGATTCTGATATATCGGTATATTCGTTGCGGCTGTAATTTCCGCGGTAGTTTGTTTGACTATTTTTTGTTATATAGATTTTCCCTGTTTCAAAATCTTTTTTGTCCCTATTATATTTACGGTGCTTCCTATCTTTTACATCTACCAAGTCTATGCGCACGGACGGTTCGCGCAGCTGACTGCCGGTTTGTAGAAAAAGAGGTGGGAAGGTCTTATAATAGGACATCCCACGTAATGCCAGTACCGATTGGCCGGGAGAATATGGTGAGATGTAAAAGAGATGTTTATTGGTCCATGCAGTCATGACTAATGCTGGGAGGTTTTATAAGCCCAGTCCCGCCCCCAATACAAACACTGCCCATTCCCCTGAAGACGCCAAGGGAGCTTGGCGAAACATGTCGGGGGGCAGAGTGTTGTACATGTGATTTTAGGCAGTGAAGTGCCATGTCGAGCCAAAGCGTTTGATACGTATAGCAGTACTTAGTGCCTAGGGAGGACGCTCTTAGGTAAAGGAGCGCACTGTGGAATGAACAGTGCGCAACACAAATAACTGTGACCACTAGGAAAATTAGACCACAGATATTATTAGAGAACAGAGCTCCAGCGCCCCCTAGTAGCCAATCAGTACAATTACACCTCAGAATTGTGCAATAAGACAGGCACCACTGATAATTTTAATGTGTGAGTTCTAATATTATTTTATGGGTACATAATAAATGTTAAATTTTAATACTGCTAACCCAGAGCACGTGTCAACCTAGAGACAATTAGTGGTCTATGACCAATTGAAAATATAGTGTTTGAGTCTCAACACGTGCGAGTGGGTCCAATGTAATTGTAGTACACCAATCGATAGCACACTTATACCAGTCCTTAAAAGGACTTTTGTGGCCCTATTAGCTAGCGTTTGGTGTCCCTAACAGTCTGTCCCTGCTCCACACAGCAACCTCTCCCTACACTGGCAAAAAACAGAATGTAAAATGGCTGCCAGATCAGGTTTATTTATGGGTAGGGGGTGTGTCCATGTGCTGAAATGTCTCAATTGGCTGTCCTGTACCACCTGATGGATGTGTCATGGGTCAAAGTTCTTCACAATGTAAGTGAATATGGTGCCGGCGGACATGGCCATATGTTCGCCCATTCGGCGAACCACGAATAAGCAAAGTTCGCCGCGAAACGACCGCCGGGCGAACCGCAAGGCCATCTCTAGTGATAATCTATGGTGTAGAGACTAATAAATATACCAGCCTAACGTACACCCTTAGACATGGTGTGGTGTAGCTTGACCAGGGAACAACCACCTCCTACATACAGGTGAAACTCGAAAAATGTGAATATCGTGCAAAGTTAATTTATTTCAGTAATGCAACTTAAAAGGTGAAACTAATATATGAGATAGACTCATTGCATGCAAAGCGAGATATTTCAAGCCTTTATTTGTTATAATTTGGATGATTATGGCTTACAGCTTATGAAACCCCCAAAGTCTCCATTTTGAGGTACCCTTTGCTGAGGGGGTATGGATTAATTAGCTGACTAGAGTGTGACACTTTGAGCCTAGAATATTGAACCATTTCACAAAATTCTAATTTTAAGCTACATTAATGCAATTCCTTTTAATTTGCATTACTGAAATAAATGGACTTTTACACGATATTCACATTTTTCGAGTTTCACCTGTACAGCTATTTTCTTTATCCATTGGGACTCTGAATTCCTCAGATTTGTTATAGCTCCACATACCCCTATTGGTGTTCGGCCCTCTATTTTGATTTCATTAGATGAGATGTGTTGTAACTGGTATCATCTCATCTATTACTGCTGATTATATTATTAATTTGGTTCATGGCATCAGGGCGTCCTCTGTATTAAGCTACATTCACACAAATGTATTTTGTTTCCGTGTCCGTTCCATTTTTTTTGCAGATTGGATGAGGACCCATTCATTTCAATGTGTTCGCAAAAAATGCAGACAACACACCGCGCGCTGTCCGCATCCGTATGTCCATTCCGTAGCCCCGCAAAAAATATAGAGCATGTCCTATTCCTGTCCGATTTGCAGACAAGGATAGGCATTGTTACAAAGGACGTCATCCATATTTTTTGTGGATCAGTGTTTTGCGGCCTGCAAAACACACACGGTCGTGTGAATGTAGCCTTAGGGGGAGTCCTGTAACCCCCTTTTTTTTATCTCCCTGTGCGGCCACACCGAAGCCGGAGATTGCTCCACTGGAGCCTAGATAGGTGAGTTTGTGACAATTCGCCTATCAAGATGACATGTCAACTCTGAATTTGAATACTTTGCAAAAATCCTATTATATGTTTATGTTAAAATTTTACCCGTGAATGTACATGTATTTTTTGCACAGAAAAGTGTTTCCCTCTTAAAGACTGATTCATAACTCTTCTCCATTTAACCAAAATTCAAATGGGTTGGATGGGTTGGATAACAACATTTATATAATGCATTTTTTATATCATGCATTTTCCTTTCCACAGTTACTGGAAGAAAAACTGGGCAAGAAAGGAAGCTCTACCTCTCAGCAAGCGCCAGCTCGTCATTGAAGGAGACCACTGCCATTACATTTAGCGATCTCCTCCACAGTATGGACAGGAGTGACCACTAATGCCATCACACGTTCCCATACAGACTCGTTGTTTTCCAGCAGTAGAGGCTGTTTACACATCATGATCTGCTGCCGACAAACAACAATTTACATGCCTACACAAAAGCCCCAATTACCCGAGGAACAAGCATTTTCCTCGTTCATCGGGTAATCGTCAGCACCTTTACACTGCTAGATAATCATTAATAAGCACTCTTATGAACATTCTTTGGCAATTATCTGGCGGATTCTCGGCCCATGTAAAGGGCCTTTAACAATGGATTACTTATGTATACACGCGTTTTATTTCCTCAATGGTATAGTATTGTCTCAATGGTATAGTATGGCCAAAATGAAGAAGAAAGACAAAAATTATTTAAGGCATTGTTTTCTATGAATATTGATAGAGCGAATCGAATCAGACAAAGTGGAATTTGATTATAATTTCAGGAAAAATTTTCCTCTTACTTCGTGGTAACGAATTGCAATTTTTCCTAAAATGGCGGCTACACTTGTGAGTAAATGCGGCAAGGAACTCTGGGAAGGCGGGCTGACCCATAATGCCATGCATGCAGCCAATCAGCAGCCAGCCCTGTGCTGTCACAGCCCTATAAATACGGCGGCCATCTTAGAGTCAAACATTTTCAAGCATTCTGAGTGCAGGCACAGACGTGAGAAGGCGCTAGGGACAGCAATTGAAAAAACCTGATTGTGAAAAAAAACCTAAAAAAACGATTTATAAGTGCAGGGAATGGATAGGGAAGAATCATTTCACAGCATCTTTGGCCAGGGAGAGACATCAGAAAGCGCTAGGAACAGTGCCATAAAAGTGTTTTACAAGTGCAGGGAAAGGATAGGGAGGAATAATTTAACAGCATCTTAGTGCAGGCAGAGACGTCAGAAGGCGCTAGGGACACTGCTAGAAAATCGATTTACAAGTGCAAGGAAAGATTTTTTGGGGATCTAATTAGTAATTATACAGCTCTGTCATTCCAGCAATTTTTTCTTGGGGTACAAGTGCTATGTTGAAAAGCCTTTAGTGGCTTATATCTTTTCAAACAAGAAAAATATATACGCAGTTCACTCCTGCAGTTATATACAGTCAGGCCCATATATATTGGGACATCGACACAATTCTACAATTTTTGGCTCTATACACCACCACAATGGATTTGAAGTGAAACGAACAAGATGTGCTTTAACTGCAGACTGTCAGCTTTAACCACTTGCCGTCACGGTAACGCCGATAGGCGTCCGGATGTCAGCGCTCTCAGGTCTCAGTGACGCCTATTGGCGTCATCTCGTGAGACCTGAGATTTCCTGTGAACGCGCGCTCACAGGAGCGCGCGATCACAGGATCGCGCAGTATACAAGTTTAACTACAGCCTGCCAGCGCTGATCATTGGCTGGCCGGCTGTAGATTTTTTAAAGAACCAATCAAATAGGTATATCAGACGCTATTTTGTAAATAGCGTCTGATATACCTGCTACCTGCTCCTCTGGTGGTCCCTTTTGCTTGGATCGACCACCAGAGGACACAGGCAGCTCTGTAAGTAGCACCACACACACATTACACCCCCCCTGTCACTTATTAACCCCTTATTAACCCCTGATCACCCCATATAGACTCCCTGATCACCCCCCTGTCACCCCTCTGTCATTGATCACCCCCCTGTAAGGGTCCCTTATCACCGCCAGTTAGTTAGCTACTTGTTAGGTAGTTAGCGCCCAGCCCACCGCACCGCAGTCACTGATTAGTCGTTGATTAGCGTCATCGCTGTCGCTAATCAGCACTAGTACTATATAGTATCTGTAAGTGATCAAGACTGATCGCAATCAGATCTATATCAGTACATTAGGGTCACCTTAGGCTCTACAAAAAACGCAGTGTTCGCCCACACTTGCGTTCAGTCCGCCCCACCGCAAAAACTGATCACTGCAAAAACACTGGAAAATCGCTTTTGAGCTTTTTGGATCTTTATTAGCGATGGCAGCTTTACTTCGCAAACACTCCTTTTTGCTAGGCAGGTGTGATCTTTTTCCTGGGTAGTCTCAGAGGAATACCCCCTAAATTTAGTTAGCCCAAAATGTCAAAAAAGGGGTATTTTTATGCATTTGAATTCCAAATTACTTCTCACGCTTTAGAGCCCCTAAAATGCCAGGGCAGTATAAATACCCCACAAGTGACCCCATTTTGGAAAGAAGACACCCGAAGGTATTCCGTGAGGGGCATGGCGAGTTCATCGAAGTTTTTTTTTTGGCACAAGTTAGCGGAAATTGATTTTTTTTTTTATTTTTTTGTTTTTTCTTACAAAGTCTCATATTCCACTAACTTGTGACAAAAAATAAAATCTTTCATGAACTCACCATACCCATCACGGAATACCTTGGGGTGTCTTCTTTCCAAAATGGGGTCACTTGTAGGGTATTTATACTGCCCTGGCATTTTAGGGGCCCTAAAGCATGAGAAGTAGTTCGGAATCCAAATGCGTAAAAATGCCCTGTGAAATCCTAAAGGTACTCATTGGAATTTGGGCCCCTTTGTGCACCTAGACTGCAAAAAAGTGTCACACATGTGGTATCGCCGATCTCAGAATAAGTAGGGCAATGTGTTTTGAGGTGTATTTTTACATATACCCATACTGTGTGTGATAAATATCTCTGTAAATGACAACTTTTAAATTTTTTTTATACAAAGTTGTAAATTTACAGAGATATTTCTCTCACCCAGCATGGGTATATGTAAAAATACACCCCAAAACACATTGCCCTACTTCTTTTGAGTACGGCGATACCACGTGTGACACTTTTTTGCTGCCTAGGTCCGTAAAGGGGCCGAAAGTACCTTTAGGCTTTACAGGGTTGCTCAGAATTTAGCCCCGCCCAAAATGGCAGAACAGTAAACACACCCCACAAATGACCCCATTTCGGAAAGTAGACACCCCAAGGTATTCACTGAGGGGCATAGTGAGTCCGTGGGAGATTTTTTTTTTGTCAGAAGTTTGCAGAAATGGAAACTTTATTATTTTATTTTTTTCCTCAGAAAGTGTCATTTTCCGCTAACTTGTGAAAAAAAATTAAATCATACATGAACTCACCATGCCCCTCCGCGAATACTTTGGGGTGTCTTCTTTCTAAAATGGGGTCATTTTGGGGGTATTTATACTATCCTGGCATTCTAGCACCTCAAGAAACATGACAGCTGCTTCAAAATGCTGAAATTCACATTTTTGTACCATAGTTTGTAAACGCTATAACTTTTGCGTAAACCAATAAATATACACTTATTGGATTTTTTTTTATCAAAGACGTGTAGCACAATAAATTCTGACACAAACTTGTATAGAAATGTAATTATATTTGAACACTTTTACCAGAAAAATTTAGAAATACACTTTTTTTTGGAAAATTGCGGTCTATTTTGATTAATATCAGAAAAACAAAAAATCTCAGCAGCAATCAAATAACAGCAAAAGAAATCTGTATTTGTGAGAAGAAAAGGAGGTAAAATTCATTTGGGTGCGAAGTTGCATGACCGAGCAATAAACCGTTAAAGTTGTAAAGTGCCGATTTGTAAAAAAGGGCCTGGTCACTAGGGGGGGTATAAACCTGTGGCCCTTAAGTGGTTAATTTGAGGGTATTTACATCCAAATCAGATGAACGGCGTATGAATTACAACAGTTTGCATATGTGTCTTCCACTTGTTAAGGGATCAAAAGTAATGGGACAACAGGCTTCTCAGCTGTTCCATGGCCAGGTCTGTGTTATTCCCTCATTGTCCCAATTACAATGAGCAGATAAAAGGTCCAGAGTTCAATTCAAGTGTGCTATATGCATTTAGAATCTGTTAATGTCAACTCTCAAGATGAGATCCAAAGAACTATCACTATCAGTGAAGCAAGCCATCATTAGGCTGAAAAAACAAAACAAACCCATCAGAGAGATAGCAAAAACATTAGGCGTCGCCAAAACAACTGTTTGGAACATTCTTAAAAAGAAGGAACGCACCAGTGAGCTCAGCAACACCAAAAGACCCTGAAGACCACAGAAAACAACTGTGGTGGATGACCGAAGAATTCTTTCCCTGGTGAAGAAAACACCCTTCACAACAGTTGGTCAGATCAAGAACACTCTCCAGGAGGTAGGTGTATGTGTGTCAAAGTCAACAATCAACAGAAGACTTCACCAGAGTGAATACAGAGTGTTCACCACAAGATGCAAACCATTGGTGAGCCTCAAAAACAGGAAGGCCAGATTAGAGTTTGCCAAACAACATCTAAAAAAGCCTTCACAACATCCTATGGACAGATAAGACCATTATCACTTTGTACCAGAGTGATGGGAAGAGAAGAGTATAGAGAAGGAAAGCAACTGCTCATGATCCTAAGCATACCACCTCATCAGTGAAGCATGGTTGTGGTAGTGTCATAGCATGGGCAGGTATGGCTGCCAATGGAACTGGTTCTCTTGTATTTATTGATGATGGGACTGCTGACAAAAGAAGCAGGATGAATTCTGAAGTGTTTCGGGCAATATCTGCTCATATTCAGCCAAATGCTTCAGAACTCATTGGACGGCGCTTTACAGTGCAGATGGACAATGACCCAAAGCATACTGCAAAAGCAAGAGAGTTTTTTAAGGGAAAGAGGTGGAATGTTATGTAATGGCCAAGTCAATCACCTGACCTGAATCCGATTGAGCATACATTTCACTTGCTGAAGACAAAACTGAAGGGAAAATGCTCCAAGAACAAGCAGGAACTGAGGACAGTTGCAGTAGAGACCTGGCAGAGCATCACTCCGGATGAAACCCAGCGTCTTGTGATGTCTATGCGTTCCAGACTTCAGGCTGTAATTGACTGCAAAGGATTTGCAACCAAGTATTAAACAGTGAAAGGTCCCTTAACAAGTGGGAGGCACATATGCAAACTGTTGTAATTCCTAACCCGTTCACCTGATTTGGATGTAAATGCCCTCAAATTAAAGCTGACAGTCTGCAGTTAAAGCACATCTAGTTAGTTTCGTTTCAAATCCATTGTGGTGGTGTATAGAGCCAAAAATTTTAGAATTGTGTCAATGTCCCAATATTTATGGACCTGGCTGTATGTTGAAAGCGTACAGAAACAAAAAAATATACACACTTCATTGGTGCACTTATTTGTGGAAAAAGGGTTTAGTGGTCTATTTAAGTACAGAAAGAAAACTATATACTGTACGCACTTCACTGGTGCACTTATTTGTGGCAAAAGCATTCAGTGGCCTATTTCATTATAGAAAGAAAAAAATATACGCACTTCACTGGTCCATTTATTTGTGGCAAAAAAGTTTAGTGGCCTATTTCAGTACATGGCTGGGAGTGAGCAAGGTGGCAGCAGTGGGAGGTTTGGAGCCAAACGTACCCGGGGTAGAGCACCTGCTTTGCAGCAGCCTACCTACCCGGGAAGTAGTGGTGCAGCCGTTCATGGTGGTAGCAGTCAGTCAGTGCGGCGGTTATACATTCTCAGTTCACGTCGGCAGCGGTTATATGTGTTAAAAGCGTTTAGTGGACTATTTCAGTACAAAAAGAAAAATATATTCTCAGTTCACGTCGTCGGCGGTTATGTGTCTAGAAAGCATTAGTGGCCTATTTCAGTACAAAAAGAAAAATACATTCTCAGTTCACGGCGGCGGCGGCTGTATGTCTTTAAAGTGTTTAGTAGCCTATTTCAGTACAAAAAGACAAATACATTCTCAGTTCACGTCGGCGGTGGTTATATGCGGTAAAATCTCCATGATGTCTCCATGATAAATCTGCAGCGTAGGGGCCCCGTGTGGCTTCTACACACTTTCAAAATAATCCTTCAGCGGGGCGAATACCGTATTTTTAAGACGCACTTTCCCCCCCCTCCAGTTCACAGAGCACAGCCGACAGCAGGATGAAGAGGATTGCGATGGTGAGGAGCGGTGGCGTCCAGGAGCTGGAGAGGTAAGTGTTTATTTTATTTTATTTGTGCTGATGGCTGGAGGCTGACTTATGCTTGGGGGCTGACATGAGGGCTGATGGCTAACATGAGGGCTGATGGCTGACATGAGGGCTGATAGATGGCTGACATGAGGACTGATAGATGGCTGACATGAGGGCTGATAGATGGCTGACATGAGGGCTGATAGATGGCTGACATGAGGGCTGATAGATGGCTGACATGAGGGCTGATAGATGGCTGACATGAGGGATGATAGATGGCTGAAGGTTGGGTGGTTTATCTGAGGCATTGGAGGTCTGATCTAAGTTCTGATTGACATTGGGGTCTGATTGAAGCTGTCAGATGAGGTCTGATTAACATTGGGGGTCTGATTGCTGGTCTGACCTGAGGTGTAATGGAAAATATTTTTTTCTTATTGTCCTCCTCTAAAACCTAGGTGCATCTTATGGGCCGGTGCATCTTATAGGGCGAAAAATATGGTAGATGCCGGATGACCGGGACACTCCATGACCTTCCCAGTAGCTGCTGTCAGGAGCAACGGTTCATTTCTGAGATGTGCATATAGTGTGAAGACCCTCTCCATCTCCGTGCTCCGTTATATTTGGTAAAATCTTTATTGATGTATTTCAGTCGAAGTTATATGTGGTAAAACCTTTTGGGACGTATTTCAGTCAACAAACTAATTTTATTCAGCGTTTAGCACTGCAGACTGCAGTTATTAGCGATAAAATCTTTATTGACATAGTTCGGTCGAAAAACTAATTTTATTCAGCGTTCAGAGCTGTAGTTACATGCAGTAAAATCTTTATTGACGTATTTCGGTCGAAAAACTAATTTTATTCAGCATTCAGAGCAGCAGTTATATGTGGTAAAACTTTATTGACGTATTTCGGTCGAAAAACTAATTATATTCAGCGTTCAGAGCTTTTCGGTCAAAAAACTAATTTTATTGACTCTGTCATTGTGCCACTTGGTGGCCTCCTCATACTTCTGCCATCTCCACACTCTGTCATTGTGCCACTCGGTAGTCTTCTCCTGATGCTGCTACTGCTGCAGCTGCCACCTTCAGACTCTGTTATTGTGCCACTCTGTGGTCTCCTCATGCTGCCACCACCTCCAGACTCTGTCATTGTGCCACTATGTGGCCTCCTGATGCTGTCGCAACCTCCAGACCCTGTCATTGGGCCACTCTGTGGTCTCCTCATGCTGTTCCCACCCTCCCCACTTCATGACTGGGCCACTATTTTGCCTTTCGGCCTGGCTGACATCATCATTTGTTTGACCCTTCTTCTTATCTTTTTATCTGTCAGAAGTAAGGAAAAATTAGATGCACAACGGATCCTGTTTGTGTAGCAGCTGTAAGGCCTGTATGGTCCCATCAGAATTGGCTTATGATTTGGTAGCCAAAAGCAGGAGTGGGTACAAAACACAGAAGACATGCAAATATTCCAGTCACGTGTCATCTCTGTTTTAGATCCACTTTTAGCATTACCAATACTGATGGATTATTGAGCAAATGCTGACCGAGTGAAGGCGTATGCTCCACAGACAGGATCTGTTTTTGGGGGGTTATTGTTCTGATGGATCAGAGGAAGGGTAAAATAATCAGTGACGTCAACACAAACTTACTGCTGACACCCTCTCCACTCTGGGGGGCTCTACTTGTATAAGCGTTTAATAGAACAGGTTCTGTTGACATCTATGTGGAATCAGCTGACAATGGTGTAAAAGGAGTGCGCTTCTACTTGGAACTAGCATCGACCAGTAAGGTTGAGTTCATACTTGAGTTATTTGGTCAGTTTAGGCCCCGTGATTGCCTTAATAAGTGAAGTGTGCAGTGATTCTAAGAGCGACGCCTGTCCTCTGCATGTCATACGGACTCACAGTATTATTTCACTACCAAAGTAGACTCCCTATGTGTGTTACAAGGCACAGTGTTCTACACCACTATAAAGTCTCTCAGCAGCCAGGAAATAGCAGTTTTTTAACATAATTTGCGCGAATATATTCGGATCTTTTTTGAAAAATTCGCTCATCTCTAAGTATTGAGGTTAGCGAAAATACCCTATTCTGACAGAAGTGTCCCTTTATATAGGACCTATCACCAGCAGTCACGTTTCCATCAAATGATACAAACGAATGTCACCTGACGGATGCTATCAACAAAAATGGGATCTGGTTTCCTTTAGAAAACCCAGCATTTTACCTGCCAAACGAGCACAGCCTACTACCCTTTTTTGTCCCACGTTTTTTATAGACTCTGCAATGAAACCTCTGATGCATATGTGAATAAAGCCTAGCATAGATTTCTGTGTATGTAATACTAGGATAATTTCACATCACCACTAATGGTTTCTGTTGTTCTGCTTCCTTAAAGAACAGAAAAAGGGAAATAACATTTCTGCTATTATTACAATTGATTTTAATAGTGTAATATTAGCACCAGTTATGCAAAGCATTTTTTTTTCTGTTTTCACAATAATGTTGACAGTTAACACTGAAATCTATGAATGACAGATAGAAATTGTGAGGAATATGGATTATTATTTAATGTCAGCCATGTTCTCACACCACCCATCTGCTTTCAGATAGCAGAGGTAGTCAGCTCCACAGGGTGGCCATGCTTCAAAGCCCAGCCAAATGGCAGAGAACTTCTAGCAGGCCACCTTTGTTTACACCTTACTCCTCCATTCAGACAGCACAGATCCTGCAGGAAAACTTCCCTGCAGGGGGTCTTGTCCATTCCCCAGTTCAATCAAATTATCAGACATCATGGAACCGGCTATTCATAAGAAATTATGAATCACCCGTCAATCAGAGACATAAACCAGATACATATTTGTGTCCCCGTGGCCACGATGAACAGCCCCGTAATCATAGTTTGGTGGTGGGATGCCAGAAATCAAATAACGGTACCATGCTTGGGCTCTACTGGTAGCCGGAACCCAGGGGGTCCATTGGTCCCAGATCCACCTCCCTGCAACATTCTGGTCTGGAGCCATGAGCCCTAATTGGTTTTGTGGCTTATTTGCTGCCAGCCCCAGAAGAGGGGGATTTGCTCCTCCTAGAGGCAGGAAGGGGAGGGGCCGGCTACAGGTCAAAAGGCTTGTGCCAGCACGCGCGCGTGTCTTTTCTCTGAGGGCAGGGTCACATCGTGCCATGTGTTTAGAGGGACCTGCAAACTGCTGACATCACTGCTTCCCATGTGACTACAGCTAAGAACTCATCACAACCCAAAAGACTCATATACCTGGTAAACTGACTTTGTTCTGCTTAACCCTGGTTGTACCCTATCATCTGTATTTGTAACCTCAGACCACTGCATATATTCTTTCTGTGTATATTGTGTTATGTCTAGTGAGCCCTTAAGGCAATTAAATATATAATTTAATCTTGTGCTGTTCTGGTATCTCGATCACGAATCCCCACGTCCGTGTTTCGGCCTAGTTAGACGCTATTGCGGGTTGGTTTCTCACCCTATGTTAGCGTACCGGGCTTATATCAAACGAGAAGCTGGTGGCAGTCTTCCCGGGCTGAGGAAGCGCTGTTTCACTAGGGCAGTGAAAAGGCTCCCTCAGCGTGTTGCCTCTCTGTGCCCGTGTGGACAATTGGAGTCTTTGAACACTGTACCAAGCTAACCTTACCTGCTCCTCAGGGATGGCGTAACGTCACGCCTTGGTAACCAGTGACTATACCGTATGCCACTGGCTCTACGTATCTGACGTCCGGCTGCAGCGAGGTGCGGTATTCATCACAGAAATGCAAGGTGTTCCATTTACACTCACCTAAAGAATTATTAGGAACACCATACTAATACGATGTTGGACCCCCTTTTGCCTTCAGAACTGCCTTAATTCTACGTGGCATTGATTCAACAAGGTGCTGATAGCATTCTTTAGAAATGTTGGCCCATATTGATAGGATAGCATCTTGCAGTTGATTGAGATTTGAGGGATGCACATCCAGGGCACGAAGCTCCCGTTCCACCACATCCCAAAGATGCTCTATTGGGTTGAGATCTGGTGACTGTGGGGGCCATTTTAGTACAGTGAACTCATTGTCATGTTCAAGAAACCAATTTGAAATGATTTGAGCTTTGTGACATGGTGCATTATCCTGCTGGAAGTAGCCATCAGAGGATGGGTACATGGTGGTCATGAAGGGATGGACATGGTCAGAAACAATGCTCAGGTAGCCCGTGGCATTTAAACGATGCCCAATTGGCACTAAGGGGCCTAAAGTGTGCCCAGAAAACATCCCCCACACCATTACACCACCACCACCAGCCTGCACAATGGTAACAAGGCATGATGGATACATGTTCTCATTCTGTTTACGGCAAATTCGGACTCTACCATTTGAATGTCTCAACAGAAATCGAGACTCATCAGACCAGGCAACATTTTTCCAGTCTTCAACAGTCCAATTTTGGTGAGCTCGTGCAAATTGTAGCCTCTTTTTCCTATTTGTAGTGGAGATGAGTGGTACCCGGTGGGGTCTTTTGCTGTTGTAGCCCATCCGCCTCAAGGTTGTGCGTGTTGTGGCTTCACAAGTGCTTTGCTGCATACCTCGGTTGTAACGAGTGGTTATTTCAGTCAACGTTGCTCTTCTATCAGCTTGAATCAGTCGGCCCATTCTCCTCTGACCTCTAGCATCCACAAGGCATTTTTGCCCACATACTGGATGTCTTTCCCTTTTCACACCATTCTTTGTAAACCCTAGAAATGGTTGTGCGTGAAAATCCCAGTAACTGAGCAGATTGTGAAATACTCAGACCGGCCCGTCTGGCACCAACAACCATGCCACGCTCAAAATTGCTTAAATCACATTTCTTTCCCATTCTGACATTCAGTTTGGAGTTCAGGAGATTGTCTTGACCAGGACCACATCCCTAAATGCATTGAAGCAACTGCCATGTGATTGGTTGACTAGATAATTGCATTAATGAGAAATAGAACAGGTGTTCCTAATAATTCTTTAGGTGAGTGTATATCCATTATTCTGTCCACTTAATGATCCATTTATTTTGTTTTTCTGTTCCTCTAAATGAACAGAACAAAGGAAAAGTCAACACAGATGTGAACTCGGCCTAAACAATCACCCCACCGTTCACAATGGGGGTCTTTTTTTTCCCAAAAAGTAGTTAGCCGATGATCACTTGCCCTTCTAATTACCCCTATGGACCTAATTAGGCCATTTTATTGATGCCATGACCCAGACATTTTCCAGCATCCAGATCCAAGCATCAAATTGGTTGCACCAAACACACAAACATCAATAAAATGTACATCTTACATTGTCTATCCTGTTCATACTGGATCTTTATTATATAATATGCAAACTGCTTCTTTAGCAATACCCATTATACACTGCAGTAATAGTGATAGCGCCTACCACTTGGAATAGCTAATATATTTCTCACAGAAGGAATAGGTGTCAGTCATTCAGAAAAGAAACTGGCCCGGATTAACTAATCCTCTAGATGGTATAATCTTAGACAGGATATCTAGACGTGCAGAAGATTTATCATAGTGGCTCAGGCTGGATAATAAATCTGATGCAGGGCTGGACATGTTTATCTAACTCAATACAAACTATTGGGTGGCTTACTATGAGAGAGAATTTCACTTCAGAAATGTGGCACAGTGTATCTTAGAAAATGCCCCCTTTCATGTGAAGCCCTGCCCATTCTTTATGTTGCCCCCTTTTCAAGCAAATCTGAAAAAGTATCACTGACAAGGAATAATAAGAGAGGATTTATGTCTCAATTATTAATAATCTGACAGATGGCTGAGGACGCTAAAACTGATAACTTTTATTAATAATCAATAAAATAGGGGGACATGTATCATAAATCCTCAATAATCTTAATGTGTGTATTAACAAAAAAACACAACTTATAAAAGGTAGGTGTAAGGGGCGACAAGAGGAAGGATTAAAGGCTACCGCAATTGAGCCAGTTCCTTCTCAACAAGACCCTCTCGTATTGTATCAGCCAACCTGTATCAGAAACCGCACAGGTACACAAGTATTGGCTGGTGAACCCGTGTGTGGCTGTTCGTTGCCACAATTTCACGGTCACCTGGTGCGGCCAAAATATAAAACCAGGTATGTAGTAATTTTTATAAATGTAACAAGATGCTGGTCAGAAAACAAATGCAGAACAAGAGAAAAAAGGAAGAGAGAGAGGACAGTGCCTCATGTGTGGTATTGCTAACAATATTATTATATATGCTTAAAAGATTCGCTTACCAGATGCTGTTGGGAGGTAGTCACAACAGCTGTATAGGCTCCTGCTGGTGTATATCCCGACCAGCAAACGGGGTCTTGGCTGCAGCCTGGGTTCTTGCCTGCGCCCAAAAAACGTAGTAGAAGTCGGACGTGGATAAGATAGAAACAGATGAACCTCTTCTGCGGGCGCTGCCAAGGATACCATTCAAATGAATTTGCAGTGAGCTGTTGCATTGCTTATTTTGTCTAACAGTCTTGTTCTCAGCCATAGCAACGTGCCCCTGCGCATTGGGATGTGCTGACTGACCCCCTTTTCTTTGCAGTTTGTACTGGAGGTGTGGCTGCCTCCCCAGTCGTGCACTCCTTCCAGCTCGTCTGTCCCACAGGTTGATTTTAATCAGTGTTAGTATTTAGCTTGGCCTGCTCCCTCCCACTCACTGAGGCCATCTGGCACCAGGAGAGAGATAGTGTGTGGACTCTCATTGCAGTCCTTGGTGACCATGTGGCGCCAGGGGTGGTGTGGAGTGGGCCCGGCGTGCATGCTGGTAACTGCTTTCCCTGGATGTAATGGAGGCCATTTTGGCACCGAAAATGACGGAAATTCAGGCGGATCCAGCATGTAAGTGGAACCTACACTTTCTGAATTTTATGATAGCCGCTATGGCACATAACAGGTATATTTAGTGTTAGGAACCCGTCTAACTAGAGACTGCCTTGACGTTCGGCAGGCGGGCTCAAATAATTTTGTACAAAATGATTTGCTAAGTATCTCTAACTTATTAGTTCAGCATTTGCTAATAGGATGCAATTTTGTACTTTATTTGATTTGCAGTGAGCTGTTGCATTGCTTATTTTGTCTAACAGTCTTGTTCTCAGCCATAGCAACGTGCCCCTGCGCATTGGGATGTGCTGACTGACCCCCTTTTCTTTGCAGTTTGTACTGGAGGTGTGGCTGCCTCCCCAGTCATGCACTCCTTCCAGCTCGTCTGTCCCACAGGTTGATTTTAATCAGTGTTAGTATTTAGCTTGGCCTGCTCCCCCCCACTCACTGAGGCCATCTGGCACCAGGAGAGAGATAGTGTGTGGACTCTCATTGCAGTCCTTGGTGACCATGTGGCGCCAGGGGTAGTGTGGAGTGGGCCCGGCGTGCATGCTGGTAACTGCTTTCCCTGGATGTAATGGAGGCCATTTTGGCACCGAAAATGACGGAAATTCAGGCGGATCCAGCATGTAAGTGGAACCTACACTTTCTGAATTTTATGATAGCCGCTATGGCACATAACAGGTATATTTAGTGTTAGGAACCCGTCTAACTAGAGATTGCCTTGACGTTCGGCAGGCGGGCTCAAATAATTTTGAAATAAATGATTTGCTAAGTATCTCTAACTTATTAGTTCAGCATTTGCTAATAGGATGCAATTTTGTACTTTATTTGATTTGCAGTGAGCTGTTGCATTGCTTATTTTGTCTAACAGTCTTGTTCTCAGCCATAGCAACGTGCCCCTGCGCATTGGGATGTGCTGACTGACCCCCTTTTCTTTGCAATTCAAATGAAGAGTATAGTTTAAATGGCTTTTATTTGTCTACGCATTTCAGGGGTGAATAACCCCCTTCATCAGGACATTAAAACAGATGTTAATGTCCTGATGAAGGGGGTTATTCACCCCTGTAACGCGTAGACAAATAAAAGACATTTAAACTATACGCTTCATATGAATGGTATCCTTGGCAGCGCCCGCAGAAGAGGTTCATCTGTTTTTATCCTATCCACGTCCATCTGGTCAGAAAACAAGGGGTAGTTAGTAAATAACCCCCCCTGGAAAAAACTGCTTTAGGGGAACTGACAGTCCTGCAACACACTCCAGCGGGCTCCCAGCCACAGGTAATAGTAACCAGCTCAGGAGTATACAAATCCAGCACCTAGCCACCTCGCCTGGTTCAACCTAAAACCGCGGATAATGTGAGAATCCACAATCCTAGAGACCTGAAATTCAAGATTACCATCAATAATAATCGGAGGAGGCGGCAAAGAGGAGGGTACAGTGGGTTGGACATAAGTTTTTAATAGGGACTTGTGAAAAACATTATGGATCTTCCAAGTCTGTGGAAGATCAAGACGGAAGGCAAGGGGATTGATGAGGGACAAGATCTTGTAAGGCCCAATAAACTTAGGACCCAACTTCCAGGAGGGAACCTTCAGTTTGATATTCTTTGTAGACAACCACACCAGATCACCAACATTCAGGTCCGGACTAGGCACACGTCTCTTATCCACCACACGCTTATATCTCTCACTCATCCTCTTCAGATTACCCTGAATCTTTTGTCAAATAAATGACAAAGACGAGGAAAATCTCTCCTCATCAGGTAAACCAGAAGACCCCTCTCCAGAGAATGTCCCAAACTGCGGATGAAACCCATATGTACCAAAAAATTGTGAATTATCAGAGGACTCCTGGCGACAGTTATTTAAAGCAAACTCAGCAAGGGACAAAAAAGAATACCAATCCTCCTGATTCTCCACCACAAAACAGCGCAGATATGTCTCCAGATTCTGATTGACGTGTTCGGTCTGACCATTCGACTGCGGGTGAAAAGAAGAGAACGACAACCGAACCCCCAAGCATATCTGGAAACAAATTGAGTGCCCTTTTCAGAAACTATGTCTGAAAGAATGCCATGCAATTTAACAATATGATCAACAAAAGCTTGCGCCAGCGTCTTAGCATTGGGTAACCCAGGAAAGGGAATGAAATGTGCCATTTTGCTAAAACGGTCCACTACCACCAGAATCACAGTCTTCCCCGAGGAACGAGGCAGGTCCGTAATGAAGTCCATGGACAGATGCGTCCAAGGACATGAAGGAATGGGTAATGGGAGGAGAGAACCAGATGGCCGTGAATGAGGGACCTTGGCACGAGCGCAGGTCTCGCAGGCTGCCACAAAACACTCAACCGTCTTACGAAGAGCCGGCCACCAGAATCTCAGAGCAATGAGATCCACTGTGGCTCTACTCCCCGGGTGCCCAGCAAGGACAGTATCGTGGTGCTCCTTAAAAACCTTGTGTCGTAAAGCGAGAGGCACAAACAACCTCCCAGGAGGACAAAGATCAGGAGCCTCTGCCTGGGCTGCCTGAACCTCTGCCTCCAAATTAGGATAAAGAGCAGAGACGACGACCCCTTCAGCCAAATTGGGACCCGGGTCTTCAAAGTTTCCCCCCTCCCGGAAAACAATGTGACAGGGCATCCGCCTTCACATTTTTAACCCCAGGGCGGAATGTAACAACAAAATTAAACCTAGAAAAGAACAAAGACCATCTGGCCTGTCTCGGGTTCAGACGCTTGGCCGATTCCAAGTAGGCCAGATTCTTATGGTCGGTAAACACGGTAATAGGGTGTCTGGCTCCCTCTAATCAAAAGCTAATTTGATGGCCAACAACTCCCTATCTCCCACATCGTAATTTCTCTCTGCAGAGGATAGTTTCCTTGAGAAAAAGGCACACGGTCGCCATTTGGCAGGAGAGGGACACTGAGATAAGACCGCACCCACACCCACCTCAGAATCATGCACCTCAACAATAAAAGGTAGAGAGACATCAGGTTGTACCAAAATGGGAGCGGAAGCAAAACTCTCTTTGATACTAGAAAAGGCTTTAAGCGCATCTACCGACCACGAGGAAAAATCCACCCCCTTTTTAGTCATATCAGTGAGTGGCTTAACAACAGAGGAATAATTCAAAATTAACTTTCTGTAATAATTGGCAAAACCCAAAAACCGCATCAGCGCCTTCTGATTCTCAGGAAGCTCCCAATCAAGCACAGAGCGGACCTTCTCAGGGTCCATCCGAAAACCAGAAGCGGAGAGAAGAAAACCAAGAAATTGAATCTCCGGAACCGCAAACACACATTTTTCCAGTTTAGCGTATAATTTATTCTCCCGCAGAATCAGCAAGACCTGACATAGGTGGTCCCGATGAGTCTTGAAATCAGGAGAAAAAAATCAAAATGTCATCTAGATACACCAGTACAAATTTCCCCATTAAATGATAAAAAATGCTGTTCACAAAATGTTGGAAGACGGCCGGAGCATTCATCAAACCAAAGGGCATAACCAAATACTCGAAATGACCCTCTAGGGTATTGAAGGCCGTCTTCCATTCATCCCCTTCCCTGACCCTGACTAGGTTGTATGCCCCTCTTAAATCCAACTTAGAAAAAACTTTAGCCCCAACAATCTGGTTAAAAACAGGTCCGGGATCAGAGGAAGCGGATATGGGTCACGAATCGTGATACGGTTCTGCTCCCTGAAATCCAGACAAGGTCTTAAAGAAGTATCTTTTTTCTTAACAAAAAAAAAAAAAACTGCGGCAACAGGTGACTTCTAGGGTCGGATGTGTCCCTTTCTCAGTCTCTCAGAGATATAAGTACGCATAGCGACCCTTTCAGGTTGGGAGAGATTGTATAGTCGTGATTTTGGCAGCTTGGCGCCTGGGATGAGATTAATAGGGCAGTCGTACTCCCGGTGAGGGGGCAACTCCTGGACGCCACTCTCGGAAAACACATCCGAAAATTCTGAGAGAAAAGATGGCACAGTCCTGATAGAAACCTCTGAAAGAGACGCCGTGAGGCAATTCTCTCTACAAAAGTCACTCCAACCATTTATTTGCCTTGCTTGCCAATCAATGGTGGGGTTATGTTTAGTGAGCCAGGGTAGCCCCAACACTAGAGGAGTAGGTAATCCGCTTAAGACGAAGCATGGCATATCCTCAACATGAGCGTCACCCACAGTCAAACGGATATTGTGAACTATGTCCTTTAACGATCTTTGAGAAAGTGGAGCGGAATCGATAGCAAAAACAGGTATATCCTTTTCCAAAGTGCATACCTTGAAACCATGCATTGTTGCAAATTGATTATCAATGAGATTGATAGCTGCTCCACTATCAACAAAAATCTCACAAACAATGTTCTTGCTGTCTAGCGCCACCCTGGCAGGTAGGAGTAAACGGTAACTACAAGCAAACTGCAAACCTTAAATTTCCGCATCAACCTTGCCAATAGTAGCAAATGGAAAGTTTTTAGAGTTTTGTTTTGTTTTTATTACCCTCAGAAAACGCCATGAATCTCCTAGAGGGGCAAACCTTAGCCAAATGATTTATACCCCCACAACAGAAACAAACCCTCCTCTAAGAGCTGAATCCTCTACTATTAGAGGCAAGCAAACCCAGCAGCATGGCCTCCTTCTCAGAGGGGATTGAGACACACTGAGACCCATGCACACTGAATTAGACAGCCCCACTATCCTTGGGCTGAATATGACAGGAAAGAGTAGTCTTCTCTCTCTCTCTCTCTAAGACGCCTGTCAATACGAACAGCTAGAGACACGACTGACTCTAACGACGCTGTTCTCTCATGAAAAGCGAATGCATCTTTCAATCTTTCTGAAAGACCATGGCAAAATTGACTTAGGAGTGCAACATCATTCTAACCAGTATCAGCTGCCTATCTCCGAAATTCAGAACAATATATCTCTGCGGACTGTTTACCCTGGCATAAAAGACGCAGTTTAGATTCAGCCAGAGCAATACGATCCGGGTCATCATATATCTGCCCCAGAGCTACAAAAAATTCATCCACCGATTGGAGGGGCCGTGCCCCCACCGGCAGCGAAAAGGCCCAAGACTGAGAGTTATCCCTGAGCAGAGAGATGATGATCCCCACCCTCTGCTCCTAATCACCAGAGGAATGGGGAAGTAGGCAAAAATGGAGTTTACAAGCCTCTCTAAAGCGAACAAAATTCTCACTACCCCCGGAGAACGTATTCGGGAGCGAGATCTTAGGCTCTTAACAAACTCCATGAACGCCAGCAGAACCGGTCACCTGAAATTGAGACACAGTTTTACGGAGATCTGCTACCTCCAGCGAAAGACCTTGCATGCGGTGAATCAAGGCTGAAACCATGCTTGTTATGGTGGTTTATAATTTCATGGATGAAGTTAGCAGATAGCTGGAACATATAAATAAACGAGCGACTGGCTTGATCCCAAACTAAGGAGCTTATAGGTGAGCCCTATAAAACCCTAAGAGCTCTCCCTGACTGCTATGCACATGCAAGGGTCTATATGGTAGACGATTGCATGCCCGCGTACCTAATACTGTGTGACACCTGAAAACCCTATAATAGTGAGGGGACACGACCACCGGCTCCCTGTACTTAATACGGACGGAGTCAGGGTCACCTAGAATCAAGCCAGCAAGGAAACACAATAAAGTAAAAGACTTATCTGTACAAACATCAAAAGCAGCCTCCAGCAGTGAAAATCTCATCAAAGAAGTAGTATAGACCGCAAAGTGAGGCAGTATGGGAGGGATTATAAAGGAAGACGATTAGTCTAAATAAGTGACACCTGGCAGAAGGAAAGGAGATGAGAAAGTGAAACCAAAACAAAGAACATCATACAAGAGGTAGAGAAAAACGTCTGCCAGATCTTCTCACAGAACTGGTAGTGACATTTTTTTCTCTGTAATATAATTGCAGTTGCCTGCCAGTGAGTGTCAGGCCCACTGACTGTACTGTGCCTACTGCCCACCACTCATATAGGGTGGCACAGTACTTTGCAGATAAAAAAGTCATTTCATTTTTCCTCTGTAATATAATTGCAGTTGCCTGCCAGTGAGTGTCAGGCCCACAGACTGTACTGTGCCCACTGCCCACCAGTCATATAGGGTGGCACAGTACCTTGCAGATAAAAAAGTCATTCAATTTTTTCTCTGTAATATAATTGCAGTTGCCTGCCAGTGAGTGTCAGGCCCACTGACTGTACTGTGCCCACTGCCCACCACTCATTTAGGGTGGCACAGTACCTTGCACGCATAGTACCACTAATCTAAAAAAAAATGACAGGCAGAGGCAGACCACCCCGCAGGGGCCGTCGTGGTCGTGGTGCTGTGATTTTCTTTGGCCCTAGAATAATACCCAGTGTTCAGAGGCCACGTACCCTGAACTCGAAAAATTCTGAGGATATAGTTGACTGGCTTACACAGGACACCCAATCTTCTACAGCTTCCGCTCGGAACCTTGACACACCATTCTCCTCCAGCTCAGCTTCGGGCACCTCTCAAGTTACCACTCGCCCGCCCGCCACCACCACCAACACTAGCACCACAGCCGCTTCACTTGGTCTGTCAGAGGAGTTATTTACACATCAGTTGGAAGAAATGAGTGATGCGCAACCATTATTGCCAGAGGATGTAGATAACAGGGATATGTCTCAGTCAGTCCGCATTACACACATAGACGTAGGGTGTGATGATGATGATGTTGTACCCGCTGCTGCTTCCTTTGCTGAGTTGTCAGATACAAGTGAAGCGGTTGATGATGACGATGTGTCCGTGGATGTCATCTGGGTGCCTGCTAGAAGAGAAGAAGAACAGGGGGAAAGTTCAGATAGGGAGACAGAGAGGAGGAGGAGACGAGTTGGAAGCAAGGGGTGGTCGTCACAAGGAGCTAGTGGCACAGTCAGACAGCATGTATCGGCACCCGGGGTCAGCCAGACAGCACGCCAATCAACGCATGCTGTTGCTACCACCAGAATGCCGTCATTACAAAGCTCAGCAGTGTGCCATTTTTTTTGTGTGTCTGCCTCTGATAACAGCGATGCCATTTGCAACCTGTGCCAAAAGAAACTGAGTCGTGGGAAGTCCAACACCCACCTAGGTACAACTGCTTTGCGAAGGCACATGATCTCACATCACAAACGCCTATGGGATCAACACATGAGTACAAGCAGCACACAAACTCAAAGCCACCATCCTCCTCCTGGTCTAGCATCCTCAGCCACGTCAACCCCTGCTGTCCTCCTTGCCCCCTCTCAACCAACCGCCACTCCGCCTCGCACCTTCAGCAGTTCCTGCTCATCTGCCCACAGTCAGGTGTCTGTCAAGGAAATGTTTGAGCGAAAGAAGCCAATGTCACAGAGTCACCCCCTTGCCCGGCGTCTGACAGCTGGCTTGTCGGAACTCTTAGCCCGCCAGCTTTTACCATACAAGCTGGTGGAGTCTGAGGCCTTCAAAAAATTATTTGCTATTGGGACACTGCAGTGGAAGGTACCCGGCCGAATTTCTTTTCACAAAAGGCAATCCCCAACCTGTACTCCATTGTGGAAAAGGAAGTCATGGCATGTCTGGCACACAGTGTTGGGGCAAGGGTCCATCTGACCACTGATACCTGGTCTGCAAAGCACGGTCAGGGCAGGTATATCATGTACACTGCGCATTGGGTAAAACTGCTGACGGCTACCAAGCATGGAATGCGTGGCTCTGCCGCGGAGTTGGTGACACCGCCACGACTTGCAGGCAGGCCTGCTACCATCTCCTCTACTCCTCCTACTCCATCCTCTTTGCTAACCTCCTCGGCTGAATCCTCTTCTGCTGCTGCGTCTTGCTCCACATCAACTGCACCCCCCCAGCTCCCCAGGGGCTATTCCACATCCCGGATACGACAGTGTCACGCCGTCTTGGGGTTGACTTGCCTGAAAGCAGAGAGTCACACCGGACCAGCACTCCTGAACGCACAGGTTGATCAGTGGCTGACCCCGCACCAACTGGAGATCGGCAAAGTGGTGTGTGACAACGGAAGCAATCTGTTGGCGGCATTGAATTTGGGCAAGTTGACACATGTGCCGTGCATGGCACATGTGTTGAATCTGATCGTACAATGCTTTGTGTATAAGTACCCAGGCTTACAGGACGTCCTCAAGCAGGCCAGGAAGGTGTGTGGCCATTTCAGGCGTTCCTACAAGGCCATGGCGCACTTTTCCGATATTCAGCTGCGAAAAAACATGCCAGTGAGGCGCTTGATTTGCGACAGCCCGACACGTTGGAATTCAACACTCCTAATGTTCGACCGCCTGCTCCAACAAGAAAAAGCCGTCAACGAGTATTTGTATGACCGGGGTGCTAGGACAGCCTCTGCGGAGCTGGGTATTTTTTTTCCACGTTACTGGACGCTCATACGCAATGCCTGTAGGCTCATGCGTCCTTTTGAGGAGGTGAAAAACCTAGTCAGTCGCACCGAAGGCACCATCAGCGACATCATCCCATTTGTTTTCTTCCTGGAGCGTGCCCTGCGAAGAGTTCTGGATCAGGCCGTAGATGAGCGTGAAGAGGAAGAGTTGTGGTCACCATCACCACCAGAAACAGCCTTCTCATCATCGCTTGCTGGACCTGCGGCAACGCTGGAAGAGGAGTCTGAGGAAGAGGAGTCAGAGGAGGAATGTGGCTTTGAGGAGGAGGAAGACCAACCACAGCAGGCATCCCAGGGTGCTCGTTGTCACATATCTGGGATCCGTGGTGTTGTACGTGGCTGGGGGGAAGAACAGACCTTCAATGAGATCAGTGAGGACAAGGAATGGGACATGAGTAGCTCGGCATCCAACCTTGTGCAAATGGGGTCTTTCATGCTGTCATGCCTGTTGAGGAACCCTCGTATAAAAAGGCTGAAGGAGAACGACCTGTACTGGGTGGCCACGCTACTAGACCCCCGGTATAAGCAGAAAGTGGCTAAAATGTTACCGAATTACCGGAAGTCGGAAAGGATGCAGCAGTTCCAAAACAAGTTAAAAAGTATGCTTTACACAGCTCATAAGGGTGATGTCACAGCACAACGGGAATCTAACAGGGGAAGAGGTGAAAGTAATTCTCCTCCGACCACCCCGGCAAGGACAGGACGCTTTACAGACGTGTTGTTGATGGAGGACATGCAGAGCTTTTTAAGTCCTACTGTTGGGCGTTTTCATAGGTAAATGCATTGATATCCAATTCATTATTGTCAAAATGGATGTTCATTTCCTTTAAGAGCCATGGTCGACTATAGTTGCAATTTTGTATGTCTTGAGTAGGCCAAATTAAGGTCACACAAAAGTTTCTACTTCAGTGTTATTCTACTCATGAATATACCAGTCTGAGAAGAGGCATCCTTGTTTACTTTTAAATTTATGACGGGCGATAAAGATAAGCTCTGTGCAGCTGGTGATAATTACCTATACAATTAGGCATTTATTAATGAAGCAAAATATATAATATGTATGTATTCATTTAATGAGCCTTAGTTAGTCCTTAGCATAAGACAATCAGTAGGACATATATATATATATTTGTTTATATCATATTGTTATATGTTACGAAGACAACATGTATCCAGTATATTGTATATATTTCTCATTAGAAGAGTGTCTGTGAAGATGTGTATTTTGTAACAATTAATCACATCTTTGGTATGACAGAGGAGGTACTGATATCTCTGTGAGAAAACAAGCCATTTACGATCCATAAATTAAGTGTGAGAAACATTCAAAAGAGACGCCTAGAGGTCTGTCTCTAATTGCTACAAGTGTCAGAATTAATCCCTTGTACAGGACACCGGGGGTGGGTCCTGGACGGGTGCTATACGGCACCACTGTTTGGACTATGGTCCATTTAAATAGAGGTAGAAGGTTCAGGGGGTCACCCAAAAAGTGGGTGAAAAGTTCCAGGCAGGCGCTAATTCAGAGAGGACTGGCTCACAGTCTTCTCTATCTTAGTAAAGTAGTTTGGGGCCTGGAATTTTGGAGGCTCCAAAGTGTTATTTGGGTGGGATGAAGCCTCCACTCCTAAACCCTGGAAGCCAGCGCACAAGGGGTTAAGATCTCACAGACAACCACCCATTAAAGCAGGATGTGATGCTGGAGGGAGTGAGTGAGTTGGGAGAGTGCACCTGTGAGGACAAGATGGAAGTCTGCTAGCTGCTCAGAGAGGACTTTTGAGTAGTTTGGAAGTGAAGCTGTGTCTGCAGGGAAGGTCTGGAGGACTTCTACTAAAAACGTATGTGTCTTTCTTTTGGTTGTTTTTCTGAAGAAAGACTTTTTCCTAATTTATGCTGGAAACAAGCAGGACTTTTGTTGTGACGTTTTGGATGCTGAAGAAAAGCTTTATTTTGTTTTGTTTGGTCACCAATAAAGACCCTTTGCTTTACTGACACGGTTTTACGCACTTGTCTCGCGGAGCTTAAAGACCCCCAAAGTTTACAACTGGTGGAGGATGCGGGCAAAGTGCATTTGCAGGCGCAAAAAAAACGTTTAAAACTGACATTTAAAGAGACAGTATACTTATGGCATGTCTTGGGTGAAGTCAGCCCAGGCGTTACAAACAGCAGACAAAGGCATGGAGGAGGTCGTTAAGGCTTTGGCACAAGCCACTGTGACCCAGCAGCAAGCCACTGTGGCCCAGCAGCAAGCGTCAGCAGAGTCAAACCGTCGCCATGAGGAAGCGATGGCTCAGCAGCAGCAGGCCCTGGCACAGGCTATAGCTGCGCAGCAGGAAAATACACGGCTGCTATCCGCCCAGTTTACGGCCCAGCAGGAGTCCACTCAAGTACAGGTGGCTGCCTTGCAGGAGGCCGTACAGCAGCTGGCTCAGGGACAAGCGCAAGCGGTCGTTGCCTTTAGCAACCCAGTATCTGTTAGAGCCAGCCATTTTTTGCAGAAACTAACACCCAGCGATGACGTGGAAGCCTTTCTTACCACCTTTGAAAGGATAGCAGAGAGAGAAGCGTGGCCCCGGGACCAATGGGCCGGCATTATATCGCCTTTTCTCACTGGTGACCCGCAAAAGGCCTATTTTGACCTCCCAGCTGAGCACATCAAAGACTATGACTGTCTAAAAGCTGAAATCCTGGCCCGCCTGGGAGTGACCACAGCTGTCCGGGCTCAGAGGGTGCATCGCTGGCGGTACAAATCGGACCAACCACCCAGGTCCCAGATGCATGAACTAATTCAGTTAGTTAAAAAATGGCTGCAGCCAGAAAAGTTGTCAGGTCCACAAATGGTGGAACGAGTAGTGATGGACCGGTACCTACGGTCCCTACAAGATGACCTACAGCGCTGGGTAAGCCATGGAAACCCTACTAATGCTGACCAGCTGATCGAGCTGGTTGAACGGTATACCGTGGTGGAGGACCTGCTTGGGCCTGCCAAGCGTCGAGAACCCACGCCAAGGACACCCAGACCAGCCACCAACCTGAGGGGAGAAGCCTTGCCAGATGTTGGTGTCCGCAGGTTTACACCATCTGCCCTAGAACCACGGAGGTCGGTTCCGGTACCAAAGATGGGAGACATGCAATGTTGGCGATGTCGGTCCTGGGGGCATACCCGGGCACAATGCCCACTGCAGGAGGAGCCTATGGAGTGCGGAACTGGTCGGGGAAGCTCCTTCTATGTGCGAAGTGTGTGTACCACTCATCTTGACCTGGCTGCAGGACGGTTTGAGTGTGAAGTGTGGGTGAACCACCTTCCTGCCAGGGCCCTACTGGACTCCGGTAGCATTGTAACATTAGTACATGCCAGGGTACTTGGGAGGCTTAGACCAGTGACTAAAACTCTTCGGGTGGTATGCATTCATGGGGATACCAAGGAGTACCCCTTGGTTCCGGTGACTGTCTCTTATGGCCATGCCTCAGTTACACAGGAGGTCGGGGTGGTAAACAGTTTAATTCATGACATCATAGTGGGGCGGGACTGTCCACTATTTCTGGAACTATGGAACGAGGTGCAAATGGCACCACCAGGGGAACTGGGGGCACTGGGCCTGGAAGGGACAGGGTCCGAGGGGTCCGGAGCTGAAATACACCCCTCTGATATAGAAATACCTACCATTGATAATGAAGTCGCAGGGAATGCTAATGTGGAGGATAATGCCCCTGACCCAGGTCTTAAACCCGGGTTGATCTCTGAGGTGGGGGAGGTCTTCCCATTACAAGTCATGCTGCGGGAGGATGACGAGGAGCTCTCCCCAGTTGAGGAAGATGAAGGGGAAACATCCTCAAGGCCAGTACATCCAGATCTAGACGTGTCCAGAGGTGCATTTGGTACCGCCCAATTACGGGACCCTGCCTTGGTCAATGCTCGAGAGCAGGTTTCTGTTGTTGATGGGGTCCCACAAATGCCAGATGCAGACCAGAGGTTCCCCCACTTTGCGTTGAAGGGGGACTTACTGTATCGAGTGGCTGAGAGCCGAGGGGAAACTATAGAGCAGTTGCTGGTTCCCCAACCGTATAGGCGGATGCTCCTCGATCTAGCCCACAACGATGCACTGGGAGGACACCTGGGGGCGGAGAAAACAGAGGCCAGGATAAACGACCGGTTTTACTGGCCAGGGTTGAAGGCCGAGGTTAAAAGATACTGTGCGTCTTGTCCCATTTGCCAGTTAACCGCCCCAGTGCCACACTATAGAAACCCTCTGGTGCCCTTGCCGATTATCGAAGTCCCGTTTGAACGGATCGCTATGGATCTGGTGGGACCCCTGGTAAAGTCGGCACGGGGCCACCAATACATATTGGTCATCCTAGATTACGCAACTACAGTAGGTATCCAGAAGCTGTCCCTTTGAGGAAAGCCTCCTCTAAGGCCATCGCCAGGGAGTTGTTTCAAATGTTCTCACGAACTGGGTTCCCCAAAGAGATCCTGACAGACCAGGGTACCCCTTTTATGTCAAAGGTAATGGCGGACTTGTGCAAATTGTTTCAAATTAAGCAGTTGCGGACGTCTGTCTACCACCCACAGACCGATGGCCTAGTCGAAAGATTCAATAAAACCTTAAAATCCATGTTGAGAAGAGTAGTCCAGAAAGATGGGAAGGATTGGGATATGTTACTCCCTGCCCTGTTATTTGTTATCCGGGAGGTCCCGCAAGCATCCACAGGTTTTTCGCCATTTGAATTAGTGTATGGACGAAGGCCCCGGGGGTTACTCGATCTGGTAAAAGAGACATGGGAAAGTGAGTCCTCACCACACAAAACGGTGGTAGAGCATATCTCTCAAATGCGAGAGAGGGTGGCTAAGGTGATGCCACTGGTGAAGGAGCATATGCAGAAGGCCCAGGATGCCCAAAGAAGAGTGTATAACAGGTCGGCTAAAGTTAGACAGTTCCAAGTAGGAGACCGGGTGGCTGTTCTAATACCCACGGTAGAGAGCAAATTCTTGGCCAAATGGCAGGGCCCATTTGAGGTAGTAGAGAAATTCGGTGAGGTGGACTACAAGGTACACCAGCCAGGGAAAAGAAAACCATACCAGATCTATCACATCAATTTGTTGAAACCCTGGAGAGACAGAGAACAAGTGTCAGCGGTAGAAGGGGTACAGTCAGGGGACCATGCAGGGATCGACTTGGTGCAGGTTGCTTCTACCCTGACTAGACCTCAAACGCAGCAAACAAAAGAGTTTCTACAAAAAAATAGAGATATGTTTTCAGAGTTGCCCGGTCGCACCAACGTCATCGAGCATGACATTGTGACCGAGCCCAATGTAAAAGTCAGGTTAAAGCCTTACCGTATCCCAGAAGCTCATAGGGTGGCAGTGTCCGAAGAGGTTAAAAGAATGTTCGAGCTTGGAGTCATTGAAGAGTCGCAGAGCGAATGGTCAAGTCCAATTGTGTTGGTACCCAAGCCCAACGGCACCCTCCGCTTCTGCAACGACTTCAGAAAGCTTAATGAAGTCTCCAAGTTCGACGCATATCCCATGCCACGAGTAGATGAGCTAATTGAAAGGTTGGGGCCTGCCAGGTACATTACCACGCTAGACCTCACAAAAGGGTACTGGCAGATTCCCCTGACTAAGGAAGCCAGGGAGAAGACAGCCTTCTCTACCCCAGAAGGCCACTTCCAATATAAGAGAATGCCATTTGGTCTACACTCAGCCCCGGCCACGTTCCAAAGGGCCATGGACAAAACTCTGCGTCCACACCAACGGTACGCTTCTGTCTACCTAGATGACATAGTCATCTTCAGCACTGATTGGGAGTCCCACCTTCCCCGGGTTCAGGCAGTCGTAGACTCCTTAAGAAGAGCAGGGTTCACCATCAACCCCGAGAAGTGTGCCATTGGGATGGAGAAAGTAAAATACCTAGGGTATATTGTGGGTAGAGGGCTGGTAAAGCCCCAAATGAGTAAGGTGGAGGCCATACAGGACTGGCCCCGTCCCCTAACCAAGAAGCAGGTCAGAGCGTTTTTGGGCATAGTTGGCTATTATAGGAGGTTTGTCCCCAACTTTGCCACTGTTGCTGCACCACTGACCGACCTGACCAGAGGCAGAAAGTCAGTGATGATAAAGTGGAACGCCGAGGCCGAGACGGCTTTTCAAATGCTTAAGACAGCTTTGTGCCAAGATCCGGTGCTTGTAGCTCCAGATTTTACAAAAGATTTTGTAGTACAGACAGATGCTTCAAGCGAAGGGTTAGGAGCGGTCCTGTCTCAGGAAATCAATGGGGAGGAGCACCCTGTGGTCTTTCTTAGTAGGAAGCTGACGGCAGCTGAAAGAAACTATGCGGTGGTGGAGCGGGAGTGTCTGGCCATCAAGTGGGCTCTAGACTCCCTGCGATATTTCCTCCTGGGCAGAAAGTTCCGCTTGGTGTCAGACCATGCTCCGCTTACCTGGATGAGACAGAATAAACACACCAATGCCAGGGTAACAAGGTGGTTCCTTTCTCTCCAGGAGTTCAATTTCATGGTAGAGCACAGACCCGGGAGACAGCATCAGAATGCCGATGCCCTCTCCCGAGTCCATTGTATGGTGTCTACTGTTGCCTCCAACACCTCCGCGTTGAGGCAGAGGGGGGGGATATGTACAGGACACCGGGGGTGGGTCCTGGACGGGTGCTATACGGCACCACTGTTTGGACTATGGTCCATTTAAATAGAGGTAGAAGGTTCAGGGGGTCACCCAAAAAGTGGGTGAAAAGTTCCAGGCAGGCGCTAATTCAGAGAGGACTGGCTCACAGTCTTCTCTATCTTAGTAAAGTAGTTTGGGGCCTGGAATTTTGGAGGCTCCAAAGTGTTATTTGGGTGGGATGAAGCCTCCACTCCTAAACCCTGGAAGCCAGCGCACAAGGGGTTAAGATCTCACAGACAACCACCCATTAAAGCAGGAAGTGATGCTGGAGGGAGTGAGTGAGTTGGGAGAGTGCACCTGTGAGGACAAGATGGAAGTCTGCTAGCTGCTCAGAGAGGACTTTTGAGTAGTTTGGAAGTGAAGCTGTGTCTGCAGGGAAGGTCTGGAGGACTTCTACTAAAAACGTATGTGTCTTTCTTTTGGTTGTTTTTCTGAAGAAAGACTTTTTCCTAATTTATGCTGGAAACAAGCAGGACTTTTGTTGTGACGTTTTGGATGCTGAAGAAAAGCTTTATTTTGTTTTGTTTGGTCACCAATAAAGACCCTTTGCTTTACTGACACGGTTTTACGCACTTGTCTCGCGGAGCTTAAAGACCCCCAAAGTTTACACCCTATAGCTTTGAATTAAAGCTTCTAAGGTCAAAATGTATATTCAGACCTACATAAGTTAACCCTTTATACTATGATGCAGATAGCTTATACAGCAGTGCCACCTATGTATCGGTAGGTGACATTACAACAGTAGCAAAAATGCATTCTGGGTAGGGTTATGATGTCACATTTTTTATCAATGGTCACGCCCATCCGACAATGATTCAATGATTGGAAAGTTTCAAACTAGGAAGGTGTGTCTAACTGATAAGTTTGGGATCATAAGCCATACACAAAAGAGAAAGAAGAAGGAGTGAGAGAGAGGAGAGGAGAAGTTGGGGTCTATCAAGATGAAAGCCATGGTGAGATGTGCTATGATGGACCACCCAGCTTTCCTAGGAGCAGAAGTGAGATTCCTACTAGGACTTGGTAAGAGACACAGAAAATGATATTTCATTTTATTAAGACTAATTTGATAGTGTGGGTGAAATTATACCATCTAGATTGGCGAATAAATAAATGATTAAATTAATTGATCATCTCCATATTGAGATGTAGTCTTAGGATATTGTGAGGCTTCATTCTACCTGCAGAAGAATCAAGACTCATAATCTAGCAAAGCATTAAATGATTGCTTTTATATATGCACACATATATATATATATATATATATTATATTGATAGAACATTTTTCGCCAAGCTAAGTGATGGATTCCCACAAGAAGGACTTATTTCAAGTCCTTCCCATTTAAGATATGGTCTAGCAAAATCCTAGATCCCTGTTATTTGTCTTAATAGTCTTACCAAAGTTATATATTTGAAAATAGTCCAGGATGGGGCGGAAGGATATAGTTATCTCTTCTAAGTTATATCCTTGGATGGATTTGCCCATGCCTGAAGCCATGTGATGTGTAGTTGGTTAGGGGGGTGGAATGTATTTAGCATTCTATAATGATGTCTAGGATTAGACATGCCCATCCTGATATCATGAGGTTTTCTCTGAACAGAAGTAATGTATATAACTTATGTTCCTACTTTGATATCCTAACCTAATAGCTTGGTTACAATGTGACAAGTTATTTCCACTCACATGTATTGTTAAGCTTGTAATGCTTTATATCAACGCTATATATATTCATTTGCATGTATCTTTGTGTTTATTTACTTATATATGTTTATAATCTTGTAACCAATAAATCTGCATATTTTTATAATACCTGTGTATTATTGTATAATGCAGAACTACATTTTATCATTAACATCATCTCACGTCAAAAAGAACTTATTTATCTGAGGAAATAGTCGGACTCAGATGTGAATTGTATCAATTAGGTTGTCTACAATTCACCAGGTCATGATTTTAAGAATTTATGACAAATTTTATAAATTTTATTTTTTTATGATTAATAATTTTTATGACCATAATTAATAATTCTTAATTGAATTATTACCCACCGACACTACGCATCGCAACAGCCCTTCGGAGTCCACCCTCAGAGAACAACTCGACCGACAGGTAGCAGACTACCTCGCCTATACTGCATATATCGACACTTTGAGGAGCGATGAACCCCTTGACTACTGGGTGTGCAGGCTTGACCTGTGGCCTGAGCTATCCCAATTTGCAATAGAACTTCTGGCCTGCCCCGCTTCAAGTGTCCTGTCAGAAAGGACCTTCAGCGCAGCAGGAGGTATTGTCACTGAGAAGAGAAGTCTCCTAGGTCAAAAAAGTCTACATTACCTCACCTTTATTAAGATGAATGAGGCTTGGATCCCGAAAGGACTGACAGTGGGGGATGCATTTGACTAAAAAAGGCCTGATGAGATGCCTTGGGCTGAAAATGGTTCCCACGCTGCTGTATTTAATCTCTGCATGCCGGATGACTTGCGTGACTTCTCCGCCACCAACTAGGGTTCAAGCCGCAATGTTTTAGTACACTTTCTGCCTGGAAAACATCAATTTTTCCGGCAACAATACCTAATTTTTCAGGCATGTGTACATGCCAAATTTTTCTCGCCTCTGGTGCTGCACTGTGGCTACAAAAAAAAAAAAAAGGCACATACATGTGTCAATTCCCCTTCGTGATCGTTACCTTGTTGTGGTGAAGGGGCTTGCGTATCACAATAAAGCGATCACCTCAATGAGTGTGTTGGCAATATTGGCACACCCCAGATGATAAGGTCGTTGCTTCATTGTGAACAGACCAAAAGCCATTGGCTGGATAATTTTTCATAGAAAAAACATAAATTTTTTTTGTGATCATTAAAGCCAACAATGGGCCCACACTGCAGAATCATTGTTTTCTGGGTCACTTAACTGTCACTGAACTACCTCAGCACGACCATAGGCTTTGAAAAACTGCCATCGCCTGCAATCTCCCGAACGTGCGCACGAGCACAGTCATCGCTACACCAAGATTGACCCATAGAGGAATAAAATTTCTGTCATGAGTGTGTCAACTATTGACAACTCTTTGCGGTTGTTTGCGGTGCGTTAAACGGGGAGTTTGGTCTGTCAGAGTTTGGTCTGTCACTGTGAAGCGGGCTTAACCCTTACACTACCTGATTGATACAACATCATACCTGATCGTATACACACACTGGATGTTTTAAAGCACGTTATTACAAACAATTTAGAAATGTTAGGTGATTTATGCTCTTTATGGATTAAAACCCAACTCTGCATCAACTACGTAATTTTCCATGGGAGTTTTGCCATGGATCCCCCTCCAGCATGCCACAGTCCAGGTGTTAGTCCCCTTGAAACAACTTTTCCATCACTATTGTGGCCAGAAAGAGTCCCTGTGGGTTTTAAAATTTGCCTGCCTATTGAAGTCTATGGCGGTTCGCCGGAAAATTTTATGTTCGCGACATCTCTACTCACAATAGAACCAATCAAACCTTCATCTCATCCCACAAAAAATGAGATCCTACCTAAGACAATCTCCCAAAAAATAAAAAAAATTATGGCTCTTAGAATTTGGAGACACTAAAACATGATATATTTTTTTCTTTCAAAAATGCATTTATTGTGTAAAACTTAAAATTTAAAACTTAAAAAATAAATTAAAAAAGTATACATTTTATGTATTGCCTCATCCATAACAACCTGCTGTATAAAAATATAACATGACCTAACCCCTTAGGTGAACATCGTAAAAAAAAAAAGCCTTTTTTTTTTTTACCTTACATCACAAAAAGTGTAATACCAAGCGATCAAAAAGTCATATGCACCCTAAAATAGTACCAATCAAACTCATCTCATGCCAAAAAAAATGAGCCCCTATATAAGACAGTCACCCAAAAAATAAAAATAAACTATGGCTTTCAGAATATGGAGAAACTAAAAATAATTTTTTTTCAAAAATGCTTTATTACCGTATGTAAAACTGAAACAAACAATAGTCATATTTGGTATTGTTGCGACCGTAACAACCTGCTCTATGAAAATAGCACATGATCTAACCTGTCAGATGAACATTGTAGATAACAAAAAATAAAAACTGCTATTTTTTCTTACATTACCTCACAAAAAGTGTAATATAGAGCAACCAAAAATCATATGTACCCTAAAATAGTACCAACAAAACTGCCACCTTATCCTGTAGTTTCCAAAATGGGGTCACATTTTTGGAGTTTCTACTCTAGGGGTACATCAGGTGGTCTTCAAATGTGACATGGCAACTTAAAATTATCCCAGTGAAATCTGCCCTCCAAAAACCACATGGAGTCCTTTCCTTCTGCGCCCTGCTGTGTGCCCGTACAGCAGTTTACGACCACAAATGGAGTGGTTCTGTAAACTACAGAATCAGAGTAATAAATATTGAGTTTTGAATTAAAGTGGAAAATCTGACAAAAAAGTTAAATTCTGAAATGTCATCTACATTTTCCTTTAATTCTTGTGGAACACCTAAAGGGTTAACATAGTTTGTAAAATAAGTTTTGAATACATTGAGAGGTGTAGTTTCTAAAATGGGGGCATTTATGGGTGGTTTCTATTATGTAAGACCCACAAAGTGACTTCAGACCTGAACTGGTCCTTAAAAATTACGTTTTGGAAATTTTCTGAAAAATGTTAAGATTTGCTTCAAAACGTCCCAAAAAAATAAAATGTAATTTAAAAAATGATCCAAAAATGAAGTAGACATATGGGAAATGTAAAGTAATAACTATTTTAGGAGATATCACTATCTGTTTTAAAAGCAGAGAAATTGAAATTTAGAAAATTGCGAATTTTTCCATATTTTTGCTAAATTTGGTATTTTTTTATAAATAAAAATGAAATATTTTGACTCAAATTTACCACTGTCATGAAGTACAATATGTGAAGAGAAAACAATCTCAGACTGGCTTGGATGAGTAAAAGCGTTTTAAAGTTATCACCACATAAAGTGACATGTCAGATTTGCAAAAAGTGGTCTGGTCCTTAAGGTGAAAAATGGCAGGGTCCTGAAGAGGCTCTTATTGGGAGTAGTCATAGTGCTGGGCGGGTGGCTACTCCCCATGGTCCAGGCCGGGTTTTGACAGGCTTACAAAAAGTCAGCCAGCAGGGTCAGGGGTGTAATCACCTGGCTGATGGTGGAGCTCTGTGTAGATGTGTGTTTTTGGAGCCGAGTGAAAACTGGAGGGTCTCTGCGAGAGACAAAGGACAAAGCAAGGTCCCCATCCACTCTGTGGGGAGTACGGCTACCATTTGGGAAATCCCTACAATTGGTGTCCGATGCAGGCACACCCAGGATTGCTTGAAGCAGCAACAAGTTAGGTTGCGTTCACACGGGCGAGATTTCCGCGCGGGTGCAATGCGGTAGGTGAACGTATTGCACCCGCACTGAATCCCGACCCATTCATTTCAATGGGGCTGTTCAGATGAGCGGTGATTTTCACGCATCACTTGTGCATTGCGTGAAAATCGCAGCATGCTCTATATTCTGCATTTTTCGCGCAACGCAGGCCCCATAGAAGTGAAGAGGATCTTTGGTGACGTCACTCTGGTCATCACATGATCCATCACATGATCTTTTACCATGGTGATAGATCATGTGATGACCGGAGTGACGTCACCAAAGGTCCTGTTCATGTAATGAATGCTCACCACAGGTCCTGTTCAGCAAAGGAGACAGAAGGAGATGCCGGTCTGCACGATCAAGTGGACTAAGGTGAGTTAAATAATTTTTTATTTTTTTTAACCCCTCCAGCGCTGTTTTACTATGCATTCTGTATTCAGAATGCTATTATTTTCCCTTATAATCATGTTATAAGGGAAAATAATACAATCTTCAGAACACTGATCCCAAACCCGAACTTCTGTGAAGAAGTTTGGGTTTGGGTACCAAACATGCGTAATTTTTCTCACGCGAGTGCAAAACGCATTACAATGTTTTGCACTCGTGCAAAAAAATCGTGGGTGTTCCCGTAATGCACCCGCACATTTTCCCGCAACGCCCGTGTGAACCCAGCCTTAAATGTCAGAAGCAGTTTTTTTTTCCTCTGGTTGGACTCTTAAAGGGTCAGTAGCCTAAATTACTGAATAGACCTTTTTTTGTTGAAAGCAAGTTTTTCAATTGATGTTCTGGGTTAAAGCAGCAGCGGAGCTTCAACAAGAGTCGGTGAAAATGGAGGATCTTATCAAGCAGATGGTGCAGAGAAATCTGCAGCAGCATAGGGCTCATGCAGAGGCTTTGCAGGCTAATCAGCAGGAGGCGAACCGCCTACTGTCGGAGCAAATTGCAACCCTAAGAGATAGGGTGGCAGCACAACCAGTGGGGTATGTGGTTGAACAGAATCTGGGCCTCAGAAAAAACGTGGAATCTGCCTTACGAAAAATTACCGCAGAGGACGATGTAGAAGCCTTCCTCACCGTGTTTGAGCGGATCACTGAGTGTGAGAGACTACCAGCTGATCAATGGGCCAATGTGCTGGCCCCCTTTCTCTTACGTGAACCCCAGAAGCCATATTATGACTTATCATTGCAGGATACACGGGAATACTCTTGACTAAAGGCAGAAATATTGGCACGTCTGGGGGTAAAAAAAGTTCCAGCAGAGTTGACCCTTTAAAACGTAACTTTTACTGATTTAATCAAATAAAATAAAACCACCTTTGTGATTCACCAGTGAAAAAATTGTGAAACAAACGATATACAAATATAAATACTGTTTACACGGGATAGCCAACCAGCAATCTGGTTATGGAGGTATGGTGTACAGAAGGCAGTATACAGGGGAGTATGCAGATATCTTACCTGTCCCTATTCTCACCCTGAATCACTGCTCAGCCCAGGGACGTCCCCTGATGGTGGAGACTCCCCGTCCTCGTTCCTGGACTGACTGCCCTACGTATACCCTCCTCTCAATAAGCGATATCTGGCTGTCCCGCATAAATAACGGACATTAACTGTGTCACAGCCAGACGATGCCTGTGTAGATCACAGCCCACATAGATAAAACACTGATATAGAAGTGCAGAGGAAAAGATAAATCCTACAGCACCATTATGAGAAGCCCGAAGTGAATATTTTGATGACACTATATTCCCAGGCTATTTCTCAACAATACCCCGACGCGTTTCCCCTCTTATTAGGTTCATCAGGTGGTCAGAAGACAGTCATGGGTAAACCGTTACATAAGTGGATAATCAAAAGATATACTCATGATACATGTGGAGGACATAGGATCGGATACGCAGATGCTGATGTATATGTGGGACCAAACGGACCAATAGATAAATCCCACTTATAGTCATGGTCCGCCTGCTTGGTCAAAAGCCCAATTAGATGAGGCCATATTATCCAAGGAATTTCTCTAGCATTCCGACAGCTTCCTATGTCTCCAGATGGGGGTAACCATCACCGTCCGAGCTCAGAGGGTGCACCAGTGGGGGTTTCAGAGAGGCAAGCCTCCCAGGTCCCAAATGTTTGATCTACTGCACCTCGTCCAAAAATGGCTACAGCCGGATGTCTGTTCTCCAGCCAAAATGGTGGAGCGAGTCGTAATGGACCGATTCATGCATGCTCTCTCTAAGCCGGCACAGTGCTGGGTTGCACAAGGAAATCCACAGACTGCAGATGACTTAATGGGCTTGGTAGAGAGGTACTATGCCATAGAGCCGACCCTAGCTGCCTCAGGATCCTTGAACTCCCCCTACTGGAAGGCGCGGGTTGACTCTGAAGTTCAGAGAAAGGGACTAAAACCCCACGGGGTGGACGTTATGAGGCCAAGAGTCTACCAGAACCAACTGCACGACCGTCCTTAAGAGAGGTCATCTGCTGGAGGTGCCATGGCCTGGGACTTATGGCAGCCCAATGTCCCATCAGCCCAGAACAAATGGACTGTTCTGTGGGGAGACGAACCTCAATGTTTGCATGTAGTTTGGTTCCTAATGTTGAGGGAGGACTCCCTTTTTGTACAATTAATGTGAATGGAAACCCTACAACGGGACATCTGGACTCAGGGAGCCTGGTCACGCTCCTAACGGCCCGTATTCCTCATAAGTTGGTTCCTGGGAAGACCTTGGGAGTTACCTGCATTCATGGTGATACCAAGGTCTACCCAATAGCCCAGGTCCCGGTATACCACCAGGTAAGGGTCGTGCGGGGTGGATGCACGAGATGATTATTGGCCAAGACTGTCCTGTGTTCTGGGATTTGTGGACCAATGCAGTACCGCAACAAAGCCCTAGGGACGCTGATAGCCCCATGCTCCTTGACCCTGAGATGGTCCCTGACTTTCCATTCTCAGCCATGGTAGGCGAGAATGAGGAGGAGTCTGCCCTTGAGGAGATGGTTCTGGACTTAGAGGTGTTTCATGGAAACTTTGGGCTTGCTCAGTTCCGAGATGAGATTCTATAAGGAGCCTTAAACAATAGTCAATGGGGCACCTTGAGAGCCAGGGGCAGACGAAAGGTATCCTCACTTTGCAATGAATGAAAACTTGTTGTACCGGATGACTAAAATCCAGGAAGAATTAGTGGAACATCTTGTGGTTCCTAAGCCATACCGACGCATAGAAATGGACCTGGCACATAGCCATGTATTAGGGGGACACTTAGGGGCTGATAATACCATTACCAATTATCGAGATACCATTCGAGAGAATTGGAATGGATTTAGTCGGGCCTTTAGTAAAATCCGTAAGGGGGCACCAATATATATTAGTGGTAATGGATTATGCTACCCGATGCACTGAGGCGGTGCCTTTGAGGAAAGCTACCTTTAAAGTTATAGCCAGAGAACTGTTCCAGATTTTCTCCAGAACAGGGCTGCCCAAGGAGATCCTGACTCACCAGGGGACCCCGTTCATGTCCAGGGTCATGCAATATATCTGTAAAGTATTACAAATTACCCGGTTGCATACCTCAGTGTACCACCCACAGACATATGGCCTGGTGGAAAGCTTCAATAAAACTTTGAAGGCCATGTTGAAAAAAGTGGTCGAGAAAGATGACCGAGAATGGGATTACTTGTTGCCTTATCTAATTTTCTCAATCAGAGAGGTACCCCAGGTATCAACAGGTTTCTCGTCTTTTGAGTTATTGTATGGAAGGCATCCACGAGGCCTGTTAGATATCGCTAAGGAGACCTGGGAGAGTGAGGTCACGCCTTACAAAAGTGTCATTGAACATGTTACTACATTGCAGGAGCGAATAGCTCAAATAACACCTATTCTGAAAGAGCATATGCTCCAGGCACAAGCGGAAATATACAACAGGACGTCCCGTCTTAAACAGTTCAGTCTAGGTTTTAGTTTTAGTCCCCAGAGAGGAGAGCAAGTTCCTGGCCAAGTGGCAAGGGCCCTATGAGATAACTGAGAGGGTGGGTGAAGTTAACTACCGGGTACATCAGCCAGGAAGGAGAAAGCCCTATCAAATCTACCACATCAACTTGCTAAAACCATGGAAGGATAGGGACCCTCCTGAGAGCCTATGTCTGTTGACCCAACCAGACGCCACCATTGACAATGTAAAAATTGCCGAAACCCTGTCCCCTTCCCAAAAATACCAATGCCAGCTCCTTTTACAGCAGAATAGGGACTTGTTTACAGAAACCCCTGGCTTAACCAAGGTCGTGGAACATGAGATTCTAACGGACCCTCAGGTGCGAGTAAATTTAAAACCATACAGGATACCCGATTCCTGAAGGGAGATAGTTTCCAAAGAGGTCCAGAGAATGTTAAAACTAGGGGTAATTGAGGAATCAAAAAGTGGGTGGTCTAGTCCCATAGTGCTAGTCCCGAAGCCCAATGGAGAATGGCGGCTTTGTAATGACTAACGCAAATTAAACGAGGTGTCCAAAGTAGATGCTTATCCTATGCCCCTGGTGGATGAGCTCATTGAGAGACTAGGGCCAGCTTGATACATACCGACCCTAGATCTTACAAAGGGATACTGGCAAATTCCGTTGTCGATAGAAGCTAGGGAAAAAACTGTGTTTTCTACACCGGAAGGGTCCTTCCAGTACGTTAGGATGCCGTTTGGGTTGCAAGGGGCCCACGCCACCTTCCAGAGAGCTATGGACCAAATCGTACGCCCATACCTGGAATATATGGCCGCTTACTTGGATGATATAGTGATCTTCAGTCAAGATTGGGAGAATCACCTCAGTAAAGTTCAGAGCATCCTAGATGCCATGGGGTTGGAAGAGGCTCGATACTTGGGATATATCGTAGGTAGAGGAATAATAAAACCCCAAGTAACTAAAGTGGAAGTTATCCAAAATTAGCCCCGCCCACTTACCAAGAAACAGGTCAAAGCCTTTCTCGGTATTGTGGGATACTACAGGAGATTTGTTCCTAAGTTTTCAGAACTAGCAGTACCCCTGACCGACCTTACAAAAGGGGGGGGGGAAGTCTGCTGTGATCAAGTGGTCCCTGGAGGCTGAAGAGGCCTTCCAAAAACTTAAGTCCGCCCTCTGTAGACAGCCCATCTTGGTAGCCCCTGACTTCTCCCGGGAATTTATTGGTCAGGCAGATGCATCAGAAGTAGGCCTAGGGGCAGTAATGTCTCGAGTCATAAATGAGGAGGAACATCCCGTGTGTTACCTCAGCAGAAAACTGTCCCCGGCAGAGCGGAATTACTCTATAATTGAAAGGGAATGCTTGGCCATTAAGTGGGCCCTTGATTGTCTCCGATACTACCTCCTGGAACAGATATTTACACTGGTCTCGGATCATGCCCCTCTGCAATGGTTAAGAGAGAAAAAGGGTAACAATGCCTGTGTCACCCGTTGGTTTCTAGCCCTACAGGACTTAAGGCTTTCGGTAGAGCATAGGCCGGGCAGGCTACAAGGATTTTGATGGGCTTACAAAAAGTCAGCCAGCAGGGTCAGGGGTGTGATTACCTTAGTGATGGTGGAGCTCTGTGTTTTTGGAGCCAAGTTAAAACCGGAGGGTCTCTGCCGAGCGACAAAGGACAAAGCAAGGCCCCCATCCACTCCGTGGGGAGAACGGCTACCATTTGGGAAATCCCAGAGATGTGCCAAATATCAACTAAATATATCAAAAGAGAGAGTACAAACATAGAAATATGGACATATGAAAAAAACGCATGAAAACCGCACTAATTATGCACATGCGTTTTTGAGTCATACACAGTTTGTGGCCGGTATATATAATGGAGATATAGGCTATACAGCTAGTATTGTATTTAATTTCATTATAAGTATTTTATATGTATTTTATGGTTTTGAGAATATGTGTTAGGTCTGATTTAAACATATGAATGACATATGGGGGAAATGTATAGAGGAAAATCGAATTACAGCAGATACAGAATCTGGATCCATGTTTTGAAGACAGCTGGCTATCCCAGCGAACATTGCGATCATAGATATGTGCCCTATAAAAGACAATCAGCTCAATTGCTGTCTGACTACTGAGGAAGGGGCATAGCTTAGCCCAAAACGCGTTTGGTAAAGACAGTGAAAAGAATCTGGATCCTACTTGTGGGGCCCCAACATAGGGGTAAAGTGTGAAATTAATAAGTTCGGCACATCAACTATATTTACCGTTACAGCGGAGCGAGGAAGAACTATAGGACCTAGAAGATACACTCTGCAACCTGCCTCCGTCACGTAGGACGCCACAAGGAGATGGCCGGATAACATGGTCCTGGCAGATCATAAGAAAAGAAAGATCTTCGAGACAATAAGACCGAATCAAGAGTGGTAAAGTACCAACACTTGCGTTGCCATTAGTTTGTCATATACTGTATAGTGTATTGACCACATATTGATCGCATATATTGAGTGAACATCTGTTGCGATTTATGGCACATATTGTGATTGCATGAACACTGAGATTGTGGACGCAGGAAAGAGAACTTTGACCAAGTGGAATACCAATAGCTGGTCGATATTTGATCAATGATCGCTTATACTGAGTGAACATTTTCTGCGAGTTATGGCACACATTGCTACTGCGTGCACGTATGAAAGAGGACTTTGATCAAGTAGTATACCAGAAGCTGGTCACTACTATATTTTAACAGTGGATTTTTAAGTTTTATGGTATATATCAGACCTCTTATTGGTAGGAGTTTTTTATATGTTTTATGTGTTTATAATAAATGATTATAGATATCCATATGGCCAGATATTGAGTGCCCTCCGTACTTACATATTGTTATTAAAATTGTTGATATATACCTCTTCCTTATACTGTGACCTGTCTTTCTATACACAATATGATGTCACATTGTATTTATAATTTTCTCTTTCTTACAAGTTTTATACAGTATGTATTTGGCTGACCCATTTGTTTTCACTTTAGTTTTTATGCTTATCTCTATAATATCTACATGTCCCTTTTTTCATTATGCATTGTTCTTTGAGGGAATTCAGTGGAAGTTGGTGGTGTGGGGATCTTGAATTTTTTTGTTTTACTTTGTTGAAAAAAGACATGTACTACCCCTGCCTATAACAGATGTCCCAGGGTCAATGGTGGCATGCACTTGGCACAAAGCAACATCTGCAGTGAGCAACCCATTTTCTCATGTAGCAGTACAAGGCAAGGATGTATTTTCTGGAGAAATATCAGTAGTTGGGTTGTTTCGATAGCAAAATTTTGATTCGGTTTTGATACCATAAAAAAGTATTGCGATACTCGATACCATTTGATACCGCGAGAAAAAAAGAAAACATAAAAAAAAGCCGCGTGCATTCCGCATTTTATGGAAAGTCTGGCCCATAATAGAACAGTCCGATCCTATTTTTTGGGGGGACAAGGTGACTTAAAAAAATTGGTGAATCGCGCAGTTTTTAGTTTTTGTTTTTCTGTTACGGCGCTCACCGCATAGGATATTTTAATATTTTGGACTTTTCAGACGTGGCGATATGTAATATCTTTATTTATTTATTGTTTATATATTTTATATGTAAAATTGCGAAAGGGGGTGATTTATACTTAATATTTTGATGTTTTTTTTAACTTTTTTTTTGTTACTTTTTATTTAATAACTATTTCCCCCCTGAGGGGCTAGAGCATGGGATCTTTTAATCACTTGTCCTATTCACCCTAATAGAGCTCTATCAGGGTGAATAGGACTTCACACTCTCCCTGCTGCCCTGTGCATAGTTCACACGGCAGCAGGGAGCTGACTATGGCAGTGAGGGCTTCAGTAGCATCCTGGCTGCCATGGTAACTGATCGGAGCCCCAGGATTACACTGCTGGGGCTCTGATTGGAACTGCCACTGCCACCAATGAGGAGGAGGGGAGGGGACCCTGTGGCCACTGCCACCAATGATTTTAATACTGGGGGATTGGGGGGGCGCACTGTGCCACCAATGATTTTAATACTGGGGGGGTTGAGGGGAGGGGGCGCACTGCATCACCAATGATTTTAATATTGGGGGGTTGAGGGGAGGGGGCGCCCTTAGCCACCAATTAGTTTAATACTGGGGAGGAGGGGGAGCACAGTGGTGGCACTGCGCCACCAATGTTAATATAATTAACATTTAATACTGGAGGCAGGTGCGGCACCTGAGGGGTTAACTGCCGCTAATCGCAGCTCTCCGCCAGCACCCGCCTCCTGTATTTGTATTAAACATTTACTTGGTCGATACCAGGCAAAAGTATCGATTGGGTATCAAAAATTCTATACCTAAAACAACCCTAATCAGTAGCTAGGTATCTTTAAGCTCAGCTAAGTGCATGCCTTCAGTTCCCTAAAGGCAGCAGAATCCACTAAGTGGTATGGCAGTGAAGTGCATGCCTTTAGTTCCATAAAGGCAGCAGAATCCACTAAGCCAGGCATCCTCAAACTGCGGCCCCCCAGCTGTTGCAAAACTACAACTCCCAGCATGCCCGAACAGCCTACAGGTATCAGCCTACAGCAGGGCATTGTGGGAGTTGTAGTTTTACAACAGCTGGAGGGCCGCAGTTTGAGGATGCCTGCACTAAGCGGTATGGCAGCGAATATACCACCAGCAATTTGGCCAGGTGGGAGTTAAGTTTACTTGGCACATAGAGTTACATTCTGGGCAAACATTCCATTATTAATGGCTATCGACAGAGCAGAGGAGGAGGAAGAGTTTGAATGGAAGAAGAAGTAACTAATGATGACAATGACAAGGACACTCTACTGCATGTGAATGTGGCCTGGCTGCTGCAAGAGACTGGGAGAAGCAGGAACGGCTTGTTCCGTTTGCTGGTGATCAGTTCCATTTTCCCTCTAGATGTGGGGATGGTGCTTCATGTATTACAATACACCCATGAAGCCTATGTTTGTATTTGAACAGTTAATTTTTAACCTGCAGATCTTGCACATGTTAGAGCTTTTGTCTGATGCCCCTGTGGAGAAAAACTGCAGGTCGGTAGATACTTGCACATAACCATTGAAATGAATGGTTCCGTATACGGATCGCAAAAAAGGGAAGGTAAACGGAAGGCCTAAGGGTAAGCTGTGCTTAAGGTAAAAATTCAGAAAGCTTCTCTCTCCAATAATAATTTTTTGAAACTGCCCCCTCGCTTGTATAATTTTACTTTTTCTATACTAATTAAACTGAGTGTTTACATGCGCCAGAGATGTTACGATTTTTATTTTTGTTAGTGATATCATTCAGAAGCTCTAGAAAACGCACCTTCAGTTTTCTGGTTGTACTGCCTATGTAAGCTAAATTGCATAGTGTGCATATGATCATATACAGTCAGGTCCATAAATATTGGGACATCAACCCAATTCTAAAAATTTTGGCTCTATACACCACCACAATGGATTTGAAATGAAACAAACAAGATGTGATTTAACTGCAGACTGTCAGCTTTAATTTGAGGGTATTTACATCCAAATCAGGTGAACGGTGTAGGAATTACAACAGTTTGCATATGTGCCTCCCACTTGTTAAGGGACCAAAAGTAATGGGACATAATAATAATCATAAATCAAACTTTCACTTTTTAATACTCGGTTGCAAATCCTTTGCAGTCAATTACAGCCTGAAGTCTGGAACGCATAGACATCACCAGACGCTGGGTTTCATCCCTGGTGATGCTCTGCCAGACCTCTACTGCAACTGTCTTCAGTTCCTGCTTGTTCTTGGGGCATTTTCCCTTCAGTTTTGTCTTCAGCAAGTGAAATGCATGCTCAATCGGATTCAGGTCAGGTGATTGACTTGGCCATTGCATAACTTCTTTCCCTTAAAAAACTCTTTGGTTGCTTTTGCAGTATGCTTTGTTTCATTGTCCATCTGCACTGTGAAGCGCCGTCCAATCAGTTCTGAAGCATTTGGCTGAATATGAGCAGAAAATATTGCCCGAAACACTTCAGAATTCATCCTGCTGCTTTTGTCAGCAGTCACATCATCAATAAATACAAGAGAACCAGTTCCATTGGCAGCCATACATGCCCATGCCATGACACTACCACCACCCTGCTTCACTGATGAGGTGGTATGCTTAGAATCATGAGCAGTTCCTTTCCGTCTCCATACTCTTCTCTTCCCATCACTCTGGTACAAGTTGATCTTGGTCTCATCTGTCCATAGGATGTTGTTCCAGAACTGTGAAGGTTTTTTAGATGTCGTTTGGCAAACTCTAATCTGGCCTTCCTGTTTTTAAGGCTCACAAATGGTTTACATCTTGTGGTGAACACTCTGTATTCACTCTGCTGAAGTCTTCTCTTGATTGCTGACTTTGACACACATACACCTACCTCCTGGAGAGTGTTCTTGATCTGGCCAACTGTTGTGAAGGGTGTTTTCTTCACCAGGGAAAGAATTCTTCGGTCATCCACCACAGTTGTTTTCCGTGGTCTTCCGAGTCTTTTGGTGTTGCTGAGCTCACCGGTGCATTCCTTCTTTTTAAGAATGTTCCAAACAGTTGTTTTGGCCACGCCTAATGTTTTTGCTATCTCTCTGATGGGTTTGTTTTGTTTTTTCAGCCTAATGATGGCTTGTTCCCTGATAGTGACAGCTCTTTGGATCTCATCTTGAGAGTTGACAGCAACAGATTCCAAATGCAAATAGCATACTTGAAATGAACTCTGGACCTTTTATCTGCTTATTGTAATTGGGATAATGAGGGAATAACACACACCTGGCCATGGAACAGCCGAGAAGCCAAATGTCCCATTTCTTTTGGTCCCTTAACAAGTGGGAGGCACATATGCAAACTGTTGTATTTCCTACACCGTTCACCTGATTTGGATGTAAATACCCTCAAATTAAAGCTGACAGTCTGCAATTAAAGGACATCTTGTTCGTTTCATTTCAAATCCATTGTGGTGGTGTATAAAGCCAAAAATGTTAGAATTGTGTCGATGTCCCAATATTTATGGACCTGACTGTATATGATGCCTTCTGTGTTGCAATTTATGTAGCGTTTTATTTTGTATTTTATTTCTTTTTGGGTGTGTGGTAATTCTTTGGTTGAGTGAACATAAGAACAAGTTTTGCAGGGATGATTCCCACAGGGATAAAATCCTAAATTGGATAGCCATGTGAGCGATTAGGAATAATTCGTTTTTTAAATCGCTAGCTGCGATTTTTTGACCTATTGTTTGAGCTTTCCTGTAAGAAAGTATTGGTATATATTTGTAAATTAAAGAGCGTACTTGATAAAAAAGAAGATTATATTGTAAAGTAAGTGTTGGTGTGAACTTTTATTTTTGTTCCTGTTTTCATTATGTTCTTTTATTAAAAGCTCAGGTCTTGTTAGTCTAGGGCTACACGACGACAATTCTTGCGCAACATTTTGTCACACCAATGTCGCGCGACAATTTTTATAATGATAGTCTATGGTGTCGCACTGCACACGACAGTCGCAATAAAAAACATTCAAGATGGATTTTTCTGCGACTGTCACATCACAGCATGTCGCAAGTCGCAGTGCGACACCGTAGACTGTCATTATAAAAATTGTCGCGCGACATTGGTGCGAAAAAATGTTGCGCGACACATGTTGCAGTGTAGTTGTGCCCTATGGTCCCTTGCAGACGAGTGTTCCTCCCCTAGCGAGTCCGCAATGCAGCTCCCGGCCTGACCTCCCAGTGCTGCCGGGGGTCACATAGCATTATATTGATTTATGATACTATGTAACCCTTACAATTCTGGAATGTATTGGATACCACTGGCATAATGCTGCCAGTGTTATCCAATACATTCCAGAACTGTAAGGGCTCATGCACACGACCGTATGCCCTCCAAGACATACGGTCTGTGAGAGGGCCATATGTCCCGGAGCGGCATACATCGTTCAAGTGCACAGCATCATAGATTACTATGATATTGTGAGCATCGGGCCGCCTGCGGGACTAATGTCCTGCACTCATATGATCATATGAGTGCAGGATAATAGTCCCGCGGGCAGCCCGATGCGCACATTATCATAGTAACCTATGATGCTGTGCTCTCCCGTGCGCACGATGTATGCCGCTCCGGGATATATGGCCCGCTCACGGACCATATGTCTCGGAGGGCATACGGTCATGTGCATGAGCCCTAAGGGTTACTATACTGTCCTCATACATGTTAGCATGGTGTGTAATCTGACATGTAGCTAAACCCCCTGTCTTCTTGAGAAAAAGAGACTGTTCAGCTTTAACCTTCTCCAGTGGTGGTATGTCTCCTGATCGCTGGTTGGTATCCCCACAGCTGTTTCCATGTATGTGTATGTTATTAGGCTGCTCAAGAGTAATATTGTGTTGGGTACTTGTTGTTAGCATTCCCGGTCGGGAGTGCAGGCACTTGTCTCTATTACACAGTTAGGCATTGGGCCTTCTGAGATGGAGTGTTATTGATGGATCCTGGGTGGGTGTAGGATTCGGGCAGTGTTTGTCACTTAACCATGATGGTTATAATTTGTTGTTATTGCCTTTGTGTCCTTACCAGTTCAGTGTAATCGGGGGACACACATTGTTTCCATATTCTCTCCTGCATAATCTGTCTCATGTTTTATTGTGTCTACAGTGTAATTATGATATATAATAAAATTTGATATTTTGAATATGTGTGCTCTCGGACAGAACAGTTACATAGCATCATAAATCAATATAATGCTATGTGAATCCCGTCAGTGCTGGGAGGTCAGGCCGGGTGCTGCGATTCGGACTCGCTGCAGGAGGAACGCTTGTCTGCAAGGGGCCTATGTGTCGCGCGACTTATTGTCGTCGTGTAGCCCAAGCCTCAACTTGTTAACAAGGCAGTGGCTTGTTTTAGCATCCAATTAGGGCAACCCCTGGCTGACAATCTATTGTGTATAGCTTTCTGTTCACATTGGTATTTTTTTTTCTGTGCTGCAATTATATTTGGCTATGATTAATTCACCAGAGGGAACAGCTTGCAAAGTATGTTTTGGATGTAATGTACCTGCATGAAGAATTGTATTACCTGAGATTGGTTTTCTATATGTAGCTGTGATGATCTCCTGATTTGGTATACCCTGTAATTTTAGGTCTAAAAATGTAATTTCATATTCATTTGCAGTTTGGGTAAATGTAAGATTGTAGTTATTATTATTTAAATAGGATATAAAGGGGGGTACGGCAGACACATCTCCCTGCCAGATAAATAGAAGGTCATCGATGTATCTGCCGTACCACCTAGTAATATCCAAAAAAGGATTATTTTCATTATAAATGTACACTGTCTCCCAGTAAGCCATGGCCAAATTGGCCAGGGAAGGAGAGTATTTTGCACATTTTGTAGAAAAAACTTTTTGTGAAACTGAACAAAAAAATTTTTGAATTATAAAAACAGTAATTTCTAAAATAAAGTGTATGAGATCCAATGAGTATTCACTATAAGCTCTCAAATGAAATTCCAGAGCTTCCATTATAAACCCATGTGGTAATGACAGATACAGAGCTGTTACATCATAGCTAAGCCACCAGTTATTACAGTGCCAAATTCTATGTTCCATATTGCACAATACTTATTTTGTATCCTTTAAAAAGCCGGGTACTCTGCATACTAAGGGTTGTAGTAAATTGTCTAACCAGGCTCCCAGATTTTCACAAAGTGGACCCACACCTGAGACAATAAGTCTCAGTGGGGGAGGTGAGACCCCCTTGTGAACCTTCAGGAGCCCGTAGACAATAGGTGTAATAGGTTCATTAATAAGTTTAAAAAAATCACTTTTTTTTGGGTTAATGACCCCCAAAGCTAGACCTTAAGATAACAAGATTGTTATTTGTAATTTTTTTGTTTTTGTGGGGTCACTTGTCAGGATTTCATAAATGAGTGGCTGGTTCAACATACTCATGATTTGCTGCTTATATTGCACAGTGTCCATCACAACCAGGGCACCTCCTTTATCTGCCATTTTTATAGTGATATAGGACTCATTCTGTAATTGTGATAATGCAAGTTTTTTGGCTGGTGACAAGTAGTGATGAACATGTGCAGTATCATATTAAGAATGCAAATTTTTGATCTCCCTAATCAATACTGTTTGAAAACGTTCCATGGATTCCACCCTAGAATGTATTGGGTAAAAACCCTTATTGGTTGTCTTGAAATCCATGGACATGTTCACATTAGGGTGCCGAAGTGTGCCGAACACAATCATCCAAATTTTCTAAATTAATTACCGATAATTGCTCTAAAAATTCCATATCTTGATTAGTGATGAGCGGCAGGGGCTATATTCGAATTTGCGATATTTCAAGAATATTCGGTCAAATATTTATCATATATTTGTGAAATTAAGATTATTTTCTTAATCGAGAAAAATCGGCAATTTAATATTCGCGTAATGCGCGCAAAAAACAGGCGTGTGTCACTTTTGCTACATTTTCAAAGCTGCTATAAATTTTCTGAGACTGGAGAAAATGGTTGGCATGGCAGAACATTACAATAGCTTTATATGCAGTTAGAGTGCTCCAATATATTCGCGATTGCGCAAATCGGAACAAACAATGCAAATATTTTGGCGCAATACGTGAAACTTCACATTTAGCAGGTCTGCATGTATGTATGGACAGAAGAACCTATCACACTATCTAACACACTGCACTGCAACAGCTACACTATATCAGTATATAACCTACACTGACTATCTCCCACTAACTATCTGTATTATATATATAAGCTATCTAACTATCTATCTACTGTAGTGTGGAAAGCACAGAGCATAGCAATGACACTGCTGTCTCTATCAGAATTTTAAAAAACTGTAGAAAATGACTTCTGGGGAAGTTATTATATAGTAAGGGGTAGGCAGCTTTCCTATTGGTTGCTAGGGATGTTGCTAAGCTCAGACAAAGACATTGCAGCCTTCTCATTGGCCCACAAGCAAGAAGGGAGGTTACTGATGAAAAAAAAGTTCTAGAATAATATAAATATTCACGAATTCTCTAAGTTCCGATATTCGCAATTAATATTCGCGATTCGAATATTCGTGATCAACACTAATCTTGATAAACATTAACTTATTGTTCACTAGTATGCTCCGGATCTGCGGCAAAATCCTGATTGTCAAAAAAATGTCTCCTGATTGTTAGATCCCTAATAAATTTGTTGATGTCTTTTATAATACCAAAAATATTAGGAGCATTAGTAGGTGCAAAATGTAAGCCTAAGCTGAGGACTTCAATTTGATGTTTGGTGAGTTCATAGGAAGACAAGTTCATGACTTGTAATGCTGGTGTCTGGTTTATTTCTTCCTGTGCTGTTGGCGTGTATTCACACCTGTTGCATTTTCTATGTTTATATCCTGCTCTCCTCCATTTTTTGGATTGTTGTTAGATGTTTGTTTTCTTAATGGCTTTGGATTCCTAGAATAGGAAAGATGTGCATTTTTTTTAAACTGAAGGTGATTCGAAATCCGACTCATCTGTTTGTTTGTCTGATGTGTCCATTTCTGATGAGCTAAAAGTTGACACGGTTGTTCGGTCTGCGTTTGTGATATTGCTTGGATCTATTTTTAAGAATGGATCTTGGTACATGAGGAGCATGAGACCTTGTGACCCATTCATAAACTTGGTTTTGTTGATAATCATATAGATCTCTTGCATACTTATTTTTCTTGACTTGTGCTATATGATCCTCCAGTTCTGACACTTGTTTAATTTCAGTCATTTTTTTAGTTTAAGGCTACATGCACATGGCAGTGGTTTTTTGCGGAAAAAATAAGTTGCCTGCTAGAAGGGGGCTAGTGAAGACAGAAAGGATTCAAGTGAAAGGCTTCTCAAGGGCCCCCCATCTCCCCAAGCGCACCATGCTTTTCCCATCCCCAAACTCGTCACAGTACTAGTTACCCATCCTCCCCCTATCTCCAGTTCATTCAGATACCTTTCTTAGGCTAGATGCACACTAGTGTCAGAGATCCGTCAGGCTGTTCCGGCCGGGAACAGCTTGCCAGACCTCTGTGCACTGAGGCATTGCTGGAGGTTTGTATGGCTCCATCCGTCCCCATTCACTATAATGGGGACCAGCGGAGATCCAGCCGCATTCTGACAAATGTGCCGAGAATTAGCAGGGAAAAACCACTGCACGCATATTTGATAGAATGTGGCTGGATCTCCACTGGTACCCTTTATTATGAATGGGGTCGGACGGAGCGTTGCAAACCTCTGGCAATGCCAGAGTTTGCAGAGGTCTTGCAGAGGCTGGAACAGTCTGTTGAATCTCTGACGCTAGTGTGCAACTAGCCTTAGTCCGTGTCATTTCATGAGGAGGAGCATTGCAGCAGCAGCAGTGAGGTAGCAGGCAGGCAGCAGCATAGCTCTGCCTGTCACACTCTGCTGACGCTCCTCTTTGGTGGCCGGGGTGGGAAGTGTGAGGGGAAGGCCTATTAGATGCATCTGGTATGATACATCTGAAAGTTTTTTCATTAAAAGCTACAATGCTGCGGTGAGGCAATTAACAAATGGTGACAAAACTGAAAAGTCTTGCCATCATTTGGTGACAGCTGACGTGTCGGCAGAATGTGGTCTACATGCCACTTCTGGCACCTGTGCCGCAGGTTGCTGAGCTCCGTGGGATATTAAAGGGGTTGTCCCATGAAAATATTCTACAGTTTTCAAACCTGCACCTCAATCCGAATGCTTTTGTAATTGCATGCAAATAAAAATTTAGCATAGCCACTGAGTTAATAAAATGTATCTGTATAGCGCCACTTGCTCTTTGTTCTTTTTCTTATTTCTTTGTCTGGCTCATCTTCAACTGCCTCCTGAGGTCTGATAGGGAGAGCTGAGACACACCCCCTTAGCTGTGATAGGTAGATCATGGACACGCCCCCTGAGCTGCGGCAGAAAAGACACTCCCCTTGAGCTGTCAGCTTGATATAAATCTAGCACAGTAATTAATGGGGAGATCTCTGGATCCATGTGAGGTACAGGACTGGTTCTAGCTTTGTTAAAAAGAGGTAGTCACGTACTATATGATATAGTCATGAGAACCCCTTTAATGCAGTACAATGTATTAATGAAGCCTGCAGGGTACATTGACACAATGCATTGAATAAAACTGTAATAATGTTGCACTGAAATGCGCTGAAATGCCTAATTACAAACAGTAGCTAAGTTGAAACTAGTTTTTCACTAATTAACAGAGGCGCAATTAAAAATGCCCTGTGACGAATATTAATATAAAATGTTATAAACTGCTTAATTATATATGGAAATAAAATTGCAGCCGAATGAAGAGGCAGAATTATATATCCCCTTCTAGAAACACACTGGTATTGATGCACTGAAATGTTCTGAAATGCTTACTTATAAACCTTAAAAAACAGCTTTTTAGAAAACAAAATGGGGGTGCATTGTGCAATGTTTTCAGCAAAATGTATACCATTGGTGCTGGGAAAAAGCCGATAAAAGACTTATAAACTGTAGAAATTATTATTATTATTATTATTATTATTATTTTTTAAAGGCTGTCTGAACATAAAAAATTATACATGAACTTTCCACTTTCCACCTGCCCTCACTATTTGGCCTCTTTCACACGGGCGTCATGTTTTTGGGCCGGATAAGATGCGGGTGCGTCGCGGGAAAATGGGTTTTGCACATTTTAATGCATTTTGCACACGCGGGAGAAAAATCTGCATGTTTGGTACCCAAACCCGAACTTCTTCGCAGAAGTTCAGGTTTGGGTTAGGTGTTGTGTAGATTGTATTATTTATCCTTATAACATGGTTATAAGGGGAAATAATAGCATTCTTAATACAGAATGCTTAGTACAATAGGGCTGGAGGGGTTAAATAAAAATAAATAAATAATTTAACTCACCTTAATCCACTTGTTCGCGCAGCACGGCTTCTCTTCTATCTTCTTCTTTGCTGTGTAGTAGGAATAGGACCTGTAATGACGTCACTGTGCTCATCACATGGTCCACCACCATGGTAATGGATCATGTGATGGACCATGTGATGAGCACATTGACATCACCACAGGTCCTTTTCCTACTGCACAGCAAAGATGAAGACAGAAGAGAAGCTGGGATGCGCGAACAAGTGGATGAAGGTGAGTTAAATTATATATATTTTTTTTTAACCCCTCCAGCCCTATTGTACTAAGCATTCTGTATTAAGAATGCTATTATTTTCCCTTATTACCATGTTATAAGGGAAAATAATAAAGATCGGGTCCCCATCCCATTCGTCTCCTAGCAACCGTGCGTAAAAATCGCACCGCATCCGCACTTGCTTGCGATTTTCACGCAGCCCCATTCATTTCTATGGGGCCTGCGTTGCGTGAAAAACGCACAATATAGAACATGCTGCGATTTTAACGCAACGCACAAGTGATACGTGAAAATCACCGCTCATGTGCACAGCCCCATAGAAATGAATGGGTCCGGATTCAGTGCGAGTACAATGCGTTCACCTCATGCATTGCACCCGCGCGGAATTCTCGCCCGTGTAAAAGGGGCCTTAGAGATGAGTGAATTTTATATTTTGAAATTAAAAGGTGAATTGGATTATGTATTCCTTTACCACGGATCATAACGCAATTCTATGATGGAATGCATAACGGAATTCCTTTAGAGGCATTACTTTATTTATTCTGTCATAATAGAAGTCTATGGGCTGCAAAACGTAATCGTCCCGTTTCCGTTATGCATTTCATCATAGAATTGCGTTATGGTCCGTGGTAATGGAATCCATAATGCAATTCACCTTTTACCACCAAATGAAGTGTGAACTATGCTTTTCTTGATAAAACATGACTTTTCAACTTGCTGATTAATCTACCTAACTAAATATGCCCCTGGACTGACCCTACAGCACTCTACGGTTGCTGGCCTTTGTTTGTAATTGCTTTTTGTCAGACACAGCCAAGACATATGATATGATCGCAAGCTAAGCTCAAAATAGTATCTTTGACTTGTGGTTACGTCAAGAGACTGAAGGACTTGCCAAAATCCCACCCTCTGATTGGCTCACAACCTGTCTGTCAGCCTCTGAGCCAATCAGGATAAGCCTCTCTCCCAGGGTCATGTGATCCTCCATCTTCATCCTCCCTGCCATGTTCCCTGGCAATTTTCACAAAAAAATGTTGCAAATCGCCAAAACTGGATTTGTTTGGCAGCAGGATTTTTGTGAAATTCAGAACGAATCTGATTCATTTAGAATCGATTCGCTCATCTCTGGTGTAAAGACCACTAGGTGGATAAAAAGAGTTAAGGCATAAGGGGGCACCCCGTGACTCTATAACCTAAGTGCCCATGTAAACTTGGAACCAATCCTGCATATTCCATACATTATAACAGGTGATATAAGAATATAGATGCATTTATTCTGACTAAAACCATCTTTCATAACATTCACTGTAGGACTGAAGTTATTAATTTAATTTAAAGATATACCATAGCAGAGATAGAGGATTAAATAAAGTCTGTGTCCTACAGCTTGATACCATTCATATTAATAGTATAAAAGTCTTTCACATGGAATGCATATCTTATAGTAAATAATGACAAAATTGTAGTCTTAAATATTTCCTTTGCTATAATGCTTTAAAAGTTCCTCCACTGGGAATACCCCTAACTTAAATTCTGTCTGATTTAAACTTCTTGTAAAAAGACAAATAGCACACCTGAGCCTGAATACCAAATTTTTCAAGACACTTTCAGAAAACAAACATTGTCAGCCTTCTACTGTAGTATGATGAAGCATGGTTCTTTGTTGGTCTTCTAATGTTTAGTTTTTTTCATTATAGTCAAACTTTATGTTTTTTTTTATTGCTTGCAATAAAGCAATACAAATTACATTTACAAAAAGAAATATTGCAATTAATCTTTGTTTATTAGGATACCGGGACACGTTCAGGTTTTGATCAGGTTTTTTAATAGTTTTTTAAGCCAAATCCGGGTGTGGTTCAGAAAGAGACCATTAGAAAATAAAGTGGTACATTTATCTAAATTGGTGTGACAGAAACATTGCTTAGTTACCCACAGCTATGGGAAACTAAGCCAGTTTTCCTTTACATGACTTTTGATAAATCTCCCCCCGAAAGTATAAGGTGCTACCTCATGTCAAGAGTGCGCTGCGTTTTGTGTGTGGCAAAAAAATGCATGCAGCTTTTTCAACAACATACTTGCATTTATGCTGCATTTTCTTCCCTCAGGATAGGTCATCAATATCAGATCAGCGGGGGTAACACCCGGGATCCCCCCGATTAACTATATGAGGAGACGACGCAGTGCGCGTGTGCTGTCTCCCTTCTCTCTTCCTGTTCACCGCTGCTGTCTATGGCAAAGACCATAGAGGATAGGTCATCAATATTAGTAGCCCGGACAACCCTTTTAATGTAATTTAAGTCTGCTGTGGAAGAAAACGATGCATAAATATATATATGTTGTTGTTTTTTGCCATGCCGCACTCAAAACGCAACATAACTGCAACATGTGGCAGTAACCTAACAGTCTGATAATTTGTGGACATTTTTTTATTGAAAAATGAAATCAGACAATGCAGTATGATATTAAACAGGCTGTTTGTTATCACCATCAATAATGTGATTACTCATAGCCATACCTGTCCTATCACTTTGACATTAATGTTAAAGGGCTTTTCTCATCACAGACAATGGGGGCATATCAATAGGCTATGCCCCCATTGTCTTATAGGTGTGGGTACCACTGCTGAGACCTGCACCTATATGGAGAACGTAGCCCGAAAGTGTTGGAGGGCGCACTAAACATGCGCAGCCGCCCTCCATTCATTTTCTACGGTGCTGCCAAAAATACCCGAGCCAGCTGGCTCGGCAATTTCCATCGGGCCCATAGAAGTGAATGGGAGCGGTGGCTGTCATGCGCAATGTGCTCCCATTCAATTGCATGGGGAGCGCACTTGGTGGTGGCCGGACCGGAGTCCTTCAGCCACCACCTTGCGGGGCTCCGTTCCCGATATAGGTGCCGGTCCCAGCAGTGGGACACACACCTATAAGACAATGGGGGCATATCCTAGCTATGTCATTGTCTGTAATGAGACAACCCCTTTAATACTAATGTTGTCCTAGCTTTACAGAGCTTGAAAGGGGTAGGATACAGTCCTAGGAGACATTGGATTGTCATACACAACTTTTCAGGGCAAGCTGAGCACTTTCGATTCCAGTCAGACTTTGTCCATTACATTCAGTATATATGACAGGGTGTGCTTCTGGCATGTGCATTCTAATCTCGCCATAGAAAGGTACTGGCCAGAGGTATGCCATACATCATTTTGTACATTTGTGGCCTCTATATTTCAGTATCTATCTGTCTTTCAACTGTATTAAAAAATGTTGTCAACAACACTTTTTAATACAATTTTATTTCACAAAAAATGAGGGTGAGATGTCTGGGAAATATGTTCAGCAGTAGTGATGGACGAACATCGGCCGGGACGATTCACAAACGCGAACGCGTGTTCACGATCAAATGTTTGCGAACCGAGGGTTTGCGGCGGGCCACATTCACTTTAATGGCAGGCAAACCGAAAAAACCTTCAGGTCATATTTGCAGCCAGCAAACACTTACTAGAAGTACACAAATAGTCTCACAACATGGACAGTGATATACCAGAGGGGGGTCATTGGCAAAAATTTCCACAAAAAATATGTATTTTAATCAGGGGCCATTTTTATGCGTCTTAAAGGGAAACTGTCAAAAATATGCCCTGCTGGAGCCTAGAAGAATGTTATTTCCTATCGGTTTGATGTATACAAATGTGCAGCACTCAACATTTTTGTATCCTGCAGAGGCCATAAAAAAATGCATACGTTAACGTAAGTTTTTTCCCCCCACCATGGAACTGTATGGTGAACGGACGCCACTGTACGGCATCAGTCTGAGGCATCTGTTAACGAATACATTTTTGGTATGCATGAAATGGATGGCAAAAATAGGATGTGAACCGAGCCCTAGTGTCTGAATAAGCACCAGTACACAGCAGTGCAGCGTGGCGGACAGGGGAGGCCGCCATGTACTGACAGAGCGCTACCTGGTCCTGGTGGTCAGGGATGAGGACTGTGATTCCCAAGGATCATTTTCTACTAGGAAATACAGGGCACAGTATAATACAAATAGCGGAAAAAATATATAAAACATCCTACACGATATGATAATGAATGTTGCGGATGTACATGGCTACATTTATACAATCACAGAAAATAATGCACTATAATAATAGATGCAAGCATAACATAAGGACTAAGCCCTCATTCTATTGATAAATTCTGAAACACTTGGTCAATACATTTTGATCAAAACACATCTAAGCCCACCTACCAAGCGACAAGGTGGTCTCAGTTCAGGCGGGTCATACGCTAAACCTGCCTATGCCGTTATGCATTTATGTTCAGGAGCGCACACCCCGCACATATAGTGTGTTGCTCCTAGTTACCTCCATGTGCAGCAGCAACCGGTGGGAGGAGGAGCACACACAACTATATGTACCACAGTATAATTCACTAGAATCTATATAATATAAAGGTATTAGCCCTACCCCCGAATAATAATACAATTAGGTGGTCATTTATTATATAGAAATACGTCTTTGTTAGGAGTATTTCTGACACAGATTGTGGCGCAAAGGTTCTTAGCACCGCAATCTGAATATTTTTCCCGCTCATGCCAGGTCTAAAAAAGGATGGCGTGGGCAAGGAAAGGGATACAGTTATGGCCATCCAGTTATTGGATCACACCACCATACATTGACCGGATAGCACCTCTGTACAGTGACCGAAAAACACTGCCATACTGTGACCGGATAAAAGGGTATAAGAGGGCACAGTACAGGGAATGACTAGGGGCACTGCACAGGGTGTGGTAAGAGGGTACAATGCAGGGTATAAGGAGGCACAGACAGTATGGGGTGAGGGGCACAGTACAGGGTGGGGGGCACAGTCACATGACCCTGTGACATTAGAAGGTCATTATGGTGAATGCAGTTCATACGCCACAATAATGAGAGGCAGAGGAGTGAGACAAGGGTGTGATTAGAGATTTAAAAAAAATTAACTGTCGGCCAGTACAGGCCCCAAAAATTAGGCAATAGGCATTCACCTGACAGCAAAGAACTTTGGATTCTGTGGCTGGAGGTATATTAGGCGGTCACAGGATAAAAATGTAACTGTCAGCCAGTACAGGCCCCAAAATTAGCCAATAGTCGTTCACCTGATATCACAGAACTTTGGATTCTGTGGCTGGAGGTACATTAGGCGGTCACAGGATAAATATGTAACTGTCAGCCAGTGCAGGCCCCAAAAATTAGGCAATAGGCATTTACCTGACAGCAAAGAACTTTGGATTCTGTGGCTGGAGGTACATTAGGAGGTCACAGGATAAATATGTAACTGTCAGCCAGTACAGGCCCCAAAAATTAGCCAATAGGCATTCACCTGACAGCAAACAACTTTGTATTCTGTGGCTGGAGGTACATTAGGCGGTCACAGGATAAATATGTAACTGTCGGCCAGTACAGGCTGCAAAAATTAGGCATTCACCTGACATAAAAGGCCCTATATTCCGCTGTATATACATAAGGCAAGGACCATTCTTTGTTCTGGGTGGCGGCAGATATGTGTGGGCTGGCATGAGGAAATTCAATTACACGTGGTCATCACAGGTGTTGAATTCCTCCGAGAGCCATGCCTTATTCATTTTAAAAAATGGGAGGTAGTCCCCACTGTCGTGAGATAGGCAAGTGTGCTTATCGGTCACGAACCCCCTGCAGCGCTGAACGTCCTTTCGGACAGGACACTCCATGAGGGGCAAGCCAAAAGTTCTATGGCAAATTGTGCCAGCTCTGGCCACAGGTCAAGCCTGCACACCCAGTAGTCAAGGGGTTCCTCGCTTCTCAGGGCGTCCACCTCGGCCATTAACCCAATGTAGTCGGACACCTGTCTAGGCATTCCCAGAGTCTGGATCCGGAGGGCGGCTGTCGATTGGTTGGCTGCAAGAATGATCTCATATCCGAAGTGACCAACACATCTTCAAACCTCCATCTTTTTGCAGACGCGGTAGGATTGGTACCCGCACATGTTTCGCTGTGGGTGGAAATTCCTCTGCCAGTGCCCACAACAGCAGAATGCAGAATCTCTCGCAGCAAGGCCTGGAAATGCTGCATTCTGACAGCCCTCTGTGATGCTGGTAACATGTCCGCCATTTTGTGTTTGTACCGGGGGTCTATGTACGTTGCCACCAAGTACAGGTTCTTGACTTTTATGCTTTTTATACGGGAGTACTTCTTTAAACACTGGAGTATGAAGGCCCCCATTTGCACTATATTGGAAGCGGTGGAGCGCCCTGGCTCCTGCTCATCGCCCAGGAGAATGTTGTCCTCACCCCCCTGCCCACCCAAGGACAACTTCTTGTTCTTGCTCTTCCTCCTCCCCCCAGCCACCATCCTCCTCTGACTGCTCTTCAGACTCCTGCTGACTTGTCTCAGATGGAGTAGCCGCTAGAGTTGAGCGGACACCTGGATGTTCGGGTTCGGCCGAACTTTGGAAAAAAGTTTGAGTTCGGGACCCGAACTTGACCCGAACTCGAACCCCATTGAAGTCAATGGGGACCCGAACTTTTGAGCACTAAAATGGCTGTAAAAAGTCATGGAAAGGGCTAGAGGGCAGCAAATGGCGTAAAAATGTGGTTAAGAGCATGGCAAGTGCTCTGCAAACAAATGTGGATAGGGAAATGACTTAAAATAACATAAAATACGTAAAAATAAAAAATAATAATCTTGATCTAGGAGGACTAGGTCCATATGGAGAAGGAGGTTGAGGAGGCGGTGGATGTGGCGGAGTAGGTGGGAGTGGCGGTGGAGGAGGAGGAGGTAGCCTACACTGCTTTTTGGTTTTAAATTTTTAATAAAATAAAAAAATGAGGGTACACCCCAAAACATTGGGAAATATAACCATCCACACAACCAGCAAAACACATGTTAAGACAATACACCGACTGCAGGGCAGGCCAGCACCTCCGAGGCGTAAAGGGCAAGCTCAGGCCATGTGCCCAATTTGGAGACCCAGAAGTTGCAGGGGCTGACCCCTGTCAGTCAGTTCATGTAGGCGTGTGCACACTTACTGCCCCACCATGTCGCACGTCCCCGTGATGTTCACCATCCAATTTGATATCTGCTCTATCAACTTTCGATGTTCTTTTATGCGCCTACCATGGTGATCACGGGTGGCGGGGAATCAGGGTTCCAGGCCAGAGAGGGCGCATGAGAAAGAGAGACCACATCCAAGGGAGGATTCATTTTTTCAAATTTCAAATTAGAGTTGAAGTATGGGAGAATTTATTAAAGCATAAAAGTGTGACAACTTTTCAAAGTTTAAACATTGAATGAAAGGATGTGGTGCGCATTAATTACTGAATAATTTATTAGATTTTATTCCCTGTCACCTATGCATAGCAGGTGTTTATTCACGTCTAAAATTGTATGTCAACCTAAGAATGTAACAGAAACATTATTGAAATTTATTAAGCTGTCAACTAGGTAGAGGAGGGGTATATTACATCCAAAAATTGGTGAATTTCACCCAAAAATGTAACTGACAAATATTTATTTTTTTCGGTCTACTAGGTATAGGAGTGGTACATCTGTAAAGGGGGAATATTAATCACCAATATTTATGCAAATATCGGTAATTAATATTCATAAATAGGAGGAGTCAGCTATTGATAACTCCGCCTATTTATGCCTTTATATAACAATAACAATATTTTCACTATGCCTTACACTGATCGCTACACTAGCTGCATGCGCCTTACTAACTATTGCCAATAACTACACGTTACACAGATAGATACAAATATAACAGTATTTATTAACAATACACTGCGCAATACACTAACAATACAGCACTAATTATACAGTACTCAACTACACTACACGTTCCCAATTCCGCCCATAAACTAACTATACGATACACACATTCAATATTAACAGCCCACCCACCTAGTACTATAAACTGTCCCTATGGGGTAGACGAAGGTTAATGGTGGTCTTACAAGGGTGTAAGCCGACCTCAAAGCATTAAAGGGTTATTAGGGGTATATAGGGTTACCAGGGGAGTATAGGATTACCAGGGGAGGATAGGGTTACCAGGGGAGGATAGGGTTACCAGGGGAGGATAGGGTTACCAGGGGAGTATAGGGTTACCAGGGGAGTATAGGATTACCAGGGGAGGATAGGGTTACCAGGGGAGTATAGTAGTGGGGTATATAGTAGTGGGGTATATATATAGTAATAGGGGGGTATATAGTGAGTGGTGGGAGTGGTAGGGGGTATATAGGGAGAGAGAGTAGTGGGGTATATAGTGGGGTATATATAGTAATAGGGGGGTATATAGTGGTGAGAGTGGTAGGGGGTATATAGGGAGAGAGAGTAGTGGGGTATATAGTGGGGTATATATAGTAATAGGGGGGTATATAGTGGTGAGAGTGGTAGGGGGTATATAGGGAGAGAGAGTAGTGGGGTATATTGCAGGGGGGTCCGGAGGGTAATGCAGGGGGGTCCGGAGGGTATATGGAGTGATACTTAGGATTGATGCTCGTTAGTCCAGGGGTCGCTCGTTCGTCTAAGGGGGATCTCCTTCAGCGGCGGGGGGGCGGCACGGCTCTTCTTTTCCAGTGCTGGGTCCGTGGGATATTTATATCCCACGGCCCGCACTGCCGCACCGCCCACAGGGTGGCGCGCGCGCGCGCACGCGCGCACACCACTATTGGAGACACGTGGGCCGTCGCAGTGAGATGAGATCACTGCGCCGGCCCGTGCGTCTCCTGAACGAGCGCATCGGGGCCGCGCTTTGATACCAACAGGCGGGGGAAGCCTTTGATCTCCCGCCTGTGGTATTTAGCATTCTGGCCAGCGAGATGTTAATTTCGCTGCCGGAATGCGCATAATAGAAGAAGGGGAGAAACCTCCTCTCCTTCTATCATGTATAATTGTCTCCAGCGGCGCTGGTGACAATTATATCAAAGGGCTCAGATTCTGTGGAATCTGAGTCCTTTGAAGTTATCAGGATGACCAGACCTTAGTCTGGTCATTCTGATACAATCAACCAGATTGCATCTGTGTGAATGCTTGGGGGACATTCACACCGATGCATCTGGTTTCAGATGTATGGAGGGGGGGGGAATATCATATAATATATATCTATATATGTGTATGGATGCATGGGGCACATCCATACACATGTATACACCAACATAGGGGACAAATACACACACATCAGGGGGCATAAGGGGCCCAGTTATATACATGTATACATATCCTAATATGTATACACATGTATACAAGGGGCCACTGCCCTATACATATTATAAAGGGGGATTATAGAAATACATATACATATATATATAGAAAAGGGGGCCACAGTATATATGCTAAGTGTGCATATATTTCCCACAGGGGCCACCATGAGTCCCTGTGGGCACCCATGGGCAAACGCGCACAGATGCTTGGCACATCTGTGCACATCATCCCAGGATGCGGTAGTACATGTATGCATATATACCATACATGGCCGCACGTGATTGCATGCATGTATGGGTATATATGCATACGTCTCAACTCTTCCTCAACAATCCCCCTGTTGTCGGAAATACGACAATATCTTGGGAGAAGGGTTGAGATGTATTTGCCTCCCCTTCCCCCTCAACCCCATCTTCAGTGATAGTTCAGGAAGAACTGTAGTGTCCAACAGGTTCTTAGGTACCTAGACATCACCCCTCCAGGTTTCCTCTGACCTGCCGTTCACCGTAACCTACTCCTCCATCCACCGGGCACACCATCTTCTTCTTTAGAACTTTCTTGACCTCTTTTATCTTGATCAGTCCCTCCTACTGTCATCTTGGACTTCCGGAGCGGCTTGACCCTTGCAGTCTTTGACTGGTCTTCCGTTGTTAGCCACCCCTGGGGTTGGGGTGACCACACTCTTACTGTCTCTCAGCAATGCTGCCGATCTTCAAGTCCACCCCGCCCCAAAGGAATCTGGAGCGGGTTGACCTTCGCAACCTTAGTCTTTTACTGCGCCAACCTTCAGGTACGACTTTTGCCAACATCTTGTGTTCAGTCTGGGTAGGTGCGGTACTCCCATGGACAGGTTAGTAGGTCTTTACTAGGCAGGTCAGTTCTTCCATAGAGCGGGGTGATGTCTCGGAACCCAAATTCTAACGGTGGAGAACACCTCCGCCACGCTACACATCCAGCCCTTCCCTTATGAACTTCACTATTCCAGGGTTCAAGGTGGCAAATGACAAACAGAGGGGCCCTGTCCCTGTCGTGTCCTAATCTAATCCCCATTCATACAAAACATCTATCACAATTCCCCTTCCCCTCCTCCAACCCACCCACACCCAAAAACATTTATATGCAATACTATGAGGTCTCAGGATGGGCAGGGTGTACCTCCCAAAACCTCATACGCACCAGTCCAATATACATCACATAGGGTCTCAAGATCAATTAGAGATTTTCCATCCTGAATCCCCCCCCCCACATGAATTGTCCTGTCTTTAGAATCTTCCTCGGCTTCAGGGCTTGGTGAAATCAAGTCCTGAGCCTCCGGCGATTGTGTTCGTGAAGTGCCGTCTGGTTCTGGCTTAGTTGGTCCGTTAGTCTCTTGACCCTCCGGTACATCCACCCCAGTCCTATGTACATGAGACCGACCAGAACCAGTAGCACTATCACCGGGTGTATCAGCAAATTAAAAAACGAGGTTGCCTTAGGACTGTATCCAAAAAGACTCTCCCACCATGAGATCTTTGAGTCCTTGTCCAAAGCTGTGGCAACTGCGGTAATTTTCATTCGGTCATGGGTAAGTCGAATAGTGGCCTGTTTCTCCGTCTCCCGAAGATGTTGTAAGATTTCTTCCTCTTGGCTGAAATCCATCAGGAGCTGTTTAAGTTCTTTGCCGAGGCCAAGGGGAATCTTCTGAAGTCTCACGGGAACATCGGGGCGGATGTCGAGTCTTCTTTCCGGGGTGATTGGGGTTCTTCCTTGCTGTCCTGCGACGTCCAGACCTAGAACGGGGCTAAGGGTACAGTACGCTCCGGGGAAGAGTGTTCCTCGCTCGGTACAATTGAATCCATAAATTGTATATGACCCATTATTCCCTTGGTACCAACACCAATATCCCTGTCCCAAGTATTTTAAAGAGGATGAAGGTATTGGGTTGACCTTCATCTCACAGGTCCCCTCGGTGTTCCAACACTAGTGCCCAAGCACCCGATCTCGACCACCCTGACATAGGATGGCATCCTCTCTCAACCAACATCCTTCTGTGTCAAACAAAGAAGGATGGCCTTCTTCATAGGTTAGAACGCTCGAGGGGAGCTGGGGATGAAGTACCGTTCGGTTGTTCATCACCGTACCTAGATTGATGACACTGTATCCCTGTCTAGTGCGACCGGACACAGGTGCCAATGACGAAGCAGTACAGGTTGAATTTCGACACCCATGCCACTGAACCGCCCACCAGTTGGTATGGTTGATGGCGAAAGGAGAGATCAGTGGACTTATTCGCTGGCGGAGGTTGAATGGGAAGTGGCCGTTGTGTAGTGCTGAGACAATATGTTTAAGGTTGTCCGAGAGTTTGCTTTGGACCTGCGTACATGCCAGAGCAAGCTGAGCCCGATCCTGCTCCTCTAACAGACCCACCACTAACCTCCTAAACTTCTCACGTATAGCAGAAGATAGAGAGGTGGTGGCATCAATGTGCGAATGCTGTAAACCCTCTAGGACGTGGTTTACATCAAGCTGGGTCCTGAATCCTTCTCCGGCATGTCGCGCAACTTCTCCAAGCTTATTTCTCAGGACTTCCATATCCATAGTGTTCAGGGCGCCCACTCCCAAAGCGCCTCCGCCAAGTCCCATAGCCACTAGATCTCTCCTCCCCCTGTTCTTCCTGCGTGGGGGGTCGTCTTTTCTTACCTCTTGTCCCGCCTCTATCCAACCTCTTACCATGTCAATTTGGTTCCTGACGAACTCCTCACACCTGTGATCCCAATGGTCAACTCGGAAGTCATCTACGGAAATTCTCCAGGTAAATAGGATGAATTTGGCGTCCGTGATGATTTTCCAGGGGGATGACAGTTGAGGAGCTACAGGATCTGCCAATTGATGGATAGGGGCGGTGCAAGAGTCGGAATGTGGTTTTACCGGTTGGAGATCTTCTGTATCGTAGGGGACCCTCACCACTGTTGCACAGATCTGTCCCCTTCCTTTGAAGGGGTACCACTGATCGTTTTCTCCAGCCTGTAACACTAGCTTCCCTACAGGTTTTGTTTGGGACAGATAGACCCACTGAGTAAAGGTCCAGCACCCCTCGTCTGCTGTCTCACAAAAAGGCCATTTAAACGAACCATCTATATTGATGTCAAAGTTAATATCTCTACCCCTGGGGTCCTTCCAATCGGAAGACACATACCTCCCCCGGTATTCTTCAGTCATAGGAGTACCATCCATCCATACATCCACCGTAGGGGTGTCTATCCCGTTGCACACCAAATCCCAACTCCAGGGATTAGTGTCCAACATCACCATCTGGGTTTCTTGCTCCCAGTGAGCATAGGTGACAAAATAGTATCCTGTCACCTCAGAAACACAGTTGTCTCTCATGATGGTGATCATGAAAGACCGTATGGATGGAGATCCCCTTAACCGAGCATACCTGGGGTCCTTTGCGTCGGTCCGTACCTTTAAAACTGTGGCTCGATATAAGCCTTCCAGTTTCACCAGACCACTCTGATCGTTCCAGATGGCTTGACCAGAGTCACTGCAGTTTAATTTTAACATCATTATATTGGTTCGTAAATAATCAGTGGACACATGTCCCTGAACGTAACTGGATTCCCTGGTGATAATCATCTGGGAATCTCTTAACATGCAATAAGCCTTCAGGGTGCCTTTTACTGGAATGGGCCTATCAAAATATGTCCTAACCCTTAACCTGTCTAGGCTATCCTTCTCCAGGAAGGTAGCCTTCAGATTTGCCAACCGCTGTACTCTGCCCCAGTGACATCTTCAGGACTCAGTATTCCCTTCTTAGTGCATAACACCGTAGTAGTGTTAGCTCTCACTTGCTGGTATGGGTGCAAGTGTGGGTCTTTAGATACCCATCTTAAGGATTTGATAGGTGTAGGGTCTGAGTCCTGAAAATGCCTAAATTCCTTGAGACAGAGGGCGTGTAAGTCATGTTGAATGGCAGACACATTCTCCACTGGGGTATAATGCTGAATTACACCGTTGGCAAAACCCTCTCTTTGGAAACCATACAGATACCACTGACCTGAAGTAAAGGCGAAGTTCTCGTATGGTTTCCGGATTTTGCCACCCAAACATTCCACCATTAAAAGGCCGGGTCCATTAAGTGATATGTTTGCCATATCAATGTTAGTCCCCAGGCCCTCCCCTGAAGAGGCCGACCCTGCCGTCAACATGCTTACCGCCAGTGTCACAAGCTGGAGACATATCCCGTTCAGAGAATGCCTAGCTCTTCCCTGGTCAAGTGGTCCCATGGCGTGTCTCCCTCTTGTGTTCTGTAATTAGATGGAGTGTGATCAGTGGAATGGATTTATCATCGACCCACCAAGCCCTATTACCCCTCCCCCCCTTCACCCAACTCAGAACGGTATATGTTATTGAGTTGGGGAAGCTCGGGTGGCTTTGGCTTGGTCGATGTGAATCCACAAGAGTTCCTGCCGTCTATGGGATTTCTTTTTGTTGGTGATTGGCCTTTGCACTTTCAGCATGGTGTCTCCCATTACTTCAAGGACCTTGTATGGTCCTTCCCAGTTTGCGTCCCAGGGGCCAGCCCGACGGAATACTTTTACCATCACCATTTCTCCTACAGCGGGCATTGGCGTTTCCCCCTGTAGATACGGTTTGTGTAGCCGTATTGCTGCGTGAGGCAGTAGCTCTTTCAGGTTCTGTTGAACCTGTTGGAGAAACATGTCTCTGGCGATGGCGTCTTTCGTGGGCTCTGACACTTGAGGTTCGTTGGGGAGACATAGGGGCATCTTACGTCCGGTCATCAGTTCATACGGGGAGATACCGGTACTGGAGGCTTCGGTGGCTCGAATACCCATCAGCACTGCTGGAAGATAGGTTACCCAAGAGGAACCCTTCTCCAGCAGCGCCTTGGAAAGCCGGGTTTTGATGGTCCGGTTCATCCGTTCCACGATACCCGCTGACTGAGGGTGGTAAGGCACATGAAACCTTTGCTTTATGTCTAAGAGACCACAAAGCGCTTTCATTACCTTACCCGTGAAATGTGTCCCTCTGTCTGATTCTATCACTCTGGGGATACCCCATCGTGACAGAACCTGTTCCCAGAGAACACGGGCAGTCGTGGAAGCCGTTTCATTGACCGTGGGGAGAAGACATCCACTATTACCAATGCGTAACGGCAGTTACGACTTCCGGTTGGTAATGGTCCAATGAAATCGATTTGTATCGCGGACCACGGACCATCCGCAGGTGGAACCCGTTGCAACACTGGTTTCAGGGCGGATGCCCTTGGGTTGACTTGAGCACACACCAGGCACTGTTGGGTAACCTCCTCTACTGAATGGGACATCCCTGGCCAGTATAATTTGTCTCTCAGGAGAGGCAAGAGTTTATTCCGGCCAAGGTGTCCAAACAGTTGGTGGTTCAATCGCGTCAGTTCTGCTTGCAGATGTTGCGGGACCACCGGAAGAGGAAGTTGCTGAGTACCGGTATCGTAACACAGGATCCCTTGTTGTACAGACCAGGGGTGTTGAGGTGATTTGATGTGTGTCATTAGAAGAGGATCCTTAGATTGTTCCTCTTCAAATGACACCGGGCCGTCACTCAGATGGGTACGTGCTGCAATCCGGTGAGTTGGTAGCGGCACCATGCCCGGTTCCCGGAGGGTACCAGACACTGCCGCTAGTTTGGCCAACTCGTCTGCCTTGTTGTTTCCCATTATCAAAGGTTCATCGCCTTTTTGATGTGCCGGGATTTTGATAATGGCTGCTTCCGTCATATGTGCCATGCCCCACTCCCACAGCTCTTTCAGGACCGACACATGAGCCAGAGGTTTGTTTTGGCTGTCTACAAAGCCTCTCTTCTTCCATATGTCAAGATGCAGGGTGAGGGAGCGAACTACACTGCTCAAAAAAATAAAGGGAACACTTAAACAACACAATGTAACTCCAAGTCAATCACACTTCTGTGAAATCAAACTGTCCACTTAGGAAGCAACACTGAGTGACAATCAATTTCACATGCTGTTGTGCAAATGGGATAGACAACAGGTGGAAATTATAGGCAATTAGCAAGACACCCCCAATAAAGGAGTGGTTCTGCAGGTTGTGACCACAGATCCCTTCTCAGTTCCTATGCTTCCTGGCTGATGTTTTGGTCACTTTTGAATGCTGGCGGTGCTTTCACTCTAGTGGTAGCATGAGACGGAGTCTACAACCCACACAAGTGGCTCAGGTAGTGCAGCTTATCCAGGATGGCACATCAATGCGAGCTGTGGCAAGAAGGTTTGCTGTGTCTGTCAGCGTAGTGTCCAGAGCATGGAGGCGCTACCAGGAGACAGGCCAGTACATCAGGAGACGCGGAGGAGGCCGTAGGTGGGCAACAACCCAGCAGCAGGACCGCTACCTCCGCCTTTGTGCAAGGAGGAACAGGAGGAGCACTGCCAGAGCCCTGCAAAATGACCTACAGCAGGCCGCAAATGTGCATGTGTCTGCTCAAACGGTCAGAAACAGACTCCATGAGGGTGATATGAGGGCCCGACGTCCACAGGTGGGGGTTGTGCTTACAGCCCAACACAGTGCAGGACGTTTGGCATTTGCCAGAAAACACCAAGATTGGCAAATTCGCCACTGGCGCCCTGTGCTCTTCACAGATAAAAGCAGGTTCACACTGAGCACTTGTGACAGACGTGACAGAGTCTTGAGACGCCGTGGAGAACGTTCTGCTGCCTGCAACATCCTCCAGCATGAGCGGTTTGGCATTGGGTCAGTAATGGTGTGGGGTGGCATTTCTTTGGAGGGCCGCACAGCCCTCCATGTGCTCGCCAGAGGTAGCCTGACTGCCATTAGGTACCGAGATGAGATCCTCAGACCCCTTGTGAGACCATATGCTGGTGCGGTTGGCCCTGGGTTCCTCCTAATGCAAGACAATGCTAGACCTCATGTGGCTGGAGTGTGTCAGCAGTTCCTGCAAGACGAAGGCATTGATGCTATGGACTGGCCAGCCCGTTCCTCAGACCTGAATCCAATTGAGCACATCTGGGACATCATGTCTCGCTCTATCCACCAACGTCACGTTGCACCACAGACTGTCCAGGAGTTGGCAGATGCTTTAGTCCAGGTCTGGGAGGAGATCCCTCAGGAGACCGTCCGCCACCTCATCAGGAGCATGCACAGGCGTTGTAGGGAGGTCATACAGGCACGTGGAGGCCACACACACTACTGAGCCTCATTTTGACTTGTTTTAAGGACATTACATCAAAGTTGGATCAGCCTGTAGTGTGTTTTTCCACTTTAATTTTGAGTGTGACTCCAAATCCAGACCTCCATGGGTTGAAAAATTTGATTTTCATTTTTAAATTTTTGTGTGATTTTGTTGTCAGCACATTCAACTATGTAAAGAACAAAGTATTTCAGAAGAATATTTAATTAATTCAGATCTAGGATGTGTTATTTTTGTGTTCCCTTTATTTTTTTGAGCAGTGTACATACGAGCTGTCGCTGTATATAGTTCGTTTCCCTGGGGGCTGAAGAAGCAGAGCTTCTTTGACCGCCTCTAGCTCTGCACGCTGTGCTGACATGTGACCCAGTGGTCTCATCCAGTACAGCAAAACCCGTGACATATTCTCCTTCCAAATAGAATCGAGAGCCATCAACAAAGATGACTCTGTCATCTGGACATCTGTCGGTTCTGAACATCTGTGGAGAGTCGTCCAGTTCGGGTTGGCCACAGTCATGTTCGGTTCCAGTCAGGTTTAGCAACTGAGACAGAACATACTTGGCCTTATGGTCCACCTGCAGATTCCGGCCACTGAGATCCATGATCCATCTCCCGAATCTCTGTTGGGAGACTCCAGGGAGAGTATCACGGAGCAAGAGGGCTAAAGGAGAATGTGGAGTCTGCAAGGTGAGGGGTCGGAAGCCTACAATATGCTCGGTAGTCTTGACGGCATAGTGTATGGCTGCCAATTGTTTGGCACATTCATCGAACCCTCGTTCGACGGGTGAAAGTAGCCTGGAGAAATATCCCAGCGGTCGGGCCTCATACCCTACTTTCTGAAGAAGGACCGCTGCGATAGACTCCATCCCTGCATGCGCCTGTATGGCCATTTCCCCATCTGGATGTGGAGTAGCCAACACAGGTGCAGAGGATAGGTCCCTTTTCAAAATTGAAAAGGCCTCTTCCTGTGTCTCGGACCAGCCTTTGATTGAGGGTTCTTCCCCTCTAAGGAGCTCATAGAGAGGTTTTGCTTTGGCAGCAAAGTCCTCTATGAATTCCCTCATAAAGTTGGCCACCCCCAGGAATTTTCTCAAATCCTGAAGAGTGCCGGATCTGGGTAGTTTCACCATGGCTTCCACACGGGCTGTCATGATTCCTTTGGTTCCAAAGGAAATTTGGACCCCAAGGAAGGTTACCTCCGCTTTGGCCAAATTTGCCTTATGGGGACTCAGCTTGAGTCCTGACTTTGTCAGGAGTCCCAGCAGCTCTTTCAACAGAACCAAATGTTCCTCTATGGTTTCTGTATGCAAGAGCAGGTCATCCACGTATTGTAGAAGGCATTCCGGTCGTGAGAACACACTCAGTACGGCCGCCAATGCCTGATGAAAATACGTGGGGCTGCTGTGTGACCCCTGAGGCAGTACAGCAAACATGTACTGTTTGTCCCCCACCGTAAAGGCAAATTTGTACCGGCATGACTCCGTGAGTTCGATAGAGAAGAACCCGTTAGCAACATCTAGAGTCGAGAATACGCGGCTTTTGCCGCTTATTCTGGCCATGATGTCGGGAGTCTGGGCCACCACTGGAGCTGACATTGGGGTGTATTTATTGAGGATCCGGAGGTCTATGGTGAGCCTCCATGCACTAGTGTCCTTTTTCTTGACTGGCCAGAGGGCATTGTTGCATTTTGAATTACCCTCAATAACCACACCCCTAGTTTTCAACTCCTGGACCGTGTCCATAATTGAATAGGTGGCTTCTGGTGGAAATCGGTATTGGCGTTGAGGTGGAGGGTCAGGACCCTGAATGTCCACCTGAACTCCAATCAGTCTGCCACAGTCATTTTTGCTCTGGGCCCACAGTTCGGGATGCTCGTACACAATAGGCTCCAGGTCTAGATTATGTGAGACCTCAGGCCACTTGTGTTCGAGTATGTCAGTAGAATTTTCTACTGCTTGCAAAGGTGGTCCCAGACAATGGCGTTGGATAACAAACACCTTAGCTCGTCTGGGACCCTTCCACACAATGCAATTTGCCAGATCCAGGATCCACCCATTTTGTGTCATTACATCGGTTCCGATAATGTTGTCAGAACCGGGGTAATACCACATGGGGATCCTAAGGGTCATGTAACTGGTGATCTGGACGATTACTTCCTCTATTCTGTGGGCCTTCACTCCCCCTTGTTGGTGATC